>NC_080784.1:66724053-67337386 GCF_028018385.1 Neofelis nebulosa | reverse complement strand
ATACCGTACATCTGACTTCTTGAGAAACTTAACCAAGTATTTAACCATGCTGGTTACTGTTTTCTAAACTGCCCACCCAATTATTAACGTCCATCTTTAAAGATGCTCAAATCTTAAGGTTTTTTAAGATTTTTTAAAGATCGTTTTTCTCTTCTACTTTTTGAATTTTCTGAAAGAGTTGTGTATCTCATTCTAGCTAACTTCTGAACTGAGTCCATGCAAGCATTTCTATCACCCTATCCAAGTAACATTTCTTTTTTTCAAGAAATGGTCACTTTACCTGGAATTTTATGACACCCCTGACTTCCATTTCTGTAGAATTTCTGTAAAGAAAACTCCTTCTCAGCCCTTTTGCAAGTTTATCCCACTCCTTTGCTTCACTATTTAATATTATAGTTTATCAAATTTTGTTGTTAGCCACTTACCTACTCTATTCATGCAGCCAAACATTCAACAACATCTGTGGTTTTAATTACAGCTACCTCCTGCTTTTTGAAACTTACCTTCGACCACTTTGCTTTTACTGAACAGCTACGTTAGTACCTCTTTTCACTAACCAAAAGAAATGCGAAGGCAATTTTTGCTTTCACAAAACAAAAAGGTGAAAGGGGTTAACAGTGTTGAGCATTTGTTTTGCAGTCAGTCCTTAAGGAAGCAGAGCGCTTCAGGAGCATGGATCAGAGACAGTGGCCCAACCAAGCTCCTTCCCAGGCAACTACATTCAACATGTCAGCACCAAGCCACCAGAGCTTTGAACTGTGTCTGTGAGCGCCCATGCTTTATCTTGATTTATTTTGTGCATCCGTGAGCAAGATGTCTCCTAAGGTATCAGAAAAGACTTAAGAGGGGTTTTTTGGTGGGGGTCTGAGAAACTTCAAAAATTTTTCTGTATAAATTAATGACCATTCCTCCTTCATTTTATGCTTTTTGGTTATGAAAGTTTTTATAGAAAGGCTATACTTACAGATAGCAGGGGAAACCTTTATATTATTGCTTCTCATCCAATCTCCAGATTGGCATAGTTAGCCTACTTAACAGCTCCACCTTTATGTTTCAAAAACAGTTTATAGTATACAAACCCCACATAAAGTCATGCTTTCCCAGATTTCCACTCATTTATTTACTCAAGCCAGAGACAAAGGAGACAGATTTGTCTCCTTTACCTTTCATATCAAACCCATCCTTAAATTCTGTTAGTTCTACCTTCAAACTATATATCCCAAACATTAGTTTCTTTCCAGTCTACTGTCACAACCCTAGTTCAATTATCAGCACCACTTGTCCCCTAAATTGCCTCAATCACATCCTCAGTGGCCATCCACATTTATGCACATACACCTTGAATTATTCCTTACCCAATAGCCTGAGTGATCATGTCAAAAGCAAATATCATGATGTAATTGCCCTTGTTAATAACTTTAAGATATACTCATTTACCCTTGAAATAAAAACCAAAATCCCTGAAATAATCTATAAGTCTAGGCTGTGCATATCTTTCTCTTCCTCCAAAGAACTGCTCTCCAGCCACACTGAACTTACTTGGTCCATTCTCACTATAAGACTTTCATACAGTATTTCCACCATTTGAAATTCACCTCTCCCCACCCCTATTTATCACCCAAAGGGCTTCACATATCAAACATATCCCTTAAGGGTTGTCCTCATCACACCAAGCCTGAATTGCATTTCTTAACTAGTCATTCTCATAGATCAGTTCCCCTTCATTTCAGAGCAACTATTTGTAATTAGACATCATTAATGTGATAATTTGAATAATGTTGGTCTTCTTCACTGCATTATATAATTATCATCTCCTTCAAAGTTCATGAATGCAGGGATCTGTGTTTTTTTTTTCTTTTTAGCATTATATCATCTGGGACTGGCAAATTGTCTGGTACCTACTAGACACTCAATAAATGAATGCATAAATAAATGTCATCCTGCATTCAATAGTAAAAAACAGATTGTGTTTTTTGCATTTTGATGAAATTGAATGCAATTCCTATTTCACTACCACTACAAAATGTCTGAAAACTAACCCAGAAAACTAAATAATTTCATTTGCAATCCATCCCTTTGCTGTCATTTTGATGTATAGTCTAATCCTTCTCTCAGAGGTAAATATTTGTTTATAAGACAACTGGATGGAATATTTTAAATCCAAGATAGAGCCCAAGAATAAAGCAAACAGTACCAACTGAGCTGAAGGGATATTTTCTAAGGGTTCTGAATACTATTTTACTCTGTTGTCAAACAGGAGAGGGAGAAAAGAGGTATGATCACAACCTTGTCCCACCATGATGGGGTAAAGGTGAAGTCATAAATTTCTTAAGCTGAACATTTAAGGGTTTCTCTTTTTCTTCCTCTCTCTCTCTTTTACTGTTTATTTACTTTTGAGAAATCAAGAGAGACACAGAGCCTGAGTGGGGGAGGGGAAGAGAGAGAGGGAGACACAGAATCCAAACCAGGCACCAGGCTCTGAGCTGTGAGCACAGAGCCCAACTCAGGTCTCAACCTCACAAACCACGAGATCATGACTTGAGCCAAAGTCGGTGGTTTAACCCAGGCACCGCTTTTTCTTCCTCTTTCTAATGCACTCTCACACACATGCACACACAGTCACACACATATATTCCACAGGGCTACAAATATTTCATATACTATATAGACTGAATGAACAAAATTTTAATAGGTGACCAAAAATCTCATAAATTTTGGGTAAGTAAACTTCCACACATTGATAATTAGTTCAACAGTCTCCTGAAATATTTTCTCTGCCAAGAGGCAATAGACTAGGAATATCTACTTTAAGAAATTTCACCAAAAGTTAATAACAAGTCAACATGTAAGCCTTCAGTGCATCATATACAACTTATTTATAACATTTAAATCTACTTTTCATATTACTAACCATGATTAATTTTTTCATTGATAGTTCTAGAATTTTCAAGTATAAAATTTCTTAATAATACCAAGTTACACAAAATTTTAAAATATGAATGCTTTATCTCAGCAAAAGCTATCATGCAACTGGAGTGATTTACTTGATACCACAGATAAAATGAAACAACTGATATTAAAAGTCATATCTCTTTGTTTTGTATTTCTAGTACAGATAGGCATTTGAGCTCAACACTGAGTGTTAGACAAGACAAAAGAACACAACCAATTTCTGCATTTATCTTCTGTGAAGGGCTACCTTGCAAGATTTTCTTCACTAAGATATTACTAAGAAAATATTTGAATCCAATTATACAGCAATCAATTAGCAAACTAAATAAAAAGATGACTCTTCTTGATGGATGCTCAGAAAATAATCATCAGTTTCTTATTTCTCTTCAGCTACAGGATCCAAAGGATGCCATTATTATGTCTTTAAAAGTTCACTCATCCACAGAAGGTGTTCTGGAAATTGTAAATCTGTAGTAATCGATCCCAGGATATATTGACTCATGATCTAACTTTCTCAGTACTATAACCTCTGACAACCTGTTAGCTTTTCATAATTAATTGGCAGTTTGTGATAGCTCAGTAAGAACACTGAGGAGCATGTGACTAAAACAAACCAGCTGGAACAGATGGTGCAATAATGATCCTATGACTTTTCCTTGTAACCCCAACATGTATATGGAAGCATCAGAAAACAATCTCTTTATTAACTTAGGGAAAACAAAATGTTCACAAATCTAAAAAGTATCTGCTTAATGTTTGATTTAACAAAGTTAGACTCGAAAATGGTAAGGGGAATGGAAAGAGGTTTCTTTTCTTCAGAAAATAATATTTTTCTCTGAATCAAACTATTTTATTCACCATATGGTGTAACATGCTGTGCTGCTTATGACAGTAGGATTTAGAGTAGTTACATGATTTAGTAGATTCAAATATTTCAGGGATTTTGATTTGTTTACACATTCTCTAGAATCTCACCATTTGGGAAAACAAACTAAGAGTGTTCAAGTATTGCCTTAGGAACAAAATGTAGCATTTGAGATGGGGAAGGAAACTGTGGTATTATGTCTATGAATGAAAAGAATATCAAGGTGAAGCAACTCCCAATATTATCAAAGGTTGCAGAAAAGTCAAGTATCTGAGGGTTTCACCGGAAGTACCCTCACTGCCTCTCAGTCCAGCCTAGAAAACTACTATAGGTCTTCCAAGAAATATCCCCAGTCACTTCCTTTGTGAAATCTCCCCTGTCAATTTCACATGGACTTCGCTGCTCTCTGCTGCAATTTTTACATATCTCCCTTAAGTGTCTTTTCACCTTGCACGGTGGTGATTGATTTAAGGTTAACATCCTTATATAGCTGCAGAGGGAGATACACTAAACTGGTTCCGTCACAATCTAGGGAGTTTCTTAACTTCCATAGACTTCTCTGTTCTCTTCTGAAACAGGGAGGTGGCCAAAATTATTACTACTTTTTTTTTTCCTTTTTGGTATTCTATAATTCTATGAGACAGAAAAATTGACTTTTAACCTACCTCGTGTCATACCGTATAACCTAAACAAAACCAATTGCATTACTTGGGCCTCATCTGCAGGAAGGGATTTATGACACTATATAGTCTAGAATCTATACCAGATTATTCCTTCTGGGTAGATTTACTGATCTGGATAAGGATATGGGGAAAAACAAGTTTGAGGGAGAAAACTATTATTCCTTTTTTGAGAGGCCTTTTGGTAGTCCTATTGGAGATGTTGAATATTCATTGGGATATAGGAACCTGAAATTCAGCAAAGAGGTATGGGCTAGATATACCTATTTGGAGTTCTTAGCATTTATATGTCATCTAACCCAGGTATGAAATGGGAAGAGGTTGGAAAGGAGAAGAGGTCCAAAGACTAAGCCCTCAGGCAGTTTTAGTCAAAATAAGGAGTAAATGCTGCTAGGAGGTAGAGAAAATGAAAATAGTGAAATTTTAATTTTGAAGAAAAAGATAGATGGAAATTTTCATTGGAATGTAATGACTGGAAGCCACAGGTCTTATCATCTGCCATGCTATATTTTTTACTGGTTTGTGTATTCTACGTTTCCAACCAGAACATTAGTTCCATAAAGACAGGACTTTGTTAATTACCTGTGTGAATTAGAGCAGTACCTGGCATACAGCATGAGCTCAATAAATATTTTTAGATAGATAAATGAATGAATAAATTAATGGTGATAAGTAATTAATTTGAAATAGTAGGTATACATTAAGGGATTCTTAATATTCTTCATGTAATTGAAAATATTCATTAAAACTGACTATGAAATCAATCTAGAATTCAAGTTGCTGTTATTATAAAAAGCTTTTGTTTTACAACTGGATCAAAACCAGGTTTTCAGTGGGGAGTTCCTGTGGAAAAGCCTCCCTTGTCAAGAACTGACAGTCTTTTCATTCCTTAGCTCAACTGAAGTTGGAAAGATGGGAGAGACTTCTTCTGTATCTATCAGGCAGATCTGCTGCAGTACCTGTTTGTATCTTTTGACCCACTTTAACTTCATACCCATGGCTTTGAACTCTGTGGTTGAGTTCTAATTTAGTCTTTCTCCTAGGATAAAAATTTTTCCAAAGGATCTACTTTTGTTATGGGAAATATATTCTCCCTATCACAGAAGTAGATTCTTTCCCTCTATTAGTAGATTATCCTCATCAGAGCAATGTAATCTCCTAATCATTGTCCTTTCTTCAAATATCCAGTCCAATAAGTATAATTAAAAAAAAAAAAAGAAAAAGAAAACAGCTAAGAGTCACCACTTTCATACTGTAGAACCATACAGGAGAAGAGCAAAGGAAAAACACGTCATACATATCCTACTAGACATACTAGGATGATACCTAATAATATTTAATTATCCAAAAAATATTTTCTGATAGATATTATTGCTTATTTGAACTAAATACAAAGAAAGAGAAACTTATCAGGATAAGGTTTCCAAGTTCACAAAACTGGTTATTGTCAAAATTGAATCCAAGGCTGACTCCAATCACCTTTGACCCATGATTCTGTGATTTAATTCTACTTTTAACATGCACAAAATGATGCAGATATAGAAGAATAGCCTGTACATGAAGTAGCCATAGAGGACAAACAACTACTTATTTAGACTGAATACTAGTGGAAGAGAGAATCTTTCACTTGACATTCACTTTGGATCAATGTAAATGGAGATACAGTATAAACAAATCCAGTGATAATGAGAACAATAGCTATGTGACTTCTCTGTCCATACTGCATGGGTGAGTGTCTTTCAATTCTATATGGAAACACTCAAAAACATGGAAACTTCTTTAGTTCTTAATCCCACCTTATCGGTTCATATTTCTGAAAAGACCAAAACTTTTAAATATAAAACTCTGTATTGAAAGAGTATAACATATGCAGTATACTTTTTTCTTAACATCTAAGATAAGAATAGAATATAAGTGTTAAATAATAAGAATTATGACCATTAAATTAATTTAACTCTCAAAGGAGGAACTTTGATTTCAATGACATCTGAGTCATTAATTTGGATGAACAAAACTGTCCAGATTCAAACCAATTATACCTTTCAATAGCCAGCTTAATTTGAAAAAGAAAGAAGCTAAATATAGATAAAATATATTCATTGGCATTTTGGAAGGACTGCAGTGTGAAATGTATAATAATTTAAGCTTGCATTAGGCGAAAATATTCACACTGAATTCCATTTAATTTTTTAAAAAAGATGTGAGTACTCTCCTTTAAACAATTGAAAATCCCACATTATGAAAAGTATGTTGGGTGGTAAATATTTGTTTTCCAAAGCCATCTTTGCCTTACAAAACTATGCTGCAGTTATATTAATCACTCTGGTGCACTAAAAACATTTTTAAGATAAAAAAATAAACTTCAACACAGAATACAAGATAAGAGAAGTGAAATTCATATTAGACACCTAGTGTTACCCTTTCTTTTTATAGGGGAGGACAATAGTAAGCAGCAAGAATAGCATTTGTGCTTACAAGGAAAGTAGTCATAGGTGTGTAATGTCACTCTCCTGATTCCAAATACAGTATTTTTCTTTTAAATGCTACAACACTTCTGACCAGAATCCATTCACTATGGAAATAAATAACACGTGTACAAAGGTTTTAAGTGTCTAAGGCACTGTTTAGAAGCTGCAACTCTGCGAACCCCAACAACTTTATATTTAATATAAATAGAAAGCCAACAGAAAGAGTTTCCAAAAGCCAACAGAAAGGACTTCAGCATCACCATCTCTACAGAATCATATTGTTCAAGTAGAATTTTTGGATAATTTTGTTTGTACACTTGTTTGATCAAAATGATCTTCACTGGGAAGATGGTTATATATAGCTGTGGTTAAAGTTATAAATACATGGTTACAGTAGCACTTATGTAACTGTAGTTATACAGTAGTTTTAGATATATTTGTTATATATAAGCATATACTATTATATGAATAAGTGATTTTATGAATATATATGTATATATATACGCATATATATATATATGTGTGTATATATATATATATGTGTGTGTGTGTGTGTGTGTGTATATATATAATTTGTGAGAGATATATAACCATATAGAAGTTTATAGTTCTATACAATGGTTATATATAGTACAGGAGATATATAGATATATAGATATATAGATATATAGTATTATTATTATTTTTTTAAAGCATGTTTGACAACTGAAACAGAATGAAACTTTGGGTCTAGCTGACTTAAACAAGGAATTTTATTAAATTATATAACCTTACAATAGCCTGGACTTCAAATTGCATGTACTGGTGCCTCAAACTTAGGCAGAAAAAAACAAGACAACATATAGTGACTAATATTCAATCTCCCAAAGAAGGTCCCCAGACTTGACTTTATAACACATTCATGATTCAATAGTAAAAAAGTATGTTATGTATAGGTTGAAATTAAATTAATTCCATATGTCTTTTTGTTTATGATGGCCTTCAATAGACAATATTTAAAAATAAACTTTATGTGGGGTGCCTGGGTGGCTCAGTCAGTTGGGTGTCTGACTTCAGTTCAGGTCATGATCTCACAGTCTGTGAGTTCGAGCCCCGTGTCAGGCTCTGTGCTGACAGCTCAGAGCCTGGAGCCTGCTTCCGATTCTGGGTCTCCCTCTCTCTCTGTCCCTTCCCTGCTCATGCTCTGTCTCTCTCTCTCTGTCTCAAAAATAAATACACTTAAACAATTAAAAAAAACTTTATGTAATTATTTCCATACAGTTTATCAAATCTTCTGTCAGTTCCTTCTTCCAATTAATAAACTGGAGTTATTTTATAATAAACTTGAATGAATATTCTGGATTATATATGCTTATATGTACACCTAAAGGGGCATCAATTCTCCACCTTCCTAAAAGCTGCCGTCTGCAACATGGTACAGAATAAGTGGTTAAAAAACATTGACTAATATAACCACGATAGCATGATATATCTTAATATTCTGCACTTAGCTTTTCTACACTGTATGTCCACCTGGGTTATGTGTGACAATTTCATAAAAGAAGCAGCTTCAATAATGTTCCTGTATCTTTGTATGCAGTTTATTTGATATGTTGAATTTCTGAGTTTCAGCTCATTTTCACAGATATCTGACATCAAGCAGGCACTTTTCTTCTTGTGGTTGATAAGCTGAAAATATCCATTGCTAAAAACTGTACCAAAAGTATTTGTAATGCTGAGTAGCAGCATGCTATAGTAGAAAGAACAATAGCTAAAATAAAAAGATATGGATTCTCCCTGTGGCTGTGTTCATAAACTGATTTTCTTAACACTCGCACTATAATTCTCAACCAACTGAAATCCAGCTTCACCAACTAATCCATTGAAAATTCTCTCACAGGGGCACCTGGGTGGCTCAGTTGGTTAAGCCTCAAACTTCAGCTGAGGTCCTACTCTCACAGTTCATGGGTTCAAGCCCCACATCAGGCTCTGTGCTGGCGCCTACTTTGGATTCTGTCTCTCTCTCTTTCTCTCTCTCTCTCTCAAAAATAAATAAACATTTTTTTAAAAAATTTAAAAAAAGGAAGTGCTCTTAGGAAAGTGACCACTTTACTTGACCTTTTCTTCCTGTAGCTTCAATCACACAAGACTCCAACGATCTCCCTTCACTTTTCTAGCCATCCTTCTGTGGTCTCTTCTTACACTTTTTCTTTATTCATCTGATCTCTTAAAGCTGATATCCCAGAGGTTTGGTTGTTAAGTTCAAAGAAGAAAAAATTAATCAGAATGATAAAGTTCATTTTTTTCTTTGTCTTTTAATTTGTATTTTCAAGAAAAAAATTAAGGAATAACATCTGTACGTCATAATAATACAAGCTGAGAGTTCTAAGTAATTTCCTCCTTATTTTCAAAGTACCAACTGGAAGCAATTATGGAAACTAAAACCAACCAATCATTGACCATTGTTTGCTTGTTTTCTCTCAAACACTATGGATATAATTTCATTGCACATTGCAAAATGTTGGCTAAGGAAAAGCAATTTCATGTATGTCTGGTGTAAAAGTCCTGTGATCCTAGTTTGTATCTAAGCTGCAATAACTTTGCTTGATATAACATGAAAAATGATGTTTTAAAAGTTTAAAAATAATAATATATTATATGACCTTGAAGATATTGCTCTAATTCAAGAGAAGAGAAAATCATTATAAGCTCTGTCTTCTGAATTCATTGCCTTCTACCTTGATGAGCACTTAAAATGTAAATTAAGGAAGAATGCAGCTCTTAGGATTGACTCTGTCTAAAATCCCAAAGGTACTATGTTACAGATTTTATTTGCTATTAAAAAAAATCATTGCAATTTTGTCAATGTCAGACAGATTTTAAATTCAACCTATTCCATACCAAGGTTTCTAGCAGCCTATGTTCTTTAAATCTGGGACTACATTTATAGTACAAGAAAAAAATATTCTGTCACAGTTTAACAATGAAGTGCTGCACAGGGAACAACTTAATTTCTTCTGTATTTAAAACTGAAATGCCATGGGGAAAACTTGCCCATTTGTTCAGGTCAGCTGGGTCTCAGAGGTATTCTACTTCGTATTCACAAAAGTATGGGAAAGTCCAATGATGGAGTCCACAGTTAGTTAGAAGAAATCATTGGGACCTGAATATTTTTCAGAACAACCTAATGCCTTCCCAAAAGGAGAGATCTGGGCCACTGTGATGTGTAAGGAAAAGAGGGAATATAGGTTAACGTGACCTAATTCTGCCGTGAGGATTTTCAAAACATTTCTCAAAATCAAAACCTGTGTACTTTCATGAAAGACAAAGAAAGCAGTGAGTAAACCAAACATAAAGATAGATTTCAGCTAAGTCAACTGAACATGAGCACATTACCAGTGATTTGAACCAAAGCAGACAAGAGCAGTTAAAACTTTCCAATTAATTCCTAACAGGAAATAACAGAAACTATACTAGCTAGTTATGAGGCCAATGGTGGCTGGCGATTAAAATATAAGTCATGAGCAAAACCGCAGCCAATTTGAGTTAGTTTTCTAAGGGACATAAGAGAACTTGCATTTTATTTTATACCACTGTTTCAAATTTGAAAAATAAACTAGAGGTAAAAAGTTGGATTAAAAAAATCAACAGATTTTGAAATAAAGAAACCTGAAGAAAGATGAAAAAGAGCAGTAACATAATGTGCTATGATATAACAGTAAAAAGTGTTTATTGGGTATTTACAGTGCTTCAGGCCAAGTATACCATGTGCTTGCACATTCTTGATAACAGTCAATCAATACAAAAGCCACTGATTTAGGTAGCCTAGGCATGTGAATCCAGGCAATATATCCTTACCAACTTCCTACAGTATCCATCTTTCGAAGCAAATGCTTCAAGAATAAAATAAAGGCAAGGCACAGGTACCAGTTTGATTTCTAAGAATTTCACACAAGCGGTCCTTTGGGATGTCTCCTTCTAATTAAATTTAGGGGTAAATACTACATGGAATTTACCTATATAGAATTGGAGCTAACCTGCAACTACATCTAGATACTGTCTCTAGTCTAAAGGCAGATAACAAAATTTAGCAGCAACATCCAACCCTCAGATGGCCTGCTTCAGGACACTTGTAATTCTGAAAAATCCTGTAACCCTGACAACCAATCCTTTTTTTTTTTTTTTTTTTTTTTTTTAAAGCGACTTTGGTTCTCCAAGTCTTCTTTTCTGGGTACTGAATATAAAACTCCCAACAGAACTGGCTGGGCTCAAAACCGCTAGTAAAATTTATCTCCCTTCCCCTGTTCTTATGGAATTAGAACCAGAAATGACCATAATGATTCCTTGCAGCTGGAGGCTGAGAGAAATGCCTCTCAAGTTTCTTTAATAAGGGAATCTATTGCAAAATGGGTCCTTGAACACCCAGAAAGCAGCTGAGAAATACGGAGGGGTAGCTGGAGAATCTATCAAAACTTCCCTCAAGCACACTCAAATGCTTCTTTCATTTCATTACTTTTCTTGAAAAAGCAAGCTACAAGTTTGACTCAGCCCAGTTATTGTCCTACAGTAAACACAAAAATAGCTGAGACCAGCCCTTGGGGGGCGCAATTGCCTATAAAGCATGAAGGGAAACTGGCTCAGGGGACATAGCTTCCCCTCCATTGAACAACTTCTGATTTTTAAAATAAATTTTGAATTCTATTTTCTATTTTCATTTTTAATTGTAACATATACAGTCTCTAATTATAATGTATACATTTTTTGCTTAATGGTTTGTGATAACTGTAATATTTAAAAAGAAAACCTCCTTTCACCAAAAATATTCTCATACATGTATTTTCATCTGAAGTTTTTCATTTTAGTCTTTTCATTGATCTGGAATTAACTTGTGGAATAGTATGGTGACAATATTTTACTTTATTTTTCTTGTATTTTAATTTTATTTTTACCTTAACTGTATTCTTTTTTTTTATTTATTTATTTATTTATTTTTTAATATATGAAATTTACTGTCAAATTGGTTTCCATACAACACCCAGTGCTCATCCCAAAAGGTGCCCTCCTCAATACCCATCACCCACCCTGCCCTCCCTCCCACCCCCCATCAACCCTCAGTTTGTTCTCAGTTTTTAACAGTCTCTTATGCTTTGGCTCTCTCCCACTCTAACCTCTTTTTTTTTTTTTTTTTTTCCCTTCCCCTACCACCTCACGCCAGTCAGAGTGGCCAAAATGAAGAAATCAGGAGACTATAGATGCTGGAGAGGATGTGGAGAGACGGGAACCCTCTTGCACTGTTGGTGGGAATGCAAATTGGTGCAGCCGCTCTGGAAAGCAGTGTGGAGGTTCCTCAAAAAATTAAAAATAGACCTACCCTATGACCCAGCAATAGCACTGCTAGGAATTTATCCAAGGGATACAGGAGTACTGATGCATAGGGGCACTTGTACCCCAATGTTTATAGCAGCACTCTCAACAATCGCCAAATTATGGAAAGAGCCTAAATGTCCACCTTAACTGTATTCTACTCACCTAAAGTTTTTCAAGCAGTTTATCTGACTTGTAACTTTATCTTGGTTAAAGGCTGGGTTTCTCTGCATTGTGGTTATGTTTTTAAATACTCTATTTGATTCCTTTAACCTATCTATTCCTATGCAGATAGTACATACTTGAATTGCTAGAGTTTTATAATAATTCTTGATATTCAGTAAGGAAAACCCTTGGTTCTTTTCTCTTCTGTATCAATTTTAAAATGAGCATATAAAGCTCTTCATCAGAGCTAGTTGTGATTCCCATTCAATTTGGATTTATCTTTGTCAGTGCAATTTACTTAAGGTGTTTACTTTCTAAGCAGCCCACAAAGTTTTGGTTAACCATTATGAAAATCTATCTTTAGTAAGTGAATATAAGCCTTTTACATTCATAAGGATTGATATACTTCAACATTTCTACTACTAGATTTTTTTGCATGTATGTGTGTTTTGTTTTTTTAACCATTGTATAACTTCGATTACTCTCTTTTCATACTTTCAATTGGACTGATACATTTTCAATACATTTTCCCTTCTTCATTTAGATGCTCTAGATGGATTTCTACTGTCTAAAATATTCAATATATATTTCACCTGAAAAACAAAATAGTGTAAGTTTTCAACATGTTTTGAAAATATTAGACCTTACATGAAATTAGTAATAAAGTAGCCTCACCTTTAAAAGATAGCAGTTATTATATTATAGTTAAAGTCAATAGTTAATTTAACTTCTGCATTTGTCATTTTTTTTCCTGCACACTATACATTTCTAATGGTTTACTTCTATGCTGAGGTAAATCTTTCTATAATTTTTCACTGTGGGTCAATAAGAGGCAAACTGTCTTGTTCTTTGTGTTTTAAAATATCATTGTCTTGCACTTAATATTTAGGTAAAATAACATATTTTAGGTAGGTAGGTAATCCTAGATATGGAATACTTTCTCTCCAACACTTTGAAATGTTTTGTGGCTTATACTAATTTAACGAGAAGGCTTCTGTTAATCCACTTGCCATTCCTTTGTAGGGAATGTATTCTTTTTCTTGGCAGTTTTTGGCACTCTCTTTGTTAAATTTATTTATTTATTATTAGCATTATATTCTTGATAAATTTCTCCATAGTATTCTATAATCCATTTTTTATTTTTGTGTATAACCTAATGTGTAACCTCTCCATTTAATTTTTATTTAAATGCCTATAGGTATGTCTGCCAAGATTTGAAATTATATTGTTCTTTATTTTTTTAAGTTTATTTATTTATTTTGAGAGAGAGAGAAAGCAAGCACATGTGAGCACAGGAGGCACAGAGAGAGAGGGAGAAAGAATCCCAAGCAGGCTCTGTGCTCTCCGCAGAGAATGCAGAGCCCAGTGTGGCACTCAGACTCTCAAATCATGAGATCATGACCTGAGCCCAAATCAAGAGTCCACTGCTTTTGTTCCCTTGCCTTTCACAACATGTCTAGTAAGAAGTTTCTCTGGCTGAGGTCGAAGAGGTTTTCTCCCGCTTTCTCCTTTAGGCTTTTGATGGTTTCCTGTCTCACATTTAGGTCTTTCATTCATTTTGAGTTTATTTTTTGTGAATGGTGTAAGAAAGTGGTTCAGTTTCATTCTTCTGCATGTCATTCCCCAATTCTCCAGCACCATTTGTTAAAGAGAGTGTCTTTTTTCCATCAGATATTCTTCCTGCTTTGTCGAAGATTGACCATATAGTTGTGGGTCCATTTCTGTATTTTCTAATCTGTTCCACTGATCTATGTGTCTGTTTCGTGCCACTACCATACTGTGTTGATGACTACAGCTTTGTAATGTAGCTTGAAAACATGAACTATTGGGACTTCATCAAAATAAAAGGCTTCTGCACAGCACAGGAAGCAATCAACAAAACTAAAAGAATGAGAGAAGATATGTGTGAACAATTTATTTGATAAAGGGTTAGTATCCAAAATCTATAAAGAACTTATCAAACCCAATGCCCCAAAACCAAACAACCCAACTAAGAAATGGGCAGAAGATATGAATAGCCAATTTTCCAAAGAAAACATCCAGATGGCTAGCAGACACATGAAAAGATGCTCAATATCAATCATCATTAGGGAAATACAAATTAAAACTATGGTGAGATACTAGTCCACACCTGTCAGAATGGCTAAAATTAACAAAACAAGAAACAGAAGTTGGCAAGAATGCAGAGAAAAGGGAACCCACTTGCACTGTTGGCAGGAATGCAAACTGGCGTAGCCACTCTGGAGAACAATATGGAGGTTCCTTCAGAAATTAAAAATAGAACTACCCTAAAATCGAGCAATTACACTAGTAGGTATTTACCCAAAGGATACAAAAATACACATTTGAAAGGGTACATGCACCCTAATGTTTATAGCAGCATTATCAATGATAGCCAAAATATAGAGAGAGCCCAAATGTCCATCAATCGATGAATGGGTAAAGAAGAGGTGGTGAGTGTGTGTGTGTGTGTGTGTGTGTGTGTGTGTGTGTGTAATGGAATATTACTCAGACATCAAAAAGGATGAAATCTTGCCATTTTCAATGATGTGGCTGGAGCTAGAATGTATTATGCTAAGCGACAAAAGTCAATCAGTGAAAGAAAAATAGCATATGATTTAACTCATATGTGGAATTTAAGAAACAAAACAAATGAACATACGGGAAGGGGGCAGAAACAAGAACAGAGGGAAACAGACTATGAGAGACTCTTAATGATAGAAAACAAACTATGGCTTGATGGAGGGAAGAGGGTGGGAGATGGGCTAGACAGGTGATGGGTAGGTACTAAAGAAGGGCACTTGTGATGAGCACTGGTTGTTGTATGTAAGCGATGAATCACTGAATTCTACTCCTGAAACCAATATTGCACTGTATATTCACTAAAATTTGAATTAAAAAATATTCAAAAAATAAAAAAATAAAATCCATTGAATTAAAAAAAAGATCATTATGAATAACCATTCTAAATTCACATTAAATGTCCACATTAAGTCTTTTAACAAGTTAAAATATTACTACTCATAAGGAAAACAAAGTTGGACACTTAACTGATTGAGTCACCTAGGTGCCCCTAGTTTGTCTTTTAAAAAAATATTGTTATTTTTATTTAATTCTGATTTCACTTTTTCATGTCTTGTTATGTTTGCATATGATGCCTTCTTTTATCTACTTGATGTTCTGAAATATATTCATTTTCAAAACTTTCCAGTCTTTTTTCTTAAATCACATTTCTTCTGGGGTATAATCAACTCAGTTATGTATTTACTTATTTATTTGTCATGACGTTGGATATGTGTGTATGTGTGTGTCTAAGAGAAGGTGAATGTTTTCTGTGTTTCACCCTACCTCCCCAGTCTAATATTGGCAGCTTTGTACTTCTCCCATGTGGTTATGCTGAGACAAGGGCAACCAGTTATGAAGCTTGTGCTTAGCTTGCCTGATCATGAGGTTTTTTAAAAGCAGCCACCTCTCTTAATGCTAAACTTTATTTAATTTGCAGCAATGACCAGCCCTTTTTTCTTCCATCTCAAATTAATACTATCTCAGTTCCTGAATTTAGTTTGATCCTAGCACCTTCTAGGAATCTGCATGGAAAGTTATTTTTACCACTAACACGAAGAACTAATTATCCAGGCAACTTTACTTGTTTCCCTACATGTCCCTGGCTTTTACAACCAACTCCTCCCTCTTACCCTCAAAGTTATGACTCTTTAATATACCCCTTTTTTCTTTGATGGTGATGATGATGTTATTTTTTATGTTTAGGAATACCCTCAAAGGATAAATAAGGAAACAAGGTTTTGTTCGTTTGTTTGTTTTGTTTTGTTTGTTTTTGTAAGTTGCCTGAGGCACACTTACGGTATAATCCATCTGTGGCTATTGGACTTTCAGGGATGGAATGAATATTAACTACTTATTCAGTAAATTTTATATGTATATATATATATATATATATATATATATATATATATATATATATAAAGAGTTGTGGAGAATTCAAAAAACAAACAGATCTTGGGGCGCCTGGGTGGGTCAGCTGGTTAAGCATCTAACTTTAGCTCAGGTTATGATCTCATGGTTCATGAGTTCGAGCCCCGTGTCAGGCTCTGTACTGACAACTCAGAGCCTGGAGCCTGCTTCAGATTCTATGTCTCCTTCTCTCTCTGCCCCTCCCCTGCTCTCACTCAGTGTCTCTCTCTCTCTCTCCCTCTCTCTCTCTCTCTCTCTCTCAAAAATAAATATACAAAAAAAAGTAGAAAAAATAAAAATAATTTGCAAGTCATTTAGTGAGTACATATAGAAGAGTCTTGGGTGTCTGGGTGGCTCAGTTGGTTGGGCATCTGACTTCAGCTCAGGTCATGATCTCACAGTGCATTGAGTTCAGCCCCTCATAGGGCTCTATGCTGACAGCTCAGAGCCTGAAGCCTGCTTCGGATTCTTGAAACCATTTGGTTTTCTAATGTACTTAAATTTAGTACCATTTTCATTACCTTTCTATGATAAAAATTAAGTGGAGAAGCACCTGGGTGGCTCAGTCAGTTAAGCATCCGAATCTTGATTTGGCTCAGGTCATGAGCTCATAGTTGGTGAAACGGTGCACCACCTTGGGCTCTGCACTGAGACCACAGAACCTGCTTGGGATTCTCTCTTTCCCTTTCACTCTGCCCCTCCCCTGCTTATGAGTTATCTCTCTCTCTCTTTCAAATTAAGTAAATTTAAAACAAGGTTATGTGGAATTTTTTGTACTATTAAGCTTTTAAAATACAAATGTAAATGCAAAATGCTAATGTATACATACTATAATTACATAACTCAGGCTTCATTGTAAAAATACGAGAGAGATGGGGCACCTGGGTGGCTCAGTCTGACTTCAGCTCAGGTCATGATCTCATGGCTTGTGGGTTTGAGCCCTGCGTCAGGCTCTGTGATGACAGCTCAGAGTCTGGAGCCTGCTTCAGATTCTGTGTCTCCCTCTCTCTCTGCCCCTCCCCCACTCGTGTGCGCTCCTTCTCTCTCTCTCTCTCTCTCTCTCTCTCTCTCTCTCTCTCCCAAAAATAAATAAACATTAAAAAAAAATTAGGGGCGCCTGGATGGCTCAGTCAGTTTAGCATCCAACTTTGGCTCAGGTCATGATCTCACAGCTCCTGAGTTCTAGCCCCACATCAGGCTCTGTGCTGACAGCTCAGAGCCTGGAGCCTGCTTCACATTCTGTGTCTCCCTCACTCTCTGCCCCTAACCCACTGGAATTCTGTCTCTGTCTCTCTCAAAAATAAATAAACATTAAAAAAAATTTTTTTAATTAAAAAAAATAAAAATCCGAGAGAGAAAAGAAGAAAGTATCAGTCTCAGTGAGGTTTTTTATAACTATTAGACAAGAATTGGCATATTAGTATTCAATTTATACACTAACAAAAATGCTTGGGTGGAGAAAATCGATGATAACATTTGAAAATCATGACTTTATTTGATCTACAACCCTGCAAATAATTCAAATGATGCACTAAGGAGATTCTTATAAATTTCTTTTTAAACTTATCCTTCTATTTGTATTAATTTTCAAAAACTGCAGAGCAACTAATTAATATACTAAACTTGATCTAATACCAACATAAATCCAGTCTCATGAAACATGAAAAACTAGACTTTTATATTTGAAAGACATATTAGAATTATGTAGCCCAAAGTCATTTTTCACAGATGAGGGGGAAAAAAGTCAGTATAATGAGTTGAACTCTGATGGTATTTAGCTAATTACTTAGTAATATGTCCAGAATATTTTTGGATACATGTATAGGAATATGTCTAGACACAATATTTCCTTATACCTAAAATTATTTTCTAGACTTATTGAAGATTCTAATCAAATAACTCCATACATTTACCCTATATTTTAGAATATGCAAAAGAAAGAGATTAAGAAAACAGAATAATGCTACTGGAATTTTCTTTGTCCTGATCTAACAATGTTTGGTTATTTAATATGCATACTTCTGCAATGGTGTTTGTAAGTTACATATTTTTCTCATGGTAAATATTTTGTATACAAAAGATTGGTCACATTTTGGCAGTACTTATCTCCAAGTTAAATTTAGCTGTAATACCTCATTGCTCAACACTTTATCCATTTTTATGTTTAATCAACTCATTTATTTTGTTCAAATCCACATCTTACATGAAATATAATCCTCTGAATATTGGATTGGTAACATTATGAGTTGCATTTGAAGTTTAAAGAAAATGTTTCCCAGAGAACTCAGTTGCAATTTAATATTTCCAAGTAAATCTCTGCAAGTTTTCATATTCTTTGCAAAAATAATAAGAAAAAAAAAACCTTTTATGGTACACTTGATGTTACATAGCAAATTCTTAATTAAAGTATAGCAATCAACAAACCCAAACACGGAATAATCAAAGATATAAAAAGACCATTATTTACAGTCTGTCCCCTAGAAGGGTCTTGGGTGTCCTGGGTGGCTCAGTTGGTTGGGCATCCAACTTACGCTCAGGTCATGATCTCACAGTTCGTGAGTTTGAGCCCCACATTGGGCTCTGTGCTGACAGCTCAGAGCCTGGAGCCTGCTTCAGATTCTGTGTCTCCTTCTCTCTCTCTGCCCCTCACCCACTTGTGCCCTGTCTCTCTCTCTCTTTCTCAAAAATAGATATTTAATTTTTTTAAAAAAAGAAGAGTCTTAAACCAATGCTGTGTAGTTGTGAAACTTTTCAAAATTGACCTCAAATTGTATCATGGCGGTATTAAAAAGAAAGGTCATCTCTCAGCTCCATGTAGAAAACAAAACAAAATTAAAAGAAAAGGGAAAAAACTGCTATATTTGAATCAAATAATAATTTAATGTAAATTAAATAATCCAGTTTTGTATAAATATCTTATGGAAAAAAATGCTGAATTTCAATAAATAATAATTTTCCAAATTGTGTAGCCTCAGAGAGTGCTCAATAACATGCCTGCTATGAAGGAAAGAGAGGAAGAGCTTAATCAAACAAAACCATCACTTTCTTTTAGATTTACTCATCACAAGATATCAAATGTGTTTTTTTTTTTTTTTTAATTTTTTTTTTTTTTGTCAACATTTTTTATTTATTTTTGGGACAGAGAGAGACAGAGCATGAACGGGGGAGGGGCAGAGAGAGAGGGAGACACAGAATCGGAAACAGGCTCCAGGCTCCGAGCCATCAGCCCAGAGCCTGACGCGGGGCTCGAACTCACGGACCGCGAGATCGTGACCTGGCTGAAGTCGGACGCTTAACCGACTGCGCCACCCAGGCGCCCCCAAATGTGTTTTTTTAAGAGGCACCATGCTAGCACTATAAATATATTTTATGAAGACAATACAGAGAGATTACAAACATGAAGCAATAGAATTCTAAGAATCTAGAGGGATAAAGTCCACACAGGTATTGAACATTTTTTATTTTCTAAAATCATCCTGCCATTTTAAGCAACAAACTGAAGATCTTGTAAAATGATTGTATTCTGCTATACCTGAGCATTTGACAAAGAGTTTAGAAAACCATCATCTTTGTCTGGTCTTTGAAAAACTTTCACTTTGTTTTTGGTTTTCAGTGTCTATATGTATTCATTCTTCAGGAGGAAGAATATTCCCATATCTGTAAGTATAGTATTACCTGTACAAAATGTTTCATCATCACTGTAAATTCACCCCTTATCAAGTGCATAATAAAAAGGTTCATGGGATTGAAAATTATAGTCTTTTAAAAAAAGTGCAATCAAGCCTGAACATTGTAAGCACTTCCTATGCTACTGATTAGGAAAGTGCATGAACTAAATATCTATGACCTATGTAAACAGAAGCTAATTATTTTTACAGTCAGATTTTTTTTTCAAATGAGTGATAGTCTATATTAAATAAGAAAAACTCCAAATGAATGTGATTTTTTTTTCTTCTTAGTTTTCTGTGTTTAAATAAGCTGTGTCAGTTCAAAGGGAACTATATTAAAAGCCCTTCCAGATATGTCAAGGCCTATACAGTTAAAACGATATATTAACAGCAATAGTAAACATTTCCTAGGATTTTACTTATTGCAGGCTTCATGTTAAGTAGGTTATATGAACAATTCAATTTGATATTATTAAAGGAAAAAAAAAACAACTTAGACTGATATGTAATGATATGTCCAAGATGTGACCACACTGATAAAGATTTGGATCCTTGTTATTTCATGATGACCAAAAATCAAATTATAATTATCAGTTCACTATGAAACAGGCACTGGCTATGTATTTTTTAAATATTTACCTTATCAACATTTCCATAATATAAATATGGTATGAAACATTAAATATGGTAAATAATTATGCATTGAACATATTTCTCTGCTTATATGCATGATTTGTTTCCTTACACATACACATTACTGTGTGTTAATATATGCATGTCAATCCTAACATGGTAGTAACTTTAAGCCATGTTTCTCATTACATATATGATAATACTGAATGGAAAAGAAAACTACTTTTAAATATCATTATTTTGTAGAGCCACATTTTCTAATGCAAAGACCTATCGCCTATGTAAATACATCATTTGAATTACATTATGATTTGCATTATGCTCTCTGCAAAGGTGGTGATCCAATGGGTTTACACGGCATTGTCCGCTATGTTAACCATAATATAAACCCACAGGATTTAAAATGTACCTAAACAAGCAGGAACACATTATTGCCCACTCACCCCTCAAATAGAATCTCAGGAATTATCTGGGTAATTAAGTAATCATGGGACATGATTTCTCATTGGAGATAGAGAGTAGGATGTTCTGTTATTTGTGGGCTAATAAAGCTGTATGAATATTTTATATTAAATGAATGAATCCACTACAGTATTTGTGTGTACTCAGGCAGTGAAAAAATATAGATTGTGTTTACAACAAGGTCACAATTGTTTAATATCAGGCACAACAAAATTTTAGAATGTGGGGCTCTTTGGCCACTTAAGGACAAATTCAGCTGATCTTCTCTAAAGCTGGCCATCTGGTGGCATCATTTCAAATTGAAGTCATGTTCCAAAAGATGTACTGTGGTTCTCTGAGGATGTGGCTAAGTCATTCCACTCTATTTATAGAGATTATAGTAATCAAATGTCACAATGATATAAAATTATTCCATGGAATTGGAGGCTACCCACTATAGCAGAAGCTTCTCACTGAGAGATTCCTTGGGCTGGAAGGACGCAAGCAGCATCAGAATGAAAGTCAAAAGCTCCAGGCACAATGAGAGGGCCCAGGGGTGTCAGTACTGAGACTGTTCCAATTTCTATCTCACTGACTTTCCTAGCCTGTGGCTTCCCTTTCTCCGCATTTCTAAAACAGAAGACTTTATGCCATGCCTACAGCTATCAGATTTTGGTGGGCCAGAGAATTTTAGGCAGAGAGTGCTTGTTAAATGTTCCTAAGCCCAACCAAAGAGATTCTAATTCCAGAGGTCTTAGGTGAAATCCAAGAATCTGCATCTTAAACAGGCATCACAGGGGATTCCAGCACTGGTGGAGCAAACCCCATACTGGCGAAACACTGTTTTATAAAACTGTCTGCTAGACCCAAGTAAGAAAACGATGAAGCTCAAAGCACATGAATTACACTCACAATCCAAGGTTTATCAGGGTATTTTTTCATTTCACTGATTAAATTCAGTGTGGTGTTTCAGTGCCTGAATATTGGCTTTGCTCTTGATCTAACCAGAGGTAGGAAGAATTTCATTTATTTAGGTACTTTCATTTACAGGGCTAGGGGCCAGGAAAAAAGTGTTGAGACTACAGAGGCAAAATATTACACACATTAGAACTAAAAAAAAATCTAATCTTTCAGTTGCCAGTGGGGTAGGAGGTGGAGGGATGGGCAAAATAGGTGAAGGGGAGTAGGAGATACAGTTAGGGAATGGAATGACTAAGTCATGGTGATAAAAAGTACCACATAGAGAATACAGTCAATGGGATTCAAATAGCAGCTACTCTTGTGGTGAGCATAGCATAACATATACACTTGTGGAATCACTGTGTCCTACACCTGGAACTAATGTAACATTGTGTGTCAACTATACTTCAATAGTTAAGAAAAAAAAAAAAAAACACTCAAATCTTTCTAACCTGAGATTAAATCATTAGTGGCATTAAAAATGCCCACCCTGGGGCACCTGGGTGGCTCAGTCGGTTAAGCATCCGACTTCGGCTCAGGTCATGATCTGGTGCGTGGTGCGTGAGTTCAAGCCCCGCATCAGGCTCTGTGCTGACAGCTCAGAGCCTGGAGCCTGTTTCAGATTCTGTGTCTCCCTCTCTCTCTCTGCCCCTCCCCTGTTCATGTTCTGTCTCTCTCTGTCTCAAAAATAAATAAACGTTAATAAAAAAAAAAAATGCCCACCCTGGGGCATCTGGGTGGCTTAGTCAGTTGAGATTCTGACTCTTGATTTTGGCTCAGGTCATGATTCCAAGGTCGTGGGATTGAGCCCTGTGCTGGGCTTCATGCTAAGTGTGGACTCTGCTTGGGACTATCTCTCTCTCCCTATACCCCACTCCCCACTCATGCTCTCTCTCTTTCTCTCTCTCATTAAACAAAATAAAAAGAAAATGCCTGCCCTGAAAACTGTTCCTGAGCTTAGTAACAGGGCTTCTTTGTTATAGGTGGCAAAGGAAATCATCTTCAGAAGCAAGAAGGAAAAGTTGCAATCAAAAAAATTGCAAGTATTTATATTTCTTTTTGGGATTTTGCCATTTGCTCTGCAGGAGGAGCTAATTTCATTTTATCTCTTAGAGGAGAAAGTTGTTTGGCCCTCCAGGATTGTCAACCTATGAACTCTTAGGTGATATTGCAAGGTTGTAACTATGTTTTTAAGTCTGACTTTTGCTTAGTTATTAGAAATTGAACAACAAGGGGCGCCTGGGTGGCGCAGTCGGTTGAGCGTCCGACTTCAGCCAGGTCACGATCTCGCGGTCTGTGAGTTCGAGCCCCGCGTCGGGCTCTGGGCTGATGGCCCAGAGCCTGGAGCCTGCTTCCGATTCTGTGTCTCCCTCTCTCTCTGCTCCTCCCCCGTTCATGCTCTGTCTCTCTCTCTCTGTCTCAAAAATAAATAAACGTTAAAAAAAAAAAAAAAAAAAAAAAAAAAAAAAAAAAAAAAAAAAAAAAAAAAATTTAAAGAAATTGAACAACAGTGTTTCAATATGTCACAGAGAAGTGGTGGCAACATAATTCTAATAGTTGTTCAAAAGCTTAGTGTTGAACATAATGTATTTTTACATGCATCTGAGCTTTTAACAGTATCTGTGGCTCTCTGAAACACTGGAAGTAAGGCAGTAATAGAAGTCTGTCTGTAGAGTGTACAACTGAACAACTGGTGAGTGCTGTCTCCAAGGACACGCAGAGTATAAAAGGTCACCCTAAATCTCAGCTCTATGGTTCCATATTTTCTACAACATATGAAGAAGAGATAGACAAGTACGCTTGTTTATGGATGGTGTTTTCTCCCCCAACTGCCTGTGCTTCCCTTCCTCCCTCTTCCTTCTTCTCACTCTTCTCTTTTTTTTAAAGGCAGTAACATCTTATTTTCATATAAATACCAATAGCATTCACTTTAAAATGTAGCCCTTCTCTTAGATTAGGTCAGTGTTTCAGCTGGTGCTAGGCATATGGTTGACTTGATAAATATTTGAAAAGTGAAAAAATAAAGTTCTGTCAAAGCAATTCCCTTGCAATTATGAATCTTCATATATTTGTGATAACCGGTGCCATAAAAAGATGCTTCATTTCTCCTGTTTCTGCTTTTAAGGAACTTAGCAGAAGCAGCTCTAAAATATAAAGGACAGAGATCACAATGCCTATTTACCCCCTTCTTCTCTGTCAAGACTCACTCTTATCAGGTGCCCAGTGCCCCTGGCTGTTTCCCAGGCTCTCTGACTCCTTAGCCTCTTTCTCTAAAGGAAACAGACTCATGGTGCTTGCATTACAAGTGCTCCTAATCCTGACAGCCTAGAGGACTTGGCATGTGGCCCCACCTTTGTCATGTTGGGTAAATCACTGAAATTGTTTTGATATTTTTTTGGTCAATCACAGGATGTGGAATGGATGATCTTCATGATTTCCTAAAGCTCAAAATTCTGATTTCTAACCCATAGCTCTTGCTATCTTCTCTCTTTCCTATATGTGGTTTATTTTCTCTCAAGCCTAACTCTGGGCCACTGCATTGTAAGGTTGAGAAATAAGAATAATCCTGGGAATATTAGGCACAGTAGTGTCTCAGGCCATGGAGAGCTGCTGGAAGTGTGTGGGGGAGAATAAATTTATGTCAGGAGACTTAGCGGTATACTCAGAAATGCAAAATAATCCATTTTAAAATATGGATTACACTTCCCCAGAAGTTTCACATTTCGCAAGGTATATTTTAATCTGTAATTGGTTGATGGGCTTCAGGCTAGTAATTACACACTCTTTCTATTAAATGACATGAGAAACCACCTACGACTATTTCAAAACTGCTTTAGTTTGTGAAAGCTGTCCGAAAGAAAACAAAGAACTTTGTAGTTCATTGTTTTCCAAGGTGTATTTTTTTAACAATACAATAACATTGGAAGAAATTAACAGCTTAACCCCTTCTCATTTAGCTTGTGGAAATTTTAATTCCATAGTCCCTTTCACATGCTGGAGGGAAGGGAGAATAACAAAGGTATTATCTTACAAAGGCCTCACAGGAGTTGTTTTAATAGAATGGAATCATGGCTGCTGATCTTATTTTCCCATAAATGTTCACAGCTCAATCTCATGGAATGGCTGTGTTTACCACCACTGATGTTTATAATCAGTGTTAACACAGGAAACTTAGACAGTCAGCCAGGCAGTCCTTTTCTTCTCTTGTTAACTGGGCTTGTTATTACTGTTTCTTCAATTTCCTAGAGGATTCATGTACATAATCATGTCAGCTGCTAAACTGGTGGGAATTGAAGCTATTCTACATTTTGAAAGCATTAGCAAGTGCCAACTTAGTAGCTACATAAATTAATGCTTTGCTTTCCACTTTTTAAAAACTTCCAGTGGCTCAAGCAGCTCTACTTTTTTGGTGGATATGTGTTGTCAGCATAGAACAACTTGAGTTTTGGCAATTATCGACTTAATTGGATCATTATGGAGCCAATCAGAATAATGAAGTCCTCAAAGGAAGTTTACTAAGGTTCTGTTACTGTCAGTTTTTGAATCATTTCATTTAATCTCTTATATTTACCATAATATCATTCAGATAAATATTATACCTTCACTTCATTTACATTTAAAATTTAATTAACAATAATCATTAGAACACAGTTCATTTAAAAATAATATGTATTCGGGGCGCCTGGGTGGCTCAGTCGGTTGAGCGTCCGACTTCAGCTCAGGTCACGATCTCACGGTCAGTGAGTTCGAGCCCCGCGTCAGGCTCTGGGCTGATGGCTCAGAGCCGGGAGCCTGCTTCCGATTCTGTGTCTCCCTCTCTCTCTGCCCCTCCCCCGTTCATGCTCTGTCTCTCTCTGTCTCAAAAATAAATAAATGTTAAAAAAAAATTAAAAAAAATAATAATATGTATTCTTTTTATAAAAAATGTATCTTGATTGTAAGCGCTTATAAAATACATATGAGAAAAATACAATAAAATTACTTGTAATTCCAGTCTAGAGTCAATAATGCTTAATATTTTGGTGCATTTCAATATTTTTATGTCTATAATCTGAAATAAATGCCTTACAGTTCAACCCATTTCAATATGGTTTCTTCTCCTCTAGTCCACAAAACTCATCTCTCTGAGTCTTGTATGTCCTCATTGTTATTAATTTTAATGATTCTCTACATACTTTCTTATCTGCCTTGGCTTTCCCTAAATAATTGGGTGTCATTATATATTTCAAGCTCTATGAGGTCATCCTGTCTTATTTATCTTTGTAGTTCAGTGCTAATACAGTGCCTGGCACATAAGTATGGCTCCTTGGATATTTTGTTGAGCAAGCATATCCTTCATTTCCAAACAATAGCTCCATTTTCTTGTATGGCAATAACCCTTGTGGATTTTCCACTAGTTATCTAGAAGAATGTTCAAAATCTCTTTCATTTTCTCTTACTCCTCACTACTTTCATAGCCAGTGACTTTCTATTCTACATCTGTATCTTTCTACTCCACTCCGTCTGGCTCTCCATGCACCCCTATGACTTTAATTGTCATCTATATGGTTATCTTTCCTAAATCAATATCCATTGCAGATATTCTCTTCCCAGATTCATAAATGTAATTACCTATTGTAGTCTTTTTTTATGCTTATTTATTTTTGACAGAGAAAGACAGAGCAATGGTGGGAGAGGGGCAGACAGAGGGAGACCCAGAATCTGAAGCAGGCTCTGGGATCTGAGCTGTCAGCACAGAGCCTGACATGGGGTTCAAACTCACTGAATGTGATATCATGACATGAGTCAAAGTCAGATGCTTAACTGACTGAGCCACCCAGGCGCCCCCCCCCTTAAAATTTTTTTAATGTAGTTTTAAATTTTAATGAATATGCGTCTTAGAAACAAAATGTTCTAAGCCAAGACAATTATCCTCTCACTTCCCAAAAAGTAACTACAACTCTCTGCGAGATCTTTAAGAAATAGTCATAACTGAAATGGGCTTGGCTTTGAGGGATGACTAGACCCCAGCTAAAAATGAAAAAAAAAAAAAAAAAAAAGGAAGACCGTCTTGAAGACATACCCATGATGATTGCTTTTAATATAAATGCAGCAGTAAACCAAATTATTTACTAAGAGTCTGTCAAATTTAGGTTTTACGTCTCTAGAGTTGGGGAAGTTGTGGATATAAAAATTCATGTGAAATGGCTTAGGATTGAGAGGGGGTACTTGGTTAGAGTATAACCAAAAATATAATAAATAAATAAAAAAACCCTATAGTAGTAGACTGTATTAATTAGCCAAACAAGTTACAAAAAGTGATAACTCTACATCAGGAAATCCAGTCTGTGAATATAGATGTTTATATACCAAAAGGAAGTAATCCGATTTACAGTATTAGTGAAAAATTATATATTTCTTACCTAAAATTACGTATTCTAAAATGCATTCTGCAGAACACAAGGGATATATTAGCTGAGTTTATATAGTAAGGAAACAGACTGAAATGGTCAAATAAAATTTAGGGAAGCTAGGATAAAAAATAATTTTATAAAAAAATTTCTCAGTTCACTATGCTAATGTGTATTGGAAACTCCAAGAAGAAGCCGTAGTATGCAGGGTTTCTTAAAGATACTTAACAATTCTTACTTTTTAAAAAGAAGAATATATTAAGGGATAAATAGACTTGTGATTAAACTTTGAAATAGATTGCTATAAATAAATGTATGCAACCCAGTTGCATATAGTGGGTAATAAGTAAAACAAGATCTTAAAAAATGCAGTATACTAAACAATAAAGAAAACATGTTTAAAATGTAAATTAATTTTTTTCTCAGCTATTTTTCTCTGTTGGCCATAAGTCAAGAGCTATCATCATAATTCTCTCATCAAAAAATAAATAAAAGCTGGTGGATATTTTCTACATAATGAATAATTTTAAAATGTGTCCCCAAATTTTAACATGCATTTAAAAACATCCACATATAAGTGGACCTCAGGAAGCTCAAACTCATGTTGTTCAAGGGTCAGTTCTACACACATACACATAGCAGATATAAATATAAATAAATGTAACATAAACCTTCTCTCTCTTAAATCTACTAAGTAATATATGCAGTTCAATAATCTAGCTCTAATCTAAATGTGAAGCAGTTTTTTGATAAATCATGGTGTGAAGGAAAGAACACTTCAAAATTACAGAAACTTCAATTAAGTAATTAACTGAATTAATTAATTTGATTAGTATGTATTATAACAGCACATTTACAGATTAAAGGCCACTGATACTAATACTGAAGCTCGTCTTAATATACACAGATATAATTCTCTTGATTAAATTTAAGATAATGCATGATTAAAAAAAAAAAAACTCTTAGCAAACTAAGAATAAATGGAAACTACTTACCCTAAAAAAGGACATCTAATTTTAAAAAAATATTAAGAATACCATACTTACTGAAATAATCCTTTCAGGATCAGAAGCAAAAAGATGCTTGCTATTATCTATTATGTTAGGATTGTACTGGTGGTCTAGTCAATGCAGTTAAAAAGTAGAAGTAAGGGGCTCCTGGGTGGCTCAGTTGGTTGAGCCTCCAACTTCTGTTCAGGTCATGATCTCGCAGTTCGTGAGCCCGACCCCTGAATCGGGCTCTGTGCTGACAGCTCAGAGCCTGGAGCTTGGAGCCTGCTTCAGATTCTGTGTCTCCCTCTCTCTCTGCCCACGCCCCCCCCTCCCCCCGCTCATGCTCTGTCTCTCTCTCTCTGTCAAAAATAAATAAACATTTAAAAAAAGTAAAAAAAAGTAAAATTAAAATAAAACCTATAATCAGAAAGTTAAGGCAAAACTCTATTTTTAATTATATGGCTGTCTAAATAGAAATTGCCAAATGCATTTTTGTTGTTAGAATAAATAAGTATTGCTGAACCAAAAGAAAAAGACGACATGCAACATGAAATTGCAATTCTTTAGGCCACAACATTGTTAGAAAGTGTATTTTTTTTAATTAAAATTTAGAGTACCAATAAAAATACAAAAAGTTCCTTATAGAATAAATTTAAATATTTTACTGAAAACTTTAAACAATATTAAATAAATGGCAACATTGACTATATTTTGTAGAGGAGAACTCTGTCATTAATATACCAATATTCCTCAAACTGAGCTGTAGGACGAGTGCAATTCCAATGAAAATTCAAATAGGGTTCTTTATAGAACTTGATAAGTTGATTTTAAATTGCATATGGAAATGAAAAGAGACAAGACGTCTAAAAATCCCTGAAAAAGGACTGGGGGTAGACATTGGCAAGTGAAGAAAAAGTTTGAATAATGAAGCGATAGACTGTAACAAATCATCTAATAGTTCAAGCATGCAGAAGACTAAAAACAGCGACATATTTAGTAACATGCAGAATATGCTGACCTTGATCAGAATAGATTTCAGAGATCAATCTATTTAGATTTATCAGGTAAAGTCGATTCAAGAGAGGACATAACTGAAGAGAGAAATTTGATATAGTGGTAGAGATTTACAAAGAA
The DNA here is from genome assembly GCF_028018385.1 of Neofelis nebulosa. Taxonomy (NCBI): domain Eukaryota; kingdom Metazoa; phylum Chordata; class Mammalia; order Carnivora; family Felidae; genus Neofelis; species Neofelis nebulosa. The sequence goes on along the minus strand of NC_080784.1, from coordinate 67,307,723 downwards.
TTTTGTCATAAAACAAAAGAGAGAAATTGAATGAAGGGTAATCATAGTCAAAAGGGTTTGTTGTTTGTTGATTTTTTAAAAATGGGAAAAACTAGGGGCGCCTGGGTGGCTCAGTCGGTTAAGCGGCCGACTTCGGCTCAGGTCATGATCTTGCGGTCCGTGAGTTCGAGCCCCGCGTCGGGCTCTGTGCTGACAGCTCGGAGCCTGGAGCCTGTTTCAGATTCTGTGTCTCCCTCTCTCTGACCCTCCCCCGTTCATGCTCTGTCTCTCTCTGTGTCAAAAATAAATAAACGTTAAAAAAAAAAATGGGAAAAACTACATCTTTCTTTTATGCTGATAAAAATAATCCAGTAAAAGCAGAACTAATTGATGAGATTGAAAGAGTAAAGAGAATCCTTAGAGCAATGTCCTTGAGTAGCTAAGAGAAGATGTGATACAGTAATTGATATGTTCCAAAGATTTTTTTTAAAGAAGATGAAAGAACAAGCATTATCATTCATATGCATGAACTTTATTTTGACTTTGTCAATTATTAATAATGTATCTTTGGTCAAATTATTTAAACCTCTCTCTACTTCAGCTTGTAGTATGAACTAAATAAGATAATGTATGCATAATACCTAACAATTTACTTTGACACACATTAGGCTCTCAAATGATGACAACTATTAGTATTCTGATTTTTAATGAGACAATCAACTACTTCATCCTTGAGCTATTTCTCTGATTGTTATCATCAGTTAAAATCTCAAATGTAATGTCTATAGTTGTTTAGCAATTTCCTAAAATAGGCTATGTTCTGTTAAAAACTTCATATCCAATGATATACAACATTATAAATATTAACTCAAACAACATCTACACTTTCCACAAGTAACCATCTGCAATTTATATTTAATTGGGTCATTTTGTTTCTAGAATAAGATATGAAATTGCAATGATCCAAAAAATCACTTTTAAAACTTATTGACTGTAGCTTGATTTGTAGTAAGACATTTGTACATGTTTGATTTAATTCAATTTTATTTTACTTTAAAATTTTAATTTTGGATTCACAACATTAGCAACCTGTGCTCCTTACTTAATTTAAATCTGAGAGATGATTATTTTTCAAGATCAGAATTTGTACCAAATACAGTATTATATATGTTTGGTGGTCAAATCACCATTAACATTCCTTCTTAATTCATATAAATGGCATCATTACTAATTTAAATGCCTAAAGCTATTATTTTCTTTCCATTTTTCTTTTTACTGCAAGTGTTCCTTGGTTTTCATGGTTATAAGTTGCATATTTTTTTGTACTTGAAGCTTTAACTCACCACACATTTTACAACAGTAAGACTTAGAATTACAAATCTAATACTTCTAATACACACACACACACACACACACACACACACACACACACGGGGAGATTTGCTCTTACACAGTTTCTAAACAGAATTTTCTCTAAAGCATTTTGTTTTCTCTCAAGATTATACGATTGGTATATGAAAATTACTGTTCTCACAATATTTGCATATTTTAGACTAAAAATTATTTACTGAGAAAATTCAAGACATTGAAACTACCAGGGTGGTGACCCAATTTTGGAGGTTCCATAATTATGTCTAAAACAGAACCTGCTAATAGAGTTCAAAGCTTTAGTTATCATATTTTGAATGCAATGAAATGCTGTGAAGGGCCTTCATTGTCCTCAGTAGGGGAAAGGGCTTGCCTAGTGACTGGTCTGCAGGAGATAAACAAAACGTATTCTAATGTGATCCAAAGTTAATGAACTTTCTAGCATGCACGAAAGGAACAAAATTCAAATGCACACATCAGTGATTTATATAGCTATAACTTAATTATTTGGGAGGAATTTCCATTTGTGTTATATGTTCTATTATCGATGTAACTCAATTGGATTGCCTTCCTATATTTGCATTTTAATGCACTAAGAGGATTTAATTTGAACTTTTCTCCCACAAGGCTACTCCAAATGGAAATTTATTTCTACGTTACTATTTGAGCTGTATTCCATTCATTACGATCAAACATGTCACAGTATACTATGTTGCATACAATCACTCAGAGTGTGTGATTAGTATGGAATCAAACTCAACTTAATTTTTTAAATAACTTTGTCAGCTCTGGAAATGGCACCAAATTCAAAGTTGTGCTTCATCATGATGACGTTATAAACATCAAGAACATTCTGATTATTTTGAAAATTTGATTAGACAAATATAATGATCAGTAGGAAAAAAGCATATGCATATTTCATCAAGGAGCAAATACAGAAAATCAAAAAGAACAAGGTAAAATCTGCTAAACTATACACATATTATTGTAATCTTGTTTGTTAAATTGTTATTTTTATAAATTTATTTTTTGTTTTTGAATTTTTATAAAAATGACTGTAAAAGTATATACTTTAGAATGTGAAATTAATTCTAAATAGCAGGTATCCACACAGAATTATTGTTATCATTTGTAAATTAAGAAGTGAGAATCCTTAAAAAATTTTAAAAACCAAATTTTTATATAATACAGTAGCATTTTGATTAGATACACATGTACTACCAGTACACACACACTCTCACACACACAAAGACACAAGTGCAGATACATACAAACATGCACATTTTCATATGAAAATAGAAGACTCAAAGGGACACCGGGGTGGCTCAGTCGGTTAAGTATCTGACTCTTCATTTTTGGCTCAGGTTATGATCTCATGGTTTGTGAGTTCTAGCCCCATGTCAGGTTCTGTGCTGACATCATAGGGCCTGCTTGGGATTCTCTCTCTCTCTGTCTCTGCCTCTCTTTCTCTCTCTATCTCAAAATAAATAAATAAACATTTTAAAAAATAGTTATACAATAAAATGTTGGAATTTATTTTTTAACAAATAATGAAGGAGAAATATTGTAATTATCTCAGCTTCTCAACTGGTTTTAGGAGTGAAACCAAAATACATATTTGGAAACATTTAGGCCAAAATGCTTAGAATATTACCAGTAAGTATGACAGAAATAAAACTTTATTTTTAAATTATCTATAAAAAATGCAAGTTTATAGAGATTTTTGTATAGTATTTATAGTCTAGATTGCCTACATTACACAACAAAAAATTTTAAATTCCAGAAATCTATTTGTTTTTCAAAGTGAATTTTTGCCTCTGGTATATATCCATTGATAGTTGGCAAGAAAAAAGTCTTTTTGTGGAATTACTAAAAAACACATAAAGTGACGAAGAGTGCCCATCTTATGACACTCTCATCTTAACATGGGCATCAGGATATGCCATTGCAAGGGAAGAAAACATAATCAGGCACCAGCTCTTAAATACTGGTATATAGGGTGTCTCTGTTATGTCTACTCCCTTCTCACTGGCTAAACAAGTCACATGACCATATCTAATACTTTCAGGAGGATGCAACTGTGTAATCTCTCTATATGCTCAATAGTAAGGAGAGTAAAATGTTGGTGAGAAATAGTAATTCCTACCATATTTCAGGACTTTTTTTTTTCAAATAAATTCTACTCTCAAAGTGGAACTTGAACTTACAACCCCAAGATCAAGAGTTGCATGCTCTACCCACTGAGCCAGCCAGGTGCCCTTTAGGACCTTTTACGTGGTAAAGTTTATACTATCCTAATGTGTATTATGATTCTTAAAGGATGGTGGTGAGACTATATTGAATTTTCTAAATATTCTGAAACAGTGATATTTTAAGTAGAATATTTTTATACTAAATTTCTGTGAGCATATATTGAAATAGTAATTTATGCAATATTTTAACTTAGAAAGAGATAAACTAAAAATAATTCACAACAGTACTATAGTAATTAAGATTTTTATTTTTTATTACTGAAATACATCTAATTATAATAATTCCTTATTCTTATAGCATGATAGTGGTATATCATCAGTTTATCTAAAGAATAGTCCCTCTTGGGGCACCTGGGTGGCCCAGTAGGCTAAGCATCTGACTTCCAGCTCAGGTCATGTTCTCATGGTTCATGAGTTTGTGCCCCACGTCAGGCTCTGTGCTGACAACTCAGAGCCTGCAGCCTGCTTCGGATTCTGTGTCCCCCTCTCTCCCTGCCTCTCCCCCACTTGCACTCTGTCTCTCTCTCAAAAATAAATAAGCATTAAAAAAATTAAAAAGAAACAAAGAAACAAAGAAAGAAAGAATAGTCCCTCTTTAATTGAAGTAAACTGTAAAGTTTTGGGGGGATTCTATTCTATTGGAAGAATCAAATACAAAATTTCCTTCCTAGAATAAATTCCTTAATAATAACTTTGTGTCATAATTTCTATGCTCTTTATGAAGTGGAGTTAAAAATATGTTCAAATCTGTAGTTTTCTATACACATAAAATTATAAACTACCCATAAAATAAATCACTATATCTATAGCTAAAATGGCCTTCTTTTCATATTATTTTAATGGATAGCCCCTTTTATAAGTTTTAGGTTTACAGAAAAATTGCAAAGATAGTTCATATACCATGCCATATAGTAACCATATACCCAACCAACACCTGGTGTCCTCTATTGTAAATATGTTTGTATGATACATTTGCCACAATTAATAAACCAATACAGATACATTATTATTAACTAAGGTTAATAAAGTCCATACTTTATTCTCAGTTCCTTAGTTTTACCTAATGTCCTTTTTCTTTCCCAAGATCTCATTGAGGATGTCACATGACAGTTAGTAATTATGTTTCTGTAGACCCTTCTTCACTGTGACCTCACTTAAGTCTAAGTTTCATTTTTCATAATTTTGTAAATATTGTCATCTGGGAGTTAGCTTCTTTTTTTTAAGTAGTTTTAAATTCGTTCATATTTATTTTTAGAGATAGAAAGTTCAAGCAGGAGAAGGAAAGAGAGAAAGGGAGAGAGAGAATCCCAAGCAGGCTCTGCACTGATGACAACACGGGACTCGATCCCACGAACCATGAGATCATGACCTGAGCTGAATGTAATCATGAGTCCAACACTTAACCAACTGAGCCATAGTTTCTAAACTTATCTTTTTAGTCTCTCCCCCTACACAATATTGTAATGTTCCTTTTCAAATAATGCCAACCAAGTCCAACATCAAGAAGCACTTCACAAGAAGCTGTTTTTCACAACAGGCAAAAATTGGATTTTAAATCTATGGTAGTGCTTTGATACTTATTTATTTTCCAAGTATGTCCTATAATAAATGCTGCAAGATTTCTTTGTAGTACAGAATGATAAATTCACTCCACTGTTGTGAGAAAATACAAAATAGCGTGATAAATCCCAAATGGATTCACATTTTTTGTGCACCATTTAAGTTAAAATTCTACTAGATATCAGTTCACTATCCTTTCTCTGAAGGGGTTTTCTGGAAGCATTTTTTTTTATTGTTTGTATTGTTTCTTTAGTATATCCACTTCTTATTCATTTGTGTTTACAAAATTAATGTTTTAACTATATAGACCACTTTGGTAAATGACAGGCATTTGTACATGTACCATTGACCCATCCTCATCAGTTAATTCACAATCTGACATACCTATAAAACGGCAGATTACTGATCAATATTTAACTAAATTTAATATCTAGAACTTATAAATAAATACTTAAAAGTTGAGGCCAGCAGAACTTTATCATATTGGATGAGCTTGTGAAAGACTATTCCATACTAGTTAACCCATTCTTCCCTCTGATAACCACAAATAGTTTATCATTAAGAAATCCTCAGACACAATTAAAAGTAAAGTGAGATCAAATGCACTCTTGATATTTTTTTAGTGTTATAGTTATTGTGTCACCCTAAATTCCTTTTATATTATGTCTTGAATTTGGAGATTTTCAACCATTATATTCAGTATATGAGTGATTCTAGTGGATATTCAATTTAATGTATCAATATAATATACCATTGAAAATGTACTTATCTACATATTAGTAAGTATAAAAATTCCAACTGACTTGAGAGATTTAGAGGATATACATATAAATATACATATATATACATATAGATGTGTGTATTTATATATATATAAACACACACAAACACAATATAAAAATAGGATACTACTTATTTCAAGGTAAACATAATTAAAGTTAGAGTATTCACTGTCAATAATAAATCATCATATATATAGTTCACCCTCCACAGAGATAATCATTTTTATCTTAAACATATAAAAGTATTCCACAATGTAGCCAAAAAATGGTATGAAATTTCTTGAAGTCCATGTGATTTAGTACCACAGTTTGGCTTTCTAAGTCAGGCATTATCAACTTGCATTTCCAAAGGAATGACTGTCAACACTATACCAATGAATACAATTTATATAATTTGACATTAATTCTAAGTGTTATAATGATTACAAAGGGTAAACTCTTATGAAGTAACATATGTACTACCCAGCCTGAAAGGCATATATACATTAAAAATGTTCAATATTACTCTACCAAAGCTTGTGTCAGGAATAATACTGCAAATTCAAAGTCAAAACCTTTTGTTTGTACCATTTGCTGTACGATTACAGGTATGAGACTCATCAAAGAGTTCTAGCATTCAAAAGTTATTGCAATAACACCATCCCCCAAAATGAAATGCCTGAAAGTATCTAGTTCAGAATTATACACAAAAATCTAGAAGTGTGCACTGACTGGAATGAAACCCATACACAGTTGAGTTTAATCCCAATTAAAATGAAATGGTTTAATCTTTGTTTTCCCATTATTAAATCAGATGATAATAAAGATCCCACCCAATGAAAAATTCAATGTAGATTCAGTTCATTTTTCTATACACTTTTATATGCATTTGTATAGACATACTATATTTAACTTTTATTAGAATAATATTTTTTAAAAATACTGTTCCTATAAAAATGCCAGATTACATTTTTACTTAATTTGTAAGTCAACTTCAATATAATGTCTACTCTGACACGTTTATAAGATAAAATACTTGAAGTATACCAGAAATAGAAGTTCTCATATGCCATCATTTAGTGATAGGCTTGAATGAAAAACACAGATAAAATTACATTAATAAATTTAGTTTTATTTTCTCGTTAAATTACAGAAAGTTTTAATTCATGGTGCTTTTGCAAAACTGGAGAATTTCTTAATTAAAAAATAATGAATAATCAGGATTGCATTTGAATAATGTATCTTTGTTTAGAGTCACAGATATTTAAGAGAGAAGTTACTTTGAAGAAATCTTATGTACTTGAGAAACCCAAGTGTTTTCTAAAAAAGCCTGTTGGGCCTAAGGTATTTTTCCTGAAGACTTTAGACATTGAAAAACCCAGCTTGCATGGAAATTATGAAATCAATATTATAGAATTCTTAATATATAGTCATACAGCATTGCCTTTGAGCCTGGGAGGTCCATGTCTGTGATACTGTGGCCTTTAACCTCCCCAGAAGCCCTGGTTCAACCTTGGTTCTACCTTAAAAGCTCTCCTAGGGGCACGTGGGTGGCTCAGTGGGTTAAGCATCCAACTTCAGCTAGGGACATGATCTCACAGTTTGTGGGTTTGAGCCCTGCATTGGCTCTGTGCTGACAGCTCAGAACCTGGAGCTTGCTTCAGATTCTGTGTCTCCCTCTCTCTCTGCCCCTCTTCCACTCGTGGTCTGTCTCTCTCTTTCTCAAAAATAGAATAAAAAAAAAACCTCTTCTAAAGCTGTATTGAAATAATTTAAGTGTTGTCTAGAATCAGGCTTGAGGCCCAATAATTGGTGAATAAATAATAATAATAATAATAATAATAATAATAATAATAATTCATTTAATAGAATCCAATTTTCATTGATTTTGTAAAATCAAGTTAAAGTTCTCTTAGATTAATGGCCAAAAGACATACAGAGAAAATTTATAACAGAAGAATTACTTTAGGAAACATTAAAATATCACATTCACTAAGCAAATATAAGCAGAAATCTAGAAAGTGTAATTTTCACTGTTCAATTAACAAAATTGTAACATGCAACACTATGACCAAATATCTCAAATATTACTAGCCTAAATCTATAGTAATAATTATAGAAAATAAAACAGCAATAGCCATTTCTAAACTTAAGTATGATCAGGTGACTTTACCAAATAATTCAACTTCTGGGAAAATTTTAAAATAACAATAAAAGCTTTGAATGGATTTCAAACATTTTAAGTTTGTAGATCACTCAGCATTCATATGAAAACTGCATGCCAAGCAATAGAAAATAAAATATAAGTTTTACTAAAAATGCAAATTTATTATGATTTCAATAATCACATATGCTGCTATTAAATTTAAGTGTCCTATGGAAAATGGCAATGAATTCCAAAAATTGTCATTATGCAAGAAAAGAATCTATTAATTTAGCATTAAATAAGGACTAAATAATAATGAAACTATGTTAGAAGTTATAAATAATAAAATTTCCATTCTTTTTCAAAAATGCTGTTATGTAATAGCTCATTCTTACAACATGGTAGGTTTTCAATTGAACCCTTGAGATATAACACTCTCTGATGCATAGACAATAATTAAAATTTTAATTTGAAAAAGTGTTTTAAATTAGCAAGCTTTATATTTTCAGCAAAACTTTGGAAAATCCTGGAGCAAAGTCCCAATCAAAAATAGCCTGAGTTGTTGCTTTCAAATTTATGATATATATAAATATGGGACCTGGCTCTTGGTATGAAGTTGTTAAATGAAAATATCAGGTCTGTTTAAGAGTTTCTGCAGATGGATGTCCTTTATCTTTGTGCCAGTTTTTGAAATTTCTAGAAGGATACTGCCACAAGTCCTGCATAGAATACAGACCTATGTGTAACTCCAGTGTATTTAAGCTAACCAGAAACATTTTAGGATAGGGCCAGACTTAGTTTTAAGATTATCACAGGTTTAATTTAAGCCAACTAATGCTTTATAGAAGTCTCTGAATACTAGGCGTCTAGTTTTCATGTTCTTTTTCTGAATCAAAAACCCTGTACAGAGATCTAAAAACTGGAACAATAAAGCCCCAGTATCACAGAGCTGGATCTTCATAGCATTCCAACAATTTATAAGTCAAATCTGTTTACCTTCTGTTACAAATAGGACAAAAAATTAGGGGGAAATGGGGAAGACTCTTCAAGTGCTTAAATAGCCATAAGCTTCACAACTTCAAAAAGGTTATTTTGCACTTAAGGATACTTTTATTTCCTATATATGAAAAAAAAAGAAAAAAAAGTATTGAGGGAAAGCATAGTGACATTAGGAAGCTAGTATCAAAATATCCTTAAGGCCTTCTTGAGCTCCCTCTACTGATTTTTAGACAGTTGTTAACCTGACCGAGATGTTTAACAAAACATATATAATTATCAAGCTGTCCAGTCGAGTGCTAGCATTAAGAGCAGTTTTCACAGCTGGACACAGACTTCTACTCCAGACATTATCAATTAAATCGTACTATTTGTGCACAGACAGGAAAACAAACTCAGTGAAAGACTTTCCCCATACTCAGCCCTCAGGAAATGAGAAACAGGACACTTGCTAAAAGAAACAGTCATGGAGGGCATATACTTGAAATCTTTGCTGTCATTTAATTGTAAATATGTAGACGTAAAATACAAAGCATTTCTAGAACTTTTTTCACTTCATTTTTACATTTTTTAGCTCACTTAATTATGACTTCATGAGGAATCTCACCAAAGGAAGTAATTTAGGGAAAACACTGCCACAATTTGTGCAAGTTCTTTCAAGCATTTTTTTTTTTTTGTAAATTCACTAACTTTTGAGACTCTGCCAAAGGATTGAGATGTTGTGCATGTAATTGTTGCATTTATTTCATAAAGTTCTGGGTGTATTTATATCTCATTTATTTTCTTTTGCTCTTTCCTTACATGGTCCCATGATGTCACACTTTTTAATGAACACTGTGGTTTCTCAAGCATGTGCACAAACCCAAAAGGCATACTAAGCATTTCCCTTTCTCTAATAATGCCATAGTGTTTAAGTTAATGACTACTTGACATAAATACCAGCTCAGTGGATCACTGCCTCAAAGGAACATAGATTTTAGAGCACTTAAGCTTTCTATGAAAGGATGTGAAGTTCTGAACAAATAAAGTGTATAATGCACCAAGAGTACAAATGAGTTTTCAGAAATTCGCTTTAAATCCCAGAATTTAGTTTCAATATATGCTCCATATGGTGTATTTGACAGTGGAAAGAAAAGTTAAATAACATATTTCACATATATTGCAGTGCCAAGCAAAGAAGGATGTTAATCTTTATTAACAAGACGACCACAAATAAAAAGAATTTTTTTTTCATGATGGGAGCATTTTGGATTTTGTCAATAATTGGACATTCAGAAATGAAAGAGATATTATTTTAAGAAAACACATACAGATGGCCAACAAGTACATAAAAAGTTGTTCAACATAACTAATCATCAGGGAAATGTAGATCAAAACCATAATGAGATATCACCTCACATCTGTTAGGATGTCTATTATCAAACACAAAGAAACAAACAAAAACCCTGTACACTGTTGGAAGAAAAGTAAAATGGTATAGCCACTATGGAAAACAGTATGGATAGTCCTTAAAAATAAAAAGTAAAAAATAAAATTACCATGTGATGAACTGATCCAACTCTTTCTAGCTATTTATCTAAAAGAACTAAAAGCAGGATCTCAAAGAGATATTTGTGCTCCCACATTCATTGTAGCATTATTCACAGTACCCATAAGTAATGTCAACATCAGAAACTACAGAATGGGGAACAGAGAATGTCAGAGTTGGCACCCAAGGTAACTCCTACCTTAGATACCACTCTTAATCCTCAGTAATCCTTACCTAGTTTACTTTTGATCATGGCACTTATCAATAATAGACATGATCCTCTGTCTACTTTAGTTTGCTGATTGTCTCTCTTTCTGCAGAAAGACTAGAGAGGCAATTTTGTTTCTACCATTCTCACTCAACCCCCAGCAACCAAAAGGGCACCCGAAACACAGTAGCCATTTATCAATATTTATTGAAATAATTATTTTATAATAAATATGGTCTTAATGTTTTTAAGAAAATTATTGTTTATTAAAATTAAAAATTGAATTTATATACAAATTAATCTTTTAGCTTGAAAAATAAATTTTAACGTTTATTTTTGAGAAAGAGACAGACAGACAGAGTTGAGTGGGGGAGGGGCAGAGAGAGAGGCAGACACAGAATCCAAAGCAGGCTCCAGGCTTTGAGCTGTTAGCACAGAGTCTGACACAGGGCTCGAACTCACGGAACTGCGAGATCGTGACCTGATCCGAAGTCGTATGCTTAATGGACTGAGCCACCCAGGCGCCCCTTTTTAGCTTTTGTCAAGCTAAAATTATCTTAATTGTATGTAAACTATAAAAGATATAAGTGCAATAATATTTTGTATAGTAAATGTTAATAAAGTAATTGTCTAAATATTTACCAATCTTTAGACAAGAACAAAATTATTAGTATCATGAATGTGATATTCTTTTGAAAATGACATTCTTTTAAATTTTTTAATGTTTATTTTTAAAAGAGAGACAGAGAGAGTGAGCCTGGGAGGGGCAGAGAGAGGGAGACACAGGATCCAAAGCAGGCTCCAGGCTCTGAGCTGTAAGCACAGACTCGATGCAGGGCTCAAACCCACAAACCATGAGATCATGACCTGAGCCAAAGTCGGACACTTAGCTGACTGACCCACCCAGATGTCCTCTAATTTTTTTTTTATGTTTATTTTGAAGATGACATTCTTTAAAAATGTAAAGTTTTTCTTTAAAAGTGTATAGGAATAAATTTTGTACTCTTCTAAAAGACAAATATAAATATCATTTTCACTTTCTATGTAATTTATATATCATTTGTAGAGCATAATATTAAATATAAGTCCCCGATTTTTATGGAAAGATCCTATGTTGCATAAAATAAGATAATAACAGTAAACCCTTTGTGTGGTTTCAACTTGTCAAAGACCAAAGACTAAATAAATAAATAAATAAATAAAAGATAAACAAAATCTAAAATCTAAAAACATGAACCAATCCATGAGCATACATGTACAAAATCATCGTACCAAAACCAATCCATTAAATATGCACGATGCTACATAATGGAAGTAAATATAAAAAAGAATCAACTTCAATGAGGATTATATAATAATATGTATATGAAGTGATTTTAAACTACAGTGTTTTGCACACATGCAAGGAATTCCTAGGGTTTTCCTTTAAAAAGTGTTTAAGATTAATTAGAAAGAACAACCTAGGGGCGCCTGGGTGGCGCAGTCGGTTAAGCGTCCGACTTCAGCCAGGTCACGATCTCGCGGTCCGTGAGTTCGAGCCCCGCATCAGGCTCTGGGCCGATGGCTTGGAGCCTGGAGCCTGTTTCCGATTCTGTGTCTCCCTCTCTCTCTGTCCCTCCCCCGTTCATGCTCTGTCTCTCTCTGTCCCAAAAATAAATAAATAAACGTTGAAAAAAAAAATTAAAAAAAAAAAAAAAAAAGAAAGAACAACCTAAGACACATTTAAAAAATCCAAAGGCCACACCAGACTGTTCACTGCATAGCTCAGGTCATAAATGCTGGGGATTAGTGGCACAACATCAATGGAGAAATATTCTAAGGTTCAAGTAGAACTTGAGTCAGGTATGGTAGGTAGTATCTTACATGAATCCCAAAGACCCACACTCTTGTATAATCACCTTACCTTGTGGGTAGACATAACCTTTAAATTGCTTTTGACCAATAGAATATGACAAAGGTAATATATTGTTCTTATGGTTACATTATGTTATATGGAAAGGAGAGATTTTAAGATGTAATTAAGGTTCCAAGTCAGTTGACTTTATGTATATCAAAAGAGATTATTCTAGCTGGACCTGACCTAATGAGGTGGGCCACTTTAAAAGTGGATCTTAGGGGCACCTGGTGACTCAATCAGTTGAGCCTCTGACTTTGGCTCAGATGGTGATCTCAAAGCTCCTGAGTTTGAGCCCCACATCCAGCTCTGTGCTGACAGTTCAGAGCCTGGAGTCTGCTTCAGATTCTGTGCCTCCCTCTCTCTCTCTCTGCCCTCCCCCAACTCTCTCTCTCTCTCTCTCTCTCTCTCTCTCTCTCAAAATATAAATAAACATTAAAAATTTTTTAAATTAAAAAAATAAAAGTAGATCTATAGGTCAGAAACTGAAGGAATCAGTGAAATTCTTATCTGGCCTTAAAGAAACAAACTTCCATTAGTTTTAAGCTGAAGAGAAAAGAAAAGAGAAGACAAAAGAAGAAAAGAGGAAGAAAAGAAAAGAGAAGAAAAAGAAAAGAAAGAGAAAAAAAAGAAAAGAAAAAGAAAAAGACTCTCAACAGCCGGTGATCTTGGAGAACAACAAACCTGGGCCTCAAATAAGAGCCCAGCCCTGGCTGAAACCTTGATGTGAGATCCTGAACAGAGGACCCAGATAGTCTGTACCAAGACTTGTGACTTATGGAAACTGTGAGATAATAAATGTTTAAACCACTGAGGTTATGGTAATTTTTATGCAACAATAGAAAACAAATACATACATGTAAAGAAAAATAGACATCTTGGTAATATCCAGGGTGACACTAACATGACATTACTTGCAACAAAAACTAAAGACTCAGAAAAGCACATATGAGCACAATATGCTCTTATACTATGAAAAACTTGGCTGGAATTAGAGGAGTGAGATGTAGGTGGAGATTCTTGAAAAGGCAACAGTCCAGACAGGGTATTGGTTTTCTGTAGAGGGAAGGATCATACTTTATATTTTGATCAATCTCTCTTTTACATATGTGCATTGCACATACGAGAAAATTGAAAATCAGATTGATTGCTTGAAGGTACAGAAACAGTAAGAAGGATCTTAACATCAAGTAGAGAATTGCAACTTGAAAAAGTAAAAATTACAGATCCACTGATGATTTCTGAAGAACACAGTGACATTTAAAAGCTTACTTTAACTGAGAGGAATCTAGAAGAGGTATGAAGTGTGTATCAGGAGAGCATAATGAGGATGATCATGCAGCTGGTTTCAGACACAGTTTGGTTTGAGTCCCAGCTCTGTGGGCAGCATAACTCTTTAAGCTTTGGTCTTTCACTATCTACTATCTATGTCTATGAATAGCATTGTGCATATAAAATATAATACTGCTTATAGAAATTAACATATTGTATGGCATACTATGAATTACCAAAAAATGTACTTGCTAATAACATCACTAATTATTATTACTGCAGGGAAGAAACAAGAATCAGGGAGATCAATGTAGAGAGTGTCAAAATAATTCTGATTGAGATGGGATACTCTAGGTCAAGGTAAAAGTGATACGATGAGGGAATAGAAAACAGAGAATTAGATAAAGGCTATGTTACAAAGGGAGGAATATCAAAACTTGGGGAGTCACTGCATATAGTATAGTAAGAATGATGTAAGTTTAAGACATCTATTAATTTTTCAGACCTTGGTGAATAGAAAAAATGTCATTAACTGACAGGCAAAAAAATTAAGATGGGGGACCATGTGAGGGATGAGATGATGAGTTCATGGAATTTATGCTGTCACCATGAAATCAAAGTTAAAATGTCCAGCAGACCTTTGTAAATACATTAATGGAGTTCAAATCTGGGCCAGAGCTATATATTTGGAAGATCTCTGTGAAGAGAGAATAATTGTAGCTGTTGGAGTGAATGGACTTCCTGCAGGGCTCCACAGAGAATGAGGAACAGTGAGTCAAATGAATAGTATACAAAATGGTGCTGAAATTTCAAGGATTAACAACTTTTATACCAGTCTTCATTCCAAAAGGTAAACGCTGGATATTTCTAACGAATATGTAAAATATTTAATGAAAGCCCTATAATCTTACACTAAAATATTTAATGAAAGCCCTATAATCTTACACTTTTAAGTTAACTTTTCTATAAATCAAACTTTTCTACCTCCTTTGGGATCCATTTAATAAGGACAACCCAAAACTTGGATAATGAGGATTCACTAGGGAATCTGATGCAACTCTGTGGCTCCCCTAGGAACTGTATTATAATTACTGCCACCAGTACTCACCTTTTCTCCTACTCAGTGAGCTTAATGCTATATGAAAATACAGAGCATCAACTAGAGGTCAACATTTCCCTTTGTACCTCAAATAGAATAAATAAACAATGAATGAAGTATTTAATGTTTCCTAAGTGTTCAAGAGCCCATTTTAGGGGCGCCTGGGTGGCGCAGTCGGTTAAGCGTCCGACTTCAACCAGGTCAAGATCTCGCGGTCCGTGAGTTCGAGCCCCGCGTCAGGCTCTGGGTTGATGGCTCGGAGCCTGGAGCCTGTTTCCGATTCTGTGTCTCCCTCTCTCTCTGCCCCTCCCCCGTTCATGCTCTGTCTCTCTCTGTCCCAAAAATAAATAAAAAACGTTAAAAAAAAATAAAAAAAAAAGAGCCCATTTTAGACTACCTATTTTTGTATTGTGTTTCAAAACTAATTTTATTTTGATTACTTTATTTCATCTCACAGACCATTTGAAATATTAGTAGCTAACTAGTTTGAAGGTTTAAACATGACTGTCAGTTGATAGCACAAGTGGTAATTTCAGGAAGTGGCTAAAGTTCAAGATGTATTTGTATTTGATATTCAGTAGGACTTTTTAGAGGGAAAAAAACAAGCAGTATTAGGAAACATTAATTACTCTATTCTACTGTTTCTTATTCTACTTATTGCCTGCTCTTACTCCTATTAATGCTCTATGAGATAGAATAATGTAACATCTTTCTAACATTAAATACAGAGGAAAAGCTTCTTAAAGCTTTTGGTATTGTGCATTCTAAAATGTGTATACTAAAGAATAAATACCACAAAATCATTTAAATATAATTTAATAATTAAGGGAAGACTTGGAGAAAGAGGGCAAAGTAGGCATTCACATTTAGTAAAAGTCTCACAGAAAATGTGTAGTTTTAAATAAGACACACCCAGTTGAATATTTGTCCTAAACAGAGGTGCTGGAAGTGCACAGCATAGCTGCAAAAGGAGTGACCTGGGTTTGATTGTCTAATCCACCTATTCCTGGTTGTGTGAGCACATGCTGGAGAGGTGGACAACTTTCATCCGAGTTTCTGCTTTCTCCTATCTAAAATGAAGGTACCATGAATTTTTTTTCACAGTTATACACATGTTAAATGACTGAGATAAAATGGCCTAACATGAGTAAAACATGTGTACATATATATGTATAAAATATATGTCTACACATATTAACCCTTTGAATGGTATCCTTTTCTGTCTTCTTGTATAAGAAAATCCAGGCTCAAAGACTTTTTGCTCAAATATCAATAGGTAATTTACCATGAGACAGAAGATGTGTTTACTAGAAGCAAATCACTCTCTCTCTTTCTTTGGAAGGATGAATGGGACCCCCTCCTCAATCCTAAATGAGGCAGTTCAGACTCTGGTTGATGTCAGGATCACAGCAATTACTGTAGCTCTGAAAAAGGGGGCACATACCTACAGAGTACATGGGGGCATTTGTCCATTTGTCACATCATGTTAGTAAAAAATCTTTAAGCGTTTTAGAAATTAGAAAAAATAAAGCCTTGATGGTCATTAAAACACTACCTAATGTGTTTTGTGGAAGTGGTCCAATCACAAAAGGCAAATTATTTCCATTTCATCATCATCGTTGGGGAACACAGTTCAGGCTTGTATGTTCTAATTGCTACTGTATATATGTTTTAATTGCTACCTTAGTGCTACTTACACAGAAAAAAACATATCACTAAAGTAAGCTTCTCTTAACTGTCAATGACAATGGTATATTTAAATAAAACTGAATGAAAAAAAGTATTTTCAAATCCTTTGCATTGTGTTTTAGAACTTCTAGCAGTGTTATGAACCAGTGTTACGAGTTGGAATAATATTCTCTGTATTGACATGCAAATGAACTCACTAAGCAACTACTTTGCTTCGGAGATTTACATAATGTGATACTAAAAGCCACATTAAATTAATATTAATTATTTGGTTTTAAAGCAAGAAAGTTCAGAGTTAAGTGGCTCTTCTTCCCACATTTTAACACATCTATGCGTGTAACATTGATATACAAAGAATAAAAATATCTTGGGTATAGGGATCTCCAAACTCTATCCCTTAGAAGTGCATGGCTTATTGCCCAGAGATATAGGAAGTAAACCTGATGTATCTCTTTTAGAGATAGAAACTTTCAAATCCTTATCAGCACTCATATTTTTTTTTCAGAATCAGTGTGGTAATATAAACTCCTCATTATATACACATCCATTCTGCTTCTTATTCCTGGAGAATTTTCATTTCCAATTGTCCCTTCCCTTGCCAATCAGCATGAGAGCTTATGAGTGACATTTTCATGGCAAAAAACTGGTGTGTGCTAAAGCATAACAGCCTAAATAGCAAAAACAATAACAGAATGAACACATTTGCCACTAAAAGTATATATTGTATTTCAGCTTGCTATGTAAATTATTTTTGTATTAAGTAACATTTCTTGAACTTGCATGTTCAAGATCATTCCCATTGCATGTTTATGGTAGAGCCTAATTTACCAATAAATATATATGTATACACACACACACACACACACACACACAACGTACACACATATACACTCATTATATCATGCACTTATACTATTGTTTAACTCCTTCTCTTTAAAAAAACCCATACTAAGACTCATTGAAATTCTGAATTTATCAAAAACACTATCTCATTTACTATAATAATATTAACTTCCTCAATGCCAGGGTGATTAAAGCACAAAGGGACCAATTGTTCTGATGCATGGTGTGATGACCAATTTAATGGGAAAATTAGGATTTTCCACAAGGGACCCTACAGCTCACCTTAACTAGTCTATGCCCAAAGGACACTGGAGGTGTTGAAGCAGAAGATGATTAAGTCTGTTTGGTAAAAGATAATTGGTCACATGGCTGTTGCAATAATGTTAACAACAGGAAGTATTTTTTCTGACCTATTAGTTCCAAAGAATCTTTAGAACTTTATAATACATTAAGTAATAAAATGCCAGAAGTAGATTTGGAGATTTGGAGCAGAACTAATAGAAACATATTATTGAAGGTGTTTTGGTCTCATCGATAAACAAGCATTAAACATGAAAAATTGTCATTATTCAAAGACAATTCTCAATAAACTATTACTTCCATAATCTTTTAAATATAATTTTAAAAGTTACTTTTAAAAAGTCAATTTCCTAAAACTTTTTAGCGTATTTCAGGTTTATTATTACTTTCTTTAATTCTCCATTGTACACGTTAGTAAACAGATTTTAAAAAAGAAAGCAATATATAGCCTTGATAACAGAAAACCCAAATTGTTTCATCTTGGCCTTAAATATAACCAAACATGCATACTTACTTCATCTTATCTGTAAGAAAAAAATCTGCCTAGCAATATCATTTTTAAATTTTTTACTAGATCAATGTGCTTTAAGAAACTGAGAAGCAATTAAGGCAACTAGAGTATGTCATGTGACATATAATTAAATTATTTCAATAATCTTTCTATACACTTTGTAAACTTTATCATCTTGAAGTAAAAAGTTCTGTATATACTTGTAGTACTTATGCAATGAAATGAATTCATTTTTTAGGAGGCTATCTACTGTGGTATTGAATATTCCTTTGAATTTCACATGGACAAGTTGTAACTCCAAAATATGGTCATTTTCTTTGTGAAGCAAAAAATTTATGAAGGGATACCACATTTGACTGTCTTTAATAGGTATCTTCCAATTTGGCAATTTTATTTGTTTACAGTAAGAAACGTATTCTACATCCAAATAGTATACCCTACATGCTAAGTTTGGGTTAATCGTGGTCACCTAATTTTACCTTACTTCAGAACTAATATATAAAAGCTAAATAGGTTTTAAAAAATCAGGAAAAAGGTATCTAATATTTTAAATTTGCAATCTCATCGAATCTGCCTCCTTAGTTTCACAATTTCCAATAGCATATTTTGATTTTAGTATTTAACCATCTCACTGTGACTTCACCTGAAAGAATTTCAGATACTGGTAGTTCAAAGAACTGTTTATACTCAAAGGAAGCCATACATCTTGGAAAACTTTATGCAAAAAGAAGTCAATGAGATACTAAAATACATTTAGGTGAACATAGTGTTTATTTCTGTTATTGCCTTTCAAGTAAGTTATAAGATTACAATATATATTGTTGTTTCCATATGACAAAGAAAAGGAAACTGAAATTAAAAGAAGCCATAATTCTGTTTGAAATTCCATACTTTGAGCATGTATACCCATATAACTAGTTTTAAAAAGAAAATTTTAAAATGTATAGAAGAAAAAAATTATTTCATATTAATTTAAAGGAGGCTGTTTAGTGGGAGCTTCATGGCCCAGTATTTCATATATTCCCTCCTTTGCTTCTCTACCTGCTTAGTCTTGAAAAAATTTTGTATCAATATTTAATGTAAGATCACATGACTGACAGGAATCCTATAAAGAACAATCTTCTTGGGGTAAAACATGAGAACAACTTAAGGGGATTTATATTTAACCTCTAGTGTTTGCAATAATATTCATTTCTTGCAACAATCACTCTGATGTAGTAGTGTGCTGTAAATAAAATGAAAAATCTCTATGCAGAAAAATTATTTCAAATAATTAACTTTAAAGCTAAAGTTCATACTGGTAAGTGTAATGCCACTAGAAAAGAAATGTTTACTGTAATTAAAAATATACAAATATATAAAGTTAACTTAGTATACTCTTTATTTGCTGAAAAACATAGCCCTGGTCAGTTGAATGATACTTAGTAAGTCTGAAACAGCTTATATTTTACACATTCCTATTAAGATAGGATGTCTAGTTGCAATCTTTCCCTGGAATGTAAACCCTCCCCTCTCTGTTTTTCCAGCCATCCTTTATCCTTAATCTAATGTCACTAAAAGAGATAAATGAAAAATCATAATTCTACTTATCAGATAAACAATATGCCTTACATATAAAGTCATGAATAGTGATAACAAATACACAGAGCACGAGTTAACTTCTATCATTTAAATATTGTTCACTATAAGAAGTACTGTTCAGTGGTTTTCTGTACTGAATTCTTTCTTCATACCCACTCAAAACACACTACCAATTGACAAAAGGAACACAGCTTCAAAAGAAAATCTCCTAAGTAGAGAAAAGCTCTCTGTTAAACATGCAAGAGGTTAAACATTTCTGAAATAGCGAGACATTTTCTCAGCCCACGCTTCCCAGTTCCATTCAATTACCAACAGCAGTAGCGACTATAATACAAGCTAATACTGTATTATTAAATCAGAGCTTCCCATTTACATCCACCTCTAACCTGAGGGGGTGGGGAGGGGATGACATTTACTATTCAATAGCAGGACAAACAGCCCCCAACTTGGAAATACACATGACCTTGGGGTGCAGAATTCTCAGAGACTGAGTTTCACAAGTTTTATTTGGATCTACTGCATAACAACACATCTAAATGAACCCAGCAGGATATGAATGCTCTTATCCTTACCACCTCCCCTCCAAAAATGTTAAGAGAGCTCTGTACTTTGCAGTCTATGCTGTAGATACCAGAGGTAATATTGATTAATCAGAGATTAGTTCACTCAAATATTTCTTCAAGATTGCATTTGCTTTAAACAACTTGTTGGTTGATTTATTTACTGCAATTTACTAACATATTTGGGGCTTGCATTGAATGGTTCTTGTTTCTTGAGCCATGCTGGAAGTGTTGCTCTACAAATATTTATATTTATAAAGCAGAATGTAACCTGATGACATTAACTTCGCAAAAAAACCCAAACCCTCAACTTCCCCTGTAGAATTCAGTGCTTAATCACCAATAGATGTGTTTGTAATAAAAATAATAATAGTAATTATTAAGATAATTGTTGCAATCATTGCCAAAAGTCCTGTTTCAGATTAGAAAAATCATAACTTGCTTTTAAATTTTTGTATGGCACTCTGCATTCCTCCCCCCTTTGTAATAATTTATAACATATTCTTTATCTTACCTTATTTTAAGAGTCAAAAAGTCTCCCAGAAAGATTCTTAAATGGTGTAGGTATATAAATCACAGTAATAATAATAGTTTAAAAAAAACCTAAAAGATTGTTTTAGCTGGGAAAAGAGGAAAATAGTTTGGTCTAAAACTATAGAAATCTCCAAAGTCACGCTTGAATGGGCGCCCAGGTGGCAAACAGAGGACTCTCTCCCACGTCCGTCCGATAGCACACTCCTTTGTCAAGTTGATATGGTCCTGCTGGTGAAGCGGGTCCCGCAGGGCACAGAGAGTGCAAGAGGGCGTTGCCTCGAGGTGCTGAAGCACCCCGTCCGCTCGCGTCCCAGGTTCAGCACCGACAGCACAGTGGACAGCACCAGCTCCTCTCACCTCCAGTTTGTCTCAGTCACTGAACCAGGCTGATTCTCGCGCCTCCTCCCACAGCAAAAGCTGCTGCCACTCAACCCGGGCGTGCCCCGCCCCCATCATCTGACGTAACTATTTTGCATATCAACTCCCTGAGAGGTGCGGGGCCGCCCCTTTGACTGGGCTTCTGGTAGGGTCAGTTGAGGCAATCGAGGCGACAAAATCCAGGCTTATGACCAACGTGGACTTCATTGGACTTCACAATCCATTCACCACCGGTCCTGAAGAAACTAAACGCTTTTGGCGTGGCATGAGCTTTTGCCTTCGCTGGGACTGCCGTTTCTGTGCGCTCTAAAGATCGCTGCTGGCACAGCTCTGGCAGGAAGAAGGGGCGGAGGGTGGGGGCAGTGGAGCACTGGGAGGAGAGGCTGGGGAGGCGGGTGGAGAAGGGACTAGGGAATAGAATGAATCCATCCAACCACTCCAAATAATGTCCCCGCTCCTTTTGATCTTCCTAGCCAAACTTTCCTCCTGCTCCCTACCATTTGTTTACTGGAAAGGATGTGTCTGGTGTTCTGTTCCCTTTCCTCGGTTCAGGGAGCTGCTAGAGGGAGTCGCTGCAGCAGAAACTTGTTTAGGAGAAAAAAATTGCACTGAGCACTGGGAGAAAATGTGAAAGCTGGCAATGCTTATCATCATTCGTAAACAGAATCTTTTCTTATTTTTTATGTTAATGATGCATAGCATATATCAGAATTCATGTTTTCTTATAGAATCTACAGAATCTTCCCTCTTCGTTCTTATGATTTGAATACATCGTCAAGCTATGTGAAGTTGGAAATTCCAGGGTTAAAAAAAATTAATAATGAAAAAAGTGAAAGTTCTCAGCTTCAACTTCCACTGCCAAAATACTGAAGGTTATGTAATATTTATTATGTCTAATATATCAATTGTTCTCTGAAAGATGGGGTATGCTGGAAGCATTTCATAGCCTTTAGCAATTCTCTCACTATATGTGATGTTTCTTGTTCCAGTGAGGCTCTGAGGGCCTTGACAGCAAGAGAAAGGGCTGCCATGCCAGATTTCTGACTGCTTAAACTTGTAAACAAATACTTTTAGTGAACTGGAGCAATCAATCTCCTAGAAAGATCATTATTCACATACTGTCCACATGTCCCACCTACAGCCAGCAGGACTTACTTGTACAAAGAAATGGGCAACTAAATATTTTCATAAACAAAGTCATTTATTCAAGAAATTTCTTAGCATGCAATACATTGTTTTCCATAAAAATGCATATATCCTGATATTCCTGGAGTGTAATATTATTCTGCACTGGACCCGCTCAGGAATGTTTGTAGGGAATCTGATGAAATGAGTATACTTCTTTATTTTCCTAACAAGAAACATAATAAATTTGATTTTCTGCAAAATTTAAGAAATTATTTGAGGAAACACATTTATTTTGTGGGCAGATATACCCAAATCCTTTCCTGAAAGTTAGTTAGCAAGATTGAGGGGAAAAAAATGATAATTTTTCTTCGGAGGGAACTTTCTTTTTTCTGCTTTTGAATAAACTTTCCTTTCCAGCTTTATTAAAGAATTTGTCTATTCCTTTCCTAAATATCCAATTCCCTTGGAATATCCCGCAACATATCTAGACCATCCCAGGTAATCTGCATTGTTTTATTTTCCTCTGACATCTATTGATTTTATGTAAGTATATAAATAACTAGTGCAATGCCTTTTTGCACTGCTCATTACATGCGCGCGCGCACGCGCACACACACACTTTTTGCACTGCTCATTACATGAGCGCGCGCGCGCGCACACACACACACACACACACACACACACACATTCTAATAGTGTTTCAGTTACCAAAGTGATTTTATAATGGTTTCAGATACCATGGTAAGGCCTAAAGGATGACATTTGGGGCAGATGGGTACTCTATATTACAAGTACAATGAAGCCAACTGAATATCCTGTACTTAGGCTGATCAAAGCACACATGTTATGCTTCTTTTAGAAATGTCACATGGCATATTTTGGTCTGCTTCATGCCAACATGCCAAAATGGCAGAGAAAACTTAAAAAGTCCACTGTGAAAATATATAGAGTGCATTATTAAAAATCCTTACAAAATTCCACCAAACTGTGTCATATGCTGTTTAATAGACATTATTTTTCACTTCACTTCAGTCGTCATATTGTTTGGGGCTATGAATTACATTAACGCAGGCATAATATTATTCAACAGCCTAAGGGGATAATTGCTTCAAATGTTTCAAATAAGGGGGAGGGAGAAATCATTTTCTCATTGTGGGGAGTGGGAGAGAAAGAAAGAAAGAAAGAAAGAAAGAAAGAAAGAAAGAAAGAAAGAAAGGAAGGAAGGAAGGAAGGAAGAAAGAAAGAGAAGAGAAGAAATAGAACTATTTTGGTACGCATGCACAAAGAGGCATACATACAGAAAAGTACTGGAAGGACTGAACCCTCCTCAGAGATTCTAAGTTTTTTTTCCGACTTAAATTAGCTGTGTGACCAAGATCAAGATATTTAAACTCTTTCATCATACTCCTCATTTGTAAAATTTGAGGATTTTATTGCACTAAATTGTCTCTAAAGTTCCTTACATATCTGTCATTCTATGACTCTACAGTAGAATTTTAAAACTTCATGAATTACTATATTATAATGATATTGTGATAGAATTCAAGATCTTAAGAGCCCTCCCCTCAGGTGGGATAAATTGGCATCTGGTTACTAAGACTGTGAAAATGGTACCTTAGGGTAATTAGTTTGGGAGGCGTGCAAAAAAGATGAGTGACTAGAACAAAAGATGAGGCTAAGTAAGAGAGGTCAAAAAACTACATTTTACCTACCCAAGATGAAATTAAGAGAGGGTTGAATGGGTCTGATAAAGTAGTAATTTATTTTTATATAAACAATATTATAATATCCTCACATATAGTCATACAAGTAATTACTGTTCAGGATGTTTAAAATAGTTGTAAAGCAACAATAAAATCTAATGCATGCAAAAAGTCATTAGATGGAGTTTTAGTTATAAATTGTCATGGGAAAGATGACTAAAATATTAAGTAAATATGAACAAGGAAAACATCTTTAAAGCTGAATGACCAACATGTACTTAAGGATTTTAATTTAGGTAATTTACATGAACATATTAAAATGTAATACACAGAAATTATGAAGCTCATTGTGTTGTTGCTTTGTGCATGTGTATTTATACTTGTACAAAAGAATTACCTTTTAATCATATTGCTTTTTGGTTCTCTATGTTTGGACTCCTGTAGTGTCATCAAATTTTACAAGCTCCTTTTCAAATTATAATTATTCCAATGTATTTGTAGCATATTAGAATTATAAATACTCTAAAGATAATAACAATGTATGCTTTCTTAATTTTTACTTTTTAATCTATTATGAGAAGCTTTCCTGTGAATTAAGAACATGTTTATTTTGAAAAGCCAAGATTCACTACTTTTTGCTGGGTAATTTTCATTCTTAATTTTGGAGAATCAAAATAATAAAGCAAATCTGGTTTAAAAAAAAAATCAGAGCCACAAAGGCCAAGCACTTCCTTAATTAAAAAGAGCAAGAAAATTACAACATAATCACAAAATGTATCTATCTTAGAGATTTTAACTCCCTTGCAATGTGAGCTTCCATGATTGTGCTTTCACTTAATACATTATATGCACATAGTTTTTAAAGCATGAAATCTGCATTCAACAATTAGTTCTTATGATAAAATAATTCCTGAAATTTATTTTATGCTCTTGGTTTTGGGCTTTTTAACAGCAATTACAAGTGCCAGGTATGCAATGATTTACAACATTATTTGGATATTTGACACTTGAAAATATATTTTTCTTCCCTGACTTCTATTGTTGTTTTTCTTCCTACTTCCATTATTTCCTTCCCTTCCTCCTTTCTATGCTTTACTCTCTTAAGACCTTTCTCTCTCTCTCTACCTATCCTTTATGTTAACATTCTATTAATAAAAATTTATTAGTGATCTGTCTGTTGTGTTATAGGATATTTAAATACAGTATTGTATTATTGAATGAAGTGTTGATACGATATGTTTATATTTAAATTTCTTAGCTACTGCAGTATTTCAACCTTGTACCAATTTTATGTGTATGCGGGTGGGGGGTGAGGGGAGAATGCACTGAAGAGGAAAATATGTTTTCTTTAAAATATGTGAATAAGGTTTAAGATATAAGAACCAAAACTTCAATTCTAATATATAAAGCTACAGACTGAAGAACAGTATTGAATTAAGCACACGTGCAAGAGCGTTTTTAACCTAAGCAGTATTTGCAATCAACTACATAGCTTTCATGTGATTATGTTAGCTTAATTTTAATATTTTCAATATATGTTGCAAATTCAGATTATGTTTATTTTGTGTCTACCTTGTCTATTCGAGTTCAGGCATTGTATTTGTTTCACATAAGAGATTGTTACGTATATGATGAATAATAAAAAAGTTAGTTCTTTTCATATTAGTATTTAATACACAGGGAGACACACTAAGACTATTTCTGTAATTTTTAATCATGAACCTATCATCAAAATGGTACATTTCATAAAAGATTAGAGATTGCTTTTCAGAAATACCATGCTAAAACCTGGGATAGAATTCTTTATCCCTTAAATTCTCAGATCAATGCATGTATGAACTCTTTAATTCCCACTATGTAAATGGGTTTTTCAAATTCCACAAGAACTTCAGCAAATGTATAATATGAATGGAAGTTATTGGTTCAAAAAACTAGTTGATGTTAATCTGTATTGAGGTCATATTAAATAGAGAAAGACTAGAACATGTTTCAAGAAATGTTGCCTCACTAGAAAGCTAAAATCTACAGCATTTAACAGCAATCTAGGTTAGATTTTAAGCAACAGATTTGTTCATTATCATCAGCAATCTGGAGCTTATCATCTACAATTACCATCAATAATGTGGCTCAAGTAAAATCCTGAATTTAAATTCAGGATTAAGTACCAATGGGCCACTCAAAGGATCACTGTAGAGTACAATGAATGGTATGTACTATGGAAAGTGTGGAAAGACCTGTGAAGCTATTATTTTTCTTATGATAAACATGGATCCTTAACTTGATAAGTTTTATCTTCTAAATTGGAGGGAAAAAGTAAAGCTGCCTCTTTATATAAACATATCAAGGGAAATGAACCTTAATAGATGGATTTACCAGACTCATGTTTGTGTTACCTACTCTAGTTTTCCAGTTTTCATGTACAGTACTTTTATTTTCCTTATCTAATAGCTCTTTTGAGACATACTCTCTCTGACTTCCAAGTAATACCACTATGAATTTCCCCCAGAGCTATATTTTGTCTTTCTTGTTTGGCTTGGTAAAGACTATTTACTTTTTCTGCGCTAGTCTGAAAACAATGGGAATAACTTTTCTATAAGAACCATCATCTACCCATATGTCCATGCATAGAATTCTCAGGCTCACATGGTTGGCATCAAAACGTGTTGTTTTATAAAAGCGAGTACCAAACGAAATGAAGAATTAAGAAAATACTTTTATAATAAATGTAATTGAATAAATTAAATATTGTTTTTATATTGCCATATGTCTATACAATTTGGGATAGTTTCATTAAGATGGAAGATATTGGGGCAGGTGAGTGGCTCAGTTGGTTAAGTGTCTGACTTTGGCTCAGGTCACGATCTTATGGTTTGTGAGTTCGAGCCCCACGTTGGGCTCTGTGCTGACAGTTTAGAGCCTGGAACCTGTTTCAGATTCTGTGTCTCCCTCTCTCTCTGCCCCTTCCCTGCTCATGATCTGTCTCTCCCTGTCTCAAAAATAAATAAACATTAAAAAACAAGAAGAAGAAGAAGAAGAAGGTGGCAGATACGAACATAAGCCTAGAAGAAAATAATTTAGTCATTGGCTTAGTAGGAAAAAAATTTTTGGAGTAATTTTTTATAAACTAAAAGTGGAGAGAAAATAACATAGTTCTATTTTTCAAGATTTATATAATAATCTTGGTAATCTTCATAAACTTAAATGTTAAAAGTGGAGGTAGAGAACTATAATTAAAATACCTTTCATTAATAGATTCAATGCACACTCTGCTAATAGCAGTGTTATAGAAAATAATAGAAATTGTAGTAAAATCTGAAAAATCCAAATGTATCCATTAATTCATTTGAGCAAATGCTTTACAACTCAACCTAATCTTCTATGATTAAATTAACCAGAGAGTTATAGTTACACCCTATAGTGCGGGGTGCATTTATTGAAATTAGAAATCATTAATCTAAGTGGATCAGATATATCCCTGCCTTCACTGTAGTTTTAAAAGCAATTCTGGAAAAGTCTCCTTTTCTTTCCTTTATTATTTTAATAATCAGTGTTTGGGGCAGGTAATTTGGAATTTGCTAATCTTAAGACTTGAGGATCTAAAAATACTGTACCATTTTACAAGTGTAATGAAAATTGAACTATGAAAATAAAGCGTAAGACTTACTGATTCTCAAAAACATGATTTTAATTCTTAGAGTTCCTGTGTTTAAGAGATCTCTTAGGGCATCTATTGGCCAATGTTAGTATTACATATGAGAATTATACAGCAGCATGAACCCTAGAGTTCTATGTATCAAAATAATGATTTAAATGCATGCTGATTAAGAATTTATGATGGAAATCTTTAATGTTTATTGTTGGATTTAAAGTGTCGTGCA
The DNA here is from genome assembly GCF_028018385.1 of Neofelis nebulosa. Taxonomy (NCBI): domain Eukaryota; kingdom Metazoa; phylum Chordata; class Mammalia; order Carnivora; family Felidae; genus Neofelis; species Neofelis nebulosa. The sequence goes on along the minus strand of NC_080784.1, from coordinate 67,279,555 downwards.
AATACATGAAAACTAATATGGTATGGGAGTTAGACTTATAAAACTTTTGTAAAAACTATTTGCATTTCAATATTTTCAAAATTTATTTTAATTGTCTCTTAGAATCTGTATGTCACTGGATTAGCTTCCTTTAGTATTTTATTTACACTTCTGAATATTTTAAGAGTGTCAATAATTATCTTTTCAAATTTCAAAAGGAGCACACATAGCAACATATTTTATATTGTTCTTTGAGAGCAGAACATAAAAGGATATTGAGAATATGGCTGTTAAGTCTCCAGTTCAAAAAGATTATAATATGTAGTTAGTGGAGATGATATGTTTATTTGGCCAGATGGACAAGTAATTTGCCCAAACAGCTACTTCCTACACATTAGGTACAGTGAGAAAGGATGGAAAAGGATCTAGATCTTAAGGTCTAGCATCTGTGTGTGTGTGTATGTATTTAGTATATAATACAAATACATTATTGGGGCACCTGGGTGACTTAGTCAGTTGAGCATCCAACTTCAGCTCAGATTATGATCTCAGAGTTGGTGGGTTCGAGCCCTGCATCCACCTCTGCACTGACAGCTCAGAGCCTGGAGCCTGTTTCAGATTCTGTGTCTCCCTCTCTGACCCCATCCCTGCTTGTGCTCTGTCTCTCTTTATCTCTCAAAATTAAATAAACATTAAAAAAATTATAATATAAATATATATGTATTAAATAATACATAAAATAAGCAATGAACCACAAAAATCTAACCCAAAAAACAGAGCACACTTTACACACTGTATGTTAGCCAACTGACAATAAATTATATTTAAAAAATAAATAATATAAAAATTAATAATGTCATAATTAAAACTAAAATACATAAGATAGAAATAAAAAATATTAAGAAGCATATATAAAATTTCACAGGTAAAAATGAGTCAAAAGCCACAAGTAAAAAGTGATAAATCCTGAAAGAGAAGTAGAGTTTGGTGAAGTGAGCAATTACTACTGATTTTTTTTGTTCTTTTTAGACTTTCTTGTATATAAGATCCTTCCAGAACATATGGGCCAAAGCAGCTGTCTCAGTTTGTTCCCAAGAATGGTACTAGCACTGTCTGGGAAAAAAAAAAAAATATGCTGAGGACCAAACAGAGATGTATACACGTTACTTTTATTGAAGTTTCACTCCACTGATGTGTTTCTGCTATTTATTTATATTATATAGAAATTATTTGAATTCAAACAGTAAACACTGTCACAAAAGAACCTTGAAAACAAGTCTACCTAACAGATCAGGATTTTACAATATACTTCTTGTGTATTCATTAACGCTGCTCACTTCATAAAGCCAACTTCCCTCCTGTGAATGTGTTTGAATCACATTTTGTGGTCTCCAGTGGTTGAATGGAACCACGTGCCCACTTCTGTAGGAAGGATTATGAGTAGAAGTGACACATGTCACTTCTGGGACGAGAATTTAGCAAAATCCCGCAGAGCGCCTTTTTCTCTGTCAAAGAAATTGACAACATTTGAGATAAGTGGCTGCTCAGTTAGCCTGGATTCCCCAGGGACAACCCTGAACAGAGAAGCCTGTGCTGACTGTGATGGTTAGTTTTGTGTCACCTTGACTGGGTTAAAGATGCCCAGGTAGCTGGTGAAACATTACATCTGGGTGTGTCTGTGAGGGTGTTTCCAGAAGAGATTAGCATTTGAACTGGTAGCCTCAGCAAAGATCTCCCTTACCAATGTGCTTGGGCATCATCCAATCCACCGATGGCATCAATAGAACAAAATGAAGGAGGAAGGGCAAACTCACTCTGTTTGAGCTGGGATATCCACCTTCTGCCTTCAGCCCATCCCGCTTTGGAACTCAGATCAGGACTTACACCATTGTCCTCTCTACAACATCCCAATTCTCAAACTTTTGTACTCAAAGTAAATTATGCCAACAGCTTTCCTTGTTCTCTAACTTGCAGACAACAGGTCATGAGACTTCTTGGTCTCCATAGTTGTGTGATCCAGTTCCTATATAAATTATCTATCTATCTATCTATCTATCTATCTATCTATCTACATATCTATCATCTATCAATCATCCATGTATTTATCAATCTATCTATTTACCTATTTATCTAAATTCTATTGGTTCTGTTTCTCTGGAGAACCCTGATTAATATACACTGAACCATGATGGGCTTGAAACATGAGCAAGAAATAAACCTTGGTTATTTTAGGCTACTGAAATTTAAAGTGCGTCTTAGGCTTCTGATATTTGAGGTTTGTTTGTCTGTTATAACACATAAATAGCTTAAACTAATTGGTAAATAACAGTAGTTGAGTTGATTTTAAAATAGTTATATATGCATCAATCCCTCACAACATCCTAGTTACACATGAACCGACCTCTCTAGGTTCCTATATGAAAAATGTAACTGATCTCTTGAGATATATAGGCTTATTTATGCCCTAGGTTTCATATTTATCTGGAATCAAATAAAACAAATCTCATCCTCTTACTATCCATCCTAAAATAAGGTTAGGCTGGGTTAGTAAAATAAAGTAACCCTGTACTGACCTGAACTAAGTTTCTATCATTCTGACCTAGATGCATTATTCTAGAGCTAATTATTTGGCTTCTATTCTACACTGCATAATGGCTCACTATCTTTCAGTTAGGATTTAGTTTCCACCTACCCATTTTTGTCCAAAATAAGAACCAAGCCTCTTCTTTGGTGGTAATTTCCAAGTATCTCTTCAATTACCCATTCAACAAACAGAAATCTGTTTTCTACTCTGAAACAAATATGCTGGGAGTTAGAGATACAAAAAATAATATGCAATGCCCATCCAAGCCATTGCTTTATGGTGTACCAAGTATTAAAATAGGGTAATGTGCCTAGAATCATCCCAGTCCAGTGTAAGCCTTATAGGTATTTCTACTGGGGATCAAAGTTCTGCCTTTAAAATTCATTCAGAAGGATTGGCTGGCACTTCCCAGGGACATTGTTCACAGATATAAAATGACTGATCTATAGATTTCAAAGTATTGCTTGCCTATGTTCTCTATATCAATATTCCACCTACCTAACTAAACAACAGCTAGTAAAATGAATATTATCCTATACCTAGAATTGATGGTGAATTACTTGTTCCTTTGACTACTGTGACTTGACCAAATGGCTCAATTACAGCATTTAAGCGCCCTTGCTTTTTGAAGCTAGTGAGCTTGTCTAGTTTTGTCCAGTCCCCCTATTTCCTTCCCAGACTCATACTTGTCCTAAATTGTTACAACGAAACTAACTACTTCATATATGTCTAAAAAAATTCATCTAGAATACTAAGAAAATTTATGGAGAAGAAAACTAGCATTAAATGAAAAAATACTTGGTTTCAAACACTGCTAGGACCTTCAAATTTGTTATTTCTTTTATGACTTACTATAACGCTCTGAGTTTATTATTATAATCACTGATTTACCACTGACTGCAGAGAAGTAAAGTCATTTGTCCATTGTTGAAGATTAAGTTAGTGAAACACACCAGAATTAATCTAAGTATAATGCAGAAAATCTTTCCACTTTATCACCATAGTATATCTCCACAACCCTTAGTATTTCAAAATTGTTTTTCTGAGGTGTGATAAAAATAGTTAGGGGGAAACCACTTATATTTGGAGAAATAGAGAATTCCTTCACAGGTAAGGAAAAGGTATTCCAGGAAGAGAAGGAAAGTGCAAAAAACAAAACAAAACAAAACAAAACAAAACGGGCGGGGGGTGGACACAAAAATCGGAGCTTGTTGTTTTGTTTTATGGCTTATAAAATAATCAAGTCTAGAAAAGCATGGGGTGCATAAGGGTCATGGAAGGGCATCAAATGAGACAAGAAGAGTTACTTTTTAAAAGTTGTATCCGGGGTGCCTGGGTGGCTCAGTCGGTTGGGTGTCTGACTTCAGCTTGGGTCATGATCTCACAGTTTGTGAGTTCAAGCCCTGCTTCGGGCTCTGGGCTGACAGATGGAGCCTGGAGCCTGCTTCGGATTCTGTGTCTCCTTCTCTCTCTGCCCCTCCCATGCCAATGCTCTGTGTCTCAATAATAAACATTTAAAAATTTTTTTAAAAGTTGTATCAAATTATTATCTATGCTCTCTCCTCTTCCACTTAATTCTCCAAATACTTCCATCTTTACTGTGTGTTCTCCCCATAGTCTTTGGAAATTGCTCTGATCAGGATCAAAATAATCCACTTTCCAACAAATTTCAAAGATACTTTTCCTGTCCTGAACTCTCAGAATCATTTAACACTGTTGACCATGCCTGCATTGGAAGACATTCTTTATTTGGCTGCTGTGACACTACACCCTGTTGTTTTGAAGAAATTGCCTGATAATTTTCAGTTTTGCCTCTTTTCTCTTTCTTTGCTTTCCTTCTCAAGTTGTATCCTTCCTCTTGCCTTCTCTCCCTCACTGCCTCCCTCCCTCTCCCCTCCTTTTGTCCTTTTGATTCCTCCTCCTCTGCCATTCTGAAATGTTTCTCAGGAATCAAATCCTACTCTTGTCAATTATTATTCTACATGTTGTCTGGAAATTCTCTTCCACTCTTTCCACAACCCTCTACATTTTGCTGACCTGATTCAGGGCTCAGAGACAAATGGCACTTCCAAATAAAATTGCAATAAAAATAATTCACAGGTATCTGAAACACATGTCCCATATTGAATTTATCTATCTCACTGAAATCTCTTCTTATGATCCTTTTCTTATTGAACAACACCTCCATTCATCAGAGTTAAAGCTCAGAGTCCGATTGCTTAACTTTTGAGTTCTTTTTATCCCAATTTAGATGTCACTTTCTTCAGGAAGAATTCCTAATTCCATCCTTTGTAGTCCTTTTTTCCTCTTTGCAGTCTTAATCAGACATGCCAACATCATGGTTAACTAAATCTTTAATTTCCTCAAAATTATCACTTTATTACATTACATATAATTGCATATTTAAGCATGTATCCTATTTCCTACATGAACCTCCATGAAAAAGTTCATTATGGGATTTCTAATCTTAGCCCATACCTGGCTCATGGTATAGAATCAAAATTTAATATGCTTAATTCTATAAGTCCAGTAATTTGAGAGTTTCCAAATTCCTAAATGATGACTTTAGAAGGGGAGTGACAATGTGCACATTGGGTGGGCTAGAAGGGGAAGGATAAAATAATAGGCATGTAACTCAAGTAAAAAGGCAATAGTTATCATAAATATAATAAAAGAGATGACCAAAAAAAGTGAAAATCATGTATAAACTAAGAACAAGTCAGGGAAAATAGCAATTGCCCATTGGAGTGCTTAAAGAATTGTACACACTTCAACGAATTTAATTTCAACAAGGTAATAATAAAGCTTCATATGATGACTTTCTTTGAAAGATCAAGAGTTATTGTATTGAAGAAGAAATAAAATAGACCCACTATCATCAACAACAACAAAAACAAAAACCTTTTGAGAGTTACTATTGCCTACTAAATTACGTAAAATTCCTGGCTTTGCCTTAATTCCTCATTTAAAATTACACTGAAGTCAATTAAAATCGGACAGCACAAGTATCACTGAACTTTGTTAAGTTTATTTTGTCACAGGTACATACCTTAGTCCAAGCTACAATTATCTATATTTTACATCATCTATCATCTCCTGTTATCTGATTGCCAAACTGATCTCTTACTTTCTTACCTCCTTGAAAATATGTTTTCCTCACATTAACTGCAGTTATTTTTTTAAAATATATGTCACATTATGTTGATTCTTTCCTTAAAATTTTACATTCCATTTGTTATTTTAAAAAATCTAAATTACTAACCGTTGTTCACAGGTCCCTCCACTATTAGGCATTCACATCTTTGATGTCAGACTCCACTCCTGCCCTTATCTTCACTGACTTTCAATCATTGTAGCAATCTTGTTACTCTTTGAACATGTGAATGTTCACGCCCATGTGAATGTTCACTCCATACCTGATGCACCCTCTTCCCAAATTCTGTTCTCCCAGATTTCCGTATGGCTAGGACCTCAGCATTTAGCTCCATGAAGTGGACTTCTTTTGCCTACCAATACTCTATACTGCCACCTTTTAACAATTATACCACTACTTGTTCTTCATAGGATGTATTAACATTTGAAAACAGATAATTCATTCATTCATTTCCTCATCCCTCAGTATTGTCTTCTCCTACTTGAATGTTAGTTCCTTGAGTGCAAGACCCAACTTGTTCATACGTGTATTCTGTGTGCAGAGAGAGCGGCCTATAACATAAGTGTTCAGTATATATTTACTAAATGACTGCATTAATATATTTGGCAATGCTTTCATTTATTACACTTTTAACTTTTCAAAATCTACCTATTTTTCAAAAGTATGTTGAATGTTATTTTTTTCATAAAATTTTATTTGCAAATTGTGACCCTTCCTTGAAACCACTGTAGAAGTCTATCATGATGCTCATTCTGTCTTTATTCAAACTTTGTTTTTTTTTTGTTTTAATTCCTCTCTCTAATCACTAGATAGTGATTATCCTGGGGGTAGGGGGAGAACCTTAGATTTAAAAATTTTATATCCGTAAAAAAAAACTTAGGATTTATAAATTCGATATCATAACATAATGTGAATTTCTGTCTCATAGTAAACACACCATCTAGATATGTGTATTTACTTATTTTATGTTTGTTGTCTATCCCTAAAGGGGAGTTTGGCCTTCTGTCGTTGCTCATTTCTATATCCTCATCTGCTAGACACAAACTGGCAGGTGGGAAAAGCCTATTAAATATCTGCTAAAAGAATAAAAGTCTGAACATTTTCCCACTGAATTCAACATTTGCTAAAATACAATTTTACCTTCTCAGTAAGAATATTAGCATCATCATTTGGTAATTTATTTCAAGAATGTTGTATTTTGTTGTAAGTATTTAAAATGTTCATTTTACCAGGGCGCCTGGCTCAGGTCATGATCTCACGGTTCATTGAGTTTGAGCCCTGCATTGGGCTCTGAGCTGACAGTGTGGACCCTGGAGCCTGCGTCAGGTTCTGTGTCTACCTCTTTCTCTGTCCCTCCCTCACTAATGTTTTGTCTCCCTTTCTTTCAAAAATGAATAAACATGAAAAAAAATTAGATGTTTATCTGACCAATCAGTGTCTCAAGATCACCAGAATTTTAATTATGCCTAATATTTATGTAACAAATAGTTTAACATTCTTTGAGTACTTTGGAAATAAAAAGAATGATATGTCAGCTTCTAAGAACAGTGTGGACAGAAAATTTATCATATGAAAGTAAGCAATATATAGTTTGTTTCCTAAGTTTCAAGTTCCTGACATTGACTGAGATGTCTTATCTTACCCTGTAAAGCATTTTATTGATTCTTAATCTATACTTATCCTTGGTAAATGTAGGAGAGAAGATATAAACCAGGATAACTCAAGTATGTATACTTCAAACTTAGACTGAAGTATAGAACTTTTAAACTAAACCCACATGGAAAACACTGACAAAATTCTTGTTAGCCTCACTTGGATACATATTCAGTTCCCCTTGACCACTATTTTGTTAATAACACAAATACAATTTATAAGATTCTAAAAAATTAAGAAAATGTATACCCAAGTTTTCAAACTGATATACAAAACGTAACTATTACATAGTGGCTGTTTATATGCCCATTTTAAATAATTAAAGAGTAACCTTAAGTTGAGTGATATACCAACCATATAATCAATAGTAATTTATTAGTTGAATTTATTGTAATTTTCTACTGGTTTTGCTTAAAAGCAGTAGAGAAATTGGCAAACGTTAATTTCTCCTAATGTAGTATTCCTTCTTGTGAGTTAAAAGAATGATATGACTGAAGGGAGTTTTCTGTGCCTCTTGGATTTCAATGCCTTTTTCCTTCCCCAGATCCGGGAAGTTCTCAGCTATTATTTCTTCAAGTACACCTTCAGCACCTTTCTCTCTCTCTTCCTCCTCTGGAATACCAATTATGCGTATATTATTTCTCTTTAGTGCATCATTAGTTCTCTAATTTTCCCCTCATACTCCTGGATTTTTTTTATCTCTCTTCTTCTCAGCTTCTTCTTTTTCCATAATTTTATCTTCTAGTTCACCCATTCTCTCCTCTGCCTCTTCAATCCGAGCTATAGTTGTTTATAGCAGCACTCTCAACAATAGCCAAATTATGGAAAGAGACTAAATGTCCATCAACTGATGAATGGATAAAGAAATTGTGGTTTATATACACAATGGAGTACTACGTGGCAATGAGAAAGAATGAAATATGGCCCTTTGTAGCAACATGGATGGAACTGGAGAGTGTCATGCTAAGTGAAATAAGCCATACAGAGAAAGACAGATACCATATGGTTTCACTCTTATGTGGATCTGAGAAACGTAACAGAAACCCATGGGGGAGGGGAAGGAAAAAAAAAAAGAGGTTAGAGTGGGAGAGAGCCAAAGCATAAGAGACTCTTAAAAACTGAGAACAAACTGAGGGTTGATGGGGGTGGAAGGGAGGGGAGAGTGGGTGATGGGTATTGAGGAGGGCACCTTTTGGGATGAGCACTGGGTGTTGTATGGAAACCAATTTGACAATAAACTTCATATACTGAAAAAAAAAAGAATGATATGAACTATAGCTTGCTTAATGAAAGCAATAATCAACAGATAGTATTTGAGATATTTAAAGAATCTATAGTCCAGTAATAAAAGAAAACCTGTGGCAAATAGAATAAATGTTGCTTATTATAGGATTTATTTATTATACATAGATTATAGTTATTTTCTCTAAAAATAGTGATCAAACTAATGTAATTTGTATAAAAATAGAATTATGGAGCAAATACAATATAGGTATTATACATGAAAACAATTATACTTAAATTATCCTCAAAGGTGAATACCAATTATGGATGGCAATACAATGTTACTAAATTGTTTCATAAAGCCTTAGCCAAAAGAGTTCTTTATTTTTATTTATTTTACAGAATGTTGCTTAAATTACTGAAAATAGTTCTATGAGGACATTTTATACTGAATAAATAAAAGTGTTCCATTAGCCAGTGAAATGTTAGAAAGGAATTAAAAGCTGTGAAGTAAAAGAAATAACACATTTTAAAATGAGTCTTGAAGATTAATATGTTCTATTTGCTATGTTTACTATTGAGCATAAAATATCAAGACAAACTAGTAAAGAAAATTTATGAAAAAGCATTAAAGTAATCAGATGCCTGAGACTTAAGCAACAACTCAGTGCACACATAATTCAACGTTTTGTTTGGTTATTTATATATTTTTTATTTCAAATCAGGCCCAGTAAGCACGCTCTTTTATACACTTACTAGGCAAATGACAAGGTTCACTTAGCTATACAATACATGTACCAGACTAATCTTAGATGACTTCACAAAGCTGTTTCCTCAGTTTCAGTCCACAGACAACCTGCCTTATTACCTATCTTTGTGTTCAATTCATAGTTCCGGTTCCCTTGTTTCATTATCATTTTAACATTTAATCAATCCTCATTAAACCAGAGCTGGGGATTCTCAACATGCTCCACCTCATCCATTACAGAAGTTCATATTTTTTCCTACAAATGTTCATTACATTTGCTCCAACCTTAGCATTTTTATAAAATACTTTGACAAAGATAGATGACTGGATAGCAATTCAACTTTAACCATGTTTCAAGTCTATTTCTAAATATGAAAAAAAAATAATTTACTTCTAAGTTACATTCACAGTTATACCTCACTGAGTTAGATTGACTCACATTGTCATGAAAGTGAAGCTAAAATTAGGAATGTGTGGATTTTAGAGAAATAGTTTGCTATGGAATATAAAGGAGGGATTTTACTTTTACAGAAGTATATTTTGAACATCTCTTTCAGTCAGGTGCTATAATAGGCACTGGGGATACTAATGACAAAAGAAAAAAGATAGTACTAATTTTAGTAAATATATTTTATAGTAGGAGAGAAACTTAATCTAAACATATATATTATTAAAAAATACATAGTTATCATATTATCCTATATTTATTAGACTTATGAAAAATAGTTGATGTAAGCATAAAGAGAAGTTGATGATATATTTCAGTTAGAATGTCCAAAGTAGCCTTCCAAATGAAAGAAATATTTGAAGCTTAGCAAAGAGGAAAATAAGAGTCTTATATTTATAAGATATTTATAAAATTTCTGGAGGAAATTTTCCATGTAGAGGAAAATAAGAGTCTTATATTTATAAGATATTTATAAAATTTCTGGAGGAAATTTTCCATGTAGAAGGAATAGCAAGGACAAAAGATGCTAAGGAAAACTAGGATGGTGGGATTGGATTAAGCTCAGAGAGGTAGGTGGGCTGGCCATGTACAGCCTCTTGACCCATTACAATGTGTTATATTTGGTACTGATTTTGATGAGAAGTCATTGAAAGGTTTGGGGGAGGGAAATTTGAGTAATATCTTAAAAGAATTCTCTGATGGTTAAATGAAGATTTGTCTTTAAGACAGCATAACTACATACAGGGAAAACTGCTAGAAGTCTGCTGCAGTATTTCAGGTAAGAAGTGGCCATAGGAAAGAATACATCAATAGTACCTACAAGGGTTATGCGCCATGTTCAAGTAGGATTTATTCCTGGAATTCAAGGATGGGTTAACATATAAAAATCGATTAATGTATTACACTGTATTAATGGAATAAAGGACAAAAACCATCTGATCCTCCTAAGTCATGGGGGAAAAAAGCATATGACAAAATTCACTACCCTTTTGTAGTAAAAAACTCTCCTGAAACTAGGAATAGAAGAAAACTGCAGCAGTGTAATAAAGGCCATATACGAAAAGTTCTAGGTACTACCATACTCAGTGGTTAAAGACTGAAAGTTTTGGGGCACCTGGGTGGCTCAGTTGGTTGTGTCTGACTTTGGCTCAGGTCATGATCTCATGTTCGTGAGTTCAAGCCCCATGCTGGGCTCTGTGCTCACAGCTCAGAGCCTGGAGCCTGCTTTGTATTCTGTGTCTGTCTCCCTCCCCTGTTCATGCTCTGTCTTTCCATCTCTCTCAAAAATAAATAAACATTAAAAGAAAGACTGAAAGTTTTTCCTCAAAAATCAAGAACAAGGCAAGGATGCCACTCTTGCCACTTCAATTTAACATAGTACTGAGCATTCTATCCAGAACAATTAGTCAAGAAAAAGAAATAACAAGTTTCCATCCAAACTGGAAAGGAAAAAAGGAAAGATATCTCCATTTGCAAATGAAAAAATCTTGCATGTGGAAAACCATCTATTCCACACACACACACACACACACACACACCACAAAAACTCTTAGAACTAATAAATAAATTCAGTAACGTTGCATTATACAAAATCAATATGCAAAAACAAGCTGTGTTTCTATACATGAACAATCAATAATCTGAGAAGAAATTATGAAAACAATCCATTTGCCATGGCACCAAAACCAACAAAATACTTAGGAATAAATGTTACCAAGGAAGCAAAAGATTCATGCAGTGAAAATGACCAAACATTGATGAAAGAAATTAAAGGAGATATAAATAAATAAAATATATTTTATGTTCACAAATTAGACACTTAATATTGTTAAATTGCCTATATTTCCCAAGAAAATCTACAGATTCAATACAATCCTTATCAATATCACAATGGAATTTTCTTTTGCAGAAATATAAAAAAAATCCTAAAATTTATACTGAATTTCAAGGGACACTGAAGAGCCAAATGATCTTGAAAAGAAAAATAAAAACTAGGTTGGAGGCCTCACATTTCCTTGTTTCAAAACATTTTACAAAGCTAAAGTAATCAAAACAATGACATTTATGTGAGGTATCCAAAGCAGCCAAACTTGTAGAAACACAATATATAATGGTAGTTGACAGTTGTGTGGATAACAGGGAAATGGGGACTTATTGTTTAATGGGTTTAAGGTTTCAGTTTTCTAAAGAAAATGTTTTAGAGATCTGTCCATACACCAATGTGAAAATAGTTAACACTACTAAACTGTACACTTAAAAATATTTAAGATGGCATTTTTTTGTTATATTTTTATCCATAATTTTAAAAGTTCATCCTCAAATATATCCCTATCTTACGGGAGAAAACTATTATTTTAAAGAAAAAAGAACCCTCATATCCTATTGGTGGGAAGGTAATTGGTACAGCTACTTTGAAAAACAGTTTGGACGTTCTTCAAGAAATTGAAAAATAGAAATATCATATGATCCAATAATTCCATTCTTGGGTATGAAAAGATATATGCACCCTTATGTTTATTGCAGTATTATTTACAATAGCCAGGATATGGAAGCAAACTGTGTCCATCAACAAATGAATAGATAAGAAAGATGTGGCATGCACATGTGCACATGCGCACGCACACACACACACACACACACACACACACACACACACAGGAATATTACACAGCCATAAAAAGATGACATTGTACCTTTAAGACAACATGGATGGACCTAAAGGGTATTATGCTAAGTGAAATAAGTCAGACTGAGAGAGACATATACCATGTGATTTCACTCATAAGTGGTATCTAAAACAACAAACAAATGAATAAACAAACAAAAAGTAGAATCAGAACTATAAATATGGAGAACAAACTGAGAGTTGCTAGAGGGGAGGCTATAAGCAGTTCAGGCAAAATAGGTGAAAGGGAGTAAAAGACACAGGTTTTCAGTTATGGAATGAATAAATCACAAAAGACACAGCATATGGAATATATTTAATAATAATGTAACTAAGCAGATGGCAGCTACACTTGTGGTGAATGTGGCACTATGTATAAACTTGTTCAATCACTATGTTATATACCTGAAACTAATGTTAACATTGTGTGTCAATTATACTCAAATAGAAAATAATACTAAAAAAGTATCATGTCTAGAAAGGATTAAAATTAGGATTCATATTTAAAACTGTCTTGATCCAAAAACTGTGTTTTTTCCACCCCCCCCCCCCACATTGATAGTTACAAGCTGTCTCTCCCAGACACAAGTCCAGGTTTATAGGCTGGATCAATGCAGTATTTATTGTTTTGTTTTGTTTTGTTTTGTTTTGTTTTGTTTCATTTTATTTTGTTTCCATGGGTGAGAATAGGGGTGGGTGGCTTGAGATGTTTGACTCCAGAGGTTTATAGGTACTTATATTGTATCAGAGATTTCTCAGAGCCTATTTCTAGATAGTATGTTTGTGTGTGTGTGTGTGTGTGTGTGTGTGTGTGTGTGTGTGTGTGTATGCTTATTAATAATGAATCACCAGCATATAGATTTGAGGGTCACAATAATTTTTAACCTCATAAATGGAGGCGGCTGATATCATTGGTTTATTCTCTACCTTTGAGAAAACTAATTCTTAACTAGAGGCCAGTAGATATAAGATACCAATGGGTCTGTATATGAGGACTTAAGGACAATAGAAGTAATGAAGGAAAGGACATAGCTGGTTACAGATAGTGTCCCCTAAGATCAAGACTCATTGCCTAGTTTACAGTAATCTCTATGATTATTGATCATTGCCTAAATGAGTAAGTGGTTTTCTCATCAGCTATGCTCCTCCCTTCCATGGCATAGAATCTAGACAACCTCAATTATAAGATCAGGGAAACTCCTGATTTGAATTACTAGACAATAAAAAGTCATGCTTTCCAGATTTAGCATCATTTTCCTTACCTTTCACCCAATTCATTCACTGACATTCATTCTTTTCACTGAATTTTTCTCAAAATAATATAAAATTCTCTTATTCTCCTTTTTTTCTATTTTCATTTCTCCTCTTTTTTTTCATAACTTTAAAGTTATATTTTCCTTTTTCTGTAGGGTCTCTCCAGATTCAACTATGATGTCCATGAATTTCTGACCCTCATTGAATTCTTCTGTTTTTTTAAGCAGGCTCCCTGCCCAGCATGGAGTCCAAAGTGGGGCTTGCATTCACAATCCTGAGATCAAGACTTGAGCTGAAATCAAGAGTCAGACACAAATGATGGAGCCACCAAGGTGCCCCATTCTCCTATCTCTTCTGCAGCCTTGTTATCTGAAGCATTTCCCCTCTGTTTTTACACATGCTCATTTTCCTGTTTCCCAGAAGTATGACATTTAAACAAGTGGGCAGAGGAAATGGCAGTATAATGACTGGCATCTTTTTCTTCTTTTTTTTTTTTTTCTTGGTAGTTTGGTAGTTTATTTCTTTTTAAATATATGAAATGTATTGTCACATTGGTTTCCATACAACACCCAGTGCTCATCCCAAAAGATGCCCTCTTCAATGCCCATCACCTACCCTCTCCTCCCTCCCACCCCCCATCAACCCTCAGTTTGTTCTCAGTTTTTAAGAGTCTCTTATGTTTTAGCTCTCTCTCCCACTCTAACCTCTTTTTTTTTCTTTTTTTTTTCCTTCCCCTCCCCCATGGGTTTCTGTTAAGTTTCTCAGATCCACATAAGAGTGAAAACATATGGTATCGGTCTTTGTGTTTATGGCTTATTTCACTTAGCATCACACTCTCCAGTTCCATCCACGTTGCTACAAAAGGCCATATTTCATTCTTTCTCATTGCCATGTAGTACTCCATTGTGTATATAAACCACAATTTCTTTTTTTTTTTTTTTTTTTTTTTTTTTTTTTTTTTTATTTATTTTTGGGACAGAGAGAGACAGAGCATGAACGGGGGAGGGGCAGAGAGAGAGGGAGGCACAGAAGCGGAAACAGGCTCCAGGCTCTGAGCCATCAGCCCAGAGCCTGACGCGGGGCTCGAACTCACGGACCGCGAGATCGTGACCTGGCTGAAGTCGGACGCTTAACCGACTGCGCCACCCAGGCGCCCCAAACCACAATTTCTTTATCCATTCATCAGTTGATGGACATTTAGGCTCTTTCCATCATTTGGCTATTGTTGAGAGTGCTGCTATAAACATTGGGGTACAAGTGCCCCTATGCATCAGTACTCCTATGTCCCTTGGGTCAATTCCTAGCAGTGCTATTGCTGGGTCATAGGGTAGATCTATTTTTAATTTTTTGAGGAACCCCCACACTGTTTTCCAGAGCAGCTGTACCAGTTTGCATTCCCACCAACAATGCAAGAGGGTTCCCATTTCTCCACATCCTCGCCAGCATCTATGGTCTCCTGATTTGTTCATTTTGGCCACCCTTACTGGTGTGAGGTGATATCTGAGTGTGGTTTTGATTTGTATTTCCCTGATAAGGAGCGACGTTGAGCATCTTTTCATGTGCCTGTTGGCCATCCGGATGTCTTCTTTAGAGAAGTGTCTATTCATGTTTTCTGATGACTGGCATCCTCTAAGAATTAGGACATTCCTACTATTACTGTAAATATTTAGGCGCATATGACCTTCCTTTTGTTGTAGCGCCAAAGATCTTGGCAAAACAGAACTTAAAGCCAACTACTCTTTCCCTATTTCTTCTTTTTTTTTCCCTGCAATTATGCTATTAAAAGTCAATTTAGCATTTATTTTAAAGGTATGAGATGGCTTGGAAGAATAATTACATATTATTCTTATATATAACTCCCAAATCACCTTTTACTAAAAACAATGAGGAAAGCACAGAGCGCATGGATGGCTCAGTTGGTTGTGCATCAGACTCCATTTCAGCTCCGTTCATAATCCCAGTGCAGACTCTGTGCTGAGGGGGAGCCTGCTTGACATTCTCTCTCTCTCCCTCTCACTCTCTCTCTCTCTCTCTCTCTCTCTCTCTCTCTCTCTCTCCCACTGCCCTTCTGTCCTGCTCATGCTGTCTCTAAATATAATGTAAATCTTTTTAAAAATGGGAAAGAGTAAGCATTTAGCAGACTGACTTTGTTTTACTTTGTCTCTTTTTTTAACATTAGAATGATACCATTTCCATTTTTATTCTAACGCTCATTTCTGTCAGCATCATCACCACTCCCACTCTGTGATAAAGTGATCCTGTTTTTACTTCAACTGGAACAACTTTTCATTATTTAAGAAATATGTTCCATTCTAACTCCTGGCATTGCCACCCGTCCCACAACAGTCTGACTACTGTTCCTGCTGGTAGTACTACTAGTGCTCATCCCTAATGTACGAAAGGCAGCAACTTAATGGATGCTAATTGATCAATTCTCTGTGTAGTGTTTCATAGTAAATGTGTCAATGGCATTTGAAGAGAAAGGTATGAGAGTTGTTAACAATAACACCATACAGATGCCTTACAAGTCAAAATGTATATGATTAGGCAAAAATAACTGAGAAATGGGTGGGGCACCTGGGTGGCTCAGTCAGTTGAGTGTTTGACTTCAGCTCAGGTCATGATCTCACAGCTCATGGGTTCAAGTCCTGCTTGGGTTCTGTGCTGACAGCTCAGAGCCTGGACCCTGCTTCGGATTCTGTGTCTCCCTCTCTCTGCCCCTTCCCTACTCATGCTCTGTGTCCCTCTCTCTCTCTCTCTCTCTCCCTCAAAAAAAAATAATAAATAAATATAATTTAAAAACAATAACTGAGAAATGGGAGTTATTTACTATATCTTTGACTTACAAAAATTTACATAGGCATGGTTTAAAAGCACATTCTTTTGTCTGTCTCAAAAATTCGATTAATTTTGTTATGGCAACTGGTTTCTTGGGGTTTTTTTCTCATTAAACTTTTGTTTTAATGGGTCTCAAAATTCTGTGACAGATTTTTGGTCAAGTTGTTTCCATTAAAAAGTACTAAGTTTAAAAACCAGTAACTCATATGAGGACTTTAAGAGACAAAACAGATGAACATAAGGGAAGGGAAGCAAAAATAACATAAAAACAGGGAGGGGGACAAAACAGAAGAGACTCATAAATATGGAGAACAAACAGAGGGTTACTGGAGGGGATGTGGGAGGGGAGATGGGTTAAATGGGTAAGGGGCACTAAGGAATCTACTCCTGAAATCATTGTTGCACTATATGCTAACTAATTTGGATGCAAAATTTAATAAATACATACATACATACAAACATACATACATACATACATACATACATACATACTAGTAACTTAAAACTGCCACACACACACATACACACACACACACACACACACACACACACACTTACAGAATTTGTAAATTTTCTAAAACCATTTGATGTTAAACCAAGGGGAGTAAAACTTGATTTTTTATATCTTGGATATCTGTGACTGAAATGCTATGGTCTGTGTTCTAGAGATGCATTTGTACTAGGAAATACATAATATACTCTTTGACATTCCTGATCTGAAAACAGGTAATCATTGTACTTCAATACATGAGGTACAACACATTTGAGAGCTGCTGTTAATGCTCTTCTGTTCAGAACTCTGTCGGGAAATCAGGTAGAAGTCTCAAATTGGGTAGTCTGAAGAGACTTTAATAAGGGGATTGTTTACGGTGCTGAACCAACAGTCTTTTGCATTGAATTGTATCTTCTAAAGAAAGATATGTTTAAGTCTTAACTCCCAGTACCTGAGAATGTGACCTTACTTGGAGACAGAATCTTTACACAGGCGCTCTAGTTAAAAGAAGGTCATTGTGTGGTTCTTAATCTAATATAACTGATGTCCTTTTAAAAAGAGGGAATTTGGAGTGCCTAAGTGGCTCAGTCAGTTAAACATCTGACTTCAGCTCAGGTCATGATCTCGCGGTTTGGGAGCTCGAGCCTCGTGTCAGGCTCTCTGCTGACAGGTAAGAGCCTGGAGCCTGCTTCAGATTCTGTGCCTCCCTATCTCTCTGCCCCTCCCACACTCACACTCTGTCTCTCAAAAATGAATAAATATTAAAAAAAAATTTTTAAAGAGGAAATTTGGAAACAGAGAAAGACACACATGCAGAAATTACCATGTAAACATGAAGGCAGAGATAAGGGCAATGTGTCTACAAGCAAGGTAATGTCAGCAATTGCTAGCAAAACATTAGAAGCATGGAACAGATGATCCCTCACAGCATCATCAGAAGGAACCGATCCTGTGTATACCTTGTATCAACATTCCAACTGGTCTTAATGGTTAAATTATCTCAGGTTGATGTATTCCTTGCTTGCCAACCTAAGCCCCATAGTTTGTAGCAGAACTAACACACTTTCCTTGAGATTTTACAAACCACTGGCCTTGAGGGAGAAAGGACCAGACCTGAGCACATTAAAAAACAGCTTCCACTGATACCAGCCTGCCTGTTCAGGTCATGCAGATAGATGACTAACTGCTGAGCACCAGCTTCTCTTGCCCATAAGCCTCTTTATCATTTCCTCACCTTCCCATTTAAAAACTTCCTGCTTCACCTAAACTGGTGGAGATGGTATTTGGGACCTTAGTCCACCATCCTCCCAGATTTCTGGCCTCCCAATTAAGCATCTTTTCCTTTTCCACCATCACTTGTCTCTTGAGTACTGATTTTCTAGGGTGAGCACCCAAACCTGAGTTCAGAACCAGGACGGTCCCCTAGTCTAATAACACTTTGATCTTGGACTTCTGGCCTTGAAACTATGAGATGATACATTTTTGTTGCTTCATCCACCCTGTATGTTGTACTCTGTTATGGCAGCCCTAACAGAGAAGCCTAAGGCATAGTGTCTTAGTGTCATCATCCACTCAAACACCAATGGGCTTGAAGGGGCAGGTTGGATGGGAAATAGTTATTGGATTCTACGCAAAAGAAAGACTATACAGAGACGCCTCCATTGCAGAAGGTTAGACTTTACTTAGAGGTATGCAGCTAGTCAGGGAAACCTCACAAGCTAGAAATAGAGGAATAAATACCTTAAACTTGTTTTGAAGTTTTCCATTCCAAGATGTCCTTTTGATACGACCCATTCTTTAAACTCAACTGCAAAGCCCTCTGCAAAGTCTCAGAGATACAGAGTATGGTGGAGACAGGTAGTGAAGCATCTGGAAAGACAAAGGAAATATACTCATCACACACTCAATAGCTTTTAAAGTATGTTACATTTATTCACTTCTTTGTAAATGTCTAATATACATTACAGTATAGACTTAAATACTTTACTAGATTAATAATAGATCAATTATCTATTAGATTAATAGATTAATTATTAATGTAATAATTAACTAATAATTGATTATTAATTATCTAATAGATTAATTATTAATAATAGATTAATAATACTTTAATAGATTAAAGTATTATTTAAAGTGCTTTTGTAAAAGGTGTTAATTTAAAAAACTTTTTAGGTTTAGGTAATACTATTTCATCATTAAAGATACCCACAGAAAATATTAATCAGAAGGCAGAGTAATAATCATAGAAGATAGTGGGGAGAACAATGGCTACTAACATTCATTCTTAAGAAATGTAAAAAAAGAGGGAGGGGCCAAGATGGCAGAACAGCATGGAAGTTTTTTTTTGCATCTCTCATCCCTGAAACACAACCAGATCAACACTAAACCATCCTGCACACCTTGAAAACTGATATGAAGATTAACACAACAATCTGCACAACCTGAACCAGAGAACTTAGCAGGTATGTGGCACAGAGAGGTTACTGGGGGAGAAAGCTGCAGAGGGCAAGCAGCTGTTTTTGGTTGTGGAGAGGACAGAGATGGGGGGAGAGTACAGAAAGCACACCCTCCTTTCAAAAGCATCTGGAGAGAAAAGAGTATGCAAGAGACTGAACAAAAAAGTGAGAAAAGAGAAAGGAGAGGGTTTAAATTCCATTAAGACTCTATAAACAGGGGGAGGGCAGAGTGTGAAACTCCTGGCAGTGCTCCGGTGAGAAGGGTGAATCCCCAGAAGCAGAGAGCACAGTCCAAGAGGTCCTCTGGTCACATGGGTGTAGGCAATTCCCCTGCTGGGAGGACATTTGATAGAGAACATGAAGCGTCCCCATAGGCAAAGGTCCCAGCAGACCCCGGAGAACAACCACATTCACTGGTACTGGAACAAGGATGTTAAGGGGGAAACCCGGTACCAAATGTGTGTTGTGATTTTTCATAATCCTTGAAATGCTGCTGTTATAGGATCATGGGAACTTTTTCTGGGGCAGGCGGGCATCCAGCCACTGTCTCTGGGCATTGGCACAGCACCATCTCCTGAACGTTCCTGGCGGCAGGCGGAACCCGGGCATTGCTCAGTGAGACCCTCCCCCAGAAGTTCTAAGCAGTAAAAGCCACAGTCCCTCAAAAGTGAGGTGTTGGGAAACACAGCTGGACCTGAGATAAAACTCAGGAGGGAGGTGCTGCCTGGCAACTGGATGGCTTGGTCACAGTGTAAAAGCAGGGAGGGGACACAAGCTGGATGGGTGTACGATTGCTGGTCTGGGAGAGCACAGAGTTCTGATACTAGAGACTGAGTAGCTGGGTGACACCATTTTCATGCCCCCCACGCATGCGCATACACACACACCTATAGGCACCACAACAATCCACCCCAGTAAGCTAAGCAGCATCACCTAGTGGAGAACTGAGCAGTTACACTGAGACCCGCCCAAATGGGCCAACCTCCCTCTTTCAAACACCACAAGTCTCTCTGCCTGCTTATTTTACAGACTATAAAGTGCTTCATAGTTTGACTTCTTGGGGAAAATTATGTAATTTCAATCGTATTTCATCTGTTCACTGGTCCATCTATTCAATTTTCTTTTTTTTCTTTTTTGCTTCTTTTCTTTTTCTTGATTACAGAAAGAAAAAATATTTTTATTTTCATTTCTATTAAAATATTTTCTATAATTTTTTACTATGTTTATTACTTTTTGTAAATTTCTCACATTCAATTTTTTTACTTCCATCATTTCATTTTATTCAATTTCATTGAATTTATTTTTTCCAATTTTCAAACATTTTCCCTTTTTTTTCTTTTCTTTTCTTATCTTTCCTTTTTTTCTCTAATCTATCAAGCTCTTTTCAATAGCCAGACCATAACACACCTAGGATATAGCATCCTTTATTTGATTTTTTTGTGTTGTTTTTAATTTTTAATGTCAATTTTCTTACCTTATTAACTCCATTTTGTCCTTCAAAATGATGAAATGAAGGAATTCACCCAAAAAGAAAGAACAGGAAGAAATGACAGCCAGTGATTTAATCAACACTGATACAAGCAAGATGTCTGAACTAGAATTTAGAACATGATAATAAGAATACTAGCTCGGGTTGGAAATAGATTAGAATCCCTTTCTGTGGAGATAAAAGCTGGTCAGGATGAAATAAAAAGTGCTATAACTGAGCAGCAATCTCGAAAGGATGCCAGAGTGGCAACAATGGATGAGCAGCAAAGCAGTGATTTAGAGGACAAACTTATGGAGAACGATGAAGCAGAAAAAAAGAGGGAGACTAAGACAAAAGAACATGATTTAAGAATTAGAGAAATCAGTGACTCATTAAAAAGGAACACCTGACTCATAGGGGTTCCAGAAGATGAAGAGAGAGAATAAGGGGTAGAAGACTTATGTGAGCAAATCATAGCAGAAAATTATCCTAACCTGGGGAAAGACACAGACATCAAAAGCCAGGAGGCACAGAAGACCCCCTTTAGAGTCAACAAACATTGACCATGAACTAGGCATATCATAGTCAAATTCACAAAACACTCAAGCAAGGAAGGAATCATGAAAGCAGCAAGAAAAAAAAAGTCCTCAACCTACAAGGGAAGACAGATCAGGTGTGTAACACACCGATTCACAGAAACTTGGCAGTCCAGAAGGGAGTGGCAGGATATATTCAATATGCTGAATAGAAAAAAAAATATGCAGCCAAGATTCTATATCTGGCAAGGCTGTCATTCATAATAGGAGAGATAAAATGTTTCCCAGACAAACAAATTTAAAGGAGTTTGTGACCACTAAACCAGTCCTGAAAGAAATTTTAAAGGGGACTCTGAGGGAAGAAAAGATGAAAAAAAAAAAAAAAAAGACCAAAAGCAACAAAGACTAGAAAGGACAAGAGAACACCACCAGAAACTCTACAAGAAACATAATGGCAAAGAGTTTATATCTCTCAGTATACACTCTAAATGTCAATGGACTAAATACTCCAATCAAAAGGCATAGGGTAACAGAATGGATAAGAAAATAAGATCCATCTATGTGCTGTTTACAAGAGACCCACTTTAGACCTAAAGACACCTTCAGACTAAAAGTAAGGCAATGGAGAACCATCTATCCTGCTAATGGTCAACAAAGAAAGCTGGAGTAGCCATACTTATATCAGACAATCTAGACTTTAAAATAAAGACTGTAACAAGAGATGAAGAAGGGCATTATATCATAATTAAGGGGTCTATCCACCAATAAGATCTAACAGTTGTAAACATTTATGCTCTAAATGTGAGGGCACCGAAATATACAAATCAGTTAATTACAAACATAAAGAAACTCATTGATAATAATACTATAATTGTAGGGAATTCCACACCCCACTTACAACAATGGACAGATCATCTAATCAAAAAATCAACAAGGAAACAATGGCTTCGAATGACACACTGGACTGGATGGACTTAACAGATATATTCAGAACATTTCATCCTAAAGCAGTGGAATACACATTTTTCTCTGGTGCACATGGAACTTTCTCCACATTAGATCACATACTGGGACACAAATCAGGATTCAACAAGTACAAAAAGATTGAGATCATACCATGTATATTTTCAGACCACAACTCTATGAAACTCGAAATCAACCAAAAGAAAAACTTTGGAAAGATAGCAAACTCTTGGAGACTAAAGAACATCCTACTAAAGAATGGATGGGCTAACCAAGAAGTTATAGAGGAAATTAAAAAGTACATAGAAGCCAATGAAAATGATAAAACCACATCCCAAAACCTCTGAGACGTAGCGAAGGTGGTCATAAGAGGGAAGTATATAGCAACCCAGGCTTTCCTAAAAAGGGAAGGTAGGTCACAGATATACAACCTAACCTTATACCTTAAGGAGTAGGAAAAATAACAACAAATAAAACCCAAAACCAAAAGAAGACAGGAAATAGCAAAGATTAGAGGAGAAATTAATGCTATCGAAAACAAGAAAACAGTAGAACAGATCAATGAAACCAGAAGTTGGTTCTTTGAAAGAAATAAAAAAAATTGATAAATGCCTTGCCACATTGATCAAAAAGAAAAAGGAAAGGACCCAAATAAATAAAATCAAGAACGAAAGAGGAGAGATCATAAAACAAAACAGCAGAAATACAAACTATAGTAAGAGAATATTATGAGAAATTATATACCAATAAAATAGGCAATCTGGAAGAAATGGATTCTTAGAAACATATACACTTCCAAAACTGAAACAGGAAGAAATAAAAAATTTGAACAGACCCATAACCAGTAAAGAAATCAAATTAGTAACAAAAAAATCTCCAAAAAAACAAGAGTCCAGAGCCAGATGGCTTTCCAGGGGAATTCTACCAAACATTTAGGAAAGAGTTAACACCTATTCTCTTGAAGCTGTTCCAAAAAATAGAAATGGAAGGAAAACTTCAAAACTCTTTCTATGAAGCCAGAATACCTTGATTCCAAAGCCAGACAAAGACCCCACTAAAAAGTAGAACTATAGACCAATTTCCCCAATGAACATGGACGCAAAAATCCTCAACAAGGTATTAGCCAACTGCAAGCAACAATACATTAAAAAAATTATTCACCACGACCAAGTGGGATTTATACCTGGGACGAAAGGCTGGTTCAATATCCATAAAAGAATTAATGTGATTCATTACATCAATAAAAGAAAGGACAAGAACCATATGATTCTCTCAATAGACGCAGAGAAAGCATTTGACAAAATACAGCATCCTTTCTTGATAAAAACCCTCAAGAAAGTAGCAATAGAGGGATCATTACTTCAAGATCATAAAAGCCATATATGAAAGACCCAACACTAATATCATCCTCAGTGGGGAAAAACTGAGAGCTTTCCCCCTAAGGTCAGGAATAAGGGGGAAAAACTGAGAGCTTTCCCCCTAAGGTCAGGAATAAGACAGGGATGTTCACTCTCACCACTGTTATTCAACATAGAGTTGGAAGTCCTAGCCTCAGCAATCAGACAACACAAAGAAATAAAAGGCATCCAAATCAGCCAGGAGGCAGTCAAACTTTCACTCTTCGCAGATGAGATGATACTCTATGTGAAAAACCCTAAAGATTCTACCAAAAAACTGCTAGAACTGATCCATGAATTCAGCAAAGTCTCAGGATATAAAATCAATGCACATAAATAGGTTGCATTCCTATACACCAATAATGAAGCAACAGGAAGAGAAATCAAGGAATTGATCCCATTTACAATTGCACCAAAAACCATAAAATGCCTAGGAATAAATCTAACCAAAGAGGTGAGAAATCTATACACTGAAAACTATAGAAAGCTTTTGAGCGAAATTGAAGAAGACACAAAAAAATGGAAAAATATTCCATGTTCCTGGATAGGAAGAACAGATATTTGTTAAAATGTCAATACTACCCAAAGCAAGCTACTTACACAATGCAATATTTATCAAAATAACACCAAATAATACTTTCACAGAGCTAGAAAACAACCCTACAGTTTGTATGGAATGAGAAAAGACCCCAAATAGCCAAAGCAATCTTGAAAAAGAAAACCAAAGCAAGAGGCATCAAATCCCAGACTTCAAGCTGTATTAAAAAGCTGTAATCATAAGACAGTATCGTACTGGCACTCAGATAAACAGAACAGAACAGAGAACCCAGAAATGGACCCACATATGGCCAACTAATCTTTGACAAAGCAGGAAAGAATATCCAATGGAATAAAGACAGTCTCTTCAGCAAATAGTGCTGGGAAAACTGGACAGCAACATGCAGAAAATGAACTTGGACCACTTTCTTACACCATACACAAAAATAAATTAAAAATGGATGAAAGACCTAAATGTAAGACAGGAAGCCATCAAAATCCTCATGAAGAAAGCAGGCAAAAACCTCTTTGACCTTGGCCATAGCAACTTCTTCTTCACATCTCTGGAGGCAAGGGAAACCAAAGTAAACATGAACTATCTGGACTTTATCAAAATAAAAAGCTTCTGCACAGCAAAGGAAAAAATCAGCAAAACTAAAAGTTGACTGATGAAATGGAAGAAGATACTTGCAAATGACATATCATATAAAGGGTTAGTATCCAAAATCTATAGAGAACTTATCAAACTCAACAGCCAAAAACAAATAATCCAGTGAAGAAATGGGCAAAGGACATGAATAGACACTTCTCCAAAGAAGACATCCAGATGGCCAACCAAAACATGAAAAAATGCTCAACATCACTCATCATCAGGGAAATACAAATGAAAGCCACAATGATATACCACCTCACACCTGTCAGAATGGCTAACATTAACAACTCAGGCAACAACAGATGTTGGTGAAAATGTGGAGAAGAGGATCGCTTTTGTACTGTTGGTGGGAATGCAAACTGGTACAGCTACTCTGGAAAACAGTATGGAGGTTCCTCAAAAAATTAAAACTAGAACTATCCTACGACTCAGCAATTGCACTATTAGATACTTATCCAAGGGATACAGGTATGCTGTGTCGAAGGGACACAGGCACCCCAATGTTTATAGTAGCACTATCAATAATAGCCAAAGTATGGAAAAAGCTCAAATGTCCATCAATTGATGCATGGATAAAGAAATGGAGGGGGACAGGAAGGGGGACAAAACATAAGAGACTCTTAAATATAAAGAACAGAGGGTTTCTGGAGGGGTTATGTGAGGGGGGATGGGCTAATGGGTAAAGGGCTTAAGGAACCTACTCCTGAAATCATTGTTGCACCATGTGCTAACTTGGATTTGTAAATTATAAAAATGAAATAAATTATAGGGGAAAAATGTGAAAAAAATAAAATAAGAACTTGTCTATAATTTAAGCATTTTTACACAAATGTAGTGATGAAGTATTTATTTTACGTGAAAGTTAAAATTAAATTAAAATAGAAGAATATTATTTTTTACAACCAAAATACACATTTTCTTTACAATGTATTTATACAATGTATTTACATTGTATAATATAGAATGTACAATGTATTTATACTTTTGTACATTGTTATTATACATATATACAGCCCTGATAGAAAGCTGGGAAACAGTTAATTTTAATTATCCAGAGATGACATGGTGACAGAAGACTACATACTGGTGTATCAGCACAGGCTTTTCAAAGTATAGCCAAGATATATGTGATAAAATACCTATTTATGAGATATTCAAGCATTATTATTTTGGCAAATCTCTGGCATTCAAGGTGCCAACTATTGAACTTGTTTGGAGGATATGTGGGGTCAGAGTATAGTGTGCGTTAGGGGTAAAATCTTAATTGGCTGTAGCCACAGAAGAGTTTACAAACTTCCATTAGCAGAGAGGACTTCAGCAAGATGTGTGTATAATCTGTCTACATTTCAGTTTCCTCATCTCTAATAGTGGAAAAGTTGATGCAATCTCTTAATGTTACTATGATACGATAACATTGTACTGCTTGTATAAATTGCCTGGTACATGATAGTAACAGTAGCAATAGTTAAATGGCGGTGATAGTGTAAGTATTTTTACCTACTGCATGGACTAGACATATAAACACTAGCTTATAAACATTGCACTTAAACCTTTTCTTTGGATACTACCTCCATTCATTTTATCTAACTAGAGGCCATTCTGTTTATAGCCAAGCTGTTCTAAAATAATGATACCACCTAACATCTTGAATGTGTTGCTTCTTCACATAATTTGTCTTTTTCCTTGTACAGAGGATTCGTTCATAATTATTTACAGAATTTGTATTGCTCACATCTTATATGTCTGCCGTACATATTTGCTTTCTAATGGGTTTTCTTTTTAAATCTTCCATATCTCTTTACTTCCTGCTCAAATAACTCAAGGAAATATCCACTATCCTTTTGCTCCCC
Organism: Neofelis nebulosa; assembly: GCF_028018385.1. NCBI lineage: Eukaryota > Metazoa > Chordata > Mammalia > Carnivora > Felidae > Neofelis > Neofelis nebulosa. The sequence goes on along the minus strand of NC_080784.1, from coordinate 67,252,656 downwards.
ATCACTTTTTATCCCACTTATACATTAAAATTAAAAGACTTAAAGTACAGAATTTCATTTATACAAGATAAATAAGCAAGCCCTCTATATTTACTGTACAGCATAGAGCCTATAGTTAATAATATTGAATTACATATTTTCAATTTGCTAAGAGGGTAGAAGATCTTCTATTAAGCATTATTACCACAAATAATCAAACAAATAAATAAACAGATGAGGAAACTTTTGGAGGTGATGGATATGTTTATGATGTAGATTGTGGTGACCATCTCACTGGTATATACTAATCTCTAAACTCATTGCCTTGTACACATGAACATGTAAAGTTTTTGCTATGCCAATTATACCTCAATAACGTGGCATAAAACTGTGGAATCAGATCCACAAAAAGGGCAGATGTTGTATTTATAATTGTAAAATATAAAATGCAAAATCATTGCATTTAAAGTAATAAAAGAATAAATTAAAACATGAAAAAAGCCCTAAATGCAACTGATAAATGTAAGTGGAGTTAGTGATAGACCTATACAAACCCAAAGGAAACGTGTATATTGAGAAATTCTGTCCCCTAAAAATACCAATCACTGGATTACATTAAAAAGTCTTCAGTCTCCAGGGTGCCTGGTGGCTCAGTTGGTTAAGCATCTGATTTTGTCATGAGCTCACAAACAGTTCATGAGTTTGAGCCCCATATAGGACTCTGTGCTGACAACTCAGAGCCTGGAGCCTGCTTGGGATTCTGTGTCTCCTTCTCTTTCTGCCCCTCCTCCACTCACACTCTGTCTCTGTCTCTTTCTCTCTCTCTCAAAAATAAAATAAAACATGAAAAAAAAAAAAGTCTTCAGTCTCTTTCATAACCCCCTCTAAGTTTTCACTGACCTCAACAGTACTATCCAATAGCTGTGGTTTTCTTCAGGTATTAATTTTTCAGATTTTTTTTTAATTAAGAAGAACATAATGTTTTATTCTCAGAATCATCTTAAAACTTTATTGATAAACCTGGCATTTCATTAATATTTACATTAGTATGATTTTCCTGATTTTTTTAATGTAATGTAAAATATACCATCATCATTTACTTTGAGGATTTGATCATAATAACATACAGCTTCTAACCTCAATATATATAATATAATATAAAACATTACTGTTTGTGCTAGGGGAGAGCAGCTTGCTGTATAAGGTAACATAGACAAAGAGGGGAAAAACAATTGTGAAAATACTAGAGATATGAGTTTCTATGTTAAAATAGTTTTTAAAATCAACTCTACACATAAAAGTGACCTACATAGCTACAAATTCTGCAGACAAATATAAACTGACATCTTCGTATTTGAAGTGGAATAATTTACAGGAAAACATGAAGTCAGAGAATCCATGATAATTGAAGTAGTGTTCTCAAAAAAACAAAACAAAACAAAAACAATGATATATAAAAATGCTCTCAGGCCAAGAACACAATCACAATGCTTACCACCTGTTAGTAGCATTGTAATCCCAGTCACTCAAGATCCAAATCTTGTAATCACTGTTAATTCCTCAGTCTCTCTCATAAAAAGTATTTAGTGTCTGTGTGTCCTATTTATTTTATATCTGCAACATTGCTCCATTAAGCTTGTAATATATATTGCTTCCTGTCCACTTTCCCTGTCCTAATTCAGATTTTCAGTACATTTCCTTAGATGATGGAAGTAGACATCTAATTGGGTTCTCTGTTTCAGACCCTTCCCTTCATTCCCATGTATACATTTCTTTCAGATTAATCTTTCTAGAGCATTGCCCACATCATGTCATTATCACATTAAAAAGCCTGTCATGGTTCCTCATTGAGCCAGTGACCACATAATTTGTCATCCAAGCTGGAAGACATTGGAGAGTGAGAGAGGCATGATTGATTATCATCCTCAGACTGTTGGAAACAGGTGGAAACCAGAATTATCCTGGCTGGATGGAGAAGTATGGTCATTCTACCCACTGCCACAAACCACCCATCATTCCCCCCACTCTATTTTTCTATTCAGAATTTCCACATCCTTTTCAGACTAGCTGAATTACTTTATGTCTGACTACTCATCTTTTTTTTTAATATCTGTGAGTTGTGGATTGTTGGCTCTAGGTTTTTGTGAGAATAAAATGAAAGAGTGTATATAAATACGTGAAACATATCACACACTTAATGTTACTGTCCATCTTATTCAATAAATGTCATTGAAAAATACAGAATACTCTCAACACAGAACATTGTCAATCAATGCCATGTAGGAAGTTTTACTCCTGTTGGCACTATTAAATGATAACTAACTAGCATGTTATTTAAAATTAGTTGAATAAGTCTCTGTAGACATTTTCATGATTTTATTTTATCCTTTAACTATGGTAAATCTAAATTGGATCAATAGTGCTGTAATTTTTGGATGCATTCACGTATAATCCCATTCTAACTCATTGGAGATTTTTTGTTGTTATAACAGTGGAATACACACACACACACACACAATATTGTTTTTAACAATGTTGTATGAATAAAGATGCAAATTTTCATTTAAATTAAGTTATATAATCATGTTTTTCTTAAGAATTTAGAATCTGTGTTTCTAAAAAAACTTACCTTGTAATTAGGTATTGTACTTGATGTCCCTTTAATCAAACAGTTACAGACATGTTAAATTATAACTTGATTAGGAAGTTAAAAATAAACCCTTGCATACAAGAATATCTCTGGCATATGTCAAAAGGAATTCTGCTATTAATCCTATAATCAATTCATTGTTTTATAAGTATATTTATTGACAATAGTCCCCAATGAGATAAATTGGATTTAAGTTGAATTATACTTTCAGTGTGTTGTGAATCTGGCCTATATTCAGACATCATTCTCTACAATTTAAAATCAAATTAGTAGGAGTCTGTTTCTTATATTTTAATTTATCAAATTAAATTTGTTAGTAGTAATGGCACTTTTCATCTTTTCTTGTTTCCTTTGTCATTTGATATAATAGAGTAAAAATTACTTCCACTGTCTTATTTTTTTCTTTTCAATTTTTATTTCACTATGTACATATTAGTGGATCATTAATTTGTGATGATATAGTTCTATATTTTTGTAGTGAAAAGATTTGTGTATTTTATTTTTGTTTAATTATTTCAATTATCTTTTATATTTATCGCTAGTAAACTATAATAGTTTAAATTTAGTAAGATTTATCATTATTCATCTGATGATGGACATTCTATCTCAAATACAACAAATTAGAAATAAGGTATATTTGCTATGTATAATTTAACTGTGACAAACTTTAGAACCCACTCAACAAATGTGCTTTGCTTCACTAAAGAAAATAATAATTTATTACATAACTCCTTATCAAATCTACTCTAATTAGATTTTTTTATATTTAGATTAGAGATTTTTTTATATTACTGTTTCTGTGATTAATAATGTGTACAGTTAAGCCATTTGAGTACAATATACAGTCAGTTTTAAATGCTATTTATTATTTATTATGTATTTTTCTATCTTGTTTTATATGTATGTTATATAACATCCCCAAATATTTTCTTTTCTTGATTGAGGAAAGGGTACCAAATGCAGAATCCACGATTTTGATAACTGAAAATTGCCAATTCTTTTGCAGTACTTTATTACATTGGATGTCTTTTCTTTCTTGGGCTTTCAGTTAGCTAATGAATGAATACATAAGACACTTTACGTTTTAGCTGGAATTTTACATAGCTCACATTTCAATTCTTTGCTTCTTTGCTTTTGCTATTAACCTACAGCACTATTTAATAAATGTTATAATACTAAATTAATTAATTAATTAATTAACAAATAAATAAATCTGGTTGTAGTTTATATAGAATGAAAGAAAAAAAACCCTCATGTTCTATAGGCAATAATCTGTGCAGACACAGGTAGGTCTTGCTACCTTATTTAATATTATTACTTTAATTACTACTATTTTATGAAAAAAGTATTGTACTGTTGGTGTGGATATTTCCAATTATAATAACAAAGCATTTTTGTTATTAGTAGGTAAAGAGAAAGGTATTCATTAAGTATATTTTGTTGGTGATGACGTTTTCCTGATTTGGTATCTTATTTACAGCTATTCAATGGTAAGTAGTAGCTCAAAAGCTTCCATTTTGAAAAGAACAGAAGCAATATGAGATATATTGTTGAGGTTATATTAAAAATTAGCATAACCTGATTTCACTTACTAAGTAATTGAAAAGTCATATTTAATTTTTTGTTTGTTTCTTCCATTCTCATTTTTTTATACATTAAGCAGCACCCATATACATGCATATATATGGATGCTGCTTAATGTATAAAAAATCTGATACATATACATATGTACACACACAAACATACACACTCATAATTGAATCATAGTTCAGGATTTGGGGGATTCTGTTGATTACCAAAAAAATAATTAAGGCCTTGACGTGCACTAATACAAGTTGAGGGCAGGTAGTGATTTTTTGCTGTCTGAATGTCAATTCTATAACTGAGTTCACTTTAGACCTTTTTATTTTTTTGCTGAAGTGTTAAAAAAGATGATTATTTCAATTAATCCTAATGTCTACTATATAACACTTTGTTCATTTTGGAGATCTTTGATGAATTATTGACATGTTTACAAATCTTTGTGATATACCTATCAAGGTGATTAGACCTTTGAACTGTGAACAAAAATTACCTTTGTCTACATTTTTCTGATGTTAGAATATTCCTATTCTGACTTAATGTTTACTTAGAGAGGAATTGTGTCAGTGAAGATGTGCATTCATGTGTTCATGGAATCACATCCACGAGGTTGATGCTTTGGAGTTGTACTGAGTAGGAAGGTCACACGTTGTATTCAAACATTATCTTTATGCTAATTCAAAATTTCCTGAAGGCTGATGTGATCATTTTAATATCTAATATTCAGAAGCCAACTCTTGACATTTTCTGTGTGATGAGAACAAATACACCCAGAAGAATTGATAAATATTTTATTAAACAAACATTAAATGAATGCATTCTCTTTTCAAAGCATTATGCTAAGCTAAGGAGACAACCTTTTCCTTCAGTCAGATAAAAGAAAAAACAGTAACAATGAAATATTTTTTATGAAAAAATAGGAATGTGCAAACCTGAAAATTGCTAGGTGTATTGTGTCTGTGTGCGTGTGTGTGTGTGTGTGTGTGTGTGTGTGTGTGTGTGTGTGTTTCCTGTGGGTGATGATCTATCCCATTTGTACAGATGAGGAAACAGGTCACAGGATATATTAATTTGCCCAAGTTCACATAATGTGGAACTAAGATTTGTGTCTATACTCCATGCACTACACTACTTTAACAGATGGCAAAGGACATCATAGGTTAATACAGTACATTATTATGACTAATAGGATATAAGTCCATGGATAAAGAATCTCGATTGTGTATTTTTCACTGGTAAATTTAACTTAAATGAATTTAAATTAAATGAATTTAAACAGAAATACATACCAACTCCACGATGTCTTTTGACCTATAAAGTTAGTTGGAAATGTATTTTTTTTTATTTTTGCAAATTTGAGTGTATGTCTATCTATATCTAGATCCAGATAAAAATAAAACTTTTTTTTTCTCTATTTTCACTACAAAACCTGGAGGTGAAAAGCATCCAGACTTTCTATCTCCGGAATGGGCACAATTATAGTTTGAAATGCTAAAAGAGAAAATGCGTGGATATTTTAAATTTAAGAATTTGTCACTGTACTTAATGGTCACAGTTGCTGTTTCTCCTACTTCTTCTCTTCCCCCTTTCTCCTCCTCCTTTCCCCTTCCCCACCACCTGTCCTCCTCCCCTCCCTCCTCCTCTTCCCCCTCCTTTCATCAGTGTGATAAAGTATTTTAATTAAACTTGAAATGTTAAAATATGATCTAATCCTTGGATATGTTCCCATGTGGTATGATATTTTTTCTGTTGTGAAATCTGAGTTGATACATGGTAAAAAGTTCTGTATCTGTGTTCATGAAAGGTATCTGTCCTCTTCTTCCTTATAATGCCCAGCCCAGCTTTGAAAAGAGGGTGAAGTTGGCTTTACAATACAAATGAGTTTGGTTAGTTTTCTTTTCCTCTCTATCAGTTTTTTCAATGATAATGTTTTCTCACCCTTAACTACTACACAGTATCAACATTTGAATCGTCTCAGTCTAAACTCTTAATTGTGGGAAATATTTTGACTACAATTTCAATTATTAAACAGATATAGTGCTAATTATATTTTCTAGGACTCATTTTCTAATTATATATTTATTACATTTACCTACCCTTCCTTTCAGCATTTATCCAAACTTTTCCCCCTCATGATAAAATTTGGAGATGGCCTTATTCTTCCACAGTTTAAAATTATATGTAATAATAAAATCACAAGGAAGTAATAGTTTTTGTAACCTGTGATGATGATCTTGATATCTTTAGGATTGGCAACATACTTTCTTGGTATGCTGAAGTAACTATTTTTTTATTAGCATTTCCTTTTTAATTAGATCATAATTTCACTGTTTCTGACTTGAATCATGTATTTCTGGAAGTTAAATAGGTCTGTTTCAAAAGGGTATAAAATTTCTATAAAATCAATAATGGTTTCTTTGACAAGAGTGATATATAAATCATAAATTGGTCAAATCTCTCATTGTTTTAATTTTATTTTTCATCTATTCCAAGGAGTTGGCAATTTCTCTTATCTTTAGTTTATAATAGGAAATCATTTGGTTTATATATAAATGACAAACTATAACAAAGCTTTCTGTACTAGAGTGTTTCTTCTTTTCTCAAGTCCCATAGAATGTGGTATGTTTTTTTTCTTTGCAAGAAAACATAAATTGTAGACATTACTCAAACAAAAATATCTGTTTTACCATATCGGATGTAAATCTCCACCACTGTTCCCAAAACTTTTTTTTTTCAATATATGAAGTTTATTGTCAAATTGGTTTCCATACAACACCCAGTGCTCATCCCAAAAGGTGCCCTCCTCAATACCCATCACCCACCCTCCCCTCCCTCCCACCCCCCATCAACCCTCAGTTTGTTCTCAGTTTTTAAGAGTCTCTTATGCTTTGGCTCTCTCCCACTCCCAAGCCTTTTTGTATACAAAATAACTTTTTGTTTCAATGTCAAGTCATAGTATACTCTTTTTCTTGAAGGTATATCAAGTGACATTTAAATTCAACATGTGTAGTTCCAAAAATATACATAACTCAATTGAAGTGAAGACAATGTTAACAGCTCTGGCCAAGATGTTGCACACATAAACATTTACATTGCATTATGACTGCTGTTCTGTTGATCATGATTATAAAATTGTAATATACAACCTGATTTTTATCTACTTTTTCACAATGTACAAATTTGAAAAATTTTTGTCTTATTAACTAAATCCCCCCACACACACACAATAGTACTAAAAGTATTAGTAAGGACTGCTATTTGTCTTATTCTTGAATTTAATGGGAATGTCTTCAGGGTTATTATATTTAATATCATATTTCCTGTTATTTGGGGTAATTAGACTTTATTGTGTAGAATTAGTTTCCTGAATTGATATTTTTTTTAAAGTTTTATCAAACTGTCTAAGTATAACCTGTATTTACTTTAAAGTGTTAAATAATTCAGTAAGGTTTGTTAAAAATATGTCCACTGCTCCCCTTTCATTCATAATTTCCCGAAAGCCTTTCATTTCTAGTCTTTCATCTGATGCTTTGATCTAATCTACATCTCTAAGTTGTTATTGAATGAACTTCTCTCCATTTTAGGTTTCTCTGTTTTGGTTTTGTTCTTTACTTTTCACTCTGTAAGTACCAACACCCAACTTACACACACAATTTCCATTTCCTTGATGTGTTTTAAGTGTAATGTTTGTCAGATCAAATTCAAACTTCACTGATTAAAATAACTTTAGGTACATCAAGATTTCAGAGAAGGGGGTCCCTGAGTGGCTCAGTGAGTTGAGTGTCCAATTTTGGCTCAAGTCATGATCTCAAGGTTCCTGGGTCCGAGCCCCATGTCGGGCTCTGTGCTAACAGCTCAGAGCCTGAAGCCTGCTTTGGATTCTGTGTCTCCCTCTCTCTCTGCCCCTCCCTCCCCTCTGCCTCTCAAAAGTAAATAAACATTAAGAATATATATGTTAAAAAAAACAGAAAGTCCCTCAGACTTAAGGTTCAGGTAGCTAAGACAGAGGCACCACATACTTGAGGTTGGCACTTTTGAAAGGTTATGGGAGCCTAGTTCTTTATGCCAAATGAAGCTGGAAGCTGGGGTGAACTGGTGGCTCTGGAGTGATGCAGACAAGAGCAGAAAAAAGATTTAAAAAAAAAAAAAGAAGTTGCTTCTGCATTTTTCCTGCCTCCTAATCTTCTTTGTGCCTTGATTTACGTAAAAACAGCTGGCATCACCCCATCCCATCCATCTTCTGCCAGAGTCAGCTTCAGCCACCTCCTCCCACAGGAACAGTAAATAGTTTGTGCCCACAGACTGCAGAGGCTGTTGCTTCTCCCAGGTGCTAGGGATCTGAGTTTTCAAGAAAAACTATCCTTAAAGGTAGCTGCTAAATCGTGACTTAAAGGTAGCTGCTAAATCGTGACTTAAAGGTAGCTGCTAAACTGTCCCTGCGTGGGTCAGTAGTCTATGCATAACCTGTTGAAAAGGCTACAAGAAGAGCAAAAGGACTAAATCCCAGCAACTCCAAATCCGAGTTCCTAACTGTGGCACACCCTTCCGTGAAATAAGGCAATAATGGAAGAGCTTTGCATTCTTTTTGACCTTTGGTTTATTTTTCCAACATTTCATGTTGAATTTAAAACAAGCCCCAATGTCTTTCATATGCCTGATCCTACTATATAGTTAAAATGAAACAACTGTTTTTCTAAACACTGTTTTTGTGTATTGTTTTACAACTAATGCATAAATGGCTTTTTAATACTAAAGATGTGTATTTTGTGAAGAGTTATCAGTTATTATGTTAACACTTTTCATGACTAAGTAAATTTTTGAGAGGAGAAAAGAAAAAATTTAATTAAGAGTACATACCAGCTGTTATGCACTTAGAAAAACCTATATGGCCAATGTCTTAAATTGAATTTTTGTGTATGAGCAACCTGATTAACTTAATAGTGTATATCCAATTGAAAGATGAATCAAGATTTTAGTGTCAATGCACTCTCACTTATGGAACTAGAATGTAAGAAAGTTGCCATCATTGTTATCAACATTTTCCAGTTAATCCATAACAGGCAGTTACAGTCTTTGCCTTAACTCATTTAAAAATAAAGATCATTTTAGGGGTGCCTGGGTGGCTCAGTCGGTTGAACGTCCGACTTCGGCTCAGGTCATGATCTCACAGTCTGTGAGTTCGAGCCCCGCATTGGGCTCTGTGCTGATGGCTCAGAGCCTGGAGCCTGCTTCCAAATCCGTGTCTCCCTCTCTCTCTGCCCCTTCCCTGCTCATGCTCTGTCTCTCTCTGTCTCAAAAATAAATTAAAAAAAAAAAAAAACAAACATTAAGAAAGTAAAAATAAAGATCATTTTAAATTTTTAAACTTTTTTTAAGTTTATTTATTTTGAGAGAGTGTGTGAGCTTGAGTCAGGGGTGGGTAGAGAGAGGGGGAGAGAAAGAATCCCACGCAGGTTCTGCATTGTCAGCATGGAGCTGACAATGTGAAGCTCTAACTCATGAACTGTGACATCATGACCTGAGCTGATATCCAGATTTGGGCACTTAACCTACTGAGTCACCGAGGTGCCCCAAAAATACAGATCATTTTAATTTTTATGGGCAATATATGACTGATACTAACTATGGTAATCTTATTACATCAAAAATGAATTAATCAAAGAACATACAGATCATTTTAATTTTTATAAGTAATATATGACTGATACTAACTATAGTAATCTTATTACCTCAAAAGCGAAGTAATCAAAGAACACACATTAATTGTATTCAACCTTTGAAATCACTATTTTGCCCTCTCAAGGCACACAAGAGCATGTGATACGTAACAATCTCACCAAGATTCTATGAATATCCTGCTTGTAAACGCCTATTGAAAAATGTTTATGAAAAATGGCATTTTTATTGTATTACACATTCTTTTCTATTGAGGAATTACAGCTAACATTGCTTTAAATAACTCTGAGAAGTATGAATTTTAGTTACTATGGTTTAGTTAAATAATGCAAATCCTCTAACAATATGGTCCAATTTTTAGTTGCCAGTAACCATTACATGTGAGAAACTGTGAAGTGCAAAATTCACTGCCACCTCTTTGGTCCAGAAGTCAGTAAGTAAATAATAGATACACAAAATGATCTCTGGCCAATTATGTCACTGGTTTGTTTTGTTTTGTTTTGTTTAATCTAAAAGGGACTGGTCTCTGTGCATGTTATTAAGGTCACACACTATCAGCAGGGCATGTAACTGTGCTGCCTCTTTCTCTCTCAGTGATAAACCCATGTGACATTTACCAACACGGATGATAAAAAAGGAAACTGGCCAACAATACGAGAGTGAAGAAAAAAAAAATGAAAAATTATAAATGCCAGAAGTAAATCTCATCAAACATAAATGGAATTACATAAGTAAAATCTCATCAAGAGATTTGTAGTAAGAGATTTGATAAGTAAAATCTCATCAAACATAAATGGAATTACAAAACAAAGAGTGAGGTGTGGGAACGTTGAGAGTGACAGTCTTTAGGGGACTCTAGATGTGCTGCCAGACTGACTAAATAAACTTAGTCAAGTGAACATATGGACATAAATGAGGAACATGATTATGTTGAAAAGGATGATGTCCCAATGGGAGGGACGCTGGCAAAATCTTCACCTTAAAGACATGTTAGAAGGCATTAGATGGCTTTGAAAGCACATAGGTTAAAATGCTGGAAGCTGATACAAACCTAGAGAGCCATATGAGGGGCTCAGTTGGTTAAGCAGCTGACTCTTGATTTCATCTCAGGTCATGATCTCACGGTGGTGAGATCAAGCCTGAGATTGGACTGTGAGCTGACAGCGTGGAGCCTCCTCAGGATTCTCTCTCTCTCCCTCCCCCTCTCTCTCTCTGCCCCTCCCCCACTTGCACACAAAATAAATGTGTGCTCTCTCCCAAAATAAATAAACATTTTTTTTTTTCCTAACGTTTATTTTTGAGACAGAGAGAGACAGAGCATGAACGGGGGAGGGGCAGAGAGAGAGGGAGACACAAAATCGGAAGCAGGCTCCAGGCTCCGAGCCATCAGCCCAGAGCCTGACGCGGGGCTCGAACTCACGGACCGTGAGATCGTGACCTGAGCTGAAGTCGGACGCTTAACCGACTGAGCCACCCAGGCGCCCCAATAAACATTTTTTTAAAAAAGAAAGGCATATGAAAGATAATTCCTTTATAATGTGTTATAGAACGTAAAGAAGGCAAAGACTGTTGATGCTACCCTTGGTAATTAAAAAAAAAATAAATCTAATACTTTAGATCTCAATGTTTCTATTGTTTCTATTCTAAGTAAATAATAATCTACTTTTTTAAAAGTTTTTCATTCTTATTTTATCCCCAGTATCTAAGTGGTCAATGCTTGACCTCTAGTTATCTAGCTATACAAAACACGTTGGGTAATGACATAAGCTCTTAATAACTGTTTTAAAAATATGGGAAAAGGATAATTCTGAGCTGGTTGACTTAGCAGATAAAGAATCAGTAATTGAAAGATAGAAAGGAATATGTTAGAGTCACCCTTAGAAACAATAATAAGTTCATGGATCATGGATTGCATATGATCTCACCGTGGAATGTGTGAGTGTGATGGGTCCTGGACAAGACAAAAGTTAGTTTGGGAACTGATTATGAGTGGTGACAGTGAAGGTGCTATATATTAATTCACTGACAAAGAGCAACCATTTGGATTTTTTTTTTTTTAAACAGAGGAGTATGATAAGCTTTGTTATTTGGAAGACAATAAGATTTTCTCTATGTCTTAAATCTGAAATTAAATGAAAAGTAAATTAAATTATGCCCAATGTTTCAATTCTATCAGAATACAATGTGAGCAAGCATGAAATGTAGACTGGTTTTTCCAAGTTGTGTATAAATGCAGAGTGTCTTGGGTGTGTGAATTGATAGAACAGCTGGAGGGGCAACATCATGTAGCGAAAGGAATACAGTTTTATGCTGGTTTAAGGTTTTTTTTAACTTTTTAAATTCTAGGTTTGGTGTTTTCTACTTGTATTGTCCTAGGATAGTTATGTAAGGTTTGTAAACCAGACTTTGTTAATTGGTGGTTTTTGTTGACGGCATTATCTTCTGTGCTACAATAAAGAAAGCAGCTGATGTATAACATTTGTGAATAAATACTTGATAGATTTAGAAAAACAATTTTTATTTTACCTTCCGTTTATAAATAGGATTTTGTTCATCTCACAAATGAAGAATTTAAACTTATTTTCAGACCATATTCCAAACAATGCTAGTCAGAGAACTTTGGGCAGTAAAAATGTGTTAGTGCTATTTATTGGTATGTTGAGTATTTTAATGGTAGAATTGTTTACACTTCCTTTATTGAAATGAACGATTTTCCTATTTCTTGCAAAATTATATATGCATCCTGGAAATACTTTAGAGACTGAGTTAAATGGCATAGTATCTGAATTTTAAGCATCCGGCTTCAGCTCAGGTCATGTTCTCACAGTTTGTGAGTTCGAGCCCTGCATCAGGCTTTGTGCTGACAGCTCAGAGACTGGAGCCTGCATCGGATTCTCTGTCTCCCTCTCTCTCTCTGCCCATCCCCAGCTCATCTCTCTCTCAAAAATAAATAAACATTAACAAAATAATCATAAAAATTAGGCCAACCATATCCCTAAATGTGTGGTGGTGGTTAAACATTCTATATGACTTAGTATGTTTGTATTTATTTTTTTTAAGTTTATGTATTTATTTACAGAGAGAGAGAGAGAGAGCCCGCAAGCAGGCACACAGAGAGGGGCAGAGAGAGAGAGAGAGAGAGAGAGAGAGAGAGAGAATCCCAAGCAGGCTCCGTGCTGTCAGCAGGGAGCCTAGTGCAAACTTAATCTCATGAGTGAACCAGGAGATCATGACCTGAGCTGAAATCAAGAGTCAAATGCTTAACCGACTGAGCCACCCAGGTGCCCCAGTTTGTTTTTGGGTTTTTGGTTTTTTTTTTTTTAAATCTCTACCAATTTTTTAAGTTTAACTAATACAAATAAACAGAAGAAAGTGCTTCAAAACTATATTAATGAATTGTCAAATACTAATGTGTCTTTTTCAAAATGGCTTCCACATTCTTTTCATCCATAGCATCTCCACTGGTACAACCCTGAGGTATTGCTGTCATTACCTCACATTGGTATCATTATAGCAGATAACAGGAATAGGACTCATTTAAGTATTGTCGTTCTCCAACTGAACCACATATCATAGCTACACTAGAATTTCTAAATGTAATTTTCCACATAGTATGTGAAATTTTTGGTGGTTTTGCCTGAAATCTTTATTTTTCTGATGTCCATAATTTATATCACCTTTTTTCCTGTGTAATTTCTTATGCTCTTTTATTTCACTAGTTCTCTCTTCTTTGTCAAATTCACTGGGGTACAATTTCAAGAATTTGTTTTCAGTTCTATTAGAGTTTATTATAGTTCTATTTTGTTATTTTTCAAAACTGGCTTGTCCTTTTTGATACCAGTTTCTTCCTTCATTATACTTTCAAGGCTATCTCTCATGTCTTTAAACACATCAGATATTTTAAAGAGAAACTATTTTTACCAAGCAGTTTTAGATACACAGCAAAACTGAGGAAATTGAAGAGATTTCCCATATATGCTTTGCCCTGTATTTGCATAGCCTCTCTCAATATCAAAATCCAAGCCAGAGTGGCAATTTGTAACAACTGATGAGCCTATAATGACACAAAATTATCACCCAGAATCCATGGTTTACATTACATGGGTGCTGTACATTCTATGGGTATGAACAAATTTATAATGACATATATCTACCTTTGTATTATGACAGAAAGTAGTTTCATTGCCCTAAGAATGCCCTAGTCTCTACCTATTCATCTCTACCCTGGCAACCATTGAGCTTTTAACTATCTCCACAGTTTAACCTTTCCAGAATGTCATACGGTTGGAATCATACAGTATGTGGCCCTTTCAGATTGGCTTCCTTCACTTAGTAAGTTTCAAAGTTTCATTCAAAGTTTCTCTGTGTATTTTTGTGACTGGATAGCTCATATCTTTTTTGCATGGATAATATTCCATTGTCTGTATAAGTCAAGTGTGTGTGTGTGTGTGTGTGTGTGTGTGTGTATGTGTGTGTGTGTGTACACATTATATTCAAAATATACTCTATGTATCCCCTGGCTGTCATCCCAGGTGGTTTGTTTCTTGTATATCTATCTCTGCCAATTTTTTCAGGACTGTATTTAAAAAGTGTCTTGTTATGTCATGAGCTTTGGATACTATCAACCTGAGACCACTTTACAATTTCTTCTACCTTGAGGGGCACCTGGGTGGCTCAGTCAGTTAAGCATCTGATTTTGGCTCAGGTCATGATCTCACAGCTCATTAATTCAAGCCCTGTGTCAGGCTCTGTGCTGACCACTCAGAACGTGGAGCCTGCTTTGGATTCTCTCTCTCTCTCTCTCTCTCTCTCTCTCTCTCTCTCTCTGTCTCCTAGTTACTCTGTCTCTCCCTCAAAAATAAATAAACATTAAAAAAAATTCTTCTGCCTTTATATTTCTCAGTGTGAGAACTGCCATGAGGTAAGACTTTTTTCACATTTCTTTATATTGTTTTCATCTTCATTTTGTTTATTTGGTTGGTTTTGTTTTTTGCCCATCCACAAATAAAGCAGAGGCAGGAAAATATCACCACCTCCTTATGCACTTTGCAAAGTTATCCAGTACTCCAACTTAAGTGATAAACCTTTATGGTACAGGCATAACTTAGAGATACTGTGAGTTTCAGACTACCACAATACACCAAATATGCAATAGTGAGTCCAATTAATTTTTTGTTTTCTTAGTGCACCTAAAACTTATTTATACTATATAGTAGTCTGTTAAGTGCATAGTAGCATTATATGTAAAAAAAAAAACAAACAAAAAAAAACAGCCCGTGTACATACCTTAAAAGGTATTTTATTATTTAAAAATGCTATCTGGGCATCTGGATGGCTCAGTCAGTTGATTATCTGATTCTTGATTTCAGCTCAGGTCATGATCTCACAGTTTATGAGTTCAAGCCTTGTGTTAGTCTCTGTGCTAACAGTGCACAGCA
The DNA here is from genome assembly GCF_028018385.1 of Neofelis nebulosa. Taxonomy (NCBI): domain Eukaryota; kingdom Metazoa; phylum Chordata; class Mammalia; order Carnivora; family Felidae; genus Neofelis; species Neofelis nebulosa. The sequence goes on along the minus strand of NC_080784.1, from coordinate 67,237,332 downwards.
GAGCCTGCTTGGAATTCTATCTCTCCCTGTCTCTCTCTCCCCCTCCCCCATGCGTGTGCATGTCCACTTTCTCTTAAAATAAATAAATGAACTTAAAAATATGCTGTCATGTGAGCTTTCAGTGAATCATAACCTTTGCTGGTGGAAGATCTTGCCTCAATGGTGACTGCTGTCTGCTGACTAATTAGGGTGGGGGGGTGCTAAAGATTGGGGTAGCTGTGGGAATTTCTTAAAACACAACAATGATGAAGTTTGACTCTTTCTTTCACAAACAATTTGTCTGTAGCATGTGATGGTGTTTTATAGCACTTTACCCACAAGAGAATTTCTTTCAAATTCAGAATCAATCCTCTCAACCCTGCTGCTACTTTACCAACTAAGTTTATGCATTATTCTAAACCCTTTGTGGTCATTTCAACAATGCTCACAGCATCTTCACCAGGAATAGATTCCATAGCACAAAACCACTTTCTCTGCTCAGCCATATGAAGCAACTTTGCATCACTTAAAGTTTGATCATGAGATTGAAGCAATTCAGGCACATCTTCAGGCTCCACTTCTAACTCAATTCCCTTGCTATTTCCATCATATCTGCAGTCACTTCCTGCACTGATGTCTTGAATCCCTCAAAGTCATCCATGAAGGTTAAGATCAACCTCTTCCAAACTTCTGTTAAATGATATTTTTACATCTTCCTATCAATCATGAATGTTCTTAATGGCATCTAGAATGGTAAATTCCTTCCAGAATATTTTCAACCTACTTTGCCCAGGTCCATCAGAGGAATCACCATCTATGGCAGCTGCAGCCTTATGAAATGTAGGCCTTAAATAATAAGATGTAAAAGTCAAAATTACTCCTAATTCTATGGGCTACAGGATGCATGTCACATTAGCAGGTACAAAAACAACATTAATCTCATTGCCCATCTCCATCAGCACTTTTGGGTGACCAATTGTGATGTTGGTAACAAGTCATATTTTGAAAGGAATCTTTTTTCTGAGCAGTAGGCCTCAACAGTGGGATTAAAATATTCAGCAAACCAGTTTGTAAATAAATGTGCTGTCATCTAGACTTTGTTGTTCCACTGAGAGAGCATAAGCAAGAGTAGATTTAGCAGGATTCTGAAGGGGACTAGGATTTTCATAATGGTAGATGAGCATTAGCTCCAACGTAAAGTAACCAGCTGTGTTAGCCCCTAACAAGAGAGTTAGCCTGTCCGTTGAAGCTTTGAAGCCAGGCAGTAACCCTTCTCTACCTATGGAAGTCCTAAATGGGATCTTCCTCCAATGGAAGACTGTTCCATGTAGGGGTGCCTGGGTGGCTCAGTTGGTTGAGTGTCTTGACTCTTGGTTCTGGCTCAGTTCATGATCTCAACATTCGTGAGTTCAAACCTGGCTTTACACACTACACATGACCGCAGAGCCTACTTGGGATTCTACACCACCACCCCCCCACCCCCGCCCTTCCTCTACTTGTATTCTGTTTCAAAATAAATAAACTTAAAAAAAAAAAAAAAACTGGGGCACCTGGGTGGCTCAGTCGGTTAAGCATCCGACTTCAGCTCAGGTCATGATCTCATGATTCCTGAGTTCAAGCTCCGTGTGGGGCTCTGTGCTGATAGCTCCGAGTCTGAAGCCTGCTTTGGATTCTGTGTTTCCCTCTCTCTCTCTGCCCCTCCCCCACTCATGCTCTCTCTCTCTCTCTCTCTCTCTCTCTCTCTGTTGCTCAAAAATAAAAAATTATTTTTTTAATTAAAGAAGACTTTCTGTGTACCCTGAAAAATCTGTTGTTCAATGTAGCTACCTTCATCAATTATCTTAGCTAAATCTTCTGAATAATTTGCTGCAGCTTCTACAACAGCATTGCTGCTTCACCTTACACCCTTCTATTATGGAGATGGTTTTTTTCCTTAAACCTCATGAACCAACCTCTGCTAGCTTTATTTTTTTTTTTTTCCTGCAGCTTTTGTATCTCTCAGTCTTCACAGAATTGAAGAAAGCTAGGGTCTTGCTCTGGAGGAGGCTGTGACTTTAGGGAATGTTGTGGCTAGTTTGATCTTCTACCCAGACCACTCAGAACTCTCTTTATATTAAAGAATATTTCTATTTTTCATTAAAGTTTTTTAATGTTTATTTATTTTTGAGAGAGATACAGAGTGTGAACAGGGGAGGGACAGAGAGAGAAGGAGAAACCAAATCTGAAGCAGGCTCCAGGCTCCGAACTGCCAGCACAGAGCCCGACTCGGCGCTCAAACCCACAAACCGAGAGATCATGACCTAAGCCGATGTCGGACACTTAACTGACTGAGCCATCCAGGCGCCCCCTACTAAAGTACCACTTTTAACTTTCTGCAAGAACTTTTCCTTTGAATTCACCTCTTGACTAACTGGTGCAAGAGGTGTAAGAATAGGAAAGGGTGGCCCAAAGATGGAGAACTGTCAGTTGATAGAGCAATCAGAACATACATATTTATCAATTAAATTTGCCACTTTGTATGGTCATGGTCTGTGGCACCCCAAAATAATTACAGCAGTAACATCAAAGATCACTGATCATTGGTATCCCAACACAAATGGAATAATGAAAAGTTAGAAATATTGTGAGAATTCCCAAAATGTGACGCAGAGACATGAAATGAGAAAATGCTGTTGGAAAAACAGTGCTGCTAATAGTTTTATTCCACAAAGGTTGCCACAGATCTTCAATTTGTAAAACGCACAGTATCCGTAAAGCACGACAACATGAGGTATGCCTGTATCTGTCTGGCTCTTTCTCTGCTTTGGCTGTTTACCCAGGTTATCTCGTATCTCTTAAGTAAAAACTCTATAAACACATGGCTCTCGGGCCCCTAGAGAAAGCAAATAAGACCCAAGTAAATGTCAGTTTGCTCCGTAGATTTATGCCTCTTTTTTTCTCCTCTTTCTGATATTTTTTAACTTTATATTTTGAATGATCTTTAGACTTTCAAAAGAATGTCAAAAATACTAGAATTTTCATAAATCTTTCACCAAACCTCTTCTAGTTGTTTAACATCTTACAGAACTTTAAGTATAACTATCCAAAACAGGAAATTTACATTAGTGTAATGCTACTATCTAACCCCAAAACATTATTTGACTTCAACAGTTTTTCCACTAATGTCCTCCTTAGGCTCTAGGATTCTAGCAGGATATCATGTTCCTTTCTTTCTTTCAGTCTATTACTTTTCCACAGTCCTTCTATGTTTTTCACACCTTTATTTAAATAATTAATTAAATAAATTTAATTTAAATTCAATTAGTCAACATACAGTGTAGTCTTGGTGTCAAGAGCAGAACCCAGTGATTCATCTCACAAATGACACCCAGTGCTCATCCCTAAAAGTGCCCTCCTTAATGCCCTCAACCATTTAGCCCATACCCCTACCCACCTCTCGGTTCAAATACAGTTTGTTCTCTGTATTTAATATCTTATGGTTTGCTTCCCTCTATGTTTTTACCTTATTTTTCCTTCCTTTCCCTTATGTTCATCTATTGCATTTCTTAAATTCCACATATAAGGGACACCCTATGGTATTTGTCTTTCTCTGGCTTATTTTTCTTATCAAAATAAACTCTAGTTAAAACAGAATACACATTCTTCTTGAGTGCACATTCTCCAGAATAGATCACAGATTGAGTCACAAATCAGCCCTCAACAGTACAAAAAGATCGAGATCAAACCATACATATTTTCAGATCACAATGCTATGAAACTTGAAATCAACCATAAGAAAAAATTTGGAAAGCCTCAAATACATGGAGTTTAAAGAACACCCTACTAAAGAATGAATGGGTTAACCACACTTTTATTTTTTTCATAGTTAATTATAATATTTATTGACTCATAATATTTTAAAAAATTCACTCCCATTTATTTCTACCTTCCAAGTTGCATTCTTTTAATATCCAGAACACACAAAGAAATCCTACAACTCAACAAAAAACAATTAACCCAATTAAAAATTAGGCAAAGTGTTTGGAAAGACATTTCTCCAAGATGACATACAGATGACCAACAAATATGAAAAGATGCGGTGCATCACTAGTCATAAGAGAAATACAAATACCACGGTGAAATATCACCTCACGCTCATTGGGGTGGCTGCTCTCAAAAAAACAGAAAATAACAAGCGTTGGCAACCATATACACTGTTGGTGGGATTGCAAAATGGTGCAACCACTATGAAAAACAGTATAACAGCTCTTCAAAAAAATTTTTTTTAATTTTATTTTTTATTTTTTTTTAATTTATATCCAAATTAGTTAGCATATAGTACAACGATTTCAGGAGTAGATTCCTTAGTGCCCCTTACCCATTTATCCCATCCCCCCTCCCACAACCCCTCCAGTAACCCTCAGTTTGTTCTTCATATTTATGAGTCTCTTCTGTTTGGTCCCCCTCCCTGTTTTTATATTATTTTTGTTTCCCTTCCCTTATGTTCATCTGTTTTGTCTCTTAAAGTCCTCATATGATTGAAGTCATATGATTTTTGTCTTTCTCTGACTAATTTCACTTAGCATAATACCCTCCAGTTCGATCCACATAGTTGCAAATGGCAAGATTTCATTCTTTTTGATTGCCGAGTAATACTCCATTGTGTATATATATGACATTTTCTTTATCCATTCATCTATCGATGGACATTTGGTCTCTTTCCATACTTTGGCTATTGTTGCTAGCACTGCTATAAACATGGGGGTGCATGTGTCCCTTCAAAACAGCATACCTGTATCTCGTGGATAAATGCCTAGTAGTGCAACTGCTATGTCATAGGGTAGTTCTATTTTTAGTTTTTGAGGAACCTCCATACTGTTCTCCAGAGTGGCAGCACCAGCCTGCATTTCCACCAACAATGCAAAAGAGATCCTTTTCGCATCGTTGCCAATGTGTGTTGTTGCCTGAGTTGTTAATGTTAGCCATTCTGATAGGTGTAAGGTGGTATCCCACTGAACCACACTTTTATTTTTAAAGACTTGTTCAGATATTTTAATGAATGTCCCTTTATATGTTTGTCTAATACATTTTAAGATTGGATGAAGGGTATGCATTTTTAAAAGAATGACACAAAATGAGTTTGTACCATTTCTGTGCATCATATCATGAGACTTAAGATGTCAATACATCTTATTACTGATGTTAACCATCACCACTCTGTTAGGGTGAGTTTTGGTATGTTTCTCTTTTCTCATGTTACTAGCTATTCCTGCTTATTTAACAAGTATTTTGAGGGAGAGTCTTTGCTTGTTTTTCTTCAAATTTATTCTGTATAATATTAGTATTCATAGTTGGATTATGTCTGCATATGATTATTAAGGGTTTTGCCTAATGGTGATTGTTTTTTAATTTCTCTTTTCTTTTACATCTGTTAACTGGAATTTCATAAGTGAAAGCTGTCTTCCTCTTTATGTATTTGATTATTCATTTATGGCAATATGGGTTGGTAGATTTTTATTTTACTTTATGAGTTATAATTTAAATTTTTTTTTCAACGTTTTTTATTTATTTTTGGGACAGAGAGAGACAGAGCATGAACGGGGGAGGGGCAGAGAGAGAGGGAGACACAGAATCGGAAACAGGCTCCAGGCTCCGAGCCATCAGCCCAGAGCCTGACGCGGGGCTCGAACTCACAGACCGCGAGATCGTGACCTGGCTGAAGTCGGACGCCTAACCGACTGCACCACCCAGGCGCCCCTATGAGTTATAATTTAAAGCCATCAACATTTATTTAGTTTTTCTGGATAAGTTTTTTATTTATTTTTTTTTTTTATTTATTTTTGGGACAGAGAGAGACAGATAAGTAACTGTTATCTAGTTCTACCTTTTAGGAACTCTTTTAAGTCAGCTCCTGTGTTCTTTTACTAAGTTCCCTCCCTTTCCCCCTTTTCCTTTATTCCCTCCTTCCCTATTCGTTTATTTCCTTCCTTCTTCCTTCCTTCCTTCCTTCCTTCCTTCCTTCCTTCCTTCCTTCCTTCCTTCTTTCCTTCCTTCTTTCCTTTCTTCCTTTCTAATCCTTTCTTTTCACTGTGGTCCCACAAGATGTTCTATGTTCATCTTCTATTTTTCTTGTATTTTTACGTTCCAGGCTTGTAATCAAACACTTCTGCAAGATGTCCAGGTTACTTTTATTTTTTTAATAATAGCATTTATAAACCAAACAAGGGCCTTACACATGAATTTCACAATGAAAAGTCATTACTTCTAGGTCCTCTCAGTGTTCAGGCTAGGAAATAAACACACACACACACACACACACACACACACACACACACTTTCTGTATTTCTGTACTTGTGTCAGTATTACTCCATACTCATCTATATGCATATATATTATGTCCATATCCATATCTATTTATCTGTCATCTATCTAAAAACAAGTGTTTACCCTGACATCATGGATTCCAATTCAACACCACAGGATTAATATTAGCCCTCCCCTTTTCCTTATTTGTAATTTTCCCATTATCATTGAGCCCAATTCTTATTATCTACAATATATTTACTTATTATTTCAACTCCAGAATACACATATAATTATTTCCAACCTGTGACAAATAGGTTTATTGATAAGATTGCAGTATTTTTGATTCTTTTTGTCTTAGTCTTACTGTATCCATCCAAGGTACTGTTTTCCAAAGTTACCTAAGTTAGTTCGTTCCTTCCCCAACTCCTTCAATGTGGATATTTTATTTACTTATTACTAAGTTTGCTTCATTTGTTTGGGATTATATTCCATTTAGAATTTTTTCATATCCCATTTATTGCCAATTATTTAATTTTTAGAGCATGTGAAATGTATATAAAAAATTCCTATTGTTCTAAGAAGCAGAACTATACAAAAAGTTATATTCATAAAAGTATCATTTCCTTCTCATCTATGCTGCAATGTTCTCATTCTACCTTCTTTCCATCCCTTTCTCAACAACCCTCATGTAAGTAAAAATTATTTTTAGTCTCTGGTTTGTATTTATCATATTTGGGTTTTTGTTTTCATTTATCACAAATAAGCAGACACATATTTTTTACATCCAATTCAGTTTTGTTACAAAGAGAAAAACATATTATAAATATTCATTTGTGATTTGCCTTTTCAACTTTATAGCATGTCCTGGAAATCACTTGTTATTAGTTCACAGAAATCTTCCTCATTCCTTTTCCTAGATGCATAGTACTCAATTGTATAAATGTAGCATAGTTTACTCAACCATTTTCCTTTAAATGGGCAGTTATATTGTTTATAATGTTTTGTGATTTCAAATGATGCAAAGAATAACTATGTGCATCTAAATTTTTTGTAATCATAGAAGTGCATCTTTGGGGTATATTGCTAGAAGTGACATAAGTAAGTTAGGTGAATGTAATTTCATCCAAATTTTAAATGTGTTCTATTTCAGAAGTCTTTCTGTGTGTCAAGTATGCCTTATAGAGATAAATTGAAGAGCTACTATAATTCTATTAAAAACAGTGCTATTCCTATTTAGAGAATTTTGTTAAATATTTTTCTTTATTTTCTTTTATTTTCAAGAAAGTACATTTATAGTTCTGTACTGTATTAATTGAAAAAAAAACTGCACATAATTGGACCCATTGAGTTCAAACCTGTGTTATTCAAGGGTCAGCTGTATACTTTTTTATTTTTTAATATGAAATGTATTGTTAAATTGGCTTCCATACAACACTCAGTGGTCATCCCAACAGATGCCCTCCTCAATACCCATTACCCACCCTCCCCTCCCTCCCACCCCCCATCAACCTTCAGTTTGTTCTCAGTTTTTAAGAGACTCTTATGCTTTGTTAAATATTTTTCAAGAAAAGCTCCTTAAGCACTGATATACTAGGTTCTGTAAACTTAGTATATCAATATCTTTAACCAAACAGTGATGTAGCTATATTTAGAGACACATCAGAAATCATAAAACAGCTTTGCTCTTTTAACAGTGTACCATGCATTTTCTGCTTTCCAAGAAATAAAAAAATGTGACAATAAGTGCTTTTAGTTACTTATTTTTTTTTTTAATATTTGTTTATTTTTGAGAAAGAGAGAGAGACAGAGCATAAGCAGGAGAGGGGCAGAAAGAGAGGGAGACACAGAAACCGAAGCAGGATCCAGGCTGCAAGTTGTCAGCACAGAGCCCGATGTGGGTCTCGAACTCACAAACTGCGAGATCATGCCCTCACAAACCACGAGATCATGACCTAAGCCGAAGTCGGACACTTAACTGACTGAGCCACCCAGGCGCCCCAAGTTCTTTTAAATCTAAGTGTTATTATCCTATGTTTATGCCTTATTAAAACTAGAACATACTAAAAAAGTGATGGCCTCAAAGTTTTGCAAGTTATTTTTTATGAGCTTGTTTCTTAATAGAAGAGTGAAGCTAGTTGTCTTTCCCCTGCAATTTCTCATTGAAAATATTTTCATCAAGTTGACTGGGAGGAACAGTGTAAGGAAAGAGATTTTTAATTCTCTCACTGTTCATCTATTCTAGTATTTCTACTCCTTGATTAAAATTAGAAAACTATATTCTCATAGGAGTGAAAACATATGATATCTGTCTTTCTCTGTATGACTTATTTCACTTAGCATAACACTCTCCAGTTCCATCCATGTGGCTACAAAAGGCCATATTTCATTCTTTCTCATTGCCACGTAGTATTCCATTGTGTATATAAACTACAATTTCTTTATGCTATGTGGATCCTGAGAAACTTAACAGGAGACCATGGGGGAGGGGAAGAAAAAAAAAAGGTTAGAGAGGGAGGGAACCAAAACATAAGAGACTCTTAAAAACTGAGAACAAACTGAGGGTTGATGGGGGGAGGGAGGGGAAAGTGGGTGTTGGGCATTGAGGAGGACCCCTGTTCGATGAGCACTGGGTGTTGTATGGAAACCAATTTGACAATAAATTTCATATTAAAAAAATAAAAATTTAAATTTAAATTTAAATTAAAAAAAAGAAAACTATATTCTCAATCAAAAGGAATGACACACAAAATCAAAGGTATAGAATTAGCATAGATTTGTGAGAATTAAAGTGCAGTTGTAAAGAGGTTTCAAGAGAACGAATTCTTCTAAACAAGTTCACAAGTCTAACATCACAAAGTTCCATTATACTACCTTTAAAAAGAAGGTATGAGTGATATCTATGAGTAAAACTGTGTTTATTATTCTTTAGACATTGGGAAATGGAAGAAAAAAATTATGACAGGTAAAAAAAGACACGAGGAAAATTGGTATTGATATAAAAATAAGGGTTTCAAAATAGAAGTAAAAGTTTAGAATTGCTTTTGTGGAAATCAAGAAGATTGCTGCATTGAAAAAGTGAAAGAACTGTTCAATGATGAATAAGGACTAGAAAATATTAGGAATACCTATTTTAATTGAGTAACTCAACATAATTACAAGTATTTGTTAGGTTCTTTGTTTGCTTTTATAATAGTCCAATTGAGAAAAATAGATGTGTAGTTTATATATTTACTTAAGACTTAAGTCACAACAGCTGAAGATTTAGATGTTTAGGGTTTCGAGCTATAGGTGAACATAGAATTAAAAATCTAGATATTAGATTTAGATACTGTTTAAAATATTACTTTCTAAAATATTTTGCCATTTCCTGTTTATTCACTTATTTTTTAAAACTGACATAATTGACATAAAATTCTGTTAGTTTCAGGTGTATGACATAGAGATATATGTATATATTGTGAAATAATCACCACATTAAGTCTATGATTAGTGTTTTTTCATTTGTTTTCTGTTTTTCTTGCTTTTTAAATATTTTCGTTTGTTTGTTTGTTGGTTGTTTTTTGAGAAAGAGAGAAAGAGCACAAGCTGGGGACAGGCAGACAGAAAGGGAGAGAGAGAATCTAAAGCAGGCTCCATGCCCAGCACAGAATCTAATGCAGGCTTGATCCTAGGACCATGAGATCATGACCTGAGATGAAATCAAGAGTCAGGTGCTGAACTGACTGAGTTACCCATGTGTCCTTGTCTAGGATTACTTTCTAAAATGAATGAAAAAAAAATCTTTTAAAAAACATTACCTGATCAAAACAGTATGGTACTGAGACAAAAATAGACACATAGACAATGGAACAGAATAGAGAGTCCGGAATTAAATTCATGCTTTTATGGTCAATTAATCTATAACAAAGGAGGCAAGAATATGCAAAGGGTAAAAGACAGTTTCTTCAACAAATGGTGTTAGTAATACTGGAAGGATACATGCAAAATAATTAAACTGGACCACTTTTTTACACCATACACAAAAATAAACTCAAAATGGATTAAAGGCCTAATGTGAGAACTAAACCCATAGAATTCCTAGAAGAAAACACAGGCAGTCATCTCTTTGACATTAGCCATAGAAAGATATTTCTAGATATGTCTCCTTTGGCAAGGGAAACAAAAGCAAAATTAAACTATTGGGACTACATCAAAATAAAAACCTTTACACAGCATAAGAAACAATCAACTAAATAGACAAAATGGGAAAAGGTATCAGATAAAGGTTTAATATACAAAATATGTAAGATATTATACAACTCAACACCAAAAGAGCAAATAATCCAATTAAAAATAAGCAAAGAGGGGCGCCTGGGTGGCGCAGTCGGTTAAGCGTCCGACTTCAGCCAGGTCACGATCTCGCGGTCCGTGAGTTCGAGCCCCGCGTCAGGCTCTGGGCTGATGGCTCGGAGCATGGAGCCTGTTTCCGATTCTGTGTCTCCCTCTCTCTCTGCCCCTCCCCCGTTCATGCTCTGTCTCTCTCTGTCCCAAAAATAAATTAAAAAACGTTGAAAAAAAAAATTTAAAAAAAAAAAAAATAAGCAAAGAACATGAATAGATATTTTTCCAAAACACATACAGATGACCAACAGACACATGAAAAGATGCTTACTATTACTCATCATCAAAGGAAATGCAAACCAAAACAACAGGGAGATATCACCTCACACCTGTTAGAATGGCTAAAATCAAAAATAGAAGAAACAAGAAGTATTGGCAAGAGTGGAGAAAAACCAGCCCTTATGCACCTTTGGTGAGGAGGTAGATTGGTGCAGCTACTGTGGAAAACAGTATGAAACTTCCACAAAAAGTTAAAAATAGAACCACTTTATGATACAGTAATTGCACTACTGGTTATTTACTCAAAGAATACAAAAACGGTAATTCAATGGAATGCATAAACCCATTTATTACAGCATTATTTACAATATCCAAATTATGGAAACAACCCAGTGTCCATCCATAGATGAATGGAAAAAGGAGATGCGTAATATATCTATATTATCTATATGTATATCTATATCTATAGTGGAATATTATATGTTAAATATATAGTAGAATATTATTCAGCCATGAAAATAACAAAATCTTGCCACGCAATAAAATCTTGCCATTTGCAACAACATAGATGGATCTATAGAGTATAATGCTGAGTGAAATAAGTCATTCAGAGAAAGACACTATATTATTTCACTCATACATGGAATTTAAGAAACAAACGAAGAAAAAAAGAGACATAAAAAAACAGATTATTAAATACAGAAAGCAAACTGGTAGTTACCAGAGGTAGGTGAAAGATGGATGAAACAGGAAAAGGGGATTAAGAGTACACTTATTATAAGGAGCACTGAGTAATGTATAGAATTGTTGAATCATTACATTGTACACCCAAAACTAATACAATGCTGTATGTTAATTATATTTGAATAAAACAAACAAACAAAAATATTAACTTATCCTTCAAAGAAACATAGCAACACCCTGGTGCCAATGATTGCTTATTCTTCTGATCCATTATAAAATATTAATTTCTTTTATCTTTGACATTATTTAAAGTGGAAACATACAGTTTAATAATAATTAGATAATTAAATACCCCACTTCAATAATAGATAGGAAAACTAGACAGAAAGTCATCAAGGATCTAGGACAATTGAGTAGCACTATAAACCAACTAGACTTAAATCTACAGAACACTCAACTTAGAAATAGCAGAAAACAAATTCTTTCCAAATATACATGAAACATTCTCAAAGAAAGACAAGATGGTTAAGCCTTTAAAAGATCACATTACATTGAAATTATATAAATCATAAAATGTATGTTTTCTGACCATAATGAAGTTAGAAATCAGCAACAGAAAGAAATTTTGGAGGTTCAAAATGCATGCTTCTAGTTAATCAATGGGACAAAAAAAATCACAAAGGAAATTTGCAGTTATTTCCATATGAATGGAAAGGACAATACGACATACCAAAATTACAGGATGTGACTAAAACAGCAGGGAATTTATAGACTGTTTATCTATAAAACATAAGGGAATTTATAGCTGCAAACACCTATATTTAAAAAAGAGAGAGAGAGAGAGATCTCAAATCAATACTCTAAGCTTCTACCTTAAGAAACTAGAAAAGCAGAAACAAAGCAAGGAGAAAGATGGGGATAATAAATATTAGAGTAGAAATAAAAGAAAACTAGAAGAGAAAAACAATAAAATTAATTAACACAATTAAAGTTTGTTTTTTGAAAATGAACAATTGACAAAGTTTTAACTGGACTCATAAAACAGAGAACTCAAATTACAAAAACCAAGAATGAGAGAGAGGACATCACTATTGACTTTAATTAAATAAAAAGAGTTATAAGAGAAGGCTATGAAAAATTGTATGTCAGCATACTAAACAATCTACATGAAACAAATTCCTAGACACAAACTGTGAAAATTGATTCAAGAAGATGTTAAAAAATCTGAGATCAAATTAATAATAGAAAACTTCTCACAAAGACAGATACCATATGGTTCCACTCTTATGTGGATCCTGAGAAACTTAACAGAAACCCATGGGGGAGGGGAAGGAAAAAAAAAAAAAAAAGAGGTTAGAGTGGAAGAGAGCCAAAGCATAAGAGACTGTTAAAAACTGAAAACAAACTGAGGCTTGATGGGGGGTGGGAAGGAGGGGAGGGTGGGTGATGGGTATTGAGGAGGGCACCTTTTGGGATGAGCACTGGGTGTTGTATGGAAACCAATTTGACAATAAATTTCATATATTGAAAAAAAAAAATAAACCAGCTTTGCCCAAGGAATACAAGGAAAAAAAAAAACAAAAAACAAAAACGTCACAAAATCCAGGCCCAGATTGCTTCACTGGTGATTTTTCCAAATATTTAAAGACTAACACCAATCCCTAAAAAACACTCCCCAAAATAAAAAAAATACACGGAAGTGGGAATACTTTCCAACTCATTCTATGAAAGCAGTACTACCTGTATACCTAAGTCAGATAAAGATATTACAAGAAATAGAAACAGGAGCCAAGATGGCGGAACAGCATGGAAGTTTTTTGTGTGTCTTGCATCCATGAAATACACCCAGACCAACACTAAACCATCCTATACACCTAGAAAACTGACTGGAGGATTAACACAACAATCTGCAAAACCTGAACCACAGAATTCGGCAGGTATGCGGCACGGAGAAGTGAACTTGGGGAGTGAGAAGGCGCAGGAAGGGAGGTGCTTTTGCGAGCAGAGAGAGGACAGAGACTGGGGGGAGGCGGTGGTGAATACGGGAAAAGCACCCCTCCCCAAAAGCAGCTGGACAGAAAGTGGAAAATTGGAAACAGCCGCAGGGACTGAACTAAAAAGGGAGAAAGGAGAAAGGACAGGTTTAAATTCTATTAAGACTGTAAACAAGGGGAGTGCAGTCTGCAACTCCATAGCTCGATACCTGGCAGTGCGCTGGTGGGAAGGGCAAATCCCCAGGAACAGAGTGGGGTCCAGGAGGTTCTCGGGCCACACGGGGAAAAGCGGTTCCACTGCTGGAAGGACATTTGGTAGAGACTGTTGAAGCCATCTGGTCCCAGCAGATTCCAGCAGGTGGCCACATTCGCTGGTGCTGGGGCAAGGTTGTTGTAGGTGAAGCCTGGTGCCAGATGTGTGTTGTGATTTTTCATAATCCCTGAAATGCTGCTGCTACACGATCTCGTGAAATTTTTCTGGGACGGGCTGGCACCTGACCAGTCGCAGGGCACCCGCAGCAGCAGGGTCCGACAAGCATTCCTGGGTGCAGCTGACATTCGGCCATTGCTCAGTGAGACCCTCCCACAGAGGGGAGGAACGGGCCAAAGCCGCAGTCCTTCAGATGTAAGTGGCCGGGGAAAACAGCTGCATCTGAGACAAAACTCGGGAGAGAGGTACTGCCTGGGGCTTGGGCACGGACAGTTAAGAAGTAGGAAGTGGATGAGAGCTGAAAACAGAGGACAGGTGCGCGATTGCTGATCCGGGAAAACAGACTGGGTAGTTGAGTGGCGCATGGTCCCCATCCTGCGCATGCGCATATCCAACTACAGGAGCTGCAACACTCCACCCCAGTAGGCTAGAAGCGCCATCTAGAGGAGAGTGGAGCCGTCACACTGAGCCCCACCCCACTGGGCCAACTTCCCTCTTCAAGAACACAAGTCTCAATGCCTGCTTAGTTTATGGACTATAAAGTGCTACAGAGTCCGACTTCTGGGGGAAAAGGAAGTAATCTCAGTCCTAATTCAATTTGTTAGCAGGTCCATCTATTCAATTTCCTTATTTTTTTTGTCTCTTTAACACTATTCTTTTTCTTGAATACAGAAAAAGAAAAAGTTCATTTTTATTTTCAATTTTTATTAAAATATTTTTTTAATTTTTTACTATATTTTTTGCTTTTGTGTAAATTTTTTCACATTCTATTTTACTTCCATCATTTTGTCTACCTCAGTGTATTCACCTTTTCAAACTTTCAGATGATTTCCTTTTTTTATTCTTTTCTTTCTCTTTTTTTTTTCTCTTTTTTGTTTCTTTTCTTTCTCTTGGATGCAGAAAGAGAAAAACTTCATTTTTACTTTCAATTTCTATTAAAAATATTTTTTTTTAATTTTTTACTATATTTTTTGATTTTATATAATTTTTTTTCAAAGTCTACTTACTTCCATCATTTTATTTTAGTCTATTAGAGTGTATTCACTTTTTCAAAATGTCTTTTTTATTTTTTTTAAATCATTTTTCTCTTGTTTCTTTTCTTTTTCTTGAACACATAAAGAGCAAAGATTCATATTTATTTTTAATTTTTATTAAGAATATTTTTCTTTCTTTTTTGTACTTTATTCTTTAATTTTATGTACATTTTTTCAAATTCTATTTTACTCCATCATCTCACTTTAGTCTAATTCAGTGTATTCATTTTTTCAAATTCTCAAATGATTTCCTCTTCCCCCCCTTTTATTTCTCTAATTTGTGAAACCACTTTCAACATGCAGACCAAAACATACCTAGAATCTAGCATCATTTATTCAATTTGTGTGTTTTTTTAAATTTTTTAATTTTATTATATTTTAAGGTTAATTTTTTTAATTTTAATTTTTCTACCTCATTAATTCCTTTTCTCCCTTCAAAATGACAATACGAAGGAATTCATACGAAAACAAAGAGCACGAAGAAACGTCAGCCAGGGATTTAACCAACACAGATACAAGCAAGATGTCTGAACCAGAATTTAGAATCATGACAATAAGAATACTAGCTGAAGTCGAAAATAGATTAGAATCCCTTTCTGCAGAGATAAAAGAAGTAAAAAATAGCCAGAATGAAATTAAAAATGCTATAACTGAGTTGCAATCACGGAAGGATGCAGCAGCGGCAAGGATGGATGAGGCAGAACAGAGAATCAGCGATATAGAGGACAAACTTATAGAGAATAATGAAGCAGAAAAAAAGAGGGAGATGAAGGCAAAAGAGCACGATTTAAGAATTAGAGAAATCAGTGACTCATTAAAAAGGAACAACATCAGAATCATAGGGAGTCCGCAAGAGGAAGGGAGAGAAAAAGAAGTAGAAGGGTTATGTAAGCAAATCATAGTAGAAAACTTTCCTAACCTAGGGAAAGACACAGACATCAAAATCCAGGAAGCACAGAGGACCCCCATTAGATTCAACAAAAACTGACCATCAACAAGGCATATCATAGTCAAATTCACAAAATACTCAGGCAGGGAGAGAATCATGAAGGCAGCAAGGGAAAAAAGTCCCTAACTTACAAGGGAAGACAGATGAGGTTTGCAGAAGACCTATGCACAGAAACTTGGCAGGCCAGAAAGGATGGGCATGATAATATCCAATGTGCTGAATCAGAAAAATATGCAGCCAAGAATTGTTTATCCAGCAAGGCTGTCATTCAAAATAGAAGGAGAGATACAAAGTTTCCCAGACAAAAATGAAAGGAGTTTGTGACCACTAAACCAGCCCAGTAAGGAAATTTAAAGGGGACTCTCTGAGGGGAGAAAAGATCATATATATATATATATATATATATATATATATATATATATATATCAAAAGCAAAAAGATTAGAAAGGACGAGAGACCACCAGAAACTCCAATTCTACAAGCATCATAATAGCAATAAATTCATATCTTTCAGTACTCACTCTAAACATCAATAGACTCAATGTTCCAAGCAAAAGACATACGGTAACAGAATGGATAAGAAAACAAGAACCATTTATATGCTGTTTACAAGAGACCCACTTTAGACCTAAATACACCTTCAGATTGAAAGTAAGGGGATGGAGAACCATCTATCAGGCTAATGGTCAACAAAAGAAAGCCAGAGTAGCCATACTTAGACAATGTAGGCTTTAAAATAAAGACTGTATCAAGAGATACAGAAGGACATTATATCATAATCAAGGGGTCTATCTACCAAAAGGACCTAACAATTGGAAACATTTATGTGCCAAATGTGGGACACCCAAATATATAAATCAATTAATCACAAACATAAAGAAACTCATCGATAGTAATACCATAATAGTAGGAGACTTCAACACCCCACTCACAACAATGCATAGATCATGTAATTGAAAAATCAACACAGAAACAATGGCTTTGAATGACATACTGGACCAGATGGACTTAAGAGATATATTCAGAACATTTCATCCTAAAGCAGCAGAATATACATTCTTCTCCAGTGTACATGGAATGTTCTCCAGAATAGACAATATACTGGGACACAAATCAGCCCTAAGTAAGCATGAAAAGATCGAGGTCATACTGTGCATATTTTCAGACCACAACACTATGAAACTCGAAATCAACCACAAGAAAAATATTGGAAAGGTAACACATACTTGGAGACTGAAGAATATCCTACTAAAGAATGAATGGGCTAACCTAGAAGTTAAAGAGAAAATTTGAAAGTATATGGAAGTCAATGAAAATGATAGCACCACAACCCAAAACATCTGGGACACAGCAAAGGTGGTATAAGAGGAAAGTATATAGCATTCCAGGCCTTCCTAAAGAGGGAAGAAAGATCTCAAATACACAAGCTAACCTTACGCCTTAAGGAGCTGGAAAAAGAACAGAAAATAAAACCCAAAACCAGAAGAAGACAGGAAATAACAAAGATTAGAGCAGAAATTAATGCTATCAAAACCAAAAAACCAGTAGAACAGATCAATGAAACCAGAAGTTGGTTCTTTGAAAGAATTAACAAAAGTGATAAACAACTAGCAAGTTTGATCAAAAAGAAAAAGGAAAGGAGCCAAATAAAAAAAAATCAAGAATGAAAGACGAGAGATCACAACCAACACAACAGAAATAAAAACAATAATAATTGGTGTATACACCAATAAAATAGCATATGCCATTAAAATGGGCAATCTGGAAGAAATGGACAAATTCCTAAAACATATACATTACCAAAACTGAACCAGGAAGAAATAGAAAATTTGAACAGACCCATAACCAGTAAGGAAATTGAATTAGTAATAAAAAATCTGCCAAAAAACAAGAGTCCAGGGCCAGATGGATTTCCAGGGGAATTCTACCAAACATTTAAGGAAGAGTGAACACCAATTCTCTTGAAGCTGTTCCAAAAAATAGAAATGGAAAGAATACTTCCAAACTCTTTCTATGAAGCCGGAATTACCTTGATTCCAAAACTAGACAGAGACCTCACTAAAAAGGATGGGAACTTTAGACCAATTTTCCTGATGCACATGGATGCAAAAATCTTCAACAAGACATTAGCCAACTGGTTCCAACAATACATTAAAAAAATTATTCACCGTGAGCAACTGGGATTTACCTGGGATTCAGGGTTGGTTTAATATCTGCAAAACAATTAATGTGATTCATCACATCAATAAAGAAAGGACACAAACCATATGATCCTCTCAATAGATGCAGAGAAAGCATTTGACAAAATACAGCATCTTTTCTTGATAAAAACCCTCAAGAAAGTAGGGATAGAAGGAGCATACCTCGAGATCATAAAAGCCATGTATGAACAATCCAACGTTAATATCCTCAATGGGGAAAAACTGAGTGCTTTCCCCCTAATGTCAGGAACAAGGCAGGGATGTACACTCTTGCCACTGTTATTCAACATAGTATTGGAAGTCTCAGCCTCTGCAATCAAACATAAAGAAATAAAATGCATCCTAATTGACCAGGGGGAGGTCAAACTTTCACTCTTCGCAGATGACATAATACTCTACATGGAAAACCCTAAAGATTCTACCAAAAAACTGCTAGAATTGATTCATGAATTCAGCAAAGTTGCAGGATATAAAATCAATGCACAGAAATCGGTTGCATTCCTAGACACAAACAAGAAAGCAACAGAAAGAGAAATCAAGGACTCGATCCCATTTACAGTTGTACCAAAAACCATAAAATATATAGGAATAAATCTAACCAAAGAGGTGAAAAATCTATACACTAAAAACTATAGAAAGCTTATGAAAGAAATTGAAGAAGACACAAAAGAATGGAAAAAGACTCCATGCTCCTGGATAGGAAGAACAAATATTGTTAAAATGTGGATACTACCCAAAGCAATCTACATATTCAATGCAATCACTATCAAAATAACACCAGCATTCTTCACAGAGCTAGAACAAACAATCCTAAAATTTGTATGGAACCAGAAAAGAAATAGCCAAAGCAAGCAAAAGCCAAAGCAATCTTAAAAAAGAACACCAAAGCAGGAGGCATCACAATTCTGGTCTTCAAGACATACTACAAGGCTGTAACCATCAAGATGGTATGGTACTGGCATAAGAACAGACACTCAGATCAATGGAACAGAATAGAGATCCCAGAAATGGACCCAGAAACTTATGGCCAACTAATGTTTCGCAAAACAGGAAAGAATATCCAATGGAATAAAGACATTCTCTTCAGCAAGTGGTGCTGGGAAAACTGGACAGTGACATGGAGAAGAATGAAACTGGACCACTTTCTTAAACTATACACAAAAATAAACTCAAAATGGATGAAAGACCTCAATGTAAGACAGGACACCATCAAAATCGTCAAAGAGAAAGCAGGAAAAAACCCCTTCAATCTTGGCTGCCGCAACTTCTTACTCAACCGTCTCTGGAAGTAAGGGAAACAAAAGCCAAAATGAACTACTGGGACCTCATCAAAATAAAAACTTCTGCACAGTGAAAGAAACAATCAGCAAAACTAAAAGGCAACTGACAGAATGGGAGGAGATAGTTCCAAATGACATAACAGATAAAGGGTTAGTATCCAAAATCTACAGAGAACTTATCAAACTCAAAAAACAATTAATCCAGTGAAGAAATGGGCAAAAGAGATGACTAGACACTTCTCCAAAGAAGACATCCAGATGGCCAACCGACACATGAAAAAATGCTCAACATCACTCATCATCAGGGAAATACAAATCAAAACCACAATGAGATACCGCCTTACACCTGTCAGAATGGCTCACATCAACAACTCAAGCAACAACAGATGTTGGCGAGGATGTGGAGAAAGAGGATCTCTTTTGCATTGTTGGTGGGAATGCAGGCTGGTGCATCCATGAAAACAGTATGGAGGTTCCTCAAAAAACTAAAAATAGAACTACCCTACGACCCAGCAGTTGCACTACTAGGCATTTATACACGGGATACAGGTATGTTGTTTCGAAGGGACATGTGCACCCCATGTTTATAGCAGCACTATCAACAATAGCCAAAGTACAGAAAGATCCCAAATGTCCACTGATGGATGAATGAATAAAGAAGATATGGTATAGGGGCACCTGGGTGGCTCAGTCGGTTGAGCGGCCGACTTTGGCTCAGGTCATGATCTCGAGGTCCGTGAGTTCGAGCCCCGCATAGGGCTCTGTGCTGACAGCTCGGAGCCTGGAGCCTGCTTCCAATTCTGTGTCTTCCTCTCTCTCTGACCCTCACCCGTTCATGCTCTGTCTCTCTCTGTCTCAAAAATAAATAAACGTTAAAAAAATAATTTAAAAAAAGAAGATGTGGTATATATATACAATAGAGTATTACTCAGCAATAAAAAAGAATGAAATTTTGCCATTTGCAACTGCATGGATTGAACTGGAGGGTATTATGCTAAGTGAAATTAGTCAGTCAGAGAAAGACAAAAATCATATGACTTCACTCATATGAGAATTTTAAGAGACAAAACAGATGAACATAAGGGAAGGGAAACAAAAATAATATAAAAATAGGGAGGGGGACCAAACAGAAGAGACTCATAAATATGGAGAACAAACGGAGGGTTACTGGAGGGGTTGTGGGAAAGGGAATGGGA
Organism: Neofelis nebulosa; assembly: GCF_028018385.1. Lineage (NCBI taxonomy): Eukaryota > Metazoa > Chordata > Mammalia > Carnivora > Felidae > Neofelis > Neofelis nebulosa. The sequence continues at coordinate 67,216,700 of NC_080784.1, read as the reverse complement.
TAAATGGTTAAGGGGCACTAAGGAATCTACTCCTGAAATCATTGTTGCACTATATGCTAACTAATTTGGAAGTAAATTTAAAAAAATAAAAAATAAAATTAAAAAAAAGAAATAGAAACAACAACAAAGAAAGACAAATAAACTTTATGATTATAGATACAAAAGATACAACCAAATACTAACAACCTGAAATATGTAATATAAAATGGTTACAAAAATAATTATATAATATGACCTAGTGGGATTTATTCCAGAGATGCAAGGGAAAGTTAATGCATAGAAAGCTAGTAATAGTAATATACCATATTACCAAAATAAAGGACAAACACAACATTATCATCTCAACAGACTCACAGACTCAAAATATCATTTGACAAATCTAACACACTTTCATAATAAAAACACACAACAAACTATAGACATATAAAAGGTATCCCTCAGGCTGATAAAAGCTATCCATAAAAACTCTTTAAAAGTTAAAGGGAAAAAAGAATAGAAACATAGGTCAATAGAACAGTATTGACAGCCAAAAGGGAAATGCTTAAAACTACCATTAATTTGCTTTGGACTAGGTAACACGGCAATTCAGTGTGGAAAGAATTGTGTTTCCAGTGAATGGTGCTGGACAACTTCATATTCACACACACCCAAAAAAATAACTGGACCCACACCCACACCCACACTTTAGGCCAAAGGTAAACATTAACTCAAAATATATAATATACCTAAATGTAAAAGCTAAACTACCAATTCTTAGAAGAAGACAGAAATAAGTCATCATGACCTTGGATTACATAATAGTATCTTAGATATGACACCAAACGTGCAAGTGACAAATAAATAAATCAATTCAACTTTTTCAAAATTAAAACTTTTGTACTTCACAAGACAAAAGAGAGTGAAAATATAACCTATCAAGCAGGAGAAAGTCACAAACTATATATCTGATACAGCTCCAGTATCTAAAATAAACACTTAAAACTTAATAATAAAAAGACAATTCAAACATGGGCAGAAGGTTTAAATGGACACTTCTTCAAATAAGATAGACAAATAACCCATACAAACAGGAAAGGATGCTCAATGTAATTAGTCACCAGGGAAATGTAAACCGAAATGTCAATGAGATACCACTTAACACCCATGAGGATAAATTAAAAAAAAGTACAGGCAAAGCAACAAGTGTTGAGGATGTGGAGAAACTACAACCCTCATACACTGCTGAAAAATAAGCTAAATACAATGGTACCATATGACCCAGTAATTCCATTCTTAAACATATACCCAAGAGAATTGAAAATGGCACATCTGGGCAAAGATTTGTAAACAAAATTCGAATTGGCATTATTTTAATAACGTAAAAATGGAATCAAACAAAATATTGATAACTGATGGATAAATTTAAAAAATGGTATAGCCGGGCACCTGGGTGGCTAAGTTGGTTAAGTGTCCAACTCTTGGTTTTGGCTCAGATCACGATCTCACAGTTTTGTGAGATCAAGCCCCATGTTGAGCTCTTTGCTGGCAGCATGGAGCCTGCTTAGGATTCTTTCTTTCCCTCTCTCTCTCTGCCCCTCCCCCATTCACCCTGTCCCTTTCTCTCTCAAAATAAATAAATAAAATTTAAAAAATAATATAGCCATATGACATAATATTACTTGACAATAAAAAGGAATTAAGGATGGACATATTCTGCAACAAAAATGAACCTTGAAATTATGCTAAGTGAAAGACACCAGTCATGAAAAATCAAATATTGTGCAATTACATTTATAGGATATTTTTAGTACAAGAAACCCATAGGCAGAAAATAATGATTAGGAGGGGTTAGGAGAGGGGAACATGGGGACAGGCCCCCCTTATATATAAGATTTCTTTTTGGAGTAATGAGATGTTCTGAAATTAGATAGTGATAATGGTGGCACAACTCTACACAAAGTCACTAAATTGTACACTTAAAAAGATGGATTTTATCATATACAATTGCATCACAATAAAGTTGCTGGGGTAAAAAGGAGCTATAGTCAAAGAACTTCTGATGTTAGGAAATGAAGTCAATTTGGAAAATGAAGCAGATTTTAACTGCTTATGTGAATAAATTTTTCACAAAGTAAAAAAGAAAAAGTTAACACCAATTTCTAATTTGAGCAGGAGAACATTTGAATCATAGTGATCTATGTAAGATAATGATTGAACTTTTCTTTCCTTGTTTTCTAATGCCCTTTAGTATTTTATTTAAAGCTGTTTACACTAGGATTTTGTTACTGTAATGAGTGTTTTCCTCATATTGATCTTTCTGAGATGGTATTTTATTTGACATATTAAAGGCCTTATTCAGGTCTTCATGCTCCCTGGATTGTTGTAATGCAAACTTGTGAGCTCAGGCATCTTTTATGAATCTCTTTTTGCTTCCTTTTCTTTGACTGATACAATGTGAATTACACTTATTAGTGAATTGCATGTACACATGTATTCTTATTAGACTCAAAATGTTGTCTTTAGTTATAATTTATTGAAGATTTTTTAAAGGTTGTTGAGTTTAAAACCACAGACGCTTATTTAACCATTCTGAAGGAATAAAATAAATCAGTAGTACAAATGTATATGAACAATCACTTAAGTTTTTGTGATTAAAAGTTTTTTTTAATCTTTAGGTATTTTAAAAATGTAATACACTGCTATGTACTGATGCAATGCTTGAATGGGGAAATTTTCTCCAATTCAAAACAGAAAATTTAATCTTTGGAACCTATTCAATGGTTAATATATAATAAATATCCATAAAATCAGATGTCCTAAAGGGAGTAAAAAATTTCTATGCTCATCAGTGACTGCCAAATTTTAGTCTTCGTTAGGTACTTCATGTCACTAACACTACCATTTACTTTTGGCTAATAGACATGTCCCTAAGAGATTGTGCTGTGGAAAAATCAAAAACTTTTAACCACAAGCAGTGACTATCTTTGCCTACCCGGTTCCCCATCCCTCCCATCCTAAACAAGATATCATCTGTTTATTCATCTCCTCACAAAATAATACATCACATGTATAGGTACAAAGGTTCTTAGTCTTTTCTGGGTCATCATTACACTTGAAAAATAAAAAGGCCTTTGAAAATTTCTCCAAAAACAATGAGTTTATGCATTCATGTTCACACACACACACACACACACACACACATACACACACACACATGCACATGCACACACACACACACATAAACACACCAGAGTGGTTCATGTGGCCCTTCCATAGAGCTAGATTAAGAGCCATGATCCATTAATTTTCTATAGTTCCTGCCTTTTCTTATTTCTCATACCAGTTTTTATAAATCAAATCAATTCTGCCTCTATAATCTCTTACATTTCTTCATTTCACTATTTTAGATTTTGCCTACAGTATCTCTTAATTTTTTTATCATTTTGATTATTATTATAATCTCATAATTGATTTTTCTGCATTTTGTCTCATTCTTTTCCAATCATTGTTCATACTGCAGCCAACTTATATTTTTAATGTAATTATCAGAAAACATTACTGCATTTAAGACTTCCAAAGGCTGTCCATTATTATGTCTACTAGATAAAGCCCAAAACAATCATGATATTTTTTTAAGTTTCCTTATGCACTTTCATCTCCTAAAGTTTCCTTCACAAAGTTCATATTAAACTTCTTAAGCCATTTTGTTTTTACCACGTTTGTGCTATTTTTTTAATTCTAATTTTAGCATTAAAATCATGCTGAAAAAAAATTGTCATTGTTTAAACCATCATGGACAATGGCACTAACATAAAGCACTTGTTACCTTAACCTGTTTCAATTTATAGTTACAATTAATTTCAAAAATATATACTGTTTTCTTAGAACACAATATACTCACTTTTTTCTTAGAATGCATGTTTATTGAACATTTACTTTGTGCTTGGCATTGTTCTAGGCACCAGCTCATCAATGAACACAGGCAAAAATCCCTGCCTTCATGGAATTTAGACTCTAGTACAAGTAAGGAGGCAATAAACAAAAGAAATTTGTAGAGTCTACAGCAAGCCAGATTGTACAATGGATTATTAGGAACAAAAACATGACAAGAAAGGGGGATAGAGAATATTTATAGAGTGAGATTTGTCATGTTTAAAATAATGTCTCCATGAACGCAACACTGAGGACGTAACATCTGAGTGAAGATCCAAAAATGGAGAATAAGTAAACTATTTGTATATCTTCAAGTGAAGTGTTCCTGGCAGAAGAATATCAAATATAAAGATGCCAAGATGGAGTACATCTAATTGTTGCAGAAAAGGCAAAAAAAAAAAAAATCAAGTGTGTATAGAAAGGGTGAGTACAGTAGTAGAAATAAATTATATCAGTGAAGTGTGATGGAATTTATTGATGTCTTGTAGTTCACTCTGATAACACTGGCTTTTGCCTAAAATGAGTGGATAATGTGATGGGCTCTGAAAAGTTGAAAATCAGTCACACTAAGAATTGGCCTTTCCTTTCCTATCATATCAACAAAGTTTCTAAAAGAACACAGTCAAGATGTCATCATAGCCACAAAACAATTAGGTTTTTCTTACATGTGATTGCTTTCTTAACAAGTCTCAAATCATTTTTCCTGTTTTCGAAATAAAGGTTACCAAGATACCCAATTGCTGAGTCACCCTGCTTATTAATAGTATCTAATTCAAAACAGACACTTGTTTTTCAAATTCTTCCTTAGAATCTTACAAGGTCTTCCATGTAAATCCTGTCTTACCAAGACTCACCAGGCTTCCTCTGATGAGCACCCTATCATGATAACACCAAGCTAAATAAATCTGACATTAACTACAATTATATTACTGGTGGGATTAGTTTTGAGGACAGAAGAGGTGGTGTTATAATTCATAGTTTACAGATCATCTGACTCTTAAGAGTAGACTGCAGCTGTATAAGACAGATACAGGTAAACCAATTACAAAGCTAATATAAAAATCCAAAGACTGGGGCACCTGGGTGGCTCAGTCAGCTAAGCATCTGACTTCAGCTCAGGTCATGATTTCATAGTTCATGAGTTTGAGCCCCACATCAGCCTTTCAAGTTGCTTTGGATCCTCTGTCTCCTTCTCTCTGTGCCCTTCCCCTGATTGTTCTTTCTCTCTTTCAAAATAAAATAAATAAAAACTCAAAAGCACAAAGGATAGATAATGTGGTTTTGACCATAATGTTAGCAGAGAAGTATTAGGATGTGATTGGATAGTGAATGTATTTGAGAGAAGAGCTAATAACTGATAGCATGACCTGATGGATTCCATGTGAACATACAGAGAGAAGAGTTAAAGATGACTCCAAAGATTGGACATAAACTGCTGGCAGAAAAATAATTGTCTTTTATCCAAATTGAGAAGAATAAAGGACAAGCAGATTTGGAGGGGAGTTTAGCTTTGGACATGGTAAATTTCAGATAGTATCAAGGTGAAGATGTTGAACATGAGTCTAAAGTTCAGGGGAGGGGCGCCTGGGTGGCTCAGTCGGTTAAGCGTCCGACTTCAGCCAGGTCACGATCTCGCGGTCCGTGAGTTCGAGCCCCGCGTCAGGCTCTGGGCTGATGGCTCAGAGCCTGGAGCCTGTCTCGGATTCTGTGTCTCCCTCTCTCTCTGCCCCTCCCCCATTCATGCTCTGTCTCTCTCTGTCTCAAAAATAAATAAACATTAAAAAAAAAATTTTAAAGTTCAGGGGAGCTTCTAGGCTTGAGGTGTAAATTTCTGAGTAGATGATATTCAAGGTCATTAGACTGGAGAAGATCAAGAGTTATTGTATTTGTCTTGTTTTTATGTCTTCCAAACTGAGTTGCTATATTTTTATCACTTTGGTCAGATTTGTCTTTGTACTCTATAGATGCTACAGTCTCTGTAAGAGATCTTGGGTTTTCAGAATATCTAGAATTTGCTAATATTGGGAAATTAGTTTTCAATATGCAGAGTATTAGTTTAGAATTTTCAAAAACACAAAACCCAATTTCAGAATATTCATATCACTTAGTTTTATTTTAATATTTAATTGTATACATTATTCTGTTACTAACTATTCAACCAAGTATCATGGAAGCTGAAAACTTCCAGGATGGGAGAAAAATTAATTCAGTTTCAAATTCTGATACTTTTTTTGGTTAACAAAATAGTCAACTGCTTTCTTCAACTGGTTCTGGTATGACATGATAATATGTATTTTAATCACTCCAAATTGCATGTAATCTCTCAAAATATATTGACACTGGCCGTAACAGAAATAAGATTTTTACTTTATAGTCATTTTTAGTAATCAACTATATACATTTTAATAAAATCAGTTTCCATTTTCACCCATATTTGGCACATAAATTTGAAAAATGTGAATTGGAACACAGCAGAAAGTTTAATACAAATAATATACCCTGGATAACAGTAGTCATTATCCTTATTGTCTTCTGGAGAGCCTCATATATCGTCTCTGTTGCCTTTGTCCAGTCATTTTCTGTAGTAGTTTCATTCAAATTTAAGACCAAATTAAACTTCCTTAGATTGATATTCCTCTAACTTGAAAAATTATTGATGCATCCACTTTTTTCTTTTAGTTTTTGTAAGCAAATGAGAATTGTTTTCTTTCTATTTTGCTTCAAGTTTCTATTTAAATTCTAGTTAGTTAACATATAGTGTAATATTTGTTTCAGGAGTAGAATTTAGTGATTCATCACTTACCCACAATACCCAGTGCCCTTCACAATAAGTACCCCCCTTAATACCCATCACCCATTCAGCACATCCCCTGCCCACCTCCCCTCCAGCAACCCTCAGTTTGTTTTCTGTAGTTAAGAGTCTGTTTCTTGTTTTTTTCTCTTTTTTTCTCCCCCATGTTCATTTCTCTTGTTCTTAAACTTCACATATGAGTAAAATCATATGGTATTTGTCTTTCTCTATTTCACATGGCATAATACTCTAGGCCTATCCATATCACTGAGAATGGCAAGATTTCGTTCTATTTAAATATTTTTTAATGTAATCTAAGCTTTTAATTGAGCATATGAAAAACAGAATTAGTATTCACTCTCTGCCTTATGTATAGTAGGGGATGTCATTTTTTATTCCACTCAAACCTCTAACAACATGGATATAATTATTTCCATTTAATTATTTAAAAATAAAGAATCTGAGTCTTATAAAATGTAAGCAGTTTTTTTCAAGGTCAGCCCACTAATAAGAGCCAAAACCAAGATTTAAATCAAAATCAGTCCAAACAAAATCAGTCCAATCAAAAGTTAATTCCCTTTACCTTTCATGAAGGAGCCTGCTTCAATTTCTAAAGTGTATTGTGAATGGCTGTATTTATAGACCTAGGATTTTTTTGAGGTGGGGGGGCAGTCCACATCCTTTAAGATTTATCTTAATTATTTAAAAAAAATTAAAGAAGGAAAAATAATTTAAAGAAAGTATAGGGACCTTATAGCTTTTCATTGGTTCAGTTTGGAGACATGTACTGAGTGCTACCCAATTTGGTTAGGTGTGGGAAATATCAAATAAAATAAAACATTGTCCCTCGTCTTAAAGAAAAAACAATCTAAAGGGGAGAGTCCTCATAAATCAACAATGTGCAATACAGGTCATAGAGTTATGCATAAAATTCTACTCTGGAATCAGAAACAAATAAAGTTCATCTCCAAAGCAGTGGTGAGATGCAGAGAGTACATGATTCTGTTAAATGTTTACAAATCATCCAGATAAAGAAATGGAAAACAGAGTCATTATTTTCAGAAGGAATAGCATGTGTAAAGACATGTCAGAAGGATTTGATGGAAGGTCCCATTTGGGCAGCTGTGAATAGTTTGAAAGAGCTGTAGCATACATAACTATGAGGAAGAGCGGGCCATGTGGCTTGAGATATAGACATGGGCGGGATGATTAAAAGGTAGGATACTAAGTAAGGGGTTACAAACACATACCTATATTTTCTATGTAATTGAGCTTTGAAGAATGGGGATATGGGATATTTAGAACTACAGGGTTGTAAAAAGCTATGTCAAGAGCAAACTCTTCAATGATTTATTGATATGTCACTCACTAAATTCTTCTACAACTTCTGCTTGTAATTTCCAAACACTTTTATGGACAGTATTTGTACTGGGAATAAAAAAGTTATTCCAATAAAATATATTTGGGTTATTGGGTTACTTTGTGTGTGGATAGGATCTGGTTGACAAACAGAACTATATTTAGAATTAAAATTATTATTTCAGTTTCAGCTAATCCTTATGTAGGTTCTTATAAGATTTCAAGAGCAATGATTTTTCAATAAAAGGAATTATTAGGGTTTTTTTTCAGCATTTTTCTATATTATTTTGTTCTAAGGGGAGTTTCACATGTTATACATGTTTCAGGTGCGAGTTGAAGAAAGAATACATACTAGTATTAGAACATTCATTAGATCACCTCTAAAGCAAATAACTTTTAAATGAAGAAGGGAAGAGCGCCTAGGTGACTCAATTTTGTTAAGCAGCTGACTCTTGATTTTCACTCAGGTCATGATCTCACAATGGTGAGATCAAGCCCCATGTCCAACTCCACATTGATCATGGAGCCTGCTTACATTTCTTTCTCTCCCTTTTCCCCTCCTTTTATCATGACTGCATGCTCTCAGTCGCTCTCAAAAAGAAGGAAGGAAGGAAGGAAGGAAGGAAGGAAGGAAGGAAGGAAAGGAGGAAGAGAGGGAGGAAGGAAAGAGGAAGGGAAGAAGGAAGGAGGGAGGGAAGAAAGGAAGAGGAGAAACAAATGGTTAAGGAAAGTGGTCAAGGTCACAAGCAGGATTTTATGAAAAATCCGGGTCTAGAACACAGATTTCACAACTCTAGAGTAATGGTTTTACTTTTTCCCGCTATACCTTAGTTTGATTCCTGGGTTTCCTACTCCAGATATTGTTTTTCAACAATAAGATTGAATAAGATTTCAACAGAGTCATACGTCAAAGACAGATACTGATGAGGAAAAATTCTATGCTACTGAAAGCAACAACTCTCACGTTTTGGTCAAATGCTTAGGATCTTATACTTAGTTTCAAAGTACTCCCTTTATAAAAGTACTTGAAAGATATTGTGAAATGATAAAATATGTATATTTTCTCCTTTCTATATAAAGAACTTTTTCAACAGTTCCCTAGAACAGATATTTATACACAGAGGCCTGTTATTTGGCTAATTTTGGTAGGGTAATCTCAGAAGATTCAGAGTTTATTTAGTTTGTCCAAAATGTTGACTGGCTATCTAAACAAAGGAGTTATAAAATTTGCCTGGAGACATGATAAATTGGTTTGCTCTTCTCAAGATTTTTAGTATTTTACTTTTATTTGTAGAAAACCTTACAAATGTAGTTGTATGGACATTTTCATAGAAACACTAAGTTCCTGTTACCTTCTTTAAATTATTTTTCCTTCTTTAAATTTTTAAAAACTAATTTGGATAAATCTTATTTAAATAAAATAATTATGAAATTATTTTTACCTGAAAAGACAATGTAAAAATAATACTAAATGAATATCTTTTAAGGATAGTTTAAAAGTATCTTTTTTTTTGCTTTTGAAAATAGCATCATTTTATAATTTCCGTTATTCAAACTTATGACTAATGTTTTTTTCTTTTCCTTTTTTGTAAAAATATGAATCCTGTACATTGATTTAAGAATTATTTTATTTTTCTTACTTTTAAAAAATGTTTATTATTTTTGAAAGAAACGAGAGTGAGCTGGGGAGGGGCAGAGAGAGAGGGAGACACAGAATCTGAACCAGTCTCCAGGTTCTGACCTGTCAGCACAGAGACCAATGTGGGGCTCAAACTCACAGATCGGTGAGCCGAAGTCAAACTGAGTCACCCAGGCGCCCCTTAAGAATTATTTTAAAATATTTTTTGTTAAAACATTAAAGTAAATATAAATTAAGTATATAATTTATATTTTATAATATATATATATTATGTATATATACATAAAGTAAATATACAATTACTTGCATAAAGTAAGTTTATACAAATATATAAAAAGACCCCCTAAAAAGGATGTGGGAAAATGTGCTAATCTGAGTAACTTTTAGTATGATCAAAAAATGTTAGGACTAAAACACTTATGCACTATACTGTAGTTGCTATAGTGGTTTTTCACAGGCATTTAGGTTCACAGTTCTGATACTATTATGTATGTATACTAAAATTGAACAACCATGTAAATGGATGCTGGATAGGGGGGACAAGATGTCTCATTTTTAAACTGGGAGGTTACCGGGGGCAGGGGGAGAGAGAAAAAGGTAGACTAATCTAGGTGGTAACAAATTTGCGTTAGGGATATCAATATGAATTCATGTCTAACTTAATATAGATAAAAATGATCAAACATAGAATATTCACAGATATGTATATACTTCCAGAACAGTATATACACACATATTTTATTGTTCTGTTATTTAAGAAAGTGTAAAAGCAATGACACTTCTAGAGCAATAAGCACGTGTAAGCACTCAGCATTGGTTTCTAAGACCATTCTCCAATAAAAGGAACAAGGGAACCCCTTGAGGAATGGCTGGTTTTAGGTCTGAGGACAGAAATGTGCAAGATGATCCAGAAGCATCTTGTAGGACCAAAAAGCAAAGACATGCTCAAAAACGCCTTATATGAGTCCATATTGATATAATCAGATAAATAAGTAAATGGGGGAGAAAAGATAAATGTCTCATCAGAATTCCACAGGATTTATGTAGATACTCTGATCTCAAGAAAGAGGAGTAAAACTGCCCACTCCCACAGTGACTTTCTTCTAATGTTTCCATAGGGGGAAAAAAGAGACACGGGAACTTACAATGAAGAAACTTTGTAAATACTACACAGCTATGTGATCAAAGTCAACAGTAACAGTAAAGATCATGTTGAAAGAATGTGTCCTTGATATGATGCAATGAAAATGGCACTTTATCTATGGGTCTTCCTCCCCAAACCCCATAACTTCAATCTAATCATTAGAAACACATCAGAGATTCAACAAAATATCTGACTAGAATACCTCAAGAAGGTCCAGGTCATCTAAAACAAGAAAAATTTGAGAAACTGTCACATTTAACTCTTTATATCATCTTCACATTTTTTGTAAGTCTAGAATAACTCTAGCAACATAAAATACTAGGTCTAGCAACCTAAAACACTGCCAGACCTATAGAAAGTAAATATATTTTATTTAAGCAATAATGATGATGATTATATTAATGATAGCAAATATTTACTGAAACATTCTTATGTGCCAGACAAGATTGTAAGTAATTTAAATGCCATTTCATTTTGGTTCTGTAAAATAGCTTAAGTACAGTTTTATGTATAATGTTTTACTTGGCATGATAATGTTTTACTTGATAGAGCATTGAGTTTTCCCCAAAACTTTTACTTTTTACTTTTTCCTCTCGCTCCACACAAGGAAAACTGAGCAATGCCACTGAGTCCCCAGGGAATCAAACACCATAACCCTTTCCTGAATTCCAGGTTGGTATTTCCAACTGCCCATGGAAGTTTTTTTTTTTTTTTCGTTAATAAATACCCCAAATCTCAAGGATTCCTGGTAAAAAAACTAAAATAAAACTAATTTCCTCCTTCCCTATTCACTGTCCCAAACCGACTTTTCTTATATTTTCCCAAGGTGTACACACATTATCTTCCACGTAAATCCCCCAAGCCACAAACTTTTGCATCAAATTTACTTCCTCTATCTTTATCCCTCCACATAACCCACACTCATTTTCCCACTGTTGAGAGTTTAGCTTAGCTACTTCATGATACTTCTGCCTTAGCCACCATTTTGTTTGCCCAAGTGGCCTGTAAGGACTTTAAGCTGACACTAGCCCTTTATGCAAGCATATTCACTGAATAGCACTCCACATAATCACAGGCAAATGTGAGTTCCTGATATGACTTCCTCATACGACTTCCTGGGAACAAGGCCTTCTGCTTATGTTCCCCTTGGATGAAAACCATATTTTTTTGTTTGAACTGACTAATCTGACCTTAGGCTGGGAATCCCAAAACATTCCAACCATGGACCCTAATAAAAGCATGTGCTCCATGTTCTGCCCCGTCCTGTCTGCCTACACTCTGCCTTGACCACATATGTAGCCCCTTGAGGCATGCAGGGTACTTCGTCCAGGACCTGTGAGTAATAAACTTCTCTATTTCAATTCCTCTCGTGGTCTGTTGTTAAACACCCAGCACATCGCTTCTCGGCCTTTTGGCTAAGATCAAGTGAAATATCCAGCACAGTGTTCTCCACTTAATAAGTGTTAATTTGAAAAATTCATAACAGCAGTTAAAGCCCATCTTTTCAATTTTAGTTTCTCCTTTTGCCAGTCTTTTGTAGTCCTTTCTTAGCTCAAGTCTATGCATTCTCCCCTTCAACTTATCTTCAATAGACTCAATATTTAGGATTCTGAAACAAAAATTAGCACCTTAGTGGATATCTTGATTAAAACTTTTGGCAGTGCCTCAAATCCAAACTCCTTAGCATGTCTTTTAATCTGCTTTCAATTGTTTCCCAAGAATCCTTGGTAGGACTCTGTTATGGTTTTAATTGTGCTCCTCCCAAAACATATGTTCAAGTCATAACTCCAATACCTATTAATGTGACATTATTTATAAATAGGGTCTTTGCAAATGTAATAAAATTAAGTTAAAGTCATACTAGATTAGGGTGGGCCCTAAATCCAATGACTGGTGTCCTTAAAAGGAAAAAAAAAATTCGAACATAGAAAGGGCACAGAGAAATAAAAGCCAGATGCTAACAGAGACAGAGAATGGAGTAAGGCAGCTATAGGCCAAAGAATGCCAAGGATTTCTGGCAACCTACTGAAGCTAGAAGAGGTAACGAGGGATTCTTCTCTATACGTTTCAGAGGACATGGCCCTGCCTTGGTCTGGAGACAGCAAGCCTCCAGAAATGTAAGAATAAAATACAGTTTTATTGTTTTAAGCCATCCAGTTAGTTTCACTTTGTCAAGGCAGCCCTAGGAAGCTAATACAGATTTCTTGATATTCCCAAGACATGATATGTGCTTCAATGTCTTTGAATCTGGTCCCCTGATAAATTTCACTTTTTACATCCCCCACAGGATGACTAAGTTATTAACCCTGGACAAGTTTCCATGACTTTTTTAGATGGAATTATTTGCTTGTATCTGTGTTTCTTTGAAAAAATGTACAATCGTTTACTAAAATACTCATTTACATATTTCACTGTTAAACTGTCACCTTCTCAATGGAATATTTCATTCCTAGCTAAGTATCTGGCACAAAATCCAATAACTTGTATTAAGTTACTCAAAGGTGGCATTCTCCATGTGTTTTCATGTGCATTATCTGATCTGATCATATATATAGATACTTAACATTTTGAAATAAATACTCATGTCTAATTAAAGAATATGCTCTAAAAGATTAGATGTAATTGTATGAAATAGTATAATCTTCTATAATTTAATATTTTTAAGTATTATTTAATATTTAAGATTCAATTTAGTGTTTAATGCATTCACTACAAACATTTCATTAAAATTAATGGATTTTTATAGTCAATTCCTAAATATTTTTCTCAGTTTAAATGACATATGTTTGTTTGCATGAATAATATTGTACTTCTTGGAATTATCAAGGGAAGTAAAAAAAGCTTTCCAATCTAAATAAGATACATTAACATATAACTGTAAACAGTTGTTAAAGCCATAGAAAGATAATTGCACTTTGTTTTCAATTTAACAATCTTTCCTGCTCTAAATGAAGGAGGAAATAAATGATCTCATGGGGGAGTTACCCAGAGTATTGATAATTTAAGTGCTTAATTTAACTTATCTAGATACATGCTTTATTCTATACCACATTAAACAATCATCACAAGTTTAGACTGAATCCAAACATGTTAGGAAAATCACACACAAAGGGAAATATACTTTACTAGTGGTATAAAGAAGGGGAAAAAACACCAGAGAAGTAAATTATATAAAAAATTTACCTTAGGTCATGTTTCTCATCTAAATAATAACGAGAAAAAGAATGAAACAAATAGACCAGGGATACAATTTGTCAAATGTTTCATCCACAAGAATAGAAAGTGATACAAGGACATTCTGTAAGATAATCAACCAAATGTCAGATATGGGAGGAGCATTGCTGGTCTCCCTTCTGAGATATACAATTGATTGTTCAGGACTCTGCAGGGAACTGCTCAGCACAAGAGGAATACAAATAAGATGTTCCCATAGTTCAGACATGTACAAATTCCTCTCTCACATGAAAGAAGAAGCAGTGAATTGAAAAATGTCTTTAAGTTTGTGATTTTATTCTTTCCCCAATAAAGCAAAATGGGGAAACATCCTTAGCACCTGGATGTGTTAAATGAAATGACAACAGTGGGTGGCAGTTAGGGAATAAATAAGAATGATGAGAGAGATGTTGGTAAACAGTGCATAATAGGGATATGAATCACCAGAATTTGAGGAAAATAAACAGTAATTGGAAGAAAGTACAGAACTCTAATGTGAGTTTGATGTTTACAAAGCCAGTTGTTTTCCCTCTAGTCAAAAAGTAGGATGTGTAAGGAAAAGACCAATAAAAAATAATAATAATAATTGGCACTGCCCTGCATGGTTGTTCCTTTCACTTGTATAAAGCAAAGAAAGGAAGGAAAATATTCATGAGGTGATTTTCTTGGTGTATTTGAGGCAGCAGTGTCCTATCAGTGCCGTGACAAAACTTCTCATGGAAACTGATTTGGACTGCTGGAAAGGCTCTGGTCATGCAGTAAGACAGCCTGTTCATGAATGTCACCAGTGACATTCTGTACATACATGGGGAGTTTTTGTTCTCTCAACAATGCTAAATGATATTAGAGCAATTGAGAGTTTTTTTTCAACCTACAAATGTTTTTGACAGCCACACACACATTTCCTCTATGTATGATGTAAGATGGCAGTAGAAAAAATACTTGGGTTAGTACAGAATTTAAACACTAATTCTATTATTAACTGCATAGAGCTCTAGTCAATTCTCCTAATTTTGTAAAACTCAAGGTCTTTTTTTTTAAAAAAGGAAGCTAAAACCCTGCCTCATACCTGCATTAGCAAGACAGTGTTATGCCTGGCCTGTTGCTAGTACTCAAAAAATATTAGCTCCTTTATGGTTCTACCTAATTCATAAGGGTTTACAGGTCCATCCTGTGGGCAATAGATTCTTCTGATGTTCAGAAACTCTTTAAACTTTATTCAGTATATTTGGTCATATTCAAAGATCATTACATAGTCCAGTAGTTTAAAAAAATAATATATATATATATAATGTATATATATATATATATATATATATGTGTGTGTGTGTGTGTGTGTGTGTGTGTGTATTATACGGATACCAATACCAAGAACATAGACCAGAATCATTAAGGCTAGTTGTAAGGCCACTAGGTCAGAAAGAAGCAACTTTCACTTAAGTACATTACTTCTTGGATACTATAAAATCATGGGTTTTGACATGGAATGGCTTCATATGTATGTAGTTGACCCTTCCAATTTAACTTTTCCTCTCAAGTTCTCTACAATTGATTTGGATAAAGAGTTTGCTTCAGTTGTCTCTATTTAGAAATAAGCTATTATTTAATACAGCATCATATATACTTGCCATGAAAACTGAGGAAAGCAATAAAAAGTAGGTGGGCAAGCCAATATGCAATGGTGGTTAGGATTACAGGATTTGAAGGCAGACCAATCTGGGTTTAGGCAGTATCTCTGGTGGTTAAGAACATTATAATCTTGGATATGTTAACTATCTTTCCTATGACAGTTTTCTTATTTGTGAAAGTGGAAATTAATAGTCACAATCTCAGAGTTGACATAAGAATTAAACATAGAAAATTTTTTTATATGAAGAAAGATTATAATAAGGAGAGGGGCCAAGACAGAAGAAGAGCATGGAAGTTTTTTTGCATCTCTCACCCCTGAAATACAGCCAGATCAACACTAAGCCATCCTGCACACCTAGAAAACTGATTTCAGGATTAACACAACTATCTGCACAACCTGAACCAAAAAACCCAGCAAGTACCTGGCCCAGAGAGGTAAAGTGGGGGAAAAAGTTGCAGAGGGCAGGGAGCTGTTTTTGCTGGTGGAAAGAGGACAGAGACAGGGGAAAAGTACAGAAAGCATCCCCCCACCCGCACAAAAGCAACTGGAGAGAAAAGAAAGAGTGCACAAGGGACCAGACAAAAAGGGAGAAAAGAGAAAGGAGAGGGTTTAAATTCCATGAAGACTATAAACAGGGGGAGCACAGAGACTGAAACTCCTCAGCTCAATACCTGGCAGTGCTCTGGTGGGAAGGGTAAATCCCTAGGAGCAGAGAGCAAAGTCCTTGGGCCACACAGGGAGAGGCAGTTCCCCTTTGGGAGGACATTTGAAAGAGGCTGTGCAGCTTCCCCACAGGCAAAGGTCCCAGCAGACTCTGGAGAAGAACCACATTTGCTGGTGTTGGAACAAGGATGTTAAGGGTAAAGCCTGGAGCCAGATGTGTGTTGAGGTTCTCCATAATCCCTGAAATGCTGTTGCTACACAATCACGTGAACTTTGTCTGGGGCAGCTGGCACCCAGCCACTTTCTCTGGGCATTGGAATCAGCACAGTCCCATGAATGTTCCTGGGTATGGCTGGCACCTGGCCATTGCTCAGTGAGACCATCCCCTGGGAGGTCTGTGTGGGTCAAAGCTACAGTCCCTCAGAGTGAGGGATCGGGAAACACAGCTGCATCTGAGATAAAACTCAGGAGGGAGGTGCTGCCTAGCAACATGACGGCTTGGTCTCAGATAGTGTAAAAGCGAGGAATGGATGGAAGCCAGAGACAAAGGAGGGGTGCACGATTGTTGCTTGGGGAGAAAAGAGTTCTGATATTAAAGACTGGGTAGCTGGGTGATGCCATTTTCATCCCTCCTGTGCATGCACATAAACACTTACAAGCACCACAACGATCCACCCCAGTAAGCTAAGCAGCACCATCTAGTGAAGAAAGGAGCCATTACACTAAGCCCTGCCCAACTGGGCCAACCTTCCTCTTGCAAACATCACAAGTCTCTCTGCCTGCTTAGTTTACAGACTATAAAGTGCTTCATAGTTCTCCTTCTAGGGGAAACTGATGTAATTTCAATCGTACGTCAGTCTGTTTCCTGGTCCATCTATTCAAATTTTTTCTTTTCTTTTCTTATTCTTGAATACAGAAAGGGAAAACATTTATTTTTATATTCCATTTATATTAAAAATAGTTTTCTTGGGGCGCCTGGGTGGCTCAGTCAGTTAAGTGGCTGACTTCGGCTCAGGTCATGATCTCATGGTCTGTGGGTTCAAGCCCCGCGTCAGGCTCTGTGCTGACAGCTCAGAGCCTGGAGCTTGTTTCAGATTCTGTGTCTCCCTCTTTCTCTGACCCTCCCCTGTTCATGCTCTCTCTCTCTCTGTCTCAAAAATAAATACATGTTAAAATTTTTTAAAAAAAAATAGTTTTCTTTAATTTTTTCTATGATATTTTTTACTTTTTGTAAATTTTTCAAATCCTATTTTTTTATTTCCAACATTTCATTTTATTTTATTTCATTATATTCATTTTTTCAAATTTTCAAACACTTTCCCCTTTTTTTTTTTTTTTCTTTTCTTATCTTTCCCTTTTTTCTCTAAGCTGTCAAGCTCCTTTCAACAATGAGATAAGAACACACTTAGGATATAGCATCCTTTATTTCTTTTTTTTGTGTTGTCTTTAATTTTTTTACTTTTAACTTTTTTAACCTTATTAATTGCTTTTCTTCCTTCAAAATGATGAAATGAAGGAATTCACCCCAAAAGAAAGAACAGGAAGAAATGACACTCAGGGACTTAATCAACACAGATACAAGCTAGATGTCTGAACCAGAATTCAGAATCATGACAATAAGAATACTAGCTGGGGTTGAAAACAGATTAGAATCCCTTTCTGCAGAGATAGAAGTTAGTCTGGATGAAATAAAAAAATGCTATAAACTGAGCTGCAATCTCGAATGACTGCCAGAGTGGCAAGGATGGATAGGCCAGAGCAGCGAAGCAGTGATATAGAGGAAAACTTATGGAGAACAATGAAGCAGAAAAAAAAGAGGGAGACTAAGGCAACAGGGAATGATTTAAGAATTAGAGAAATCAGTGACTCATTAAAAAGGAACAACATTAGAATTATAGGGGTCCCAGGAGATGAAGAGAGAGAAATAGGAGTAGAAGGGTTATATGAGCAAATCATAGTGGAAAAATTTCCTAACCTGGGGAAAGACACAGACATCGAAATCCAAGAAACATAGAGGACTCCCATTAGATTCAACAGAACCCATCCATGAACAAGGCATATCATAGTCAAATTCACAGAACACTCAGGCAAGGATAGAATCATGAAAGCAGCAAGGGAAAAAAGTCTTTAACCTAGAAGGGAAGACAGATCAGGTTTACAACAGACCTATCCACAGAAACTTGGCAGGCCAGAAAGGAGTGGCAGGATATATTCAATGTGCCAAATTGGAAAAAATATGTAGCCAAGAATCCTTTATCCATTAAGACTGTCATTCATAGGAGAGATAAAAAGTTTCCCAAACAAAAATTAAAGGAGTTCGTGACCACTAAGCCAGTCCTGCTAGAAATTTTAAGGAGGATTCTTTGAGGGGAGAAAAGATAAAAAAAAAAAAAAAAAAAAAAAAAAAAGAAGATGAGTACCAACAAGGACAAGAGAACACCACCAGAAACTCCAGCTCTACAGGCAACATAATTGCAATAAACTCATATCTTTCAGTACTCACTCTAAACATCAATGGACTAAATGCACCAATAAAAAGACATAGGGTAACAGAATGGGTGAGAAACAAGATCTATCTATATGCTGTTCACAAGAGACCCACTTTAGACCTAAAGACACCTTCAGATTGAAAGTAAGGTGATGGAGAACTATCTGTCATGTTAGTTTAATGGTCACCAAAAGAAAGCCAGAGTAGCCATACGTATATCAGACAATCTAGATTTTAAAATAATGACTGTAACAAGAGATCAAGAAGGGCATTATATCATAATTAAGGGACCTATCCAAGAAGATCTAACAATTATAAACATTTATGCTCCAAATGTGAGAGCACCCAAATATATAAATAAATTAATCACAAACATAAAGAAACTCACTGATAATAATACCATAATGGTAGGGGACTTCAACACCCAACTTACAGCAATGGAAAGATCATGTAAGCAGAAAATCAACAAGGAAACAATGGCTTTGAATGACACACACTTGACAGTTTGGACTTAACAGATATGTTCAGAACATTTTATCCTAAAGCAGTGGGATACACATTTTTTTCAAGTGCACATGGAAAATTCTCCAGAACAGATCACATACTGGGACACAAATAAGCCATCAACAAATACAAAAAGATTGAGATCATACTGTGCATATTTTCAGACCACAATATTATGAAACTCGAAATCAACCACAAGAAAAACTGGAAATACAGCAAATACTTGGAGACTAAAGAACATCCTACTAAAGAATGAAGGGGCTAATCATGAACTTAAAGAGAAAATTGAAAAGTACATGGAAGCCAGTGAAAATGATAACACCACAGCCTAAAACCTCTGGGATGCAGCAAAGGCAGTCATAAGAGGGAAGTATATAGCAATCCAGGCCTTCCTAAGGAAAGAAGAGAGGTCTCAGATGTACAACATAACCTTACACTTAAAGAGCTGAAAAAGAATAGCAAATAAAACCCCGAAGCAGCAGAAGACAGGAAATACTAAAGATGAGAGCAGAAATCAATACTATGAAAACCAAAAAAAAAGAAAGAAAGAAAAAGAAAAAAAAAAAAACGTAGAACAGATCAGCAAAAACAGAAGTTGGTTCTTTCGAAGAATTAACAAAATTTATAAACCCCTAGTCATATTGATCAAAAGGAAAAAGGAAAGGAACCAAATAAATAAAATCAAGAATGAAAGAGGAAAGATCACAACCAACACTACAGAAATAAAAACAATAATAATAGAATATTATGAGCAATTACACACCAATAAATTGAGCAATCTGGAAGCAATGGACGATACCTAGAAACATATAAACTACCAAATCTGAACAGGGAGAAATAGAAAATTTGAACAGACACATAACCAGTAAAGAAATTGCATGAGTAATAAAAATTCTCCCAAAAACCAAGTGTCCAGGGCTTGATGGCTTCCCAAGGGATTTCACCAAACATTTAAAGAAGAGTTAACACCTATTCTTTTGAAGCTGTTCCAAAAAATAGAAATGGAAGGAAAACTTCCAAACTCATCAAGCCAGCATTACCTTGTTTCCAAAACCAAAGACCCTACTAAGAAGGAAAACTATAGACCAATTTCCCTGATGAACATGGATGCAAAAATCATCAACAAGATACTACCCAACTTGATCCAACAATACATTAAAAGAATTATTCACCTTGACCAAGTGGGATTTATACCTGGGATGCAGGGCTGGTTTCAATATCTGCAAAACAATCAATGTGATTCATCACATCAATAAAAGAAAGGACAAGAACCACATGATCCTCTCAATAGATGCAGAGAAAGCATTTGACAAAATACAGCATCCTTTCTTGATAAAAACCCTCAAGAAAGTAGCAATAGAAGGATCATACATCAAGATCAAAAAAGCCATATATGAAAGAACCACCAATAATATCATCCTTAATGTGGAAAAACTGAGAGCTTTCCCCCTAAGGTCAGGAACAAGACAGGGATGACCACTCTCGCCACTCTTCTTCAACATAGTATTGGAAGTTTAGCCTCAGCAATCAAACAACACAAAGGAATAAAGGCATCCAACTGGCAAGAAGGAAATCAAATTTTCACTCTTCGCAGATGACATAATACTCTATATGGAAAACCCTAAAGATTCCACCAAAAAAACCTGCTAGAACTGATTCATGAATTCAGCAAAGTCTCAGGATATAAAATCAATGCACAGACATGGGTTGCATTCCTATACACCAACAATGAAGCAACAGAAAGAGAAATAAAGGAATCAGTCTCATTTACAATTGCACCAAAAACGATAAAATACCTAGGAATAAATCTAACCAAAGAGGTGAAAAATCTGTACATTGAAAACTATAGAAAGCTTACGAAAGAAATTGAAGAAAACACAAAAAAATGGAAAAAGATTCCATGCTCCTGGATAGGAAGAACAAATATTGTTAAAACGTCAATACTACCCAAAGCAATCTACATATTCAATGCGATCCTTATCAAAATAACACCAACATTTTTCACAGAGCTAGAACAAATAATCCTACAATTTGTATGGAACCAGAAAAGACCCCAAATAGCCAAAGCAATCTTGAAAAAGAAAACTAAAGCAGGAGGCATCACACTCCCAGACATCAAGGTGTATTACAAAGCTTTAATCATCAAGACGGTATCATACTGGCACAAGAACAGACACTCAGATCAAAGGAACAGAAAAGAGAACCCAGAAATGGACCCACAAACGTATGGCCCACTAATCTTTGACAAAGCAGGAAAGGATATTTAATGGAATAAAAACAGTCTCTTCAGCAAGTGGTGTTGGGAAAACTGGACAGCAACATGCAGAAAAATGAACCTGGACCACATTCTTACACTATACAAAAAGATAAACTCAAAATGGATGAAAGACCTAAATGTAAGACAGGAAGCCATCAAAATCCTTGAGGAGAAAACAGGCAAAAGCCTCTTTGACCTCGGTTGCAGCAACTTCTTACTCAACTCGTCTCCGGAGACAAGAGAAACCAAAGCAAAAAATTAACTATTGGGATCTCATCAAAATAAAAACTTCTGCACAGTAAAGGAAATAATCAGGAAAATTAAAAGGCAACTGACAGAATGGGAGAAGATATTTGCAAACGACATATCAGATAAAGGGTTAGTATCCAAAATCTATAAAGAACTTCTCAAACTCAACACCCAAAAAACAAATAATCCAGTGAAGAAATGGGCAAAGGACATGAATAGACACTTCTCCCAAGAAGACATCCAGATGGCCAACCTACACATGAAAAAAATTCTCAACATCACTCATCATTAGGGAAATGCAAATCAAAACCACATTGAGATATCAGCTCACACCTGTCAGAATGGCTAACATTAATGACTCAGGCATCAACAGATGTTGGTGAGGATGCAGAGAAAGAGGATCTCTTTTGCACTGCTGGTAAGAGTGCAAACTGGCGCAGCCACTCCGGAAAATAGTATGGAGGTTCCTCAAAAAATTAAAAATAGATCTACCCTATGACCCAGCAATTGCACTACTAGGTATTTATCAAGGGATACAGGTATGCTGTTTAGAAGGGGCACATGCACCTCAATGTTTATTACAGCACTGTCAACAATAGCCAAAGTATGGAAAGAGCCCAAATGTCCATCAGTGGATGAATGGATAAAGAAGATGTGGCATATATATACACAATGGAGTATTACTTGGCAATCATAAATGACATCTTACCACTTGCAAGTATGTGGATGGAACTAGATGGTATTATGCTAAGCTACAGTAGTCATCAGAGAAAGACAAATATCATATGACTTCACTCATATGAAGACTTGAAGATACAAAACAGATGAAAATAAGGGAAGGGAAGCAAAATAATATAAAAACAGCGAGGGGACAAAACATAAGAGACCCTGAAATACAGAGAACAAACAGAGGGTTGCTGGAGGGGCTAAATGGGTAATTGGCTAAAGGAATCTACTCCTGAAATCATTGTTACTACATGTGCTAACTTATTTGCATGTAAATTATTTAAAAAAAATTGTAGAATAAAAATAATAATAATACTATCTACTCCATACAGTTATATTAGAACAGTGGACATATTGTAAGTGTCCCATAATTATTCTCGTAAAAACTGATTTTAATACAGAGAAGATATTTATATTTACTATGGATAAGAGAAGTAAGCAACTTCTCTAAACAAAAGAATAAGAAAGGCTCTTTGTATATATTTCAAGAAGCAGCTATGTATGTATGGGACATAATTTTTAAGTATATATTGATTCTGAAGAGGTAGGTGACTTAGCTAGAACTTAATTATTTTTAAATATTTTATTGATTTATCAAAAGAAACATAACATTAACTAAATTTACTGTAAAATAATCAGAATTAGTATCTAATTTGCACACTTTTGTTTTTATTTTTAATAGCTAAATAATTATTATGGAGTCCTATTATTGGAAGTTTAGGTCACTACTAATTTTAGTATTAAAAACAAATACCTTATGTAGGAAATCATATATTACAGTGATACTATCAACTTTATTGGGTGTAGACTACCCAATCATCATATTTTCCTCAATTCTATTTTATTAAAATGTTGCTTTTTGTGTTTCTTGCCATGATTCCCTAGATTACACTCACAAAGTCTTCATGTATTTTGATGAATTTTTATAAAATCAAGAATTTAGGTGTTTCAGTATAATTTCCTTCAGTATGTGCATATTTATAATTTTATGTTTACTACATTCATATTTTCCTTTGGGTTATTTTCAATTCCACTTGCAAAGTTACAGTAGCTCATTACATTTATTTAATGCTTCTTTTTAAAGATTATTTGTGAGTGAATTTGCTCATAAATTCTCACTTATCCGAGTCTCATATATTGCCATATCACATTTCATTTACATTATTTTCTAAGTTTTCCCTTTTTGTGTTTTTAATCCCTTTTTTGAGTCAAATGCTATATAAAAAATACTTTTTATTTATTTACTAGTTTCTTATTTTGGCAATGAGATTAAATAGTGTACCTTGAAAAAGTAAAATTTTTGATTTCTCAACGTTTTCTTTTTGAGTATTTTATAATATATATTTTTCTAAATAAATCACAAAATCTTGAATGTGTTACTCTGTAAATTTAATATTATATATATTGAATGACCCTACTCATTTCAATTTTACTTATGAAATATGGTTAGTGATCAAAGATTTTCCATAAAATTTGAACTTTAAATAGGTTTTAAATATTTTATGCTATTATTTGTCATTCATAGTTTTTATTAGTACTCCTTAAATTCTGTAAACTCTTTGATGTTGAGGACTATGTTAATTTCTTATTTTTACTTAGCATAATACTAGACACATAAGCTCTCATTAAATGTATGTTGAATACGTGGATATACATTTTAAGCTTTAAGTAACGTAACATTACATTTTTTTGAATTTTCAAAATTAAATTTAAAGGAAAATAAGAGAATCTAATGTCAGTGCAAACACTGCATAACAATTTATAAAACTCACATATCTCAGTATTAAGCAGGAAATTCCTAAATGTAATTTGTTATTTCATTTCTAGTAAAAGTACTAAATAAATAAACAGCCATCAACCCAAAATCATGGAAATGAAATGGAAACAACAACAGCAGCAGCAGCAGCAGCAGTAGGAGGAGGAGGAGGAAGAGGAGAAGAAGAAGAAGAAGAAGAAGAAGAAGAAGAAGAAGAAGGAGGAGGAGGAAGAGGAGGAGAGGGGAAGGGGAAAAAGAAAAAGGAGGAGGAAGAGGAGGAAAAGGAACAGGAAGAGGAGGAGGGGGGAAATATAAAGTTGGTTATTTTTTAATCCTTTTATTTTCTTTTTTCTATAAATTTGATAAAAATAAAATATTTACTTTTAATCTTTCTGTATATTTACCTTTAAATGGCTTACTTTTAAATGAGATATTAAGATCATTCCTTCTTTTATATCTTTGTTAAATTTGAAGCTTTGTCTACCCAAAATCTCACAGTTCCAAAGATGCAGTTTATTAAGTCCTTGGAAGGAAATATTTATTGGAAATTTTAAGTGGGCCATCCCATATACATTCAGTAATATAATTCATTTGCTCCTTCTTACTAATGTACACATAAATATAATAACCAGCTTATATTTGAACCTAGACTAGGATGCTGCATTTCCCTATTTAGTCTGACAGCATCTTTATGTGAATTGGAACTTTCTCCTTAAACAAGGTGGGAGGGAATTGGGACTTGTAGCACTTTCCTCAGCTTGCTTTATCTCAAGTAATGTTATGATGCCAAGTTGCATTTACCATGATGTCATTTGAATTTTGAGTTTTCTTTGCAAAAAAAACCCCTCATGTGTGCATGTGTGAGGTGTGTGTGTGTGTGCGTGTGTGTGTGTTTAGTTTTTATTTCTTTTTGTGTCAATTTTAGTTATACTTGTTTAGGAATGTGTTCATTACATTTATATTGCTCAAATTTAACTTACATTGTTTTTTATAGGACTACTTTATTTACAACAATTATAAGTCCCATAGTAGTAACTTTTTAAAACTAGTATCATTTTTGCATTAGTTTACTTTTACTTCCTCTATACATTTATTGATGTGTTCCTAAGACTATATCCATTTTATTAATCTCAAAACCCCACTTTGGTTTAATAACTCTCTGTACTATGTTTCTATATTTTATTAATTTATTCCATTTTCTTTATTATTTTATTCTTTCCACACTTTAATTAGCTATTTATTTTCAGGCCTATAAATACAAAGACCAAACTTGTGGTTGCCAGGGGTAGGCAGTTAGGCAAAATGAATGAAGGGTAGAGAGAAATACAGAGCACCAATTATGGAATGAATAAGTCATGGGAATAAAAGGAACACAGTCATTGATATTATAATAGAGATGTAATGGGGCAGATGGCAGCTACACGTGTGGTGAAAACAGCATTACATATAAATATGTCAAATCACTAAGTTGTACACCTTAAACAAAGTAACATTGTGTGTCAACTATACTCAAAAATTTTTTAAAAGAAAAAAGAGAAAAAGTAATGTTTTTCTAAATTCTTAAGAATGCTTAGCTCAACAATTTTGTCATATTTTCTATTATATGCTTTAAAGAGATTGTCTTTCCTTTAAGCTGTATTTAGATATATCAGTCAAGTTTTAACATATCACATTTTTATCAACATTCACTTCAAAGTATTATTTAACATCCATCATTATGTGTTCTTTAATCCATGAATTATATAGAAGCATATTCCTTAATTTCCAAGTATTTTATTTTCTAGGTTTCTTTTGCTACACAGTTCTACCTTAATTCTACTTTAAAGACCCACTTTCTATGCTTTACATCTCTTGAAATTGGTTGATAAAATAAACTTGGGGAAATAAAATTCAAAGTAAACAATATGATTGATTTGACTTCTTAACAGAAGAAAACACAGTATAACATTTTCCTGAAAGAAACTAAGCCATCACCTCAGAATTCTAGTTCCAGTGAAACTATCCTTCAGAAAAACAAAAATGGAAAATTCATCAGCAATAGACCCACACTAAAGTAAATTCTAGAGAAAATACATCATATAGAAAAAAAAAAAGCCCTCAGCACCTTGTAAAATGCCTGATGCATTTGTAAGTTGCATGTTTTCCAAATCTTCCTGGTTGTGCCTTTGTCTGGCATTTGGAAGAATGCTATCTAGGGCCTCCTTGTCTCTTAGAAATCCCCTGATCTACTTCTGGCCAAGGATTGTGAACAAAAAGTATATTGTCACATGCTGGACAGAAAATTTATTTGATAGGTAATAAGACCTTATACAGCATGTATGTATGTATGTATGTATGTATTTTCAAACTATTGAAAAAAATTGAGATGATGTCTTGTCAATCTGTTTATGTCTGATTTTGCTGAATAGAGCTTTCCATGATGTTGTTTACTAGCTTTGACTATCCTATCATTCTCTAAAAATTACTGATTTTTTTCTTAAATTAATGCAGAAGATTCATATAACGGATATAATTAGTGGTTTCTGCTTTCACGTTTCCTTTAACAACTATAATCAGTGATTTAATGTTCTCTGTTTTTAAGATGTAGTATTTTTCAGTGGTTGATACTTAAAACTCTTTACCTGTATTTTCTATAGTCTCTTTCTTTAAAAAAAAAAAGTTGATGGGTGTCTGGGTGCCTCAGTCAGTTAAGCATCCAACTTCAGCTCAGGTCATGATCTCATGGTTCATGAGGGTTCAAGTCCCACATCAGGCTCTGTGCTGACAGCTTAGAGCCTGGAGCCTGCTTCGGATTCTGTGTCTCCCTCTCTCTCTGCCCCTCCCCTGCTTGCTCTCTGTGTCTCTCTCTCAAAAATAAAATAAAAAATTAAAAAAAAAAAAAAAGATGAATCTTTCAGTGGTACATACTTCATACTTTTTACTCTGCAAATTTTAATGGTCTGTTTCTTTTATTTTACTGATCCTAAATGAACAGACCTCATGTTGAAGACATGTTCAAATTGTTCACTTAATGACTGAGTGAAAAAAATTCATATTTAATGGTTACATAGTGGCTGCATAGAGCTTGAGATGTACTTTGGAAATAACGAGTTCAGGATATTGAAAAAGGCTTTGTCCAGTATATTTACATATCTGGTACCTCTGTCTGTTCCACAAGTAAATCTAGCTTGTTCTGCAATTGTGATGGTTTTGGAATAAGAAACAAATTAATATGTAGTCTCCATTTCCTACGTACTTTTTTTTTGCTTATATAAGTTAGACTTTATTCTAAGAATCAAAACTATTCTAGGAATTTTAAACAGAAAAACATTCAATCCAAGAATTTAACAAAATCATTGGAAAGGCTAGTGGGGATCAGGTGGCCATTGCTGAAGCTACTGATCCAGGGAGAAAAAATCCAGGATAGAAGGCTCTCACTGAATCTGCAGTTGCCTTACACATCCATAGAGGTGTTGACTGAAATAGGGACACACCTACGTCCTCATAAGCTTTTCTTGCTAGATAAAAGAGTAAAATACTAGAAAGTTGGCATCAGCTTCCCTTCTGCCTCATATATCTGTTAACTTCATAAAATTAGTACAACCTACTTTGCATCTAGACTATCTAGCAAGAAATTTTGGAAAAGGTATTGTTTGTTTGTTTTTAATTTTTTTTTTTCTTTTTGATATAGAGAGAGAGCATGAGGGGCAGAGGAGGCAGAGGGAAAGACAATCTTAAGCAGTCTCCACACTCAGCATGGAGCGTGGTGCGGGATTTAATCCCATGACCCTGGTTTCATGACCTGAGCTGAAATCAAGAGGCAGAGGCTCAACCCACTGAGCCACCCATGTGCCGCTGGAAAATGTCATTTTTGGCATCCCTTTTTCTGTAGAGCAAGGCACATAGGAGATATTGAGAACTAAGTAAACGTATATAGCATGATCAAAATGTTTGTTTTAATGGGAAATAATTTCATTTTCAAAAATGTCAAGTTTTTTTTTTCTCCTATTCTGAGGGGAAACCCATACTTGAGGGTGATGATTTCTCTTATTTCGTTAACTATCAAAAACACCGGTTTCTTGCATTGAATACACACTGGGCTTTGGTCTAATTGCTATGTACATTTTTATTATATCCCAGTTGCAATATCATTGACTACGTGCCTCTCTCAAGTCAGAGGTTTATGATTAAGTATACATTTTGATTTATACATAGTACAGTTATAATCTCTTTGCAAACAACCAATAATTCTGAGTTTAAATACAGTTGCGACAATTCAATCTTATTCCTAATCTGGCTACATATTCCTCTTTTTCTTGATATAATTGTTTTTTCTCTGAAAATCCAATGGGTAGTTTTATGAACACTAAAGAGAGGATCTATGTGATTCATTCTCCTACTTTATTCTTTTCTTTGAACTCTATTTTTCTGGTTTTGCAGCAATTATTAGGGTATTTCCATGGATTTGATAGCTAAAGATATGAAAAGATGGTACTTCATTAGTAGAACAAATTGGCCCATCACGCTTGATAATGATATAGACCACTCCCAAGAACATTACTGCTAACTGAGCTCCATAACTTTTCTAGGTATTTAGAAAATTTGTCTTTCTCCTAGCCTTCTAAGGATTATTTTTGATCTAGATAGAAAGCTTAATGAACTAAAGGTGATAGCTCTTGGGATAATGGGCCTTTCTAATAGAAAGTGGCATAGGATCAAGCTTCAATTTCCCCTAGTAGGACCTCCTTTCAACCTTTAATCAAAATTCTGTGTTTTTGCCATTTCCATGAATTCTGAGAAGAGCACTGGGATAAGAGGCTAACTTTTAATTTACTTTACTAATTTATAATTGCTGCATGATCATACATTGTTTAATAAGATCTCATTACCATATTCCCCATATGGGTTGTTTTATAATAATATTAGACAGGGAGAAAATTAAAGAAATAATACTCTTCCTCAACTTATAGCAGAATATGCAAGGAATATTATTTGGAACCCTTCATTTTACTTGTTATATTTTTTTTATATATTCCTTATCACGTTAGGTTTCTTTTTGGCTTTCTATCCTACACTAATGATAAATGACAGGGCAAGTTAGTAATGGAAGTCTGGCAATAGCTGTGAATGCACGTATCAACCTGAGCAAAATGTAATATGAAATGACGGACTTAGGATTTTAATGAGGATGGCATAATTTAATACTATTTTCTTGCCTTGTTAAAAGAAATGGATTTTGTACCATACTTAGCTTATTATAATTTTTGTCATAAAAATGATTCACTGAAAAGTACTGCCTAAAAACATACCTTGTTTTTGAATTATTTTTCTATTGCATACTGTCGCATGTTCAAATTTAAAATAAAATACATGGTTTATCTGCAAATAATTCTATGTCATTCTGATAATTGAGAATAAATTTCCTAGGCACATAATTTCAACTTATATATTTGCTTTAAGAGATTTTCATGCTTTTTAAAAATTATATTTCATTTAAATGACCTGAAGGGTAGTTTTCTACCTAATTTTCTAAATCTATTTTAAATTATATACTGCTAGATAACTATAATTTATCACAAGTTGCCTATATTTTGCATTATTGTATTATTTATATTTTGTCATTTTTATGTTTGACAAAGGATGTCTTGTGATTTTTGATATTTGGAAAGGTGACAGGCTTTATTCATTTACTCATTCAAGATATTACAGTGAAGAATTGCTAAGTATAAGGCTTTGAAGAATGTACTGGCAAGGCTATGGATATGATTTTGACATATATTCTACCTTAAAGGAGTTTGTAGTTCAGAAAAAAACTTACAGCTGAATAGAACCATTTAAATAAGCTTTATGTGTATGGATTGATAAAATACCTTTGCAAGTTGTAGAGATAACCAAACTATTGTTAAAACATTTTCTAATAGCTTTCTTAATTTTTAATATTTGACTACAGTGCTCAAGTATATTTCAAAATTATTATAAATTTAATTCAAATATATAACAAATATACACTTAAAATGTGAAAAGTTTTAAAATTCATAAAAGTCATGATTTTCTCTCAGTACATTATTTTTTTTCTTAAAGCAAATCAATTTGCTTTCTAGTCATTTCACACAGTCTCACACCCAACATAATTTTCTCTTTAGCTTTCCAACAAATGAATTTCAATTTTTTATAATGATGTTTTTTGTCCTTACTCTGAAAATGACAAATGGTTTGCCAAGTATAAGGAATTATGAAAAGCAATATGTTCTTTCAAAGTACATTACATTTTCCTCAAATCTATTTTTTTCTATATCCCTTAGTGTAAAGATGTTCTTCTTGCACCCACCCACCACAACCACCAATATATAAATTCAAACAATAGAAATTAACACTTCAGTGGCATAAAAAGGTTTATAACTTATAGGGAAAAAAAACAAACAAACAACTGAAATAGCTAAATGTGTCTTTGATGCCTACCGGAGTAGGCTGAAACTGCACACTCTAGACCTTAGCTGGATGCTAAGGTGAGAATAAAATATTTCTTCACAAGGGAATCACTCTGGTCTACTAAATGAGTAGTGCCAGCCTTTACTATTTTGATCATAAAAAAGCAAGAGAATGAAGGGGACCAATCTCATGAGCACTGACAAGTCTAGCCTTATTAAAAGTTTTAAGATTCAGACAGTCCACTATAATGTCCTTCAAACTGATCAATTTGTAAGTAATCCCTCTTCTTTGTGAATGGAGAAATTATATGGCAAGAGACATTAAAGATCTCTTTTCTCTGAGTGTAATTATTCAGCACTCATATTTGTTCGCTCAATAGAACAGATATACCAAGTCTTCTAAATCTATTGAGAAAAAGACAGATAACACATTATACAAGAATGTACATTATAGTGAGTGCAGTAGTGGAAATGATATGGAAATAGTGCTGGGTTTTCAGTTCCAGTTTAATACTGTTGTGTTTCTTGTGATGTAAATACATACTAATCCTTCAAGAGTTGTGTCAACTGAAGGTAATACTAACAACCTTAAGATAAAAATTATATTTTCAGTTGATAATATCCTTCCAGCAGCTTAACATCCTAAGAGTTTTATTTGAATAGTGCTCACTTGTCAGTAATCTGAGATACTTTATTTTCCCCTGTCAAAATCTGATTGTCCACTCCAGCATTCACCTCCAAAGACCATTTATTTAGTAACCCTGACCAATTTTAAGCGTGTTGAGTACATCACACATTGAAGGTGGAAATCAAGAAGATGAATGGTAGGCAAGAACTCACTGAAGCTGATAGGAATCATTTATCTTAACAGCATGATAGTATAATCACATCCTGATAGGTCATATGAGATTCTAGCAGATGACTTTAAGGCAAAGTTCAGGAAAACTGACAATTTCCAAGCCCAAGGACCTTCCCCAAATAGGTGATGTTCCTCCTTTGAAAATGTATAAATAATTTGTTGTGCCCAGTAATGCCGGGGTATGGAGTATTACACAGTTAGCCAACAAAAATATGAAGTATTAAAGACTATATACAGTAATGTTCTTCCAAAGTAAGCAATGTGGGATATAGGGTCTCTACATATACCTCTGTCTACAGTAGTATTTTATGTCAAAATTCCACACTATTTTTCTTTCCTTTTCATGTTTTTATTGCTACCGTGTCTAGAGAGCACTATAATCCACATTACAAAATGTGCATTGTAATAAACATATAAGAATAAGCATATCAGAAAATTTTATATATAATTTACTATGTTATTTCCTATATAAATTTATTTAGTAACACTCTGTAAGTCAAATTATATGGTCCCATTTATTTAAAGATACAGAAACACATGGCTGTCCCATTTAAAATATCAAATTTTGTTTTTATGACCTGAAGAGCAAATGAATATAAAAATAGGTAAACATTTAGAATTGGCATATAGTTAAGTCAACAGAAATTAACAGTTAAAAGATTTAAATATTTGAACTATTTTACACAATTCCTCATAAATTAGTACGATTTGGGGGGGGGGAGGGTTTATAAATTTTCCAATGTCTTTCTTTTTGTTTATTGGTTTCACAGTTATTTTGTACATTTATAAATTATATTATATGTTAACATAGACTTGCAATATTTTTAAATATTCTCACTTAGGTTTGTATTTTTGGTTGAGCACACGATTCATACTTTGTAATCAGAAAGTTTTCTCTCTCTCTCTCTTTTTCTCCTACCCTAATCATCAAATGCATAAGCAGAACAAGTTCTTCCTCTCCCCTTGGGTAAAGACTCATGCCTTTTCTCTGATCACTCATGATTATTATAAAGTGGCTTATAATCACTTGAAGACATAAATATGGT
This sequence comes from Neofelis nebulosa, assembly GCF_028018385.1. Lineage (NCBI taxonomy): Eukaryota > Metazoa > Chordata > Mammalia > Carnivora > Felidae > Neofelis > Neofelis nebulosa. The sequence continues at coordinate 67,184,057 of NC_080784.1, read as the reverse complement.
TTGATTCAATACTTAGGTCCAGTCACACTTACTATTCAATATTGCAACCTTATATAAGACTGTAGCTACTGTTGCTAATGCAACTGAAGATTGCTTCAAGCAAGAAAGTTCTAGAGGTTTTCTTTAGTCTTTCTAGTTTCTTTACTGAATCACTTCAATCTCTCCTCTCATTGGCTTTTCATAGTCTCTCTGACCTTTCTGAAATGAAGCAAGGGAAAGTGGGAAGATAAGGGGAATTAAGATGTTCTTAATCAGTTATTTCATTAACTCCCTGCATAATCTCTGATCTGACAGAAGAATAAAGCTGATACTTTTTTCAAAGGGCTTGTTCCCATAACAAGAGAGCAATTTCTTTTTGTTTGGCTTCCTGCACTACTTCAGTTATTGTTTCTTTGGTAATCCACTCCACCCAGAAACTACATTAAGATCCCAAAGTCACTGCAGGTGACCCTCTTAGGTATAATTTTAAACAATTCCATCTGGAGATTCATAGGAAATCATGTTGTTTCTAGAAAATATCCATTTCTTCTACATTCTTTCTATGGATAAACTGTGCAGGCTGCCCAACACATGTAAATCTCATCCCAAACTACAGAGAGAATAGTCACCAGACTTTGATTTTAAGATTTGTTTGCCTGGAGTCTGTGATGCTTAATTTTACATGTCAATTTAGTTAGTCCATGGTGCCCAGATTTCTTGTCAAACACCAGCCTAGATGATTAAAAGGAGAGGATTCTGGGAAAATGATGGAGTTCAAAGCACTGGGAATACATATCCTCATCTAGACAGCAATTGTACAGAGAATCTATCTGTAGTAACTATATTGGAGCTCTGGAGTTTATTCAAGGTTTACAATTTCCAAGGGAAGGCATGGATAGAAAACTATAAGTAATTTCAGTTCTAGGACAGTAAAATCCTTCCATCACCTACCCCTCAGCTCAACAGCAGGCAGACCTACGTGTGTTCTTAGAGCACCCTACAATCAGCGAGGGAGTCAGGATGGGCTAACGGATCCTGTTTTTAAATATCAGAGATTTATGCTTTGATTATTGATTGCAGCTTCTGATAACAGAGGTGCAAATGGCAGACAACCATTGTTGTTGAACCTCACTCCAATGTTGCCACCCTCTTTGCCTCTGGCTGATGTGACTTCTAGGGTATTTAAAGAGTCAGCACCCTTTTTTTCTAACTCATTCACTTTTCTCTTTTTGCCTTTTGAGAGGTATACATTAAATATGAGAATATTCAAAAGCAGCTTCTTATACAGTGAAATTAGAGTGTCACCACAAAATGACCAGGAAAGGGGGCAGGCTCAGAAAAACCTGAGAAGACCTAACATTTACACCTCAGGCTGATCCTGCATCCAGAAACAGTCAACAAGAAGCAAAAAAATTGAAATCAATAACAAAACCCTCCCCCAAAATACAGAACTTTGGGAAAGGGGAAGGATCTGATTTCCTGATTTACCACATTATAACAATATAATTTACCATATTATAGTTGAATATACACTCTTCAACAAAAATTGCAAGGCATAAAAGAAATAGGAAAGTGTAAACCATTCAAAAATAAGCAAACAGAAACTGCCCGTAAAAGACTTAATAGCCAATCTCTATATAAGACAACGACTAAAACAAGTATCTGAAGATAGTCTTAACAGATATTCAGATATCTAAAGGAAGAGGTGGAAAATTTCAAGAAAATTATCTCTGACCAAAATGGAAATATCAGAAAGACATAGAAAACCTAAAATGAACTCCCCCCTCAAAAAAAAAAAAAACAAAACTGGACGTTTAAAGTACAATAACTGAAATAAAAAATTCATTAGAGGGATTCAAAGCAGATTTTAAAAGGTAGAAAAAGAATCAGCAAACTTGAAGATAGTACAGTGAAAATTTGAGTTTGAAAACAGAAAAAAAGTGAAGTAAAGTAAACATAGCCTAAGAGATGTGTGGGACACTATCAAGGCAATCAATACATGTATGCATTGTAGGAGTCCTAAAAGGAGAAGAGAGGAAGGGCAGAAAAAATATTTGAAGAAATTAGGGCTGAAAACCTCCCCAGTTTGATTAAAGACATGAATATAAATATTCACCAAGCTCAATGAATCCCACATAAGATGAACTCCAAGAGACCCACACCAAGATACATCATAATCAAACGTTTGCAAGGCAAAGAAAAAGAGACTCTTGAAAGCAGCGAGAGAGAAGGGACGCATCACATACAGGAGATCCTCAATAGGTAATAAGCAGATTTGTCAACAGAAACTTTGGAAGCCAGAGGCAGTTACCTGATATATGCAAAGTGTTAAAAGAACAAAACAGTCAGCCAAGAACCCTATATCTGGAAATACTGTCCTTCTAAAGTGATGAAGAAATTAATACATTGACAGATTAAAAAAAAAAAAAAAAGACATTCTCAGATAAGAGAAGCTGAGGGAGTCTGTTACCATCAGATCTTCCCTGCAAGAAATGTTAAAGGTAGTCTTGCTGGTTGAAATGAAGGGTCATTAGACATTAACTTGAAGCCTAATGAAGAAATAAAGATGATAAAGATACATACATGGACAATTTTAAGAGCTAGTCTTATTATAATAGCTGTATGCCACTCAGCTTTTTCATTTCTATATTATATAAAAAACTAATATATTAAAAATAATTAATAGTTTAAAGCTGGTATCATTGCAACTTTCTTTTGTAGCTTTACATTTTGCTTTCTATATAACTTAAGAGACTAAAGTTTAAAAAAAATGTTAGTTCATGTTTTGGACACATAATGTATAAAGATGGAATTTTGTAATATTAACAACAGAAAGGGGTGCAGATGGAGCCATAAAAGGGCAGAGGTTTTGTATGTTATTAAAATTAAGCTGATATAAATCCAAAATAGGGTGTTAACACTTAAGAATATTACCCCAAAGATAATAGCTATAGAATATACACACAAGGAAATGAGAAATTATTATTAAATTTACCATTGTTTATCATCAACTAAGCACAAAAGAAGACAGTAATGCAGGAAATAAGGGACAAAAATTGCTGAAGACATATGGAAAACAAGTAACAAAATGATAGATGTTAAGTCTCTCCTTATCAGTAATAACTTTGAATATATTGGATTAAACTCTCCAATCAAAAAACAGAATGGACAAAAAAAACATTATCCAAGCATATGCTGCCTGCAAGAGACTCATATTAGATAAAAACAAAAATAGTTTGAAAGTAAAAAAATGGAAAAAGATATTCCACATAAATAATAACCAAAAGAGAACAGGAATGGCTATACTAATATCAGACAAAATATACTTTAAATCAAAAGTTTACAAGACAAATAAAGATATTATATGTTAATAAATATAGCAAGAACAATAACATTTGTGTATCTAATAATAGATCATCAAAATATATGAAGCAGTAATTGATAGAATTTAAGGAAGAAACAAACTTTAATTCACCATTCTCAATAATGGATAGAACAACCAGATAGAAGATAAATAAGGAAACATAGGACTTGATCAACTCAATGAAGTAGCTGAGTGCAATACACATATACAGAATATTCTACCTAACAACCATAGCATACACACTACAATCTCAATAAATTTCAAATACAAATAGACAAAATATCTTCTCTGACCACATGGGATGAAGTTAGAAGCCAGCAACAAAAATAAAACTGGAAAATTCACAATTTGTTGGAAATGAAACAACACTCTGCTTCATTGTATTTCCTTGGTCCTTTGTCAAAGTTCAGTTGACTGTTTATTAAAGTCTACTTATGGGGGAACCTGGATGGCTTTCAGTTAAGCATCTGACTCTTGATTTCAGCCCAGATCATGGTCTCATTGTTGTGAGATCAAGCCCATGTTGGGCTCTGTGCTGGGCATGAAGCCTGCTTAAGATTCTCTCCCTCCTTCTCCTTTGCCCCTCCCCTGCTTGTTCTCTCTCTTTTTCTCTCTCTTTCTCTTTCTCTCTCTCAAAAAAAGCAAAAAGTTTTTGAGTTCTCCATTCTGTTCTATTGACCAATTTATCTATAGTTTTCCAATACCACAGTATTAATTACAGTACTTTATAGTATAACTTAAATTTAGGTGGTATAAGACTTCCAACTTGTTATTTGATATTGTGTTAGCTATACTGAGACTTTCATCTCACAATATAAACTTTAAAATCAGTTGTGAACATCCTAAAATAACTTGTTGTGATGTTGGAATTATGTTGAATCTACAGATCAAATTGAGAGGAACTGACAGCTTGACAATATTGATCTTTCTATACGTGAACATAGAGTATCTCTTCATTTACTTTGTTACTTAATTTTGTTCATCAGAGTTTAGTAGTGGGCTTTGCATATATCTTGTACATATTTTGTTAGGTTTATATCTAATTAGGTATTTACCTTTGCTGAGTGTTAATGTAAACGGTATGGTGTTTTAAATTTCAAAATCTATGTCTCCATAGTTAGTATATATATAGGAATGCAACTGAGTTTTGTGCATTAACTTTGAATCCTGCAATGTTGCTATAATTACTTATTAGTTCCAAGAGTTCTTTTGTTAATGTTTTTCCGATTTTCTACATAGATAATCATGTCATTTGCAAACAAAAATAGTTTTATGTCTTCCTTCACAGGCTATATACTTATTTCCTTTTCTTACCTTATTGCATTAGCAAGGATTGCCACTGATTTTGATTTTGCTTATTGTTTCATTCACAAGGTTACTGGATTCACAATAATATATGATATTCATTAACTTTTATATTGATAACTACCTATTTAAAGGGCATATGATTAAAGGGGTTTAACAGTGAGGTGTGATCTCAATCTAATGTAAGGTGCTCAATATCAGTTTGTCAGTCTCAATTCAAAAATAAAGTTGTATCTTTCATCCATCCACCCATATATTAGACTGTTAATGCATGAGCTATTCTTAGCAGAAAAATAGTTTTATGTCGCCCAAGAAGATAAGAGGATACAAACTGACTATTACTGTATATTTGTACACCAGCTCATTACAGCAGACAATTTTCAGGAATTTTTCAAGATGGTTATTAAACAGAGCAATTATTATTTTTTAAACATTTTAACATTACAACTGTACTATTTTCTATGCACTGAGAATATAGCAAAGCTTATGGGGCAGAAGATCCTACATTACGCTTGAAGCAATGTAGAGCCTAATAAAAGCTATATCCCTAACTCCTAAAAACTTTTGAACTTTTGAAAACTAATCCACCTCACATGAAAAAAAAAAAACCTTTATGAACATATAATTAAGTAAATGATGTTAAACAGAAGAAAAATACTCAAGACTCATTACTTCCTTTTTTTATCATTATAGAATTTTACTACTACTAAAGCACGTGAAGTTTAAGGGCTTGAGGTCATGTAGGTTTATTACATCAGTAAGGTGAAGACACTATAAAATGGAGTGCTGCTATGCATTATTTCATAACATCTCATTTGGTAGCCTGAAATTGATTGTGGTATGAGTATTTAAACCACAGGAATCACTAAAAATAGGCTTTTGTTGTGTGATAGTGGTAATTTTTAATTTATTAGCACACCAGTGCCCATTGTGTTTGTCTTATATATCTTGTTTGTGCTTTTTTTTCCCCAAATTTTAAGGTGAACTCAGATTTCACAATATGCATAAGCCGATTGACATGGGACCATGTTTGGCCCTGTACTGATTTCTTAGACAACTGCAGCATAGGAAAATAAACAGAGCAGCCTTTTGCAAACACTTGTCTGAAATATTTTTGATAGATCACACGAATTACATAGTCACTTAAACTCACAGTCTTTATAAATCACTATCATAATTATTTGCCATAGAGTTTCCAGAACTACTCGAACTCTTTTCTCATTAATACACCTTGTTCCTGGGGCTCCTGGGTGACTCAATCAGTTAAGCGACCAGCTCTTGACTTTGATTCAGATCATGATCTCATGGTTTGTGGGTTCAAGCCCCACTTTGGGCTTGGCACTGGTGGTGCAAAGTATGCTTGGGATTCTCTCTCTCTGTTCCCTTTCCAGCTAGTGTGCTCTCTCTCTCTCTAAATAAAAAAATAAAATAAACTTAAAAAAATATATATGTATACCTTGTTCTTACAAAATTCAATGCATAGTGATTAATTTAGTTAATCCAGAATGGAGTTCAAGATATTTTACAAAAATATTATACTGTTTATATCCATTCAGCACCTAGAAAACTGGATATTCTTATGAGGGGTTTTGTTTTGTTTTGTTTTGTTTTGTTTTGTTTTGTTTTGTTTCCTGTATTGTGGTTGAGAATAGGATAGTGTGTAAAGATTTGCTGATGTTAGACAATATGAGTTCTAATCCTGAACTTTAACCCTTGCCATTCTCAGAACCTAGTCAAGTTACATAATTGCCCTAACTCTATTTCTTTATCTGAAAACTGGTATCTTATCCATCTTAGAGTTGTTATGATAATTAAAAGTGATATGCAAGTGAATATTTATCTTATCTAATTAGCAAGATCTAAGTTGTCATTTTTTTCAATTTTCTTTTTTTAATTTACATCCAAGATAGCATATAGTGCAAAAATGATTTCAGGAGTAGATTCCTTAATGCCCCTTAACCATTTCGCCCATACCCCATCCCACAACCCCTCCAGTAACCCTCTGTTTGTTCTCCATATTTAAGAGGCTCTTATGTTTTGTACCCCTCCCTGTTTTTATATTATTTTTTCTTCCCCTCCCTTATGTTCATCTGTTCTCTGTCTTAAAGTCCTCATATGAGTGAAGTCATATGATATTTGTCTTTCTCTGACTAATTTCGCTTAGCATAATACCCTCTAGCTCCATCCACAAGTTGCAAATGGCAAGATTTCATTATTTTTGATTGCTGAGTAATACTCCAGTGTGTATATATACCACCTGTTCTTTATCCATTCATCAGTTGATGGACATATGGGCTTTTTCCATACTTTGGGTATTGTTGATAGTGCTGCTATAAACATGGGGGTGCATGTGTCCCTTTGAAACAGCACACCTGTATCCCTTGATAAATACCTAGGAGTGCAATTGCTGGGTCATAGGGTAGATCTATTTTTAATTTTTTGAGGAACCTCCATACTGTTTTCCAGAGTGGCTGCACCAGCTTGCATTCCCACCAGCAATGCAAAAGAGATCCTCTTTCTCTGCATCTTTGGCAACATATGTTTTTGCCTGAGTTGTTAATGTTAGCCATTCTGACAGGTGTGAGGTGCTATCTCATTGTGGTTTTGATTTGTATTTCCCTGATGATGGGTGATGGTGAGCATTTTTTTATGTGTCGGTTGGCCGTCTGGATGTCTTCTTTGGAGAAGTTTCTGTTCATGTCTTTTTCCCGTTTTTTCACTAGATTATTTGTTTTTTGGGTGTTGAGTTTGATAAGTTCTCTATAGATTTTGGATACTAACCCTTTGTCTGATATGTCGTTTGCAAAAACCCCCTCCCATTCTGTCAGTTGCCTTTCAATTTTGCTGATTTTCTCCTTTGCTGTGCAGAAGCTTTTTATTTTGATGAGGTCCCAGTAGTTCGTTTTTCCCTCTGTTTCCCTTCCTTCCCGAGACGAGTTGAGTAAGAAGTTGCTGCAGCCAAGATCAAAGAGGTTTTTGCCTGCTTTCTCCTCAAGGATTTTGATGGCTTCCTGTCTTACATTTAGGTCTTTCATCCATTTTGAGTTTATTTTTGTGTATGGTGTAAGAAAGTGGTCCAGTTTCATTCTTCTGCATGTCGCTGTCCAGTTTTCCCAGCACCACTTGCTGAAGAGACTGTCTATTCCATTGGATATTCTTTCCTGCTTTGTCAAAGGTTAGTTGGCCATACATTTGTGGCTCCATTTCTAGGCTGTCACTCTGTTCCATTGATCTAGTGTCTGTTTTTGTGCCATAAATCGTCATTCTTATACACTAAATATGTTATAATTATAGTTCATAAGGATACAAAATAATATTTTAAAAGATAATAGATTGAAGATATAATTAAAATTACTCTTGTTAGTATAAATTTAAAGCATATTTTGGATATGTTAGAAGGCACCAGTCTTTAAATCTGGGCTTGCAAAAGCATGAAGGTGCATATGTATCATGGTCCAGCTACAGATAAATTTTTTAAAAATCAGTATCAACATTATCAACTTTCAAATGTATAATTTCCCAAAACAGGTCTGATGGAGGACATTCAGTGATTTGTGCCTATTTGCCCCCTCTTTCTTCATAGTAGGCATTCCCCCACTTTTCAGAAGAAAGGTATCCCTCTCTGTCATCTAAGCACTTGCTAAAGTGCATTTTCCAGGTGAAACCTTCCAGTTTACAACACAAATGGCAATCTTCCCTGAAAAAAAAAACAACTTGAATTTTAAGGAAAGGTTTGTGCCTGGAATGTTATCTCTTTCATTCAGGTTACATACTCAAGGTAAGCGTTACTTTACAATGAGATTACCAAAGTGAGATCGTTGTCTAGGTCATGCCTATTAATAGGCTTATTTTTTATTGAAAATGAGTTCTGATTTTTTCTTATGACAGAAAGTTAGTCTGACTTGGCTTGTCTGTTTGACAATGAAGGCTTGTTTTGCTAATTAAGTAACTGTGACATTATCTATAAATACAATAAGATAAATCTGCAGCTTCACAATTTCCAGAAAAGTATATTTAATGCATATATACAATACAATGTATGCCAGAACAAAATCCTTTGCATATTTAAATTTATGATGAAAAATAATAGATTCCAATTTAAAAATGTATGAGGTGCTTTGTAGTTTTGCAAAGTTATTATAATGTGTTAGAAAAATATTTGAAGACCAATATTATAATATATAGACAGTTGAATATTAGATGAAAACTAGTAGTTTGATGATTGATATAATTGTATCCAAATATAAAATTTTATTATTCATCTCAGATGAAAATGTATGTATTTGGAGTATTTCATTATTAACTAGCAATAGTTATCATTTTATGATTTTCTATGACTTTTCCAAAAATTAGATAACACTAATACCACATCTATAAAGCTGGTACAATAATATTTATTTACTGACACAGGATGCTTTGACAATGACATATTTTTATATTTTCAATTAATTAAATGTATTTTATTTTCAATAAATCAAATTGGTCTTTTTCTACGTGACAGAAATCATCCCAGCTTTTGAGATTTATAAATTAGTAATTAAATAAAATTTCTGCTCCCATTTTATGTCACATTCTAGTGAAACATCAGCCTACAAGCCTCCTTAACATGTTGGGGGTCCGGTGGAGTGAAATAAAAAAATCCTCCACCTGGTCCGGCCATACTTGGGATATCAGTGTAGTTTGATTACTGTAAAAGACTGACACTAGCTTCGACCCCAGCACTTTTACCTAAAGTGGTTCTGATTGGTTCATATTTTTCACTGTGGAGTCTTGCCCTGGGAACACAGAAATGGTGCTCTCCATAAAAAGGTATAATACCATAAGATATGATAATTAATAGATATGGTATAAAAGAATTCAAACACAAAAGCAGTGGGGTCCTTTACCATATAGATGGGGGAGAAAAGCAGCGGAGAAAAAAGATGATGTACCAATTGCTAGTCTCCAGGATATAGAAAGAATCATGTGTATAAAGTATCTAGTAAACAGACTTAAAATTTGAGTCTAGGGAAATTTTGGCTCCTAACTGGTAGAACTGAATAACTAAAATACCATTAAGAGGAAAGATCTGGGGCGCCTGGGTGGCGCAGTCGGTTAAGCGTCCGACTTCAGCCAGGTCACAATCTCGCGGTCCGTGAGTTCGAGCCCCGCGTCGGGCTCTGGGCTGATGGCTCGGAGCCTGGAGCCTGTTTCCGATTCTGTGTCTCCCTCTCTCTCTGCCCCTCCCCCGTTCATGCTCTGTCTCTCTCTGTCCCAAAAATAAATAAAAAATGTTGAAAAAAAAAAAATTAAAAAAAAAAAAAAAAAGGAAAGATCTGATTTTAGATTATCTTAATATTAAATTGTTTAATATTATTATTTTTACAACTTACTTTTTCAATCATGATAAAACACATAAATAATGTATTGAAATAGTATTATTGATATAGTAGACACTGTAGATAATGTATTGGCTATTCCGTATAGATGATGTCAAATCATCAAACTTATTACACAGCTATTAGAGGTAATTATCTTAATACAGAACTAGAAAAACTGTACAATTTAAGAGTCTTTTTTTTAGAGGTAACCTTACAAAACTATAGAAATAGATTTTTTGTAAAGATCTGGGGTTTATGATTTCATATAAATAAAAAAACTAGAGTGAATTTTTTGATACAAAAAACTATACTTATTTGTATATAGACAATGAAAATAAAGACACAGAAAATGGAATAAAGAATAACGTTTTTCTAATAGCTTCCAAAATATATTTGCCACCTTGGTAAAGAAGGTATTGTATAAATTATATAAATTAATGTAGATAAATGAGAAAAAGAAGCAGATCCTATTGAATTAGATGTTATAATTTGTGTTGCATTGTTGTTGCTTTAACAATGACATTTTCAGAATCATAAAACCCGCTTCCTTAACTGTGTGCACATGTTGAGTAAGCTTAAAGTTTGAGGGTTATATTTGCTACTCTTCTAACAGTTTGGCTCTTCTTAGTTTGGGGAAGCAAGCACCCCCTTCTCTGTTTTTATCTCCATTCATTTGGCACAACAAATGCAATCCAGATTCAAAAAACAAAAGAGTACAGAGAAAAATTAGTTGAAATGTATTTATTGTGACTCTATTTAAAATAAATTGTTAAGGATTGCTTTCCCAAAGTTCTTTAAAAATGTCTTCTGAATGCCTGACTCTGACAGATATGTATTCATATAAAATTAAAAAAAAATACAGCTGAAAATTATTTGGATCTTAGCTACTTTTTATGACTCTATGCACGTATTCATCAGGTTTCAAATGTCCTTATGAATTATTAATCCAGCTTTTTTTCCAATTCATAAGTAATTATGCTCAGAGTAATAATTAAAAGTACATATGTTCTTGGGCATTTGGGTGGCTCAGTCGGTTGAGTGTCCGACTTCAGCTTAGGTCATGATCTTGCAATTCGTGTGTTCAAGCCCCACATGGGACTCATTACGGTTAGTGCAGAGACTCTGTCCCTCTCTCTCTGCCCCTCCCTTGCTGTGCTCTCTCAAAAATAAAAACATTTTTTTAAAGTACATATATTCTTTTGTTGATACCCAAATACATTGTTTAGTATGTATTTTCAAGAAAATATTCATGATCAGTACTTAAAACAAATATACATCTATACAACCTATAGATTGTATAGGTTGTGATTTACAGAACTATCATAATTCCTGAGTTTACAAGGGCTTCTTAACATTTCTTGGAGAAAGGAGGAACACAGAGAAGAAAGTTACTGGTAAAATGTTCCCACATAATATTAGTAAGGCTTTACAATAGAAAGCTTCATAAAAAATTTTCAAAGTTGCTGCTTCATTCTGGGTGACTTCACAGAGATTTCAATTGATTTTATAATGTTTCCCAGAAAATGTCTTTACTTAGATTGAGTGCTGTGGATTTCTTTTGCAGATATGAATTTAATGTTCCATTTAAGGCATAAACAGAATGAAGTATGCCCTAGAATAGAGTACTTGGGATTTGTGGGCATTTTGTTTGACGTTATTTTTGGAGTGCTGTAACTAACTTGTGTATACTTGGTTGTCATTTTAGGGCAGTTGTTTTGTGGGAGATTTTGATATTATATACCTGTAAGATTTTTTGTTGTTAAAGAATAAATAATAGGACACATTTGCTTTTATGTTCCATTTTTGGCTTATTAATAGTTCATTTTAAAAAGTAATGGAAGAGTCTTATCATGTCCAGAATCATGAAAAATTATCTCTAAATAGCAATTTGTTAAAATATATCTTGCAACCATTCTAGTGGAAAGCTATGCTGAGAGATGTAGGATACACTGGTTTTGTTCTTCGAGTAGGAAGAAATAATTCAAACAGAAAACAAATGTGAAAAAATTTATTATATACTATTTTGAATGATTCATTAATTTTCCTTTAAATAATAATGCTGCTCTTTGTTGAGCTATAATCTGACATTTTACTATTTTATGCACAGAACTGTGCTCCTATTCATGTCATTAAATAGGAATTTAAATTGCAGCAATATTATTAAGGGGAATATATCCATTATCCATTTTATTATGTTTTATGATATACATGAAGACACAAGAGTATATTACTCATTGAGATAATGACTAGATATTTTGCTGTGGTAGAATTTTAATGAATAAATGGCATTTACATTGGTTATTTATCTAGTCTTTTATTTAAGGATAGCATGCCTGTAGTAGTTACCAAGGGCTAACACTTTATCATTTTAGAAAGACGTAGTGAAGGTATTGGCATGTTAACAGGTCATATCAGAGCTCTTATACCAGCCTCTCTCATTTCTGAAGACTTAGGAGATTAGAGAGGTTGCTGCTGTGTTTGTGACAAATCAAAGAAAGATGGATCCTATACATGCATGTTTGCTCCAGAGTTTAAACCACTTCCATCAAAACCCAACTCTGACTTTTTTTAAGTTTATTTATTTATTTTGAGAGAGAGAGAGAGAGAGAGAGAGAGAGAGCGAGCATGAGAAAAGGGGTGGGGCAGAGAGGGAGAGAAAGAGAGAGAATCCCAAGCAGGCTCCGCACTGTCAGTGTGGGGCCCAATGCCGGGATCGAACTCGAATTGTGAGATCATGACCTGAGCTGAAATCAAGAGTGACACTTAACCGACTAAGCCACCCAGATGACCCATGACTCTGACTTTTAATAGCTATGAGTTCTTGGGCATATTACTTCCTACTATAATCTCTCAATTTCCTCCTGTGTAAAATGTGAATGACAATAACTAAATAATAAGATTACCATGAGGATTAAAGAATGTGTGTGTGTGTATATATATATATATATATAGCCTTTAGAAAAATACTTAGCACATGGTACATGATGTATAGGGCATTATTATTATTCTTATTAAACGTTGGCTGGAATAATGAATGGAGAGAATAGTTGTAGAAAACACCATACTTTCCACTGTCCCCATTCTACCAACATGGTTCCAAGTAGTCATAGATAAAACTGTGCAGCAGTTTCAGACAACTTCTGCCCTACTCAACTGACCTTGTCAGAGCAATTGTCCTCCATGGTGCCTTTTAAATTCTAGTTACACATTGCCATTTTATTGTCCTATTGCTGCTCTGTCCTTCTCCATATACCAAAAGTAATCCTTAGAAGAAGCTCTAATATAAGTGGGTCAATAATCCCAAACACATTTTGCCTACGCAGTTATGAGGAAGGAGAGACACAAGTAAAATAAGAGTGTATCCTAACATGAAAATAGCATATAGCCTAATGATGAACAAAAAGAGACATAAAACCTAAATTATACTATAAAGTAGCAAATGACAAGTAGGGGTGAGAGAGAGGGCTGGAGCTATGATTGCTTAGGAGAAGCCCACTTTTCAGGAAATGGAATGGAGCAAAGAAATATTACAGAAAAATGAGTAATAGGTAAAAGTAGAAGTAGAGGAAAGTATTTCACGAAGGGCTTTGTGAATAAAGCAGAGCTAAATCTTAACTATTAACAGCATGTGAAGGAAGTAATACATAGATTGGTTTGTATGGAATAAAGTGGTAATTAGAAATTGTAGGTTTCTTTATTTTCCCATGCAGGTTTATTTTCCCAGGCAGTTTTCTGAGCATTTTCCAATTATAAACTAACATATTAAGAATAAGCACAAGAAAGCTGATGTGATTATATTAATATCAGACACAGTAGACTTCAAGACAAGAAATATTGAGATAAAAAGAACATATCATAATATTAAAATGTAAAGCAATTGAGAAGAGATAATCCTCAATGTGAATGTCTTTAGTAATAGAAAAACTAAATAAATGAGAAAAATTTTTAAAGAATTAAAAGTTGAAATAGATAAATCCACAATTACAATTTGAGATTTTTAACAATCTTCTCTCATTAACTAATAGAACAAGTAGGAAGAATTTCAGGAAGGATATAGACATTTGGAAAAACATTAGCAACTAATTTATCTAATTGATATTTACAGAACACAACATGAAATAATTGTGGAATACACATTTTTTCAAGTGTACATTGATCATTCTTTAAGGCAGAAACCATACGCTAGACCATTCAATAAACCTGAATACACTTTACATGATTGAGAACTTACAGAGTATATTTCTGAACACAACAAAATTAAATTAAAATGCAAAATTAAATTTAAATGCAAAATATCTAGAAAATCCATAAATATCTGGAAACTAACCACATTCTTTGATATAAATCAAATGTCAAAGAAGAAAAACACAAGGGAAAATAGAAATCGTTTCAGGGGCACCTGGGTGGCTCAGCTGGTTAAGCATCTGACCTGATTTCGGCTCAGGCCGTGGATGGAGCTCCTCCTTGGGCTCTGCACTGACAGTGCGGAGCCTGCTTGGGATTCTCACTCTCTGTCCCTACTCTACTCTCTCTCGCATGCGTGCATATGTGCTCTCTCTCTCTCTCTCTCTCAAAATAAAGAAATATAAAAAAAGCATTTCAAATTAAACAGAAATTTAAACACAAAAATAAAAATTCATAGAATGCGGTAAAGTAGCGTTTGAAGGAAAATTTTTAACTGTAAATGCGATTCTTATATTAGAAAAAAAAAGATTAAAATTGATATAATCCTCCAATTTTAGGAAGTAGGAAAAAAGAGCAAATTAAACCCAGAAAAATTAGAAGAACAAAAATAAAGATTAGGGCTGAAATCAATAAAGTATAAAAGCGAACAGCGGTGTAAAATGGTAAGCATGTGGAGAAACTGAATTCTGATACACTACAGATGGAAATATCAAGTGGTCCGATCACTTTGGAAAACTGTTGGGTATGTTCTTAAACAAAAAAAGAAAAAAAAAAGCATCTATCCTATACTCTAGCAATTCTACTTCCAGGTTTTTACTCAAGAGAAATGAAAATATATGTCCAAAAGACTCATAGAAAAATGTGTACAGCAGCTTCATTCCTAAGAGCGCCATCTGGGAACAGCTCTAATGCTTTTCAACAGAAGAATGGATAAATTTTAGTACATTCATATAATTAAATACTACATAGCAATCAAAAGGAATGAACTACTAATAAATAAAACACAGAAGAAAATCTCAAAAATATTATGCTAAATGAAAGAGACTAGACCCCAAGAAAACATAAGTATTATTTATTTTTACGAAAAAAATAAGAACAGGTAAAAGTTATCTGCAACAATAGAAATCAGACTAATGATTTTCCATGGAAGATGGAGATTGACTAGAAGGGGGTGCAAGGGAAATTTTTGAGTTGATAGACACGTTATACATGTTGTCTGATGTGTTGTTTATACATGGATCCAAACTTATTGTTTACTTAATATCTGTGCCTTTCATTATATGTAAATTATATCTCAAAAAAAAAAATAAGATGGGAAAATACTTGGTGGAAAAAGGTAGTAATTCAGTCAGAATAGATGCCCCAAGCTACACATGTCATAGCATGATATAAATTTAATAATTTACCTTACCCATTGATAAATTGCAATTGGCACCCCTTCCTAAGTTATTAGATAAAGAAAGCTTCCCCCCTCTGCATGGACTAATTAGAAAAGATTCTTCTTCCCAGGTGACATAACTCTAAGGTGCACTTTTACCTTACTAGTACCTCTTCAAACATATGATTTTATGCAGAACATAATCTATACAATTTTATACTATAGACCTGGACCAAGAAAAGGGGTTAATGTACTATTAGAGATGAGCTTAGGACCAAGATAGACACGAGTGATTGTTGAGTAAGGGTGTAGACTAATAATACTGTAGAGGAGAATAGAGTCTTGGGCAGATTAGAATGAGGGAGATAACTTGGGGACTAAACTAGGGTTTCGGCAGTGGGAATAGAAAATGAGATATAAATGCATTATGAAAATTACTATAATTAATGGACTGATGCTACATGGTCAGGGTGGGGATGGGGGGAGCCTTGGGTCAGCATGAACAAATGTGACAAGTTGGCCTACTGTAAGTTTGCAAAGATAATAGCACTTCTTTTTTTTAAGCTTATATATTTATTTTGAGAGAGAGAGAGAGACATAGCACAGGGGAGGGGCAGAGAGAGAAGGGGAGACAGAATCCCAAGCAGGCTCCGCACTCTTAGCATGGAGCCCTACTCGGGGCTCAATCTCAAGAACCATGAGATCATGACTTGAACCAAAATCAAGAGTCGGGGACTTAACCAACTGTGCCATCCAGGCGCCCCAAAGACAATAAGCACTTCTAAAGTGTTAGTGCATGCATGCTCAAGCATCATAAGGAATCTATTCCCTTTATGATGAGTATTTTTTGTCTATTGAATGTTCTTTGAAAGTTGGGAAATAAAGATGAATATAAGTGGTCCTTATCTAGAAGTGTTAATAGTCTAGTGAAGTTGTAATTATCTTACTCTAATAAATAAACTCAAGTAAATGTTGTTATAGAATAAATATTTGTGGAAAATTATTTCAGAAGCACACACAAAGAGTTGGTTAACATGGCTATTGGGAGACAATCATTGACTTCAATCTTAATACATTACAGGGAATTCTACCAGGAGGAATACATTACAGACAAAAAGATCAACAGGTACAAAAACATGCATATACAAATAAAGATGAGAACAGAAAGAATTTATGTTACAAGAGGTTTTGTAAATATAAATCAAAGTTGTAAGAATAATGCCTCTTTTTTTCTACATGTTGGATTTTGACAACTGGTTACTCTTGGGCTGAATTTTAACTACAGGTATTTTAATGCCTTACCAAATATGTTTAACAGTTTCTGATTTAGTTACAAACAGTTAGATGTTGAGGAATTTCTCACAAAATTCAAAATGGCAATCTTATCTTCAAAAATAGAAAGATCTAGCAACACTATTTTTTCAGAATTTTGCAGCAGGAGCTGAATAATGCTTACCCTTTTAAGGTAAAGTGTGAATTCCTTGCTCTCTATTACATTTATGTTACTAGCTGGATATTTATCTGTATTTGTGTCAGTTTTCCTTTCTGTACCTTATAGGTAGTTAAGCAAGTTAGATAGATTGCTTGGTAAACAGATGCAGTAAAGTATATTAGTGACAATATCCTGAGTGCCATAACCTACTTAAGATCTAATTCGGTCTTATGATAAAGCAATGACAAATTGAATGGATGGGGCTAGTGAACCCCAGAGATATATGTGATAGAGAATAAATAGAATACTGTGTCTGATGAGTAAAGAGAGATTGCTTAGTAAGGATAATTTCATAGGTATCTGGAGTAGAAGGGGTAACTATTGTTAGATTGATGCTACATTTAAATATCTCCTTACATGTAAATTAGACATTCTGCCATTAAATATATGCTATAAGCCTTAATAACCCTGGGAAAAAGGAATAGATAACATAAGGAAGTAAAGAAGAAATAAAGGTATCACAAAAATGAAAGATGTCCATTTCTTCCCTACCAACAACTGACATTTTGTTTTCTCCTTTAGGGCCCAAACTTGGAAATGGTGATTTTAGAAATGGAGAAAAAATATATTGGGACTAAAGGTCTGCTTTTCCCCACATAGCTTGAAGGGGTTACAAAGCTTCTGAAAGAGTACTAATGTTGGCTGTGCTAAAAATCCTAAGTCAGATAAGCATAAGTGTAATTAATATTGATTAAGGTTTTCCATGGCCTGTGTATGATGTATCGAGGATCTGTAAGATCCAGATTGACTTTCTGTGAGGTTGTAAAGGTGGTGTGAAAATATGTGGCCTTGTAAATGTCTGGGACAGAAGAAAGAAGCCTCAGTGAGAGGGGCCATTATGACTGAGGAAGATGTAATGGTCTTCTACCATGGGCGCAGCACAGCACCCCCAAGCTAGATGGAGCCAGTTATACTTTAGTGACTATCAGTCCAAAGCTGATCATAGACAACATACTTCTTAAAAGGTGATAGCACAAAATTCTGTACAATCAGCATGGATGTCTCCTTCTCTCCCTTGCCATCAGAAGAAATACCTCATATACTCATTTGACACTTTGGGAAAGGAAGAGAGGGAATGGGAGGGGAAGCAAACTGACAATTGAAACACCCTGAGCTATTAAAGTAAGTGTATTTAAAATGAGAAATGAGGGCCACTGGGTGGCTCGGTCAGTTGAGTGTCGGAGTTCGTCTAGGGTCATGATATGGTGGTTCCTGAGTTTGAGCCCCACTTTGGGCTTTGTGCTGACAGCTCAGAGCCTGGAGTCTGTTTCGGATTCTGTGTCTCCCTGTCTCTGCCCCTCCCCCACTCGCACTCTGTCTCTCTCTGTTTCAAAAATAAAGATTAAAAAATTGTTTAAATGATAAATGAAAAAGAATTAAATATCTTTTCATATTTAAGTACAATTAATTAAAAAGCAACAAATATTTATATATTATTTTTGTTTTTTCTACAATTACCTGGATGGAGGACTGAAAGGGTGAAATGTAAGAAAGATAACATTAATCACAAAACATAAACAAAGTTGTAATTTCTTTGTACATCTGTAAGGTAAAATGTACACTTTAAATCTATAGGACAAATAGGTTGATATTTGCTGGATACTTACTATACCCCAGAAACAGCCTAAGTACATTATATTAATTAACTTATTTGGTCCTCATAGGGGGAAAAATAAACATTTGAAATACATCTTTACATTAACACTGCTTACAGACGAAACAATGAAGCAAAGAGCAAGTCAGTAACTTGTTAACACACAGATACCTATTAAATAGCAGAGCTAAATCTTAACTATTAACACCTGAAATTGGACACCTACCTTATTATTCACTGGTAATTTATTACTCTAAGACGTGAACATAATAGGGGTACCAATTTGTAAGGTACAAGAAATGGGTCTGATTTTTACAGGTTGGGTTTAAATGAATTTTCTTATGTACAAATGGGAATGTATATCAAACCCTGAAGAGAACACCATAAAATAGGGATTTGAAAAATATTTTCTAAATTGGAATATAAACGTGGCTGAGACAATAAAGATACAAATATAGGAGAGCAGAAGGATTTCCCTTCCTTGCCTCCATGTTGGATGACAATCCCATATTAGGGATATCAGATTGCATACAATAGTATTCATGAATGACTAACAACAACATTCATGTAAAGCGGTAATATCTTTGTTCTTTAAGAACTTACATAAATACACAATATGCTCTAAAAAATAACAAGAAATATCATTCATAGGAAAACACTGATCTAGACACTGGGAAAATATGGTATCTTTTACAGTCATATGTATTGTTCTGTTCCCCAATAAATAAAGTAATATAAAAACTTAGAATCATAAAATGTTAGAACTAGAATAGACTTTAGAGACTATCAAGTCCAATTTTATCATCTATTCTAAGACAAGATAAGTTTAGGCATTAAAAATGCCTAACAAAGTAAACCTGACTCAGAATACTCAGAGGGAATTTGGCCAAGTAATTAAAAACTAAACAAGGAACTACAGAGACATCCAAGTGAAATAAGAGAAACACATTCTCACTCAGAATGACAGTGTTTGGAGGAGGAGGTAGATTTTGTTTGTTTGTTTTAGGAATGCAATATAAGATCTTATCCTTCAAGGCAGAATAATGGCCTGAAACACTTCCCGGTTGGCCAGCATTCTCAACTCAGTTAACACAACATAACCTCAGACATTCAAGACAAAAATTTGAGTGAGCTTAAGCCTGAAAATTCATATTCCTGGTTGTGAATGTGCATGTGTGTGTTCCTTAAACATCGAAAAGATTTAAATAGCTTTCCACGGCATACAATACTAAACTGGGAAACCCTTAAGGACCACAATAAAAATATTTCAAAGAGAACTCCAGGACAAAGTAACTGAATATTGTACTCCCGTTTATTTTTACTTTGACTTTCATAAGAATTAGAGATCATCTTTCTTTCTTAGCTTAATGTCAGTTAAGCTTCATGACAGACATGTCACGTCTGGCTGGGGAAGGAGCAGAGAGAGAGAGAGTTACGAGTAGGTAACAGAGTTTCGCATCCTCACAGCCACCCCTATCTGAAATAACAGCAGTCCCAACTTTATTTATTTCTATGCTTTTCTATAATATTTAATTCTAACAAAGATTTCATAGACTTAAAAATTTCAGAAAAAAAATCTAATTGTGTCAGTGGGCACTCAACCAACAATGTGAATTTTCACCACTATTTATTCAGTGCTTTACGTCTGTCTGTCTTGTTTTTATAGAAGCAAATCTGTCTTACATTTCGAGTAATGGTGTCTTGGAAAAAAGACACACATGTTCATACTCACACAAACACTCCACACATTTTACTACTCAGGGATGTTTGAAGATTTCTCATTTCTACTTCTGTGAAATGTAAAGAAAATGTTTTCCTTTTATTATTCTACTTTGTACTTTATTTTTTTTTCTACTTTGTGCTTTAAATTTAATATTATCTTTCAGTTTGTGAAAGCTTTTTAAAATGATGGGGCACCTGGCTAGCTCACTCATTAGAGCATGAAACTCTTGATCTTGGGGCCATGAGTTTGAGCCCCACTCTGGGTATAAAGATTATTAAAAAAAAAAATCACTGTATTTTTGCTAGCAATCTGAAGTTAGGTAAATGATTAGTAGGATAATTATCTACAAAAATATATGAGAAACTTAAGTTCATGTGTGGATAGACCCATTATTAAATGGGAAATATTATTAAATTGAATCCATTCACTTCCTCAAATCAGACTTAATATAATCAGACTTAATATAATCAGATTTATATGTGATTTAATAATATTTCATAACATACATAAATATGTTATATATTATGCCAAGTACTATATAATAAAAATACATGTTTCATGTAACAAAATTACATGTTGGTGGCTCCAGTTAATTCAAAATTACAGAAAATGTCAGTTCAAGTAGCAGCCTGGAAAATTATTGATTGACTGAAGTAAGCAGTTTTTTTCCTAGCTGACACAATCACTTCAGAGTTGCAATAAGTGTAATTATATTAAATTGTGTTGTCTTTTACAAATGGTATATAATTAAAGAAAAACAGAAAAATCTTATAAGGTACTAGCAACTATATCATACCCATTCTACAAATGGAAAAACTGGAGTCCCAGGGAAGTTAAATAAATTGTCCAAGATCATCCAGTTAGGGAAAGGCAGGACCAGAACTCCAATAGATCTAATTCTAGTATATAGATTCCCTTAATATAGCTTATGCCCCCCCAGCCATCCAACCAATTTTCAAAAGAAATGCAAACTAGTTTCAAAAACCAAAAGGAGTTAGTAATAAAGAAAATCCTTGTGCGCATGATGTTACAATTCTTGATTATGGCTTCTTTTCAACCAGCTATTGCATGCTCAGCTTTTATGGTGAACAACAATTCTTTTTTGTTTTAAGTTTATTTATTTATTTTGTGAGAAAGGGAGAGGGAGCAGAGGAGAGGCAGAGAGAGGAGAGAGAAAATCCCAAGCAGGCTCCACACTGCCAGCACAGAGCCCAAAGTGGGGTTTGAACCCATGAACCGCCAAACCATGACCAAACCAAAACCAAGAGTCAGACACTCAACCGACTCAGACGCCCACGCACCCAAACATTTCTTTAAACAGAGGACTTACCTCATTCTGTCTTTATAAAAAAAAATTAATTAATAATGACTAGGAAGCATTCAGGAAAAAAATCTAAGCAAATGACTTTGAACACATTCTATAAAGCATATGAAACAGACATATATTTTGTCACTACTTGGAAAGAAATACACACAAAACTGCCTAATTGTTATCATTCAAAATAGTTTTATTGATAAATTTGTAATGCTATGGTGAAGCATAAACAGTCCAGGAATTATGGAAGATTTCCTTGGTATATTGGTCAGAGGGGAAAACAAATTCAGACGATGTTGTAAATAATATTGATTAGCAGACAGAAGTGCAACGGTGGAAGAGAAGAAGGTAGAAAGAAGATAGTTACCCCACAGAAAATGAATTAACCTCACCTTCCTCCTTGAGACCTTGGAGAAAGGTGGGAGGGCATGTATGTTTACAAGGGAACAGACATAAAACATAATCTATGTTAACACAACCTGAGCTACAGGAAACAGAGCCAGTGAGGGTGATGTTGATAAAGCTAATATTTATTGAGCGTTTAGAATATGCCTGGTTCTATGGTAGGATCTTTATATGGGTCCTTAAAAATTTTAAAGGAATAGAGTATAGGGGCACATGGGTGGCTCAGTTGGTTAAGCATCCAACTTTGGCTCAGGTATAATCTCACGGTTCGTGGGTTCAAGCCCCAGGTGGGGCTCTGTTCTCACAGCTCAGAGCCTGGAGCCTGCTTCAGATTCTCTGTCTCCCTCTCTCTTTGCCCCTCCCCTACTTGTACTTGCTTTCTCTCTCTCTTTTTCAAAATATGAATAAACATTTGGGGTGCCTGGGTGGCTCAGTTGGTTGAGCATCCGACTTCGGCTCAGGTCATGATCTCACGATTTGTGAGTTCAAGCCCCACATTGGGTTCTGTGTTGACAGCTCCGAGCCTGGAGCCTGCTTCAGATTCTCTGTCTCCCTCTCTCTTTGCCCCTCCCCTACTTGTACTTGCTTTCTCTCTCTCTTTTTCAAAATATGAATAAACATTTGGGGTGCCTGGGTGGCTCAGTTGGTTGAGCATCCGACTTCGGCTCAGGTCATGATCTCACGATTTGTGAGTTCAAGCCCCACATTGGGTTCTGTGTTGACAGCTCCGAGCCTGGAGCCTGCTTCAGATTCTCTGTCTCCCTCTCTCTTTGCCCCTCCCCTACTTGTACTTGCTTTCTCTCTCTCTTTTTCAAAATATGAATAAACATTTGGGGTGCCTGGGTGGCTCAGTTGGTTGAGCATCCGACTTCGGCTCAGGTCATGATCTCACGATTTGTGAGTTCAAGCCCCACATTGGGTTCTGTGTTGACAGCTCCGAGCCTGGAGCCTGCTTCAGATTCTGTGTCTACTTCCCTCTGCCCTTTCCCTGCTCATGCTCTGTCTCTCTCTGTCTCTCAAAAATGAATAAACATTAAAAAAAAATTTTAAGAATGAATAAACATTTTAAAAAATTAAATAAATAAATAAATAAATAAAATGGAACAGAGTACAAAATAAATGAAAGACACTATTTTGGGGATCAAATATGCTATCATTTGGGATGCCTGGGTGACTCAATCAGTTAAAAGTCTGACTTCAGTTCAGGTCATGATCTCACAGTTCATGAGTTTGAGCACCATGTTGGACACTGCAATTATACCAAGGACCCTGCTTCGGATTCTCTGTCTCTCTCTCTCTCTCTGCCCCACCCCACTTCACGTTCTCTCTCTCAAAAGTAAACATTAAAAAACTTTTTTAAAATGCTATCATTTGAATTCGGGATAAAAATCAATTGTTAAAAAATATTTATATTATTTTGATATATAAAAATAATATAATATTTAATATATTATGTCATGTGAAGTATATTTATATATCACATGTAATATTATATAAATAGATAAAATAGCCTAATAATAATAACATACCTGTGCATAAATTTTGTGTGTTTATTCCATGCCATGCATTGGCCCTCAGAGCTTTGTATACATTATATAACACTTACAGTAACTCCACAAGTTGAGTTTTACTTATTTCTCTTTTGCCTATGAGTCAAATAAAGCTTATTGGATACTTTAAGTTATTCACCCAGCTTGTTGCCATGTTTCCAACTAACCTATAAACTAGCTAAGACAATGATCATCTCTTTTACTTTAGGGGCATTTCTGCAAGGTACTTTTTTTTTCTTCAAAGAATTTCATGTCCCTCAGTTAAACAGATTTTTAGAGAGCTTAGCAGTCTTAGTTAGTTTATTTTGAGAGAGACAGCATGAGTAGGGGAGGGTTAGAGAGAGGGAGAGAGAATCCCAAGAGGGCTCTGTGCTGCCAGAGCAGATCCCAACACAGGGCTCACACTCATGAAACCGTGAGATCATGGCCTGAGACCAAACAGAGTTGGACACGTAACTGACTGAGCTACCCAGGTGTCTCAAAGAGCCTAGCAGTTCTAAAGCAATAGTAATTAAGATTCAAATTTTAATTAGAAAATAGCCAGTGCCCAATTACACAAATATTTATCTAACAATCATTACCATATCACAACAAAACAGTGTCTCTGTATGGAAGTTATAGCCTACAGAAATGGAGATTACTCTAATAGTTTATGAACAAGAAATGTTTGGAAAGTGGAAGGGTGGGGGATTATCAACAGCAGTGAAAAATGGATTGCAGGTGTGATTTAATGTTCTATTCTTACATGAGATTCTTTTTTTTTAAGCTAAGGATTTATTTAATTAATTGTGCTCACAGTAAAATGAAGCAATTTTTCCTTACACAATTCTTTAAAACCAATAGCAAAAAAGTGATATTTAGAATCTTAATAAACAAAGGGATTGTTTACAAAACCCCATTTTTATGCCACCTGGAGTATTCAATTCAATGGATGATAATGTAAAATATATAACATTAACTAATTAATTATATTTTATACATAACTAATGTGTAATTTGTAGAAATATATTCTAAACAATGGTATATGTTCTAGAATGCTTCATATACCTTCCAGAGTTTTACATTTATCATTTCAAGGGTTATGGTATTGTTTTTCAATTTTCTAAAAGAAAAGTTTTAGTCATTACTAGGAGAACTATAAAGCAAAACATGCTCACAAGACATGAAAGAAAATTGGATTTCAATCATTATTGCATAAAGTGAAAACTCAGAGTATACTGGACTAGAAAAATAATGCTGAATCTCCCTATAGTACATTTCCTCTAAAATACAAATTATGTCAAGGTAATAGCAAAAATCTTTTCTTTCTCTAACATCTTAATATGGAGTTGATGTTGTATTATTCCTAAAGTTGCCAAATACTATAAAGTAAGTGAAGCACAAGGGAAATTAATTTTTCTTCTCCCATCCAGTCTCCAATTCCTCAGACCTTTCCTATTTTTATTCACATAATCATCACTTATTATATAAACAACTAAAATTACCAAAGCAAACAGAATGATACCCAGATTGGCCTACATTTTCAGGCAATGAAAATGAAAAATGGCCTATTTTAGAGATTTTCCAGAGAACAAAGATAAGACAGATTGAAGATGATAGTGATGGTATATAGATAGATTTATTGATCAGTAACTGGATACAGCAACTGATGAAGAAATGGTAGGTGTAATCAACTCTCCCCCTACAGCATACCCCATTCATTGTATTGGAATGACTGACATGAATAGATCTATCTGGAAAGGAAAAACAGAAACAACATATCACTGCTAAAGTTTTCAGGGCATTTTATTTATTTTTCCTAAATCTACTCTCTAGGAAATTTTTTCTTATACATGATAATTTGTGACCAGATAGAAGCTGAAAATAGATGACTCTTGGAGAATCTTTATTTTGCGCCTATTTAGTATACATATGGTTAGGGATGCCTGGACTTTTCCTCAGATTTACAAATTTTCGGAAAATTACTGACAGTTCTGAGTTTGTTTAGTTTTGTTTTTTTCCCAATAAACACACACACACACACACACACACACACACACACAGACTGTTACTGAAGGGTACAATATGTAGCCAATAGAATATATCTAGATTTTATCTTTCTTTTTTTTAATGTTTTTATTTATTTTTGAGAGAGAGAGAGCGCGCGCATGAATGAGGGAGGGACATAAAGAGAGAGGGAGACACAGAATCTGAAGCAGGCTCCAGACTCTGAGCTGTGAGCACAGAGCCCGACACAGGGCCCAAACTTGTGAACTGCAAGATCATGACCTGAGCCGAAGTCGGATGCTTAACCGACTGAGCCACCCAGGTGCCCTTACATTTTATCTTTCAAGTCTGCTATGGCTGTGACCTTGGTAGACACACTGGTTGACTTCCAAGTTACATTAAAGCTTAACCAGCTATCTGTATCTTAGAATAAGGATTTCTAACTCCCAGAATTGCTCTCCACCATATCTTTCACTCAAGCCAATGGCACAGATGGGGAATGTGGGGGGGTAGCAGTTCCTCTTAACTTGCAACACCCTACATCATGGTAGCAATATGTGTCAGTTAGAACATTTAAAGTTGCAAGATTCAAAGAAACCAAGCCACAAAGCCTGAGTCATGCTTTGGGGAAAACAATAGAAATATTTCCATTAAAGATAGAAAAGCATAACTCCTGTTCTGTGGAGAATTGTCCAAGAAGTAGCCCCTGAGACTTGGATTTAGAAGTAAATAGATTATTTGGCAGGTAATCCTGGGGAAGCATCAGTTAGCACACAGTGGAAATATGACTGTGATGGGGAGGGAGCCAATAAGAGGGTGAACAAATGACAAGTTTATCCGATGGCACCAATGGGAGATAATCTGCAAGACTCAGAGTTGTTCTGCAAAAGGGTGAGTATATTTGTTACTATTGCTGCCATAATATATTACTACAAACATAGCAACTTTAAACAACACGAAACTATTATCTTATAGTTCTGGAGGTCAGTTGCCCAAAATGGATTTCACTGGACTATACAAAGGTATTTACAGGGCAATGTCCCCAATTCTGGAGGCTGTAAGGGAGAATCGGTTTCTTGCCTCTTCCAACCTCTGAAACTGTCCCCATTCCTTTACTGTGTCTTCCCATCCTCAAAGGCAGGGATAGTTGGTCTTTCTCACATCATATTGATTTGACACTCACTTTTCTGCCTCTCTCTTCCACATTTAAAGGATTTTTGTCATTACAATGAAGCTATCTGGATAAACCACAATAATCTCTTTAAAGTCAACTGATTAGCAACCTTAATTTCATTTGCAACCTTAATCTCTCCAGGCCATGTGTCAATCTATTGTTTCCAGGGACCAGGATATGTAAATCTTGGGATGGGAGTGGGGTGGGGGTTAATCTGTCTATCACAGGAAGCAAGTTGGGATGTTTATATACCAATTCTTATCTGTTATTACTTGGGGGCTTCTTTTAAGCATAACAACTTTTTGGCAATTGGATATTGACCTATCTGTGGCTGAGCATGTTCCTATAGTAAAGTGGATATTTAAAGTCCATATAAAGTCTTAAATGGTTATATTAATAAGCATGTATGTGACTATTTAGTTCTAATATTGCTTTGACATTACATTCTTTGCAAATCTGAGATCCCCTCATGCCTCCATAATACATCTATTTCATCTATCATTGATTTATCAAGGGAGTAGCCAGTCAGAATTTCTCAATTAAAAAAAAAAAAGAATCTTACAAAGGAATTAAAGACAGAAGCTATAACTGTAGACAACATTGCTCTAGTTTGTTCCAAATTTGAATTTATAAACATCATCTCCTTCCTCCACTACACATTCTAGATTTCACTTCACACCCGGCCAGGGCTTAGTCTAGTTGCTAATCTCATGTGGTAACCTCAACTTTTAGTCCTGAGGAGTTTACCCTTGGGCTGTTGTGCCCTTGTCAGGATATGGTTCTTTCATTTGTCTGTAAAAAATTAACTCTGAACATGAAACAATAGGAGGCATCTACTCAGTGAGTGCCTTGATTTTTAGACATAATTCTTCCTGCCCCCACTATGAAGAATCAAGCCCTACCTTCTTACGAAACACACAGTTAACCATTAATGCCTAGGAAGAAACTTGTTTTTTTGCTTGCTGGCCCAGAGGCGTAAAGATTGCAAAATGATCAGGAGGCAGTCTCAGTTTCAGGTTTAGTGCAAACTTTACAATTGCTAGTAGTATACCAAGGAGAAAGGTTATGAGAGTGTCCTTTCCTAGGTTCAGTCATTATATAGAATTCAAAAACAATACTAAACTAGTTAACATCTTTGTTACTTTTTATTATCAGCATTCACCAGCAATTTTTGACAATTTCGGTGATAATAAATGTTCCCATCAGGAATGAGCCTGGTTGCAGCATCTATCCTCCAAGAATCAGAAACTCTAATTCAGGAAACCTGATTCCTATGTACATTTTCCAAATGGGTATCACTGGAATCAATGGTTAGAGGAGCCAGACATAATACTACCGTAAGTTTTTTTTTTTTTTTCATTGATCAGCATAATTTAGGTGTGGACTCATAGCTGTGGAACCATTGGCGCAGAGTATATAGAAGACCTGCTCAATTATGCAAAGTGCATAGGTGCACCTTTGAGGGTAAATTAAAATGTTCTTTCAGGCTGCCATTGTCCATATAAAGTTATAAAGAAAATGTTCTAATGTTTAAATGGAAAAATGGGTCCTGAAGACATAAGCCAACGATTACACCTTCTTTGTTATAAAGTGGGCTCTTTATCCAAGATGTTCTTATGCAACACTCTATGTAAATAAGTCAGACATTTTAAGAGTGTCACAAAGCACTGTTTCATGTCAGATAAGAAGGCAAAACTAAATCCAGAATGTGTATGAATCCCAGTAAAGATGAATTAATGCTCTCTCCAGTATAGAAGAAGACTAATAAAATCGACTTGATACCAAGAGTTAGTTGGTCTCCTAAGAGAGAGAACCATGTCAAAAGCTCAGCGGTAGATTCTGCTCTTGACATACATGGTCACCTACTATGTGTCTCTAGCACAAAGGTCCATTTAGCTACTACCCCAGCTGAAAAGTTCACTGATGAGCATTGATGAGACAGTAAGATCTTCACATTGCCTCCTAAATTCTATGGGTCTATCATCTGGCTCCTCCCAAACCTTGTTACTTTTAGGCCTCTAACAATCCAATCAGGCAATTTCCTGATATTCAGTAGTCAATATATACTTATCTTTGGCCACTTCCTTCTCCTTATCAAGTTGGTGGCCAGTTAAAAAATTTAGAAAGATTTCCTCCCATACTGCTTTTGGAGGCCACCACTAAGTGGAGTTGTATTAGAGCAGCAGTCCATTTTCAGTTCACTTTAGTATATAGAGAACTAGTGTCAGGTTTTCCTCTTCTGGTTGCAGGAAATTCACCAGAAAGCTACAGATATTCACTAGAATAGAGGCATTAGGCAACAAGGATAGTTGTCATGAGGGTCTGGTCTTATTTATGAAAATGAATTATTCTGAACCTGCATGTTCCTTATCCTGAGTATGTACCAATTCCATTTTATAAGCGATTGATGCTGTTCATACTGAATATTATGAAATGGTGGATCCTATAATATGCAGCTCATGGTGCCCAACTCTGGACACAATCAAATCACGTGTGAAGGTCACACAGAGTGCCTACTAGGGCCAAATAGCTTATCAGGAGCTGATTTTCAAATGATGAATGATTCTTTGCTGCAGCATCATGACATTGAATCACACCCCAGGGTATATTCATACCCCTGCAACTCTGCTATTTAGGCTGGCCAGAGAGTCCACACACTGTCCTTATATTCCTTTTATACTTCTGGCATCTGCTGGGTCATATGGACTAAATTGCAATCATTTGAACATCAGTCTGAATGTGCTGCAGAACATTCTCCTGCTTGGCCCCATTCAAAATCTGCAGCTTTATGATTCACCTAATAAATGGGTTGAAGGTGTATGATTAAGTGAGTAATATTTTACCTTCAAATGCCATGGGGCTCAGAGAGCTTTGTGTTCTTTTTAATTGAGGACATGCAAGTTGAAATAATTTCTCATTACATTAGAGAGGATATTCCAGAATACACCAGAAAAGAGGAAACAAACGTTCTTTTAAAAAGGACAGATAGTATACTTTGGGCCATATGCTTTATGTTGCAACTACCCAACTTTATATTGTGGCAGAGTAGGAGTTACCTTAACATGAAGGAAACATTATGAATTTACATATTTTTAAATTATGTTTTATTGAAGTATAATTAAAATACAGTGTGATATTAGTTTCAGGTGTACAATATAACGATTCCACAATTTTATACATTACTCAGTGCATACCATAGTAAGTGCACTCTTAATTATCTATTTCACCCAGCCTCACCTACCTCCCTGGCAACCACTAGGTTGTCCTCTATATTTAAGAGTTGTTTGTTTGTTTGTTTTGCTATGTATCTCAGAGGAAACCTTTTTTATTTTCTTTTCCAATGGAAATTATACAGATACCATTTGCTAGATTAAGAGCAAATTCCAGAGTCTGAACTGATCATTTTTTAATTTAAAAAATAAAAAGATTCTAACTCTGGACAGCAGCAACCGACAGAATTATTATCTGGTTAAATTTAGGTCCATATTATCTGCATATGATTCTTCTGGTTTCCTTAGATAGAAAAACTATAAATGAAATGATGGTATGATGGTGACTATCACCCTTATATCCTTTGATTCTTTGAACATGGTACTGATCTTTGCCATTCCAACTGGAACAAAGAATTGTTTCAGATTTATCATTTTGTCCCAGTCGGGGGTGAAGGAGAGGAAAATGTTTTGGGAATTTCCAGTTGGCCCCATCTATATCTATATCTATATCTATATCTATATCTATATCTATATCTATCTATATCTATATCTATATCTATATCTATATCTATATCTATATCTATATCTATATCTATAGTGGGTTTTACTTCACAAGTCAGAGAACCCATGTGAGGACTCTTTTGCTAAGTATATTTATTTCTATTATAAAATCAGATCTTGGAAGAAAGTATAGGATTCTTCAGTAGATTCATTGGACCTATGATGAGACAGGTTTTAGGCCTTTATTCTATCTCCTGAGCTTTTTGGGGAAAGAACATTGTGATATTTTAGTTCCCCTGATATTTTTTTTTTTCAACGTTTTTTATTTATTTTTGGGACAGAGAGAGACAGAGCACGAACGGGGGAGGGGCAGAGAGAGAGGGAGACACAGAATCGGAAACAGGCTCCAGGCTCCGAGCCATCAGCCCAGAGCCCGACGCGGGGCTCGAACTCACGGACCGCGAGATCGTGACCTGGCTGAAGTCGGACGCTTAACCGACTGCGCCACCCAGGCGCCCCTAGTTCCCCTGATATTAATGTCAACTCATAGCCTGCATCCAACAGTATATGAAAGTTCTATGTTTTCTTTTCCTAATGGATATCTACTTTCACATATGAGCTCAGGTCCCTTGACAGAAGAGTTAGAGCAGTGATTGTGTATACTTGCCATGTCTTCTGATACTTCCTCAGGGGTACCTGGCCTTCAATTCAATCAGTGGGCTCTAGGCTAAGAAATAAAGTCTGGAAAACTCAAATGATAGTGATTATTCATTGTCACATTTAACAATAGCCATCCTCTTCTTCACATTCATTCACTCTTGGTCTTTTCTGGTTATTTACGTGTAGCAACAGTGTAATTGCCTATCTATTTTGCCTCTACTAAGAAACAATATGGTCTCTTGCCACTGTCAGCAATGCCTATAGTTAAAGTCCACATGGATGGCCATTCTGGTCTTTCTGCCTACTATTTTATTATGTTCATCTTGCATCTAATGGATATATGCTGACACGTAACTTCAGCTACTTCAGATTCCTAATGTCCCCACTGACATTGTAGACAAATTCAAAGCTACATGTCTTACAATCCATACCTGACCAGAGGACAGTCACCACTAAGTTTCTCAGATATGCTAATACCTGCCTCACTAGTACATTTATCTTTTTGTGAAGAAGTGCTTTCTGGGTCATCTTGGGCATCATTCTCAGCCACCAGGTTCTCAAGTCTTAGATACCAAATTCATCCCAACCTGTCCACATCTCAAAGCTGCTTGAACTGATAATCAGTACTCTGATGAATTATGTTGGCTCTAACTCATTTACTGTGAACCATCATCATTTCTAAGCTTCAAATAGCTGTTGCAGATGCATATTATAATTTCAGGCATCCTGGCCAATATGTTCAATTTTGAGTCATGAGAGAATCCCTCCACATTGATAAACTTCCCCTTACATTCTTATGTTTTTCCTTCACTAGTCAAGCCCCATTAGGATCCACTCCCAGGCATTATCTTGCAGTTTCTGCCAGTATATTAGCCACATTATTTAATTCTCTGGTGAATAGTTTTTCTTCTCACAGCAGGGACAGTGTGTTAGACTCAGGTGATGCTGAGGCTTCACTCTTGCTGTTAATGTAGAAACAATGAAGGGAGACTGGGAAATCTTGAAGAGAACAAGCATAATCATGCAAGGCATCTTTCTCAGATGAGAGCTTTGCATAATTCCCAGGAAAGGGAAATACATTTCCTCTAGCAAACAGGAAGGAGCCATTTCTGCCAATCCAGAGCATTTTGAAAATATGTGAATTCAAGGTTCTCAAACACTTCCCCCAAAAAAACCCCAGGTTTCTGAGTTCTCCTCTTTTCTATAAGGTTTTAGCACTGGAGTCAGAGATTTAAATTCAGCTTCTTTCATAATTCCACTACTTTTACTTTCAAATCCTGAGGCTGTTTCTATCATAGTGTGCCACCTGCCTGTAGGAGATGAGTATCTCTTCAACCAGTGCAATGATAGCTTTTCAGCTTTCGTACTGTGCCCTGGACTGATAGTTTGCTGATGCCAGACTGTTATTTTCTTCACTAAAAATTTCTGTGGCCACTAACAACTGCCCAACAACCTCTTAATCCTTATAATTACCACTCTTCCCTTAACTTTCAAGTTCTCTATCTACTACATGAAACTGCATCCCCTTCTGCCTTTATATCCCATGCTCAAGTAAAAATCTTAATAATTGGTGATGTTTATGTATATTAGGGATAATCATCACTCCAGTTACAATAGGCAATTAATTTCTTGTTACCATCTGACCAGCAAGTAATCTTGTTCTAGAATGCCATTGTAAAAGTCTATTTCCTAAGATCACACATGCTACTAATTATCTTAAGTCCTTCATCCCAATAAAGGGGAAAAATGATTTTAAACACAGATTTGAGAACACTGAGCATATGAATGAGTACAATTGAAGTTCAGTCCTAATTGTAACCTGTGAAGACAATGAAGATCAGATCTTCAAGTTGTACTATCCAAGAGGTAAGGAGGCTTGAATATATCTTTCTTCTGGGCAGAATAATGCCCCTCAAAGATGTCCATGTCTAAATCCTCAAATATGTGACTATTTCAGGTTATATTGCAAAGGGAATTCAGATTGAAGATGGAAATGAAGTTGCTAATCAACTGGTTTTAAAATAAGATTATCCTGGATTATGTAGCTGAAGCCAACGTAATAACCAGAGACTTAAAATCAGTAGAGGGAGGAAGAAGATTAGAGTCAGATCAGAGTGATGTGATGCAAGAAGGACATGACCAACTTTTGCTAGTTTTAGAACAAAGGAGACATGGGTTAAGGATGGGGGCAGCCTCTAGATGCTGGAAAGGCAAGGAAATCTTTTATCCTCTAGAGACTCCAGAAAGGAACATAATATTTCCAACACATTGCTTTCTAGCCCAGTGAGACTATTTCAGATTTTGACCTAGAGAACTGTAAGGTAATAAATTTGTATTGGTTAAGCCACTAAGTTTGAGGTAATTTGTTATAGCAGCAATAGGAAAGGAATAATCTTCAATATTTTTGCCATGCCCTTTACAATGACTGTGGCCAGTAAAAGAGCTCAGGCAGAGAGTTTCAGGTGTTCCCTGTAAAAATCCCAACATAGGGGTGACAACAGTCTCTGCTATAGGAATGTTATGATAGCACCATAATTTTTGTTATTTTAGTTCCCCTGACACTAATGTCAACTCATAGCCTGCATCCAACAGTATATGAAAGTTCTATGTTTTCTTTTCCTAATGGATAGCTACTCTCAACAAACAGGCTGAGGTGCCTTGAGAGAAAAGTTAAAGCAGTGATTGCATATACTGTCATGATCTTTTGATATCTCCTCAGGGATATCTAAGGAAGTGCTTTTAATAAGATAAAAGTATTTTATAATAATCATCAAAAATGTTGAACAAGGAAAAAATCTTAAATGGAAAAGAAAAGGCAAATTCATTCTTATTTACAGAGCTATGCTGGTTTGCCTGGAAAACTAAAAAAACAAGAAATGATTATTTTTTTCCTTTGGCTAATTATGAGGTGATTAAATTAAATGATTTGGCAGAAAAATACAGAAAATGAGTAACAAATAACAGCCTGTTAGAAGATAAAATGGATGTGCATGCCTGTATTTGTTTTCCGTTGAAGCATAACAAATGAACACAAATTTAGTGCCTTATAAAGCACCTATTTATTAGCACAGAGTTCTGTTTGTCAGTCTGGAACAGCACAACCGGATTCTCTGCTAAGACCGACACCAAGATGTCAGCTTGCTACATTCTTATTTGGAGCTCAGGATGCTTGTCCAAGTTGACACCTGTTACGAGTGGAGTTCTATTCCTTGTGGTTACCCTATTAAAGTCCCTGTTTTCTTGCTGGCTATGGGACCCTGGACCACTCTCAGTCCATATGGGTGACCTGCAGGTCATTACTTGATGACCCTGTTTATCTTCAAGCCACTAACACAGTACCAAATCCTTCTGGTGCTGTAAATATCTGACATTCTCTTATATGACCAGCTGGATGAAGTTCTGTTTCTCAAGGGCTCATCTGATAAATCAGGTCCACCCAGTATAATCTCCCTTTTGCCATGTAATGTAATGTAATTGTGATATTGGTAGTTCATATTCACAAGTTCAATATAAATGTCGGAGGAATTATATGAGGTAGAAAGTAACTGTAAATCATCTTAAAATTCTGCCTACCATGTTGCTTTTTTTTAATAAAAGAATAAATGTTAAATATCTAAGAGTAAACATAGGACATATGCGATAGAAGTATAAAGAAACTTTAAAATGGGACTGGGTGGCATGGAAAGGACATTTAAACAAAAAGAGAAGAGTCCACCATATTGTTGGCAAAAAAGTAAAGACCTACAATAAATATAATTAAATTAGTATTTAAATAATTTATAATTATAAATTAATTATAAATTAAATTAATATATATGTTAAAGATCCCAATAAAAACATCTATACATTTTTCCTACTTAGAGGAGCATAGATTTGATTTCCATGTTTATAAATACTACAAATTAGAAAATAAGAAAAATTATGAAAACAAATAGTAATAATAGATGAAGTAGGAATGACACTTGCTAGATAATAAATATCATATAATAGTATTCAAATAATTAAAGCATCATAGTGCTTTCATAACATCAAAACAAAATAAGCAAGATGGATGAGAAAATGTAGAATATATTAAAAGTATCATTTTGTACCCATGAGGTAAAAAATCAAAAAAAATTAAAAAATGATGCCAATTATTCATTAGTCTTCTGGAAAATAAGTTGATCCATACCTTTTATCAAAATCATTTCCACATATACCAAAGATATAAATGATAAAAAAGGAAATAAGAGATAATCTCATATAAGTTTTTTACTAATATGGAATCGAAAAGACTTTCAAATATATACTATAAATTACAAACACACACAAAGGTAAAACAGATCAAAATTTAAACTTAACTTCAGATTAATCCAAATTTTAAAATCTTTGTGGGAAAAAAATTTCATATACAAAGTGAAAAAGAAACAAACGAAAAAGTTGTGAAAATTTACAACTTACAACAAAGAGCTGATTTCCACAACCAGCTCTTAAAAATTTCAGAAAAAATAATAAATATTAACAACCTAATACAATTTGGCAAAAATATAAAGTTAGTTTACAAACGAAGAAACTCAAATGACTTAAAGATAAGAAAATTTAATGTTATTCAGAATAAGAAAAAAATTCAATTAGTGTTGTCATGTCTTAGATCATCAAAGTTTCAAAAAGGTTGATAACACACTGTTGGAGAGGAAAATTAGTTGTTGGTAGAACAAATTAGTAAAATCACTATGGGAGACGATTTTGTATGTGTGAATGTGTATGTGTGTAAATTTCACATACGTGTAGAAATGATACTTTCTAGATAATTCATATATATGCACATATACCAATGTATATTTGCAACTGCACAGAACAATGTATATATAAGGTTATTCATTGCATCATTATATATAGTATCAAAAGATTAGAGCAATTAACCAGACTTTTCTAGAGAATTAGTTATATAAATCACAAAATTAATAAATGAGACAGTCTTTTTTTTTATAATATGAAAGAATTTCCAAGATGTATTTTCTTGGTGAAAGAATTAGGTAAAAAAGAGTGTGGAACTTGTTAGTATCTGTGTAATAAACAAAATATAAACATATGTGCTTATATAGGAATAGAATACTTTGGAATGCATGTACAATGTCTTAATAATTTTTTCCCTTTTCAGTAGAACTGAGTGGTGAAGGAACAGGGTTAGAAAAGTATTTACTTTGTATTCTGATTGCATTTTTTACCCTTTAAATTTTTATCCCTGTGTATATACTGCTTTGTAAGTTTTAAACTTTTATTTTTTAATAATTTTATTTGTGTATTTATGTATTTATTTGTTTAAGTTAGTTTATATACAGTACAATATTGCTTTCAGAAATAGGATTCAGTGATTCATTACTTACATTTAACACCTAGTGCTCATCACAAGTATGCTCCTTAATATCTATCACCCATCTAGCCCATCTCCCACCCACCTCCCTTCACCAATCATAAATTAATAGAAAATACTAAAAATCTAACTTGCAATGAAAGGGAACGTACTGACTTACATAAATTAACATATTCTGTTCCATGTTTCTAGTGGATTACAGAACTTAACATTAGAACTCATCGGGCCTTTGTCCTACATTAGGATGGAGTCATTTCCAAGTGCCATATGGTAGTAATAAAAATTAGTACCAATATGTCAAAAAGATACACATCTAAATTTGTTTTTAAAAATGAAACATATAACTCTGTCACAAAAGTCTCAGCAAGCATCATAATTTCTCATAGGCTTTGCTCAAGAAGCATGGTTGTTCCTGAATATCTCTTTTTAGCAAAAAGAATGTGATCGCTGACTGGGTAGGACCAATCACTGCCCTCCAGGGTAATGGAGGGAAATATCCAAATCACATGAGTCGTTTCTGAAAGGTATTTTTGAGAACTATTTAACTAAAATTAATTCAGAAAATTAACAAATTATTGTAAATACATTTGTATAGGATATAAAATATTTGAGAAATACTGTAATAGTATTTATGAAGAAATGATAGAAAGATATTCAGTGAACATTTATAATAATTTAGCCAGGCCAGCAGAGAGTTTAGATTTTGCCACATATGGCCGCCCTTTGGTAATGTTTTTGTTAAACATAATGGGAATCTCATTAACATTTTTTGAGGGAAGTTAGAAAATACACTTTCATGTTTATTATTAAATATGGAGAACAAACAGAGGGTTACCGGAGGGGTTGTGGGAGGGGGGGTGGGCTAAATGTGTAAGGGGCATTAAGGAATCTACTCCTGAAATCATTGTTGCACTATATGCTAACTAATTTGGATGTAAACTTTAAAATAAAATAAAATAAAAATATTATAATCTTCCTCTTAAAGGCGTTGCTAATTACAATGATGTCTTTTTTTATAGGTAACTTCAAGAAAAAATACCTGTCACCTTAAGATGAACAATTGGTTTCTTCATCATCTTTGTCATTGTACATTATCAATCAGCTCAAATTCTCATTTCAATTTCCAAAATGTAGAGCCAAATTTAAGGTCCATTCTTTGTTTATATTGGATTTATATTATACATTTTTATGTATAATTGATATCCCATTTTAATCCCCTACTCCTCTTTTTATGATTACCTTATGTTATCTATACTTTTCATATATTTTATAATGAACTTTCTAGGGAAATGAAGGATGTAAGAACACAGTTAAAGTATAGGTTGTTTGAAATCTAAAATACTTTGTTGAATTGCGGGTCAGTTAATAGTATATATATGTTTTTCTAATTTTTTAAATGTTTATTTATTTTTGAGAGAGAGAGAGAGAGAGACAGAGTACAAGTTGGGGAGGGGCAGAGAGACAGGGAGACACAGAATCCAAAGCAGTCTCCAGGCTCTGAGCCATCAGCACAGAGCGTGACCCGGGGCTCAAACCCACAAACAGTGAGATCATGACCTGAGCTGAAGTTGGTCGCTCAACCGACTGAGCCACCGGGCACCCCAGTATATATACGTATATATATACATATATATACATATATATATATGTATATATATACGTATGTACATACATATATATGTATGTATATATACATATATATACACAGTATATATATACACACACATATATATATATATTTTTTTTAAGTTTACTTATTTATTTTAAGAGAGAGAGAGAAAGATTGAGAATGAGCAGGAGAGGGTCAGAGAGAGAGGGAGAGAGAGAGAATCCCAAGCAGACCCCATGCTCTGTGCTGAGCCTGACATGGGGCTCAATCTCACAACTGTGAGATCACAACCTGAACAGAAATCAAGAGTCAGTTACTCAACTGACTGAGACATCCAGGCACCCCACAGTTTATGGTATATTTTAATACATACGTTGTCTTGGGTCACATGCATCTTCCAACATAACTCAGAAGGCTGGACTATTGCTTATAGTCTCTGTGACTAACCCAAGATAATGGAACGCCAACACAGTAAGAATGATCTGTTTTCTCACAGATATAAGTATTCTAAAAGCCCTACAGTATGTTCTTTCCATAAGACTTTTAGAAAACACAAAGAATAAGAATAATGAAAAAAGTTAGGGCCTTCAAATTTATTTCCAAACTAACGTTATTTGCTCTCCACAGATTTGGTGTTATATGAGGTATATAAAGTATACTTTCAAACAGGTAATAAGTATGTAGATATGTACATGTATACACATACACACACAATAGAAATTTCAACTTGAATGTCTCAGCATGCATCATAAAATCAGATTTGTAAGTAACTGAATTTAAAGTATTTCAGAACAAATTATACAAATTCCATCTTATTTCCACAAATAGTAGTAGTAAGCTGACATATAAATGCACATATTCACATTTAATTAGCTGTCAAAACACCTATGGCTGCATTTATCCAATTTGCAAGTGTAAAGGGAAAACATATGAAAAAGAGGTTACACACCACACTTGTAGAATACATGCTGTGCCTGTTTTTGCCATTTAATATTCAGGTTCTTAACAATAAAACTAAAATATACAATGCTTATTACTGGTTTGTTCCGAAATGTAAATAATGTGCTATATTGTAATTGCTAGGCATTGGGAGGAGAAAAATGTTCAAGATGGAACAATAATGGATGCATTGTTACTTTTATTTTAAAGGCAGTTGCTTAAGTATTCCACAAAAAGGCCAAAAAGAAAAAAAAGAAAGAGAGAAAGACAGAGAGAGAAGGTAAAGAAAATAAGATGCAGAGGATATAGGATACAGAACACAGTGAAAAATGGTTAGAGCCGTAGACAGAACTAATTCAATGTTAGAATTAATGTGCTTAGGCCTTGCATTACTGCTTCTTAACTATTTCCTAAATGGCAGTTTCCAAAAACTAGAATAAATGCAAAGGCACATATATAGTAAAGTAAGTGAAAAAAAATTTAAAAAGTGTTCTCATATAATAATGTATAAGCATTGTAAAGTGAAGCATTTCTTATTAAAATATAATCAACAGAATGATTTCATTGTATGCATATTAAAGTTATTTTTTATAATCCAAATGTATGTAACTGAATTACTACTGTGTATGAAGTACAATTTTCATGATTATTAACTTATGCAACTTTCTCAGTTCACTGTCTCCTTGACAGTTTCTAATGAAATGTCCTATTTTTTTAATGTTTATTTATTTTTGAGAGAGAGCAGGGGAGTGGGAGGGAGAGGGGAACACAGGATCTGAAGCAGGCTCCGAGCTGACAGCAGCCAGCTCAATGGGAGACCATGACCTAAGCCAAAGTTAGATGGATACTCAACCGACTGAGCCACCCAGCCATCCCTGAAATGTCCTACTTTAAACTACTGTACTATGTTTTTATTTCTGACATTTCATTACTGTAGAGAAACTCCTCAAATATAGTGGTTATATTTTTGTCCATATTTAAGGAAAATAGTATAATTTTGAAGAAATAGTTATAGCAAACTAAAATACTGTCTTTGTGAAAAACCTTCTGAAACTACTTTACTATAATTTTTAAATTTTTATATGTGTAGTATATATATATGTATATAAATAAGTATAGAACAATAAAGCAAAAAGACATGAAGTTTTAGACTTTTTGAACCAGAAGAGACATTAGAGATCATATAATGATTTTCTAAATGATTATTACATCGTTTTCTAGAGCTCAGATTGTGCTGTAAAATGATGTATTTTTAAAAATTATTTTTAACATTTATTCATTTTTGTGAGTGAAAGTGACAGAACGTGAGTGGGAGAGGGGTAGAGAGAGAGGGAAACAGAATTCGAAGCAGGCTCTAGCTCTGAGTTGTCAGCACAGACCCCGACGCGGGGCTCGAACTCACAGATCACGAGATCATCACCTGAGCTGAAGTCAGATGCTTAACCGACTGAGCCACCCAGGCTCCCCTAAAATGATGTATTTTAATGTAATAAGCCAAAAACTACAAACTTAAAAACATAGTTGTCTTTTTTTTCTCTCACTCAGCCGTGTCCCCACACACAAGATGCTTGTTTATAAAATTCTTGGTGCCAGTTGATTAGCTGGCCATTTGCCTTCTTCTCCTTCAGGCAGAAAAAAAAGCAGTTTCAGCTCCTTGACCTCCCCAGCAAAGTGACACAGCTGCTGTCTGCACATCAGATTAGAAATTTATAGACTATAATCACATTGCCAAGTGGTCTTATTAACTTTTCTTTCTCTATGGATATTAACACCTTTAAATGTTTCAACGTTATGTAAAATATGACCTCTAATTTCTGCTTTACCTACACAATAACTCTATGAAATGGCCTCCCTATGTTATAGCAACTATCATATCTAATTTCTTCTAATTGCGTTGCTATCATATGCACAACTGCACCCCAGCCCACCACGGTGACCTGAGTTGAATTGCATTGTTAGTATGAAACTAGAAATCAGTTACAAGAAAAACTGGAAAGAACACAGAAATACAAAGGCTAAACAACATGCTACTAAAAAAAAAAACAATGGCTCAATGAAGAAATTGAAAAGGAAATTGAAAAAAAGATACCTTGACACAAATGAAAATTTACAGAATGCAGCAAAAATTGTTCTAATGGGCAAGTTTATAGCAATATAGGCCTACCTCAAGAAACAAAAAATAAGAAGTAGAAAATCTGACAGATGTATTACTACTAATAAAGAAATTGAATCAGCAATCAAAAACTCTCTTAATAAACAAAAGTCCAGGACCAAATGGCTATACAATTTAATTCTACCAAACATTTAAAAAAAAAATTTTAACGTTTATTTATTTTTGAGAGAGAGAGAGAGAGAGAGAGAGCAGGGGAGGGTCAGAGAGAAGGAGACACAGAATGTGAAGTAGGCTCTAGGCTCTGCACTGTCAACACAGAGCCCGATTCGGGGCTTGAATCCACAAACCATGAGATCATGACCTGAGCTGAAGGTGGACACTTAACTGACAAAGCCACCTAGAGGCCCCTATCAAACATTTGAAGAAGAGTTAATATCTTTTCCTCTCAAGCTATTTCAAAAAATTGAAGAGAAAGGAATTATTCCAAATTCATTCTATAAAGCTAGAATTACCAATATCAAAATCAGACAATGACACTGCATAAAAGAGGAAATTACAGACCAATATATATCCCTGATGAACACAGATGCAGAAATCCACAATAAAATATTCACAAACCAAATTCAACAATGCACTGAAAGGATCATATAACATGATCAAGTGTGATTTATGACAAAGATGCAAGAATTGTTTAATATCTATAAATCAATCAATATGATATACCATATAACCAAAATAAAGGATAAAAATTATATCATCTTCTCATGGATGCAGAAAAAGCCAACAAAATATAACATCAATTCATGATAAAAATCAACAAAGTGGCTAAAAAAGGAACATGCCTGAACATAATAAAGGCCATATATGACAAATCAACAGCTAATCTCATACTCAATGGTAAAAAGCATTTCCTCTAAGATCAAAAACAAGAAAAGAATGCCTACTTTCATCACTTTTAGTCACACCTACAGCAATCAGACAATAGAGAGAAATAAAAAGGCATCCAAGTTGGTAAGGAAAAAGCAGAAGTGTCATGATTTGCAGATCACATGATACCATATATAGGGTACCCTAAAGATACTGCCAAACAACTATTAGAACTAATTTAAATTCAACTAAGTTGCAGAATACAAAATTAATATACAAAAATCTGTTGCATTGTTATACATTACTAATGAACTATTAGAGAAATTTTTAAAAGTTCATAAACAATTGCATCAAAAAAATAGAAATAAACTTAACCAAGGAGATGAAACATCTCTACTCTGAAAACCATGACATTGTGATGACAGAAATTGAAGAAAACAAAAATAAGTAGAAAGATGTACTGTGTGCATGGATCGGGAGAATTAATATTGTTAAAATATCCATGCTACCCAAAGCAATCTACAGAGTCAGTGCAATCCTTACCAAAATACCAATAGCATTTTTCACAGAATTAGAGCAAAGAATCCTAAAATTTGTGTGGGGCCACAGAAGACTGTGAATAGCCAATGTAATCCTGAGAAAGAACAAAACTGGAGGTATCACAATCCTCGATTTCAAACCATACTACAAAGCTATAGAAATCGAAACAGTATGTATGGTAATGGCAAAAAATACAGACACCTAGGTCAATGGAACAGAACAGAAAATCCAAGAAAAAAATCCCTTCTTGTATGGCTAATTAATAAATGACAAAAGAGGCAAGAATATACAATAAGGAAAATACAGTCTCTTCAATAAATGATGCAAGGGAAAATGAGATAGCTATATGCCAGAGAATATAACAGGACAACTTTTTTGTACATATATACCATATACACAAATAAACTCAAAAAAGGATTAAAGAACTAAGTGTAAGAGTTGAAATCATAAAATTCCCAGGGAAAACTTCGGCAGTAATCTCTTGGACATTAGGGTTAGCAGGATTTTTTTTCTGTCTCCTCAGGAAAGGGCAAATGCAAAAATAAACAACTGGGACAAC
The DNA here is from genome assembly GCF_028018385.1 of Neofelis nebulosa. NCBI lineage: Eukaryota > Metazoa > Chordata > Mammalia > Carnivora > Felidae > Neofelis > Neofelis nebulosa. The sequence continues at coordinate 67,140,894 of NC_080784.1, read as the reverse complement.
ATGAAACGAAAAAGCTTCTGTACAGTGAAGAAAACCATCAACAAAATTGAAAGGCAATCTACTGCATGGGAGAAGATATTTGCAAATGATATATCTAATATTGGGTTAATATCCAAAAAATATAAATGTCTCATATAACTCAACACCCAAAACAAAAGTAAACAAACAAGCAATCTGAAGTTAAATGGGCAGAAGACCTGAATAGACATTTTTCCAAAGACATAAAGATAGCCAACAGACACATGAAAAGATGCTCATCCATAATCAACAGGTAAATGCAAATCAAAACCACAATGAGATATTACCTGTCAAAATGGTTATTAAGAAAAGAAGAAATAACAAATGTTGGAAAAGATGAGAAGGGGAAACCTCATGCACTTTCGGTGGAAATGTAAATTGGTGAAGCCATTATGGAAAATGGTATGGAGGTTGTTCAAAATATTTAAAATAAAAATACCATATGACCTAGCAATTCTACTTCCAGGTATTTGTCCAGAGAAAATAAAAGTTCCCCTATTTATCCAAAGAAAATATATGCACCCCTGTGTTTGTTGCAGGTCTATTTACATTAACCAAGATACAGAAGCAACCTAAGATGTCCATTGAGAGATAAATGGATAAAGAATATGTATGTACACACACACACACACACACACACACACACACACACACAGAGGAATATTACTCAGCCATAAAAAAGGAAAAAATCTTGTCATTTGCAGCAACATGGATGGACTTAGAAGGTATTATGTTGTAAAAGAAGTCAGAGAGAGAAATACTGTATGATTTCATTTATATGTGGAATCAAAAAACAAATGGGCACACATAACAAAACAGAAACAGACTCAGAAATACAAAGTACAATTTTAAAATTGGTGTTGTCAGAGGATAGGGGGTTGGGGGTAGGAGAAACAGGTAAATGGATTCAAAAGTAAAATTTCTAATTATAACATAAGTTATAAGAATATAAAGTACAGCATAGGGAATAATAGTCAATAATATTGTAATAACTATGTATGGTGACAGGTAACAACTAGGCTAACTGTGGTGATCATTTTATAATGTATATAAATGTTGAATGCGTATGTTGTACACCTGACACTAATATAATATTGCATTATGTATTATATTATGTATACAATTATGTATTATTGCATGTCAACCATACTTCAACTAAAAATGTAATTATATGTGGTATCAACATATACTTAATACTATGTGGCCAATATATATCTTTATAGAACTGAATGGAGTTTTGGTTGAACTGACTTAATGTAAATATACTTACTGTGTATTAATGTATGTAAAATAGATAGTTGAAAAGGACATGATTATATAGAGAGTAGTCTGTATTTGAGTCCAACTTACAGATTGCATAAAAGGAAGAGGGTAGTAAACAATGAGCAAAAGTCATTGTTTTGAAGAACAAGGGTGTATCATATAAACAAGCATGGAAATTAAAGGATATGAAGGATTTTATGTAAATCATGGTTTACATTTAATATTGATAACCTGGGGAAAACTCACGTCTGTTTTTCTAGCTGACTTGATGACTGATTGCTTTTATGTACCACTCCAGAACAGTCTCATCACTTATAAGAGATTTTATTACACTCCAGATTTCACACCAAATTGGTACATAATAAATGAAAGGCCTAGGTCCAAAATAGTGAAAGATATATGGTAAGTGGGTAAAATACTCTTGATTTCTTTTTCTATTGAGTGCTATAAAACTCATTTCACAATTTCTTCATGAAAATATTTAATATTGCTTGTTACTGTCTTTTATTGGCATATTTTATGTATCTTACATAAAAATGTACATAGCAGTACTTTTGCAGTACCTGAAAATAACATTTTTTTTCCATTTTAAAGAGAAAATACTGAATATGAAAATTCATGAACTTTAGTTTGCTTTCTGCAAGTCTTCATTCAAAAAATTAAGGGAATGCAAACATTGCTTAGCTTGCTTATAAATCACTTTATTTAGGCAGATTAATCAGGGTCCATACCTACATTATTATATTGAAAACATATATGTTGTCAGGTACACTTATATCTAATGGTTTTAATATGCTAATAAACAGTTACCACAGTGTTTTTGGTACAAGTATGTTGCCAACACCCTACTTGTTGCTTATCAATTGTTTTCCCCTTCTGTATATGTTTGGCACACTTGACATATTAAGCAACACTCTGTAAATGAAAATAACTCTTCCCAAATTATTTACCACTCTAATCTCATTCCATTAGTCTCATATAATACATGAGGTACTTAGGAGTCTCCTTGATTAAACAATAGCATGTGTCAAGTAGTAATTTAATAACTTTTCTATTAATTAAAACATATCATTAGAAACTAATCACTAGAGAAATGTGATCACAACAGGAAGTTAATATAATTGTACATAAACATAAACTGTACAAGTTAGTCTTTTTTTAAATTAATTTGGGTAATTCTATATTTCTTTTTTTTTGCTGTTAGTTTTTTTAAATTTTTTAACAAGTTAGTCTTTATAACAGAATTGTGATTTAAAATACGCCTGCTGAAATATCAATTTTTTTGAGATTACCTACTACTCTTTTAAATGAATCATAGAAACCTGAGGTCCAGGCTGGCAGCCACTGAGATCAGAGTCATCTTCTTGAATAGATTCAAATATTTCAGCTGTTATTAATTCTCTGTTGCTCTTATATAATTCCCCAATCGATCTCCCAATTATAGCATGTACATGGAAACAGAACATATGTTTGTAATAATTAGAAAGAAAAACTGGAAAGTATGTCCAGAATAAAAAAGAAATATTCTAGATTTATAGATTCTTCCCCACCCCCATGCCCAGTCCATCATTCTTGTTTATATTTTCAAGGGCCACCACCCTTTCACTTAATTTCTTCCTTCACTGTTCTTCACAGCATGTTTTTTTTTTCTTTTTATTTAATAGAACTTTATTGATGTATAATACACATACCATATCATTCACTCATTTAAATCTATGATAAGTATTAGTAAATTTAAAAATTATGGAAATCAAAATGAGTAAATTATAGAAATCAGTAAATTTGCAGATTTGTGCAATCATCAGAACAATTCTATTTGAAAGCATTTCCATCACCTCAGAGACCCTTTCCTCTCATTTGCAGACAACCCTGCTTCTCACCCACATCTCCAGGAAACTGCTAATGTACTTTCTGCTTTTATAGGCAGACATTTCAAATAACTAAAATCTTGCACTATGTGATCTTTTGGGTCTGATGTCTTTCTATTAGCACAGTGTTTTGAAATTCATCCATGCTTTATCATATGTCAGTAGTGCTATGCCTGAAGATGTTTTATTGTAGCACTTTCTATTAGTTTCTAGGGCTGTCGTAACAAAATACAGACCTGGTGGCTTAAAACAACAAACAGTTATTCTTTCACAGTTCTGGAAGGGAGAAGCCTAACCTCAAGGTGGCAGAGCCATGCTATCTTGAAGGTTCTAAGAGAAGATCCTTCCTTGCCTCCTTCCAGCTTCTGGTGGTTGCCAGCAACCACTGGGGTTCAGTGGCTTGTGAGGCATCCATCTATTCTTTGCCTTCATTGTCACATGAACGATTTCCATGGGTCTGGGCAAGTTGGGACAGACATTTACATATATAATGAATTAGAAGAAGGCAGCAAAGACACCTCTAACTCAAGCAAAGTGACTGTTTCATACTCTTTAAGGAGACCCATAGCCTGGAAGTTCATTCTCAAATGACCTCCCATGAAAAGCTAGCTGCTGAGTAAGATAGGCTTGAGAAATACAAAGAGGTTCTTATACTGTTTGTCATATTTCTTAGAGACCAGCAGGGAAAAAAAAATCATAAAAAAACCTTCACTGTGTATAGTCTGGGACCACACGATATAGTCCAGGTACCTGGTTTACAGTACCCTTTGGCCCAACCTCTTATGTTTATGCTATTATGTAAAATAAACAGTATTATATCATATGGTGGACTTTTACAGAAGTTCTAACATTTCCACTTTGCACCAATCATTTCAGCATCTGGATTTCTTTTAAATTTTTTAACATTTATGTATTTATGTTTGAAAGAGAGAGAGAGAGAGAGAGAGAGACAGAGGGAGACAGAGAGAGAACACAAGCAGGATGGGGGCAGAGAGACAGGGAAACACAGAACCCGAAGCAGACTCCAGGCTCTGAGCTGTCAGCACAGAGCCCAACGTGGGGCTCAAACCCATAAACCATGAGATCATGGCCTGAGCCAAAGTTGGACACTCAACCAACTGAGCCACTCAGGCGTCCCTCAGCATATGGATTTCTTACCTACATGCATTACCTTCATGCTGAAAAGTATTGCTAGGAGACAAATGCAAATAAAGAACTTAAGTTTATGCCTTAAAAATCACAAACTCACTGCAGTTTAGGTTTCTCTTATACTAATAAATTATTTATTTTAGGTTTCCCTTATAGTAATAAATTACTTTATTTATTTTATTCCCAAGGTCAGTGTCTTAGTAGATTGATTAAAGTTACAATTTGCATGGTAAGAGATAGACTGCTCTCTTTTTATTAATGGAAACTAGATAAGCAGAAAACCATACTTTAAAAAAGCTCAAAAATTATCAAAATGCCCAGTCATAGCCCCATTTCCAAGTTGTCACAGCTTCCCTAGAGTCATAAAGGTAACTTCGATTAATCTGATAGAAAAAGTTATGTAATATTTTACTTTAAATCTTAAATTTAAGATTAAGATTTCAAGTTAACCAGTGTTAAAAAAAAAAAAAAAGAAAAAGCAAATTTGTGTCTGACTGGTCTTCTTTATTCCAAAACCTACAACCTATGAATCATTTTTTTAAGGTGTATCACACTGACCTACACCATAACCTATATCTGACCTCTGAGCTCCAATAACTTCAGCCTTATCTCTGCCTCTTTTTTTGCAATGGTTCTATGTCCCAAGACCCCAGTGTATTTTTCACTTGGCACTTGTATTTGACTAAGCTTTATTTCTACTCTCAAATTATGAATTGGGTTTATATTATGAAATTCCTTTTCTATTCTCTGTATTTATGAATGGCTTTTACATGAACACCATTTAAATTATTTCACAGAATTCTCCCCCCACTCACATATATGTCTTAAGCCAATATACTACCTGTTAACTGCTAGTGCAAGTAATGCCAAAATGGAACTAAACACAGGCAGTTTCTTAGAGATCAAAGTCAATTAATGCTCAATCATGAACATATACAGGGGCCAATACGTGATCCTTATCTTCTGGAAAATTATGTATAAAAGAACTTCACAACTAAAAAGAATCAATATTTTCATTGGTTGTATAAATAAATAGAATAGTAATGGTGTTTTCCATCAGGCAGAAAATCTATCGAATGAAGCCAATGACATTTGGTTCCACTTCAACACATTCTGGAAAATTACATTATAGAGCTGTCAAACACAAATTCCAACCAAAATGTCATGTTTGTACAAAAGCAACAATCTGAAGGACAAAGTGAATCTTCCCTTACCCTAGAACCTCCAGGGCTGAATTTCATATTATTTAACTGTATTTTCTTATGGATGAACTAGTTTTCATAGTAATTTTAGCCTTCTTTGACATAAGGCAGAAATAAATGCTAATACCACATCTTTGGTAACTCAATAGAAAGTATAAAGCTGGCATATTTTATAATTTTCTCTAATTATAATTAAAATAAAATCAAAAGTTTACTCTCTTTAATAAAGAAGCAAACTACCCAGAATAATTATTTTTTTTAAAGTTGGCTTAAAGGAAGAAAGTGTATAATTTTTTACTCTACTTTTAGGCATGCCAAGTTGATTCTGCCCCCTCGCCATTTAATCACCTCAATCATCTAGGAAGCTTAGTGGTTAAGTTCCGCTTCACTCTGAATTTTCATTCACTGACCAAGAATAAGATTGAAGCACAAGCCATACAGTATTCATTATTTTCCACCAGTTCATTACTCCTTGTTTGTACATCACTCTTTTCCCTTTTATCCTGCTCCATCATTTTTAGCCTTTGGACACTGACCTTGTGTATTTGCTTGAGTCAGACTTCTCTCTTCCCCTTCCTGAATGAATCCTTGTTGCATAAGATTGGTTTAAATCACCAAAACTTGCTCAGATATTCTATCTCCAGTATCCTCATTTCCTATTACTTGTAAACTCAGATTCATAAAATAACAAAAATGAAAATATCTTTATGGACAAGAATTGTGTGTGTGTGTATGTGTGTGTATTTCATTTTTGGATTTTATTCCTGTTGTCTAAACTTAAATACATTCCTGCAAAACATGATTATCCAAGATTGCCCAATATCATTCAATTCTTGCCTCTGTTTATACCTGCCCTGTTCTACCTACTAGCCCAATATCATCTGTTATGGACATAGTAGAAGAAAATTATTTTCCACAAGTGAAATACTACTTTAAAAATGCAAATCATGAAACTACAATTCCAAAACTTTGACCCTAAAACATGTAAATACAGAAAATTAAATAAATTACACAAGAGCAATTATTGCTAAAACTTAAGGCATGTACTTCTAGCAAGTAGTATGTATTTCTCTATCAATTAATATTTTATCAGAGGTTTCACATTGGGCCATTAATTTGAAAATAAAAATAGTTCAACTTAATACTGTAAAACCTGAAATAAATGTAAATTATGACTTATCTGTAGATTTTAACTATCCATCCTTTCTTTAACACCTATGGTCATGTGTTTTCAAAGAAAAGGGAGGGGATGTTTTTCAAGGAAGAATAGCTGAAAACAGACTCTGGTGATGAACTCTACATATTTAGGACCATGAATGCTAAGTAACTTGAAAGTTTTAATAGATAAACACTGGTTTAGATTAAGTAACATTTTCCTAGCTCAAGTTAGTAAGGCTTTCATTTTAGGTAACCATTGAATTTTTATGACTCCTCTCTTCAATGTTTATGATTTTACTTCTAATACAATTATTAATATCTAAAATAAATACACAAAACAAAACAAACTAACAGAATGGCTTTCAGGGCAATTCAAACTGATTCCCCAAACTCTTTCAAAAACCTCAAGAATATATTCTTCAGGGCCACATGGTGCTCTACCCTCTCATAGTTGCTCAGTGTCTCCTAATCCTGCATATGTTTTGAAATTGCCCTTACTTATCTCTCATTTACCATTTCTCTCTCTTTCTTTACCTACAACAATCATCATTTTAAAAACTCAGTGGACTAATAAAAATAGACATTGTCACAATTTTTATATTAATAATTTTGAGTGGCTCATTCCCATACTAACTCATTTAGTTTTCATCAGGTCTATGTATACTTTCTACCTTAGAAATAAATCATTGAAGATTAGAGTAAGAAACTGATTTTTTCCAGATCATTCATTCAGTAAATAAAACTGGACTTGAAACCACCCAGTCTTTGAATTGTTTGGTTTCTCTATGTATCCCCAGCGTTCAGCCCAGAGCCCACTGTACAAGCAGAAATTAAATACATTGTTGGGTAAATGAATAAATGGATGTATAGCTGAGCAAATATTTCTGAGATTGGTGCTTATCCCACTAAAACATGATGCATGTCTTTGTACTGCATATATTTGCAGAGATTCATTTTATGTGTTAGTGGTCAATTTAGTTAGTAGGATAGTGGAATGGGAAGAGTACATCAATAGAAACTCTCAAAAACAATTTCAGCTCAAAAAAACTTGCCATTTTTACCACTCTTCATGCACTTAGTATACTCACTAATATATAATGCCGACATTCTCTATGTTACCCTTTAGTATATTTGGGGAAACTGTTCTATGTAATGAAATATATGCTTACCATGAATCTATTTTATTTGATATCATGTAAGCTAGTTGTACATATAATTGTATGATATAGTTTAAATAAATAGTACTTAAGCCAATGTAAGAAGTAAAAAACAAGATTATTATAATTTGCTTGAAATTCTATATGTTTTATAAATTTTATTGGCATGTATTTACTTTATAAAGGCAAGTTACTAAAATTACAACTAAATTTAATAGGACAAAAATTATAAATACTAGAGAAAAATAATAGAAATATATAATGATTCTGAGTACAGATTACTTTCTCTTTGTCTTTATAATTATTACAGCTTATAGAACCCAACTGAATATTGTAGATGATGTTCCACAGGTATACTTTTGGAATACTTTTGAAATGATATTAGCCATTATTAACACTATACCTAAGGGAAAATTGGCTCTACCAAAAAGATTATCAAATGATGTACTTTTTCATGTTTTAAATTAAAAAAACAATATTTATATATATAGTATAACCTTGTTAATTATCTCCTGCTAGAGCCAATGTTTTCCTTTAAAGAGTCAAATATTGATCCCAATGAAGTATAATGTCTAATAACATACATAAATTGGAATACAAGAGACCAGGTTTAAGATAAAAAAGAGTAATGGAAACAGGAAGCCCATTTAGGAACTTGACTATTATAAAGAGCTAGTGTTATGCTTGAAAAATTTAATAGAATCGAGTACATAATATAAGGGTGTGGGATTATATGAGATGATCTTTTGAGGACAGGCAGGATTCTGTAACTATAGGAAAGCAAACAACTGTTCTACTTTAGTATATAAAATAACGTGCAACATAATGTGTCTTTTTTGTCTGAGGAATGTAATATAAAAACTAGAAATATAAGGCTGCCTATAATAATGAAATCAGCTATAACTAAGAAAAACTAGAAAGCATTTGTTCATAAATTTGAAATCAGATGCTATGCTGTCAAATGTCCATCTGTTCTGTTTATGGCAATACAATAAATAAAGAATTAAGACCAGCTGTTAATCAATTAAGATAAAGTTCCCATGTAAGAAGAAATTAGACTATGTTTTGTTTATTCACAATTGGTATACCACTCTATTGTCTTTATCTGACATTCAAAGTAATGAAGCAAGGATATTCTTACTATCAAATTATTATTCTATATGATTTTATTACTACCTATCCCTGTAACTGCTATTCCTATCTTCCTAAGACTTCTCTTTATCCAAGTAGCCAACCATTTTACTAATTAATAGTAGTCCAATATCTTGTTAATAGTTAATTAATCTTTATATTACATTTTAAAAATCATTTAGTGATTTCTATTCCCTGAATGCACTCTTACTGTTAAAAAAATGGATCTTTTTATTCAAAATGAAATCAATATATAAGCCTAATTTCAAAATTTTAGCATGCCAGATTTTTTCTCACAAAAAGTTATGGACTGTTACTCCACAAAAGTTCTTTCAGATACTAAAACAGAATTAACCATAAAAACAGTTCTGGGGCACCTGGGTGACTCAGTCAGTTAAGTGTGCGACTTCAGCTCAGGTCATGATTTTGTGATTTGTGAATTCAAGCCCTACGTTGGGCTCTGTGTTGACAGCTCAGAGCCTAGAGCCTGCTTGGGATTCTGTGTCTCCCTCTCTCCTTTCCCTTTGCTTGCTCGTGCTCTGTGTCTCTCTCTCTCAAAAATAAATAGACATAAAAAAAATTAAAAAAACCAGTTCTCTATATTGCATCCAGTTACATTATGAAATCTTTCTAAATTAGGTTTACTGATAAATAATATAGTATATTTATCATGTAATTTTCATTTTATGAGCTTTATTGAGATATAAATTATATATAATAAACTGCATCCACTTGAAATAAAAAATGTGGTGAGTTTTAAAAATTGTATACTACTTTACAAACACCACCAGACAAACCATTTCCATTACCCCTAAAATATCCCTTGTGTCTCATCACTCTTTCTTCCATTCTCAGTTATAAGGAACTACTGATTATTTTTTGGTCACATAAATTAGATTGAATTTTCTAAAATTATATATATATATATATATATATATTTATATATATATATACTTTTATATAAAGTTATAAAATTATATATATTTAGAAATATATACATATATAGATGATTTCTTTTAAGTATCAGAAGTAATTTTGAAATTCATCCTGCTGTTGCTTGTTTCAGAGATTGGTTACTTTTGATTGCTATTATTCCATTACAAGGATATGCCATAGTTGTTTTATAATTCATCAGTTGATACACACAGAACTTTTTCAGGTTTGGCTATTATGGATAACTCGATCAATATTCATTTACAAGTCTTTGTGTGGACATACGTTTTAGTCTCTCCTGTGTAAATGACTAGGGGTAAAATTGCTGGATTATTTGGTAGGTATTTTCTTAGCATTTAAGAAATCATTAAGTCATTTTAAGAAATTGCCAAGCCATTTTCCAAAATAGTGTGTAATTTACATTTAATCATCAATACGCAAGAGTTCCAGTTGTTCCACATCCTCATCAAGCCTTGTACTGCCAGTCTTTTTAAATTCCACCCCCAAAATATATTTTAACAAATGTTTCAATAAAGTTCTCCCAGATAAATCTTGTTTGACACCATTACTTAGGAAATGCAAATGATAGCTACATAAAGAAAATATTACCAAATATTTACCACTGAATTTATTTAGCATCCTTGTTGAAAACTTACCAAATATAAGTGGATCTACTCAAACTCTATTTTGTTCCACTGATCTATAGGTCTATCCTTTTGCCAAGTCCACATTCTTGATCAGAATTAGCAAACTATGACCTATAGGTTAAGTTGGGCATACTGCCAATACTTGTAAATTTATTTCACAAGCTCATTTGTTTATGTATTCCTGTGTAGCTTCTAGGATAATAGCAAAGTTCAGTAATTGTGGAGAGACCATATATATGGCCTGCAAATGGTAAAGTATTTACTATCCATCCCTTTCAGAATAATCTTTGAAACCAAAGTCTCAATTATTGTAAATTTATATCTTGAAGTCAGGTAGTGTTTTTCCTCCAAATTTGTTCTCCTATTTTAAATTTACTTGGTCAGTTGTTTACACTTCCATATTAACCTTAAAATTGATATATAAAATACACAAATACACACCCCACAACTTTTTTATCCACTTATCTGTCAGTGAACACTTGGGTTGCTTCTGTAATTTGGCTATTGTAAATAATGTTGTAATAAACATAGGGGGGCATATATCTTTTTGAATTAGTGCTTTTGAATTAGTGTTCAAAAGAATGAAATCTTGGCTTCTGGGAAGATGGCAGTGTAGGAGGATGCTGAGCTCACTGCGTCCTGCGTATCACTTAGATTCCACCCACACCTGCCTAAATAACCCAGAAAATCTCCAGAACACTAGCAGAATGGATTCTCTGGAGCCAAGCGTAGACTAGAAGTCCACAGAAGAGGGTAGGAAGGGCAGAGAGACGGTGCACACTACACGGACTGGCGGGAGGGAGCCAGGGCAGGGGGCAGCTGGCCAGCAAAGCAGAGCCCCTGAGTCTGGCTTGCAAAAGTGGAGGGGCCTGACAGAGTGTGTTCGGACAGCAAGCGTGACTTAACACCTGGGAGGTTATACATTAACAGCTCTGCTTGGAGAGCGGGAGGGCTGGAGGAAAACCGGAGGGAGAGTTGCTGAGCCCCGGACGACAGAGCGCAGCTTGGCGGGGAACAAAGGCACTCGCCAGCACCATCTACCTCGCCCATCCCCCAGCCAAAATCCCAAAGGGAACCAGTTCCTGCCAGGGAACTGGCTTGCACCGCACAAACATCAAACGCTGTACTTCTGCGGATCCATCCCTCTGGCGGGTCTGACTCCCTCCTGGTGCCATAGGGCCCCTCCCGAAGCGGATCACCGAAGGAGAAGCAAGCAGAGCCTGCCCCTCCCGCCCCGTGCATGTTGCCAATCCACCCCAGCTAATACACCAGATCCCCAGCACCACAAGCCTGGCAGTGTGCAAGTAGCCCAGACGGGCCACCCCACACTGAATCCTGCCCCTAGGAGAGGGAAAGAGAAGACACACAGCAGTCTGGCTGTGGCCCCAGTGGTGGGCTGGGGGCAAACATCAGGTCTGACTGCAGCCCCGCCCACCAAAGCAAGTTATTCAAGACAGGACAGGGGAAGTGCCCCGCAGTTCCGCACCACTCCAGGGACTATCCAAAATGATGAAACGGAAGAATTCCCCTAAAAAAAAACCTCCAGGAAATAATGACAGCTAACGAACTGATCAAAAACGATTTAAACAATATAACAGAAAGTGAATTTAGAATAACAGTCATAAAATTAATCCCTGGGCTTGAAAACAGTATAAAGGACAGCAGAGAATCTATTGCTACAGAGATCGAGGGACTAAGGAACAGCCAGGAGAAGCTAAAAAATGCTATTAATGAGCTGCAAAATAAAATGGAGATGACCGCAGCTCGGATTGAAGAGGCAGAGGAGAGAATAGGTGAACTAGAAGATAAAGTTATGGAAAAAGAAGAAGCTGAGAAAAAGAGAGATAAAAAAATCCAGGAGTATGAGGGGGAAATTAGAGAACTAAGTGATGCACTAAAAAGAAATAATCTACGCATAATTGGTATTCCAGAGGAGGAAGAGAGAGGGAAAGGTGCTGAAGGTGTACTTGAAGAAATAATAGCTGAGAACTTCCCTGATCTGGGGAAGGAAAAAGGCATTGAAATCCAAGAGGCACAGAGAACTCCCTACAGACATAACTTGAATCGATCTTCTGCACAACATGTCATAGTGAAACTGGCAAAATACAAGGATAAAGAGAAAATTCTGAAAGCAGCTAGGGACAAGCGTGCTCTAACATATAAAGGGAGACCTATAAGACTCGTGACCGATCTCTCTACTGAAACTTGGCAGGCCAGAAAGGAATGGCAGGAGATCTTCAATGTGATGAACAGAAAAAAATATGCAGCCGAGAATCCTTTATCCAGCAAGTCTGTCATTTAGAATAGAAGGAGAGATAAAGGTCTTCCCAAACAAACAAAAACTGAAGGAATTCGTCACCATTAAACCAGCCCTACAAGAGATCCTAAGGGGGATCCTGTGAGACAAAGTAGCAGAGACATCGCTACAAGCATGAAACCAACAGACATCACAATGACTCTAAACCCATATCTTTCTATAATAACACTGGACTAAATGCGTCAACCAAAAGACAGGGTATCAAATGGATAAAAAAACAAGACCCATCTATTTGCTGTCTACAAGAGACTCATTTTAGACCTGAGGACACCTTCAGATTGAAAGTGAGGGCATGGAGAACTATTTATCATGCCACTGGAAGTCAAAAGAAAACTGGAGTAGCCATACTTATATCAGACACACTAGACTTTAAATTAAAGGCTGTAACAAGAGATGAAGAAGGACATTATATAATAATTACAGGGTCTAACCATCAAGAAGAACTAACAATTATAAATGTCTATGCGCCAAATATGGGAGCCCCCAAATATTTAAAACAATTACTCACAAACATAAGCAACCTTATTGATAAGACTGTGGTAACTGCAGGGGACTATAACACCCCACTCATAGCAATGGATAGATCATCTAGACACATGGTCAATAAAGAAACAAGGGCCTGAATGATACACTGGATCAGATGGACTTGATAGATATATTTAGAACTCTGCATCCCAAAGCAACAGAATATACTTTCTTCTCGAGTGCACATGGAACATTCTCCAAGATAGATCATATATTGGGTCACAAAACAGTCCTTCATAAGTTTACAAGAATTGAAATCATACCATGGATACTTTCAGACCACAATACTATGAAGCTTGAAATCAACCACAGGAAAAAGTCTGGAAAACCTCCAAAAACATGGAGGTTAAAGAACACCCTACTAAAGAATGAATGGGTCAACCAGGCAATTAGAGAAGAAATTAAAAAATATATGGAAACAAACGAAAATGAAAATACAACAATCCAAACACTTTGGGATGCAGCGAGGCAGTCCTGAGAGGAATATATATTGCAATCCAGGCCTATCTCAAGAAACAAGAAAAATCCCAAATACAAAATCTAACAGCACACCTAAAGGAAATAGAAGCAGAACAGCAAAGACACCCCAAACCCAGCAGAAGAAGAGAAATAATAAAGATCAGAGCGGAAATAAACAATATAGAATCTAAAAAAACTGTAGAGCAGATCAACGAAACCAAGAGTTGGTTTTTTGAAAAAATAAACAAAACTGACAAACCTCTAGCCAGGCTTCTCAAAAAGAAAAGGGAGATGACCCAAATAGATAAAATCATGAATGAAAATGGCATTATTACAACCAATCCCTCAGAGATACAAGCAATTATCAGGGAATATTATGAAAAATTTAAAGCAGAGATAATACCTATCCTTCTCAAGCTATTCCAAAAAATAGAAAGGGAAGAAAAACTTCCAGACTCATTCTATGAAGCCAGGATTACTTTGATTCCTAAACCAGACAGAGACCCAGTAAAAAAAGAGAACTACAGGCCAATATCCCTGATGAATATGGATGCAAAAATTCTCAATAAGATACTAGCAAATCGAATTCAACAGCATATAAAAAGAATTATTCACCATGATCAAGTGGGATTCATTCCTGGGATGCAGGGCTGGTTCAACATTCGCAAATCAATCAATGTGATACATCACATTAATAAAAGAAAAGATAAGAACCATATGATCCTGTCAATCGATGCAGAAAAGGCCTTTGACAAAATTCAGCATCCTTTCTTAATAAAAACCCTCGAAAAAGTCGGGGTAGAAGGAACATACTTAAAGATCATAAAAGCCATTTATGAAAAGCCCACAGCTAACATCATCCTCAATGGGGAAAAACTGAGAGCTTTTTCCTGAGATCAGCAACATGACAGGGATGTCCACTTTCACCACTGTTGTTTAACATAGTGTTGGAAGTGCTAGCATCAGCAATTAGACAACAAAAGGAAATCAAGGGCATCAAAATTGGCAAAGATGAAGTCAAGCTTTCACTTTTTGCAGGTGACATGATATTATACATGGAAAATCTGATAGACTCCACCAAAAGTCTGCTAGAACTGATACATGAATTCAGCAAAGTCACATGATACAAAATTAATGTACAGAAATCAGTTGCATTCTTATACACTAACAATGAAGCAACAGAAAGACAAATAAAGAAACTAATCCCATTCACAATTGCACCAAGAAGCATAAAATACCTAGGAATAAATCTAACCAAAGATGTACAAGATCTGTATGCTGAAAACTATAGAAAGCTTACGAAGGAAATTGAAGAAGATATAAAGAAATGGAAAAACATGCCGTGCTCATGGGTTGGAAGAATAAATATTGTTAAAATGTCAATACTACCCAAAGCTATTTACATATTCAATGCGATCCCAGTCAAAATTTCACCAGCATTCTTCTCGAAGCTAGAACAAGCAATCCTAAAATTCATATTGAACCACAAAAGGCCCCGAATAGCCAAAGTAATTTTGAAGAAGAAGACCAAAGCAGGAGGCATCACAATCCCAGACTTTAGCCTCTACTACAAAGCTGTAATCATCAAGACAGCATGGTATTGGCACAAAAACAGACACACAGACCAATGGAATAGAATAGAAACCCCATAATTAGACCCACCAAAGTATGGCCAACTAATCTTTGATAAAGCAGGAAAGAATACCCAATGCAAAAAAGACAGTCTCTTTAACAAAGTGGTGCTGGGAGAACTGGACAGCAACATGCAGAAGATTGAAACTAGACCACTTTCTCACACCATTCGCAAAAATAAACTCAAAATGGATGAAGGATCTGAATGTGAGACAGGAAACCATCAAAACCCTTGAGGAGAAAGCAGGAAAAAACCTCTCTGACCTCAAATGCAGCAATTTCTTACTTGACACGTCTCCAAAGGCAAGGGAATTAAAAGCAAAAATGAACTATTGGGACCTCATGAAGATACAAAGCTTCTGCACTGCAAAGGAAACAATCAACAAAACTAAAAGGCAACCAACGGAATGGGGAAAGATATTTGCCAATGACATATCAGACAAAGGGCTAGTATCCAAAATCTATAAAGAACTCACCTAAATCCACACCCAAAAAAGAAATAATCCAGTGAAGAAATGGGCATAAGACATGAATAGACACTTCTCTAAAGAACACATCCAGATGGCCAAGAGACACATGAAAAGATGTTCAACATCGGGTTGGCTCAGTCAGTTAAGTGTCCGGCTTCAGCTCAGGTCATGATCTCACACTCCGTGAGTTCAAGAACCCCGCTTCAGGCCCTGTACCGACCACTCAGATCCTGGAGCCTGCTTCTGATTCTGTCTCCCTCTCTCTCTGCCCCTCCCCTGCTCAATGTCTGTCTCTCTCTGTCTCAAAAATAAATAAAAACATTTTAAAAATTAAAAAAAATATAAAGTTTTATTTTCTAGTAATGTCAACACTAGAGTCATTTTTGGTATATGCCACTTTTCTTTTCCTTGAGAAAATGATTCCATTTACCTGGAAGTTTATATGTCAATTAATTTGGGATTGTATATTGAACATTGAAAACATTGTATGGTGGGTATTTATAATTATACTTTGTTCTGAAAAGAGTTGATGTTTCTGTCTAGCAAAATCTAAGTTGGCCCAAAAATATGTTGTACACCAAAGGTGTATAGGAGCTTAGATCTCAAATCAGACTACTTTTGGTTTTCTCTGCAAATGCATATACTCTTGGCAAACTCACACGCAGAATTCAGTTTCCTACCTTCTCAAGGTCTCCTGGTCACTCTCCGGTGACCCTGATTATCAGACTCCTCTGGCTTTTTTTGGCAGAGGGGGCAGAGGGGTTCTCATTCTAAAAATACAGCTGTACTTTCTTTTGGTATTTTAGCTACCCATGCCCTAAAACAGGAAACGTATTCATGTGGTCGCTTCTTTTAAGGCTGAACTCCTTTCCAAATTTTCCCTGTATTCACTCACTCAGCACAACTCTCAGGTGGTTTTGTTTTAAGTTTTGTCCAGAGTTTGTAATTGTTCTTTTGCTTGTCCAAAATGATTGGGACATTTTAAATATGAGAAAAATACCTGATCATTTTCAACAGCAATACAATTATAACAATCACTGATGTTTTTAAGTACCAATAAGGAATATTTACTTGTATTTAGTAGACTTGTTTAATATTAGTGATCTATGAAATGTTCACGGTGATAAAATATTAGGTATAGAATGTTTATCTTGGCATATTTCTATTAAAATTACGTGTAAATTTAATGTAAGTCTGACTCTCAAATGTTTCTTATTCATTCAAAATTCCCAGATTTTTAGGTCTAAATTTTATTTTTCTTGCAATGAGAAAAGTTATTTAACAATAGTATTTATAATTTAATACAGTTGACCCTTGAACAACACAAATTTGAATTATGTGAGTCCACTTATATGTGAATTTTTCTTGATACTATACAGTTTTGTAAATGTATTTTCTCTTCCTTATGGTGTTATTAATATTATCTTTTCTCGAGCTTCCTTTAATACAAGAATGCAGTATATAATACATATAACATACAGGATATGTGCTAATTGACTGTTTATGTTATTAGCAAGCCTTCCAGTCAGTAGTAGGCTATTTATTAATAGTTAAGTTTTGGAGAAGTCAAAGGTTATACGTGTATTTTCAATGGCACAGGAAGCTGGTGTCCCTAGTCCCTGTGTTGTTCAAGGGCCAGGTGTACATAGTTCACATTAGATTATATAAATGAACTTCACTGAAGCTAATTCAGTTATAAGTTAAATGTGCATCTTCCTTTATTTTGAGAATTCCAACATAGTATTAAAATGTTGCCATAATACAATATATATTGAATAGTCTAAAGAACCTACAAATGTTCCTTCAAGACTTTGTTCTGGAAGAACATAATAATAGGAAACAGCCTCATTTATTGTACGTCACATTTGGAGAAAGACCTTTAAGACTTGTTCTTGATACTGCTTCTAAATAGTACACTCATTTCCATAGTCTTTCATGTTTTATTGGAGCTCTCAAATTATAACCTTTGCCAAATGCCGAGCTCAGTTCAACATTTCTCAGTGGTTAATACAAAACTCTCTTTCTAATTCCTTAAACTGTCACCTAATATCCTTATTGTCTTGCTTCCCTGCACCTGTTGGTAATTCCCAAACATTCAAATGTCAGGTGATGGGGTTTGCAAGCTGTAAGGGCTTTCATCTTACTGTAGGTAGTGTTTTACCCATTACTAGTATGCCTCTTTTTATGGGCAGGATAATGATATTCATGGGAAACTGCCTGCCAGAGAACTAGGCTGAACATTGCAGCAAATCTGCATCACAATGCACTGCCCTCTTTTTACTACTGTGAGATAGGAATAGAACTTTAAGGACATTTCTTACGACCTTCACTGTGTAGTTCATGTAGAAAATTGGTTTGGGATCTGATTATTTAGGAGAATATCTCACAAGAATATTAATCGGGTAATAACATGCACAATTTGTAACTTGCTTTTTTATTCCTTCTGATCTCCTAAGCTTCTTTTTTTCTTCTTTTTAAACAAATATTTCCATTTTGAAAATTAAATGGAAGAAATAGACCAGGTGCAGAATAACTTTTATAAGACATATGGTCCTATGCTGACATAAAAAGGATAAAGCAGTGGTTTCAGGAAGAAGCAATACAAAAGAAGAGAAAAACATTTGATTATATTCTGACCTGGTACAGTCACAGGTGAGTTATCTAATAATGATACTACTATGGTTTGTCTGGGGATCCACACACCCAATTTCAGGACCACAGTCATTAATGTTTTGGATATCATGGCATGTGGGTAGCGATGAACAGGTACCAAACAAGCAAAAGTTTAAGATTATAATATAGGCAATATATTTATCAGTCAACATGTATTTGTTGATTTCAGGCAATCATTTGTGGCCAAAAATTCAAGGAGGAAAAAAAAAACAGATATGACTCCAGACTGTATGAAACTAGAGCCGCGCATAGTAAACAGAGTATTTACATAATACCAAATTTTAAATTGTGAACTATGGTAAATGCTATGAAAGAAAAGCACAGGGAACTATGTGGCCATATAACTAGGGGATGAGGTTGGGTTGTAGGCTTAATGAAGGCTCTTTTTTTTAAAAAAATATTTTTTTATGTTTATTTATTTTTGAGAGAGAGAGACAGAGCATGAGTGGGGGAAGGGCAGGGAGAGGGAGATACAGAATCCGAAGCAGGCTCCGAGCTGTCAGCACAGAGCCCGATGTGGGGCTTGAACTCACAAACCGTGAGATCATGACCTGAGCCGAAACTGGAGGCTCAACGACTCAGCCACCCAGGCACCCCAATGAAAGCTCTTTTTTTTTTTTTAATTTTTTTTTTTAACACTTATTTATTTTTGAGACAGAGAGAGACAGAGCATGAACGGGAAAGGGTCAGAGAGAGAGGGAGACACAGAATCTGAAACGGGCTCCAGGCTCTGAGCAGTCAGCACAGAGCCCGACGCGGGGCTCGAACTCACGGACCGCGAGATCGTGACCTGAGCCGAAGTCGGACGCTTAACCGACTGAGCCACCCAGGCGCCCCTGAAAGCTCTTTTGAGAAACCAACACTGAGTTGTAAACTAAAGGTCAAGTGGGAATTAACCAAGAGCAAAGGGGAAAAGTAGCCATCAATGCAGAAACTATAGCAGTTTTTCAAGGATTGAAGTGGCATTGGACACAATTTTGAGAAACTACTAAGAGTTTGTTGTAACTAAAACAAAAAGATCACATGGAAAATAAGCTCAAAGTGACTAAATGATACAGAATTTTGAAACCATATTAAAGTTTGAATTTTTATTCTATAAGCTATGATAGAGATTTGGAGTTAGAAAAAGAACACTGACATGCTCAGATTTGCATTTTTGATGCAGTGTCTGTGGTATGAGTGCAGTGGCCATACTGGATGAAACGTGTGAATATCAGAAAACTAATTTGAAAACTATTACCTTTAGGAGGAGATCTGATTTGATGAAACATTGAACCAGCATAATGGTATGGTAAATGGTAAGAAATTAATTACTTGGGAGATATTTGGTAAGTTAAATAGAGTGAACTTGATAACAGACGACTTTTTCTATAAGCAGACCATTATTAAAATTATAAGGTTTCTGACTTGAACAACAGTTGATTAAAGATTCTTTCACTGAGACGAGAAACACTTTCTTAATGCCTCTTATTCATGGGGAAAGTTTTCTCTATGGTGAATGTGAGGTATTGTTGAGATATTCTAGAGATAAGTGGGAATAATCTATTGGCTATATAAGTATGGAACTCAAAAGAGAAATCTGGAATGGAGATGTAAATTTTTCATTTGTGTTTAGGTGGCAAATGAAGTCATGAATATGAATGTAATCTGCTTTAATATCCTGTCTCAAATTCAATTTTTTAATGATTATTTATTTTTGAGAGAAAGAGAGAGAGACAGAGCGTGAACAGGGAAGGGGCAGAGAGAGGGAGACACAGAATCTGAAGCAGGCTCCAGGCTCTAAGTTGTCAGCACAGAGCCCACCACTCGGCTGGAACCCACAAACCACAAGATCATGACCTGAGCCAAAGTTGGCCGCTTAGCTGACTGAGCCACCCAGGTGCCCCTCCTGTCTCAAACTGAAAAATAAACCAGATCTTAAAAAGAAGTTAAAGAAAGACACCAATGAAGAAAAGTGAGGCCCATTATATGCAAAAAAAAATCTTTATTTTCTTGCAACTATATGTAAGACCCTGAAGAAGCTGATACTAAAACTCAATAACAATACTTCCCCTCAAAACATTGTAGTCTAGTGTGTCATATATATGTGTGTGTGTGTGTAGATATATAAATAAATTATAGGTAAATTTTTCATCAAGTAATTTCTTCTCTTTTATTAGAAACTATTTCCTTTAAAAAAAAATAAAGAAAGAAACTATTTGCTTTAAGGGAGTGCATGGGTGGCTCATTTGGCTAAGCATTTGACTCCTGATTTCAGCTCAGGTCATGAACTCACAGTTCAACTTCAAGCCCTACATCCGGTTCTGCACTGTGTCAGCATGGAGCCTGCTTGGAATTCTCTCTCCCTTTCTCTTTGTCCCTACCCCACTCATACACTTGTGCTATAAAGAAAGAAAGAATCAATCAGTTTTTGCTCTAAACATGTTGACTACATTTAAAAGCTTTTTAGTTTATACATATTTAATTCTGAAATCTTTTTCAAAGTACAATTATATACAACAACAGCAAAAGCTCTGAATCTTCTTAGAGCGATCTAAGTTTAATAAATTGCTTACAAATATCCTTTTAAAAGATTTAGGTATAAACTATGCTGTTTAACCAACTTTTGCATGCAATTACAAAGTTTCCAAAGGAAATATAGCTATGATATTGTCCAAAGAACCCCAAGAAACAGCTAGGAATGTAGGTAGCTGTGTCTTTCTGTGAGGGTGAGGGCTCACAAGTAGAGAATTTGAGACTGATGTTTTAAACATGTTGCATTACACATTGCATTTTATCACCATACTTACAGAAATTGCAGATCAGTTTACATGCAATCACAAATATCCACATTCCTAGGCCACTATGTAGGTTCGTATAATAATCCAAAAATAATGTTTTACATGCAACCACTCACATTCAATTTCAAATGAACTAGATATGTCACAAAATGTAAAGCCAAAACAACAATATCTAATTATACATATGGGTCTCTGTCTGACCACAGGCATAATTAAACTATCACTTTATTAGAATATCACGAAATCTATTTAAGCCTAAAATTGTTCTAACTTTGATGGAAATCAAGGGCACAGAAATATATAACTAAATCATAACAGGTATATATATGTATTTATTAAATGCATTTTCCTACTTTGCAACAAGACATACACTTCCCTGGAATTTGCATTTAACGTATTAATTAACATGGGAAAGGAAAATATATTGAGATCCTTCCTTCATTGTTGTTACCAACATCAGCAATAATGAAATATCATTAGCTGATCAATTTTAAGTTACAACAAGAATAAACCAGAAAATAAACTGTAGAATATAAACCATTAAAAAAGCTACACTTTTTAAAAATAAAATCAATTGCCAGGTTGTTTTGTTTTGTTTTGTTTTGTTTTAGGTATGTGCACAACACTGTAAGAAGAGCGAACAAAAAGTGACATTCTTAAAAATACAGTAGAGAAGATCTTAATCAGTTTAGCTCCTTCCTCAGGGAGGAGTAAAGTATGCAGCCCAGTCTTTTTTATCTCACATCACAAGTAAAACCACCTAAAAAGTAAGAGACAAAGTCTCCCTGCAGGTATAAATAGATAGATATAGATAGATAGATGATAGATAGATAAAATGCTGATGTTGCTAGCACCTCCAGAGCCATTTTATGAATATTTGAATGGAGGGGCTAAATTCCTGTTATGAGTTGACGCATTCAATGCTGTTAAACTGAGCACTTGTAGATTAAATGCTTATGCTGGTAATCGGTAAAAACAGTTTGCCCATTTTGTTCAAACTCTCCATCAGCTCATTACTTCATATTCTTTTCCTGCTGAGAAATAGGTAATACCCATTATAAAATGAGAATAAAATTGTATGATAAATGAATAAATCAATGATCAGGCATTCAATTCTCCTGGTATTCACTGTATTTACCAAAATGCCTCCATTATTCCCACTGCATGTAAATTAATAGGCATTGAATCTAATCCGTATCATCAAAATTCAACTTAAACTGGAATATTATCGATGTGAAAGCTTTTTTTTTAAAGTTTATTTATTTATTTAGAGACAGAGAAAGCACAAGTGGGGAAGGGGCAGAAAGAGAGGGAGTTAGGCAGGGAGAGAGGGGAATCCCAACCTGCACTGTCAGCTTGGAGCCCAATGTGTGGCTTGAACTCACAAACCATGAGATCATGACCTGAGCTGAAGTTGGATGCTTAACCGACTAAGCCACCCAGGCACCCCTCTATGTCAAAGATTTTTAATTGATCTGTGGTATGCCACATGAAATCAAGTAAAAAGTACAATTTGATGATTTTTCTTAATTTTATTTAAGTAACTGCAGGAATTAAGTTACACAAGAACTTCTAGATTGCAAATATATAGATTTTAAACTATGTTTAAATATTAAGGTATGTTTTCTATAAATATTTGACCTTATTACAAGAAAAGAACAGCTTTCTTGCTAAGCCAATATTTCACACTCTTCAAATTATTAAATGTTTGTTATGAAAAAACATGATTATCCTCTATGATAACATACAAAAAAACAGATAAAAGGTCATTTCCTTTACTAATCTGGAATTACTTTATAATTTTGGCATTTTTTTCAAAATACACATAGACGCATTAATGTCAATAATGTGCTCTCTGGGCACCTGAATGGCTCAGTCGGTTGAGGGTCTGACTTCGGCTCAGGCCATGATCTAGCAGTTTGTGGGTTTGAGCCTTGTGTCAGGCTCTGTGCTGATGATAGCTCAGAACCCAGAGCCTGCTTCAGATTCTGTGTCTCCCTCTCTCTCTGTCCCTCCTCCACTCATGCTCTCTCTCTCTCTCTCTCTCTCTCTCTCTCTCTCTCTCAAAATTAAACATTAAAAAAAAATGATAATGTGCTCTTGACAACCAGATTCACAGTGCAGAACAAAAAACCACAGCTATTTGCCATTATTTTCAGGAGGGGAAGATTATAATGTATGCCGAGCCCAAATCTTCAAACAGTTTATTAAAACTTGAGTGAAACATATATATATATGTGTGTATATATGTATGTATATGCATACGCATATACATACATATATGTATATATATGTATATATACACACACACACACACATATATTTACATCAATCAAACTAGGACTCAAAACACTTTAAAAATGAGCATTTTCTGTTCATTACCCATTTGGTATGATCGTCAATAATCACTTTTTATGCTGTAACGTTGATGGTTTTTTGCTGACAATGTCAGACAATAAGCAAGTAAATTATATAAGTAGATAATGACAAGGTATAGTAAGTTTTATAAAAAGAATAGAATTGTTCAATGAACGAAGAAAAGGTTAAGACACAGCTGAAGGGCTACAAGAGAAGTTACCACTTAATAAAGGGCACATTTGAGGCTTTTAATCAGAACCATTCTCTAGGATTTATGATATAGCTTTATATATGCTATCTTATTTAGATCATAAATATTTGGTAAAAGAGAATTACTTCACAGATGAGGAAATTGAGGTACAGACAGGTAACGATAACTCTTCATGTGGAGATAGCTCTCACACGATGGGTTTGTATAAAAGAGCTGACACAATCACAGAACATGTTAACAGTTTAAGATTCCAGAGGCGGGAACTTAAAAAAATTAAAATTAAAATTAATAATAATTAAAATTAAAATTAAAAATAATAATGTCTACAGTGGAAACTTTGATACAAGTAGTTGAACTAAAATGGAAGTAAAAATTATTGATACTGGAAAAAAAAAAACCCAATGGATACTTTCCTAGTAGTTTTGATGGGGTATCCCAAATATTTTGAAATTTTGTATTTATGGGAGACTTGGTTTTAAGAGGAAGCTGCTGAACAAGAGAGCTAAATATCAAATTAATCCTGGAAATCAAAAAAAAAAAAAAACAACAGAGCATGTGGGGAAATAAAACCCATAAAACAATAATTATGGATATAGACTCCGAAAACAAATTTCCTACCTTCAAATCTTAACTTCATCATTAACTCGCTTGACACTATTTACTTGTACTGTATACCTCAGATTCTTCACTTGTGAAATGAGAAAGGTAATAGTAATTATTACCTAGTATTAAGTGAATCAGTATGTGCAAAGTGCTTAGAACTTTACCTAGATTAATCCTAGGCACACTATTTATTACTACTACTGTTAGTATTGGTACTGGTACCACTACTGCAACCACTGTTACTATATTGACATGGTCAGATGGGTTGAAGGAGGGAACTTTGATAGGATCTTGTAAGATTAGAGGCTGGAAGCAGGTTAGAAGAACAAATGAATGAAGTTTCTCCTCCCAGTTCTATGTCGGGCTATACGAGAATGAGTAAAAATTCCTACTGGAGTGAGCTTAAAGGCAAGTGGATTCCTTAGGAGAGACTCAGGTATCAGCTACAGATGTACACATTTTGTAAACTATTGAAAAGATTTTAGTAAACATTTTCTTAAATGGTAGGAAAAAATAAATGAAGGAGTTCAGCATCTGCTTAGATATAAACTGATGCAATAATTAATACGCTAGGAAATAGATATGTAAACTTATTCAGAAGAGACTGCAGAGAAATAAGGAGTTGGAAAAAATATGAGAGGGGCGCCTGGGTGGCGCAGTCGGTTAAGCGTCCGACTTCAGCCAGGTCACGATCTCGCGGTCCGTGAGTTCGAGCCCCGCGTCGGGCTCTGGGCTGATGGCTCGGAGCCTGGAGCCTGTTTCCGATTCTGTGTCTCCCTCTCTCTCTGCCCCTCCCCCGTTCATGCTCTGTCTCTCTCTGTCCCAAAAATAAATAAAAAACGTTTAAAAAAAAATATGAGAAATTAAAATAAAAGTAATATAAAATGGAAAAAAATAAAAATTCAAAAGAAATACCAAAAAAACACAATGAGTAGGGGAGGAAATATTCAAGAGAAAAATGGCATATATTGCCATATTCAGGAAGCTTCACAAATTCCAAGCATGGTAAAGAAGCATATCACACCTAAACACACTGAAATGAAACTGGTAAACACCCAAAAAATTAAAGGAGTTAAGCATACAAATAATCACAATTATAGAGAATAAAAAACTTCAAAATAGGAAAAATTGAATCTATAGTTGAGTAAAGCTCTTCAAAATTCTGAGCAAATTTGCAAACTAGAATTTTGAAGTTAAGTATCATTCAAGAACAAGAATTAGATGAACTAAGTATTCTAGGACAAATAAGCCTTAAAGAATTCATCACTGATAATTTTCACTGAAATAACTTCTAAAGAGTGCTCTCCTGGAAAAAAAAAATTGAACAAAGACAAAATGCAATAATAATAATGACTAGATCAGAAAAAAAAAACTACAATGTGGATATAAGATACTGGAAAACAATAGCATTAGATAGCACCATAGTGATATAATTTAATTGATTTTAAGATCTATATGTTATTCAGGTGGAAGAAAAAATAGTGATTAACTTTCAACTATATTGTTGTTGAAGAAACACTATATACATATTAATGGTAGCATCTAAGAGAGGGAGAGAAGGATGAGAAGGAGGAAGAGGAGAAGAAGAAGAAGAGGAAAGGGAGGAGGAGGTGAAGGAATAGGAGGAGGAGAAAAGAAGATGAAAAGAAAGAAAAAGAAGGAAGGAGGGGAGGGTGGGAAAGAAAGAGAGAAAGGGAAAGAGAAAGAAATAGAAAGAAGGGATATTTTCCAAAAATTAAATAAACCAACCAGGTAGACATTATAGCAAGAGTCATACTATATAAAAATCATCTAAAGTCATGCTTATAAAATCATCATAAGTGGATTTAAAAAAAGAGAAAAAGAATTAACAGTATATATTTTACTAGGCATTCACCAAGACAATAAAGAAGATATAACAGGGAAAAAAAAGAGAAACAACCAAAGAAGAGCACAAATAGTTTTATCAGGAAAAAAATAGACATGAAGGAAAAGTGAACATTATTAGAGATATAAAATTTTATGTGACAATCAACTGTATTATTAATATTTGTGTTCCAAAATAAAGTAACAATAGAAGGAATAACAACCACACACACACACACACACACACACACACACACACACAAACTAATAAATTCCCTTTCATGATGGGAGGTATTAATACTCTTTAAGTGATTCATCAAATAAACCAAAAGGCAAATAATAAATAAAATTTTAAAAATTAAACAAACTTGATCTCCCAAAAGTCAAATATAAAAGATTCCACCCTCAAATTTAAGGATGCACAGTTATATGTAATTTTAACAAATACTGACCATGTAGTAAGACTCAAAACATGTTAGATAATTGATGCTTTTCAGACTAATATTGTTTTAGAATTACACAGTTAAATTAGAATTTGCCAAGAGATGACAAATAATCATTACAAAGGCAAATAGATTGCATGCTTGCAAATAAAGGATTGGGGAGGAATAATAACATACAGGAAATAAAACATATCAGAAAATCAGAATGTCTGCCTTTAGGATGTAAAAAAGATTATGGAGTAAGAGACACAGCTAGAACTGTCTAGTCTCAAACATCCCAGTTCAGCACAGATATGTGGTATCAGAAGTGACTACTGGATCTAGAGAATTTCTAGGATAGTCTATTGGAAGGTGGTTTACTTGTGGAGGGTAGTGATGAGTGACAGTCTCAGGAGTATGGGAACTCATGTGAAATGTGCATTTCAAAGTGTGAGTTGTCAATGTATGAATGCATGAGCCCAGCAAAGAAAAAAAAAAAAAGCAGCTATATTTTGGCGTGCACAGACTGAATATTATGGCCTCATCAGGGTCTCTCTTGCAGCTGAAATGAAGAGTCATAAGGTTATTTTCTATTCATTATTAAACAATGAGGAGTTCTGGCTTTTCAGAAGAATTGTTTTTTTTTCTCCAAGTATGATTGTACCCTAAAAGTATGATAAGCTCCATATATCCCCAGAACATAATAAATTCAGAATCAATTTTACACTTCCTTTGACCATCATTTATTTGTTTTTAGTTGTGTGTCTTCTTGTTATGTTTTAAGACTATATTTTACTATATCTGATTTTGATATGCCATATAAAAAGAAAGCTTATGGGATATACTATCAAAGTTCCCTACAACCCTGACAAGCATAAACTAACACTGAAAGCATTTTTTGTAGCAGACCAGATTCATCACAACACTTTACATTTGTTAGAAATAAGGCAGACATGTAATAATCAGGGCTTCAAATAAAACAGACCTCTTTTAAGGCAGAGAATATTATATATTATAATGTAACTCACCTACATTATTCTGTCATACAGTATTCCCTAAAAAGCAATATGGCACTTATAACACATATAATTTCAAAATTTCTGTGAAATGTCTAAATGTAAATATATAGCACAGCAGCTGAACATGTTCAAATACAGAATACATAATATCTCAGGCTCAAAGTTATGGTCTAGTCTTTGTAAAACAACTAATTTTATATTTTCTGTAGAATGGAAATTGGCTTAGATATACTATTTCCAATCAGTGGCAAAGATACATTGGAAATTATATATTTTAATTTCCCTACATTAAATTATAAAATAATGTATTTGTAAGTAAAATAATTTCTGTAATTAACTTATTTGAGAATTTACAGCTTCATTTTAATTTTCCAGTTTATAATTATTTCCATGAAACTTGGATTCTTGAAGATGGCTGGGCTTTTACTGAACAACCCAAAATTTGTCTTTTATAAGTTGACTTGCAAGTTTAAAATATAAATAAAGTCTTTAAAACTTGATAAGGTCATTAACCATTTATATTAGCATTTTTGCAAATAGCTGTTTGCTTAAAAGAACATTGTTAAAAATTAATATGTGATTTGTGATGGGGAGGGGCAAGTGTCCAAAGTAAGGAAATGTCTTTCCAATAATAATAAAAAATATTTTTAGTTTAAAATTAATAAAACACCCATAAAATCTTTTTTTTTTAATTTTTTTTCAACGTTTTTTATTTATTTTTGGGACAGAGAGAGACAGAGCATGAACGGGGGAGGGGCAGAGAGAGGGAGACACAGAATCGGAAACAGGCTCCAGGCTCTGAGCCATCATCAGCCCAGAGCCTGATGCGGGGCTCGAACTCACAGACCGCGAGATCGTGACCTGGCTGAAGTCGGATGCTTAACCGACTGCCCCACCCAGGCGCCCCTAAAACACCCATAAAATCTTAAAGTTGAATAAATAGCAAAAACTGACTTTTTTCTTTGAAAATATGTATTCATTATTTGAAGAAGCAGCATAGCCTTCACAGGTTAAGAAATTAGAACCTCACATATTCTGACAATTTATATAGCAATATTCTCATCTGTGAAATGTAGATAATCACTGTTTCTACGTCATGGGGTTCTTATATGGATTAAAAGAGTTAATGTTTGAGAAACCACTAAACTGTCTCTAAAAAATAATAAATACTGAAGTTAATGCCAGATGTAATAATGCTCAGGGTGTTCTGTTTAGGTAAATTAGCAGGATTAAAGTGGTCTTCTTCTACAAAAGAGTACCACAAAAAAGCTCCCTTCTGATGCCTGAACAGTTCTGTATTCTGTTTGTGGTGGTGATCCCATAAATTGCGAGTGATAAAATTGCATAGAACTACACACACACGCGCGCGCACACACACACACACACACACACACACACACACACCACAACTGAATGCAGGTAAAAACTGATGTCAGTTTCTGAGTTTTGATACTGCATATAATTATGTAAGATATTGCCATTGGGGAAAGCTGTCTGAAGGGTACACATGACTACTCCATACTAATTTTGCAACCTGCTATGATTCTATAATTGTTTCAAAAATAAGAAGTTAAAAACATTCAGGCTCTAGAAAAGTTTCTTACAAGTGCTATTTAATGAGCAATCCCACAAACTCATTTCCAGATGTCTGCATCATCAAGGCTGGCACCTTTAAGAAGTGAGAAAAAGAGAGTACATAATTTGATGAGCCCAGTGAAAAATGAAAATTAAGGGCCTCTTGTTCAAAATATTAATAATTTCAAGATGACAAAGACAAAGCATTGAACCAGGTGTGGAGCCCTTCCAAAGGCAGAACCCTGTGGGATTGATTGTATAGGTCACATGACCAAGAAGCTGCCCCTGGGAACTAGAGACACGGATTTTTCAAGTCAATTTTGTTAAATAGGTAAATCCAAACGTAAGTTTATCTGGATAAATGGATGAAATGAAAATATGTGGATTTGCCTGAAACTTCTTGGGCTTCTAACTAAAACTGAGAACAGGAGACAAAGGCAGAAAGTGCTCTAAAACTTACATGATGCTGGGGCATCTGGGTGGCTCAGTCACTTAGCCATCTGACTTCAGCTCAGGTCATGATCTTCGGGCTCCTGAGTTCGAGCCCCACTTTGGGCTCTGTTCTGACAGCTCAGAGCCCGGAGCCTGCTTCAGATTCTGTGTCTCCCTCTCTCTCTCTGCCCCTCCCCTGCTCACACTCTTTCTCAAGAATAAACATTAAAAAAAAAAAAAAAAAAAAAAAACCTTACATGATGCTTTAAAACAGTCACCAAAGCAGCCCTGATAGGGGCACCTATTGAAGTTGGTTCCTTCTAGCTATAAGGACTATACTGAAAGAAAAAGGACATCGTACTTGCAATCCCTTTGAAAATTTTGAATACCTTAAATATGAACAGATTTAGATAACAAACATTTGATAATATCCTTAAAAAGTAATAATCATAATAAAATAAAGCCTTCTATATATGTAATTTTCTTTGGGCTTTCTCCTGGCCTTGCTTATTCTTCCATCTTAAAATAGACGGTCCTCAGATGGCTCTGACCTTACACTCATTCCTATTGTACTCAATAAGTGCTCTTAAAGAGCTGCTTCAGTTATCTGACATAACACTGAACATCCGGTGTTGAAGATGATAGATATTTAAAATATTATACTAGATAGCTACAGGCAGGTTGGATTTCCCCTCATTCTGAGACATACATGAAAACCAGTACTATAGGTGAACATATTTTCAAGTATCACTATTAGCAAAATAATACTGTGGAACATTGCAAGAATTAGTAACTCCCACTCAAACCAGTTTTTGTTTGTTTGTTTGTTTTGTAGCAGCAATGAATTTCAAATCCACTTCTTAAAAAGAAGTACTTTTTAAAGATATAAACTTCACACCACCATACAGGAGTTAACGAAATGTCAGAAAGCATACAAATGAATATACAAGTACTTAAATAATTTACAATGTTCAATTCTCTGAGAAATTTACTATAAGGCTAAATCACTTTGAACATCATCTAAGAGATATTTAGTTCCAGAAGCATCAGAAAGAGCTTGTGTTTATGCAATCCAAAGACAACTTACTAACAGACTAAAGTATATAAATTTCACATCTGTAAGCGCTCATCTAGTAATACATAAGGCATATAGAAGATATCAATCAATATTTCAAAATTATTCATCTTTGTCTAATTTCCTTAAGATGGGCCTAAATTACAATAATTTTTATTAAATTATATAAATGACTTGCTTATTTCATCATGATTAATATTTCCTTTAAAAATGACCTCCTAAAACCATTCATCTAATCACATTAATTTAAATATTTGTAGAAAAATTTTGTCAACAATTTTACACTGTAGAAAACAACAGAAAGTCTATGTTTATATTTTTGTAAATGTGCTTTGTGTGTGCATATACACACAATAATTGGGCCTTCCTGAAAGCGGCATTTATAAAGCAACGTCGTTTAGGGGGAAACAAGTGGATCTGGATCTGGTCTGTTTAAATGTACAGTCAATAAATTAAGTCAAAAATAACTAGACATTCTGCAAGCATGCTTGTATACATTTTTGCCTGCTAATGAATATATAAACTTATTTTCATCATTTCGACCAATATAGTTTTCCTTTTAAATACACCATGATTAATTTAACCAGTCTCTTACTGAAAACATTTTTAAGTTCCAATTTTTCAGCAGTATAACCTGCTCTAATACATCATTATAACCACACCTTTACACACTTGCCCATTATAAGCTGAAGATAAACCCATGGAAGCAGAGGGCTAGAACAAAGACCATGAACTTTGAAGGCTTTTGATGATAAATGAAACTAAAGGAATATTACGCTTTGGCACTGCACTCTTCGATTGTGTTCCATAGCATTTGTAATAGAAATTTTGCAGGTAAAGATTATATCTCATATTTTTCTTTGGTTTGCTTTTTTAAATTGTTACAAGTGTGGTCAAATTTGTTATATGTGTTTATTTGTCTTCATATGTTTTCTTTTATAATTTATTTCATATTTATGTCATTTTCCTTTATCACACATAAACTTTTCATATTTATTTACTTATAAAATCCCCTTACTTGTTAAATATACCAAACTGATCATTCACCTATGATACTGGCTGTGATTTACTTGCTTTCTTTAGTTTTTTTTATCCTACCTTTGACTTTCCTTCTTGCATTTTGATGTTGGTAGCTTTTGATGTCAAATATACCACTTATATATTTTTTTAAATAATTTTTTAACACATTAACTAACATACAGTGTATACAATGTGCTCTTGGCTTAGGGATTTGATTCCCATGATTCATCACTTACATACAACACCCAGTGCTCATCCCAACAAATGCCCTTCTCAATTCCCATCACCCATTTTCCCTACCCCATCACCCTTAGTTTGTTTTCTGTATTTGAGACTCTTATGGTTTGCCTCCCTGTCTGTTTGTACCTTATTTTTCCTTCCCTTACCCTACGGTCTTCTGTTAAGTTTCTCAATTCCACATATAAGTGGAAATATATGATATCTGTCTTTTTCTGACTTGCTTTTTTCACTTAGCATAATACCCCCCAGCTCCATCCATGTTGTTGCAAATGGCAAGATTTCATTCTTTTTCATCACTGAGTAGTATTCCATTATATATACATACATATACCTTCTTTATCTTCTTCTTTATCGTCATATCTTGTTGATCCATCCATCAGTTGATAAACGTTTGGGCTCTTTCCATAATTGGGCTACTATCCATAGCACTGCTATAAACATTAGGGTGCATGTGCCCCTATCAATCAGCACTCCTGTATCCTTTAGATACATTCCTAGTAGTGCAATTGCTGGGTAGTAGGGTAATTCTATTTTTAATTTTTTGAGGAACCTCCCCCTTGTTTCCAGAGTGTCTGCACCAGTTTGCATTCCAACCAATAGTGCAAGAGGATTCCTCTTTTTCCACATCCTCACCAACATCTGTTGTTTCCTGGGTTGTTAATTTTAGCCACTCTTACTGGTGTGAGGTGGTATCTCAGTGTGGTTTTGATTTGTATTTCCCTGATGAGGAGTGATGTTGAGGATCTTTTCATGTGTCTGTTGGCCATCTGAGTGTCTTCTTTGGAAAAGTGTTTATTCATGTCTTCTGCCCATTTCTTCACTGGATTATTTGTTTTCAGGTGGTGAGTTTGGTAAGCTCTTTATAGATTCTGGATACTAACCCTTTATTCGATATGTCATTTGCAAATATCTTCCTCCCATTCTGTCAGTTACCTTTTAGTTTTGTTGATTGTTTTGCATTGCAGAAGCTATTTGTCTTGATGAGGTCCCAATAATTCATTTTTGCTTTATTTCCCTTGCCGTCAGATTTCTGTGAAGTAAGAAGTTGCTGTGGCCAATGTCAAAGAGGTTGTTGCCCGATTTCTCCTCCAGGGTTTTGATGCATTCCTATCTCACATTTAGGCCTTTCATCCATTTTGAATTTACTTTTGTGTATGCTGTAAGAAAGTGGTCCAATTTAATTCTTCTGCATGTTGCTGTCCAATTCTCCCAGCACCATTTGCTAAAAGGACTGTCTTTTTTCCATTGTATATTCTTTCCTGCTTTGTCGAAGATTAGTTGGCCATACATTTGTGGGTCAATTTCTGGGTTCTGTATTCTATTCCATTGGTCTGTGTGTCTGTTTTGTGCCAATACCATACAGTTTTGATGATTACAGCTTTGCAATACAGGCTAAAGTCCAGAATTGTGATGTTTCCAGCTTTGGTTTCCTTTTTCAACATTAATTTGGCTATTCGGGGTCTTTTGTGGTTCCAAACAAATTTTGGGATTGTTTTTTCTAGCTCTGAGAAGAATACTGATGCTATTTTGATTGAGATTGCATTGAATGTGTAGATCGTTTGGGGTAGTATCAACATTTTAATAATATTTGTTTTTTCAATCACTGAGCATGGAATGTGCTCACATTTCTTTGTGTCTCTTCAATTTCTTTCATAAGATTTCTATAGTTTTCAGCATACAGATGTTATACTTCTTTGGTTAGGTGTATTCCCAGGTATTTTATGATTATTGGTGCAATTGTAAATGGAATCGATTCTTTAATATCTCTTTCTGCTGCTTCATTACTGGTATATAGAATGCAACCAATTTATGTACCTTGATTTTGTATCCTACCACTTTACTGAATTTATGGATCAATTCTAGCAATTTTTTGGTGGAGTCTTTCAAGTTTTCCATATAGGGTATCATGTCATCTGTGAAAAAGTGAAAGTTCGGCTTCTTCTCTGCCAATTTGGATGTATTTTATTTCATTTTGTTATCTCATTGCTGAGGCTAGGACTTCCAACAATATTTTAAACAGCAGGGGTGAGAGTGTACATCCCTGTCATACTCCCAATCTCAGGGGGAAAGCTCTCAGTTTTTCCCCAATGAGGATGATATTAGCTGTGGACTTTTCATGTGCGGCTTTCATGAGGTTAAGTTATGTTCCTTCTATGCCAACTTTCTTGAGGGTTTTTATTAAGAAAGGGCACTATATTTTGTCAAATGATTTTTCTGCATCTATTGGCAAGATCATGTGGTTCTTATCCTTTCTTTTATTAATGTGATGTACCACATTGATTGATTTGTGAATATTTAACAAGGTTTGCAGCCCAGGAATGAATTCCACTTGATTATGGTGAATAATTCTCTTAATATGTTGTTGACTTTGACTTGCTAGTATCTTGTTGAGAATTTTTGCATTCATGTTCATCAGGGATACTGGCCTGTAATTCTCCTTTTTTTGTGGAGTCTCTGTCTAGTTTGGCAATCTAGGTAATCCTGGCCTCATAGAATGAGTTTAGAAGTTTTCCTTCCATTTCTATATTTTAGAGCAACTTGAGAAAAATAGGTACTAACTCTGCTATAAATGTTTGCTAGAATTCCCCTGGCAGTCATCTGGCCCAGAACTCTTATTTGTTGGGAGATTTTGATAACTGATTCAATTTCTTCACTAGTTATGGGTCTGTTCAAATTTTCTATTTCTTCCCATTTGAGTTTTGGTAGTCTTGGATGTCTAACAATTTGTCCATTGCTTCCATGTTGTCCAGTTTGTTGGCATATAATTTTTCTTGGTATTCTTTAATAATTTTTTGCATTTGTGTGGTGTTGGTTGTGATCTTTCCTCCTTCATTCATGATTTTATCTATTTATCTATTTCTCTCTTTTCTTTTTGAGAAGTCTGCCTAGAGTTTTATCAATTTTGTTTATTCTTTCAAAAAACCAGTCCTTAAATTCATTGATCTGGTCTACTATTTTTGGGGGATTCTATATTGTTTGTTTCTGCTCTAATCTTTATTCTTTCTCTTCTTCTGGCTTTGGGCTTTCTTTGCTGCACTGTTTCTAGTTCCTTCAGGCGTGAGATTAGGTTCTGTATTTGGGATCTTCCTTTTTCCCTGAGATAGGCCTGGATTGCAA
Source organism: Neofelis nebulosa (assembly GCF_028018385.1). Classification (NCBI taxonomy): domain Eukaryota; kingdom Metazoa; phylum Chordata; class Mammalia; order Carnivora; family Felidae; genus Neofelis; species Neofelis nebulosa. Next base: position 67,105,595 of record NC_080784.1, on the reverse strand, counting down.
TGTAAATTCCTCTTAGGACTTACTTTGCTGTATCCCAAAGGCATTGGACTCATATTTTCATTTTCATTTGTTTCCATAATTTCTTAAATTTCTTCTTTAATTTCCTGGTTGACACATTCATTCTTTAGTAGGATGTTCTTTAACCTCCATGTATTTGGAGGCTTTCCAAATTTTTTCTTATGGTTGATTTCAAGTTTCATAGCATTGTGATCTGAAAATATGCATGGTATGATCTCAATTTTCTTATATTTATTGAGGGCTGCTTTATGATCCAGTATGTGATCTGTCTTAGAGAATGTTCCATGTATACTCAAGAAGAATGTGTATTCTGCTGCTTTTGGATGAAAAGTTCTGAATATGTCTGTTAAGTTCATCTGGTCTAGTGTATCATTCAAGGCTATTGTTTCCTTATTGATTTTCTGCCCAGATGATCTGTCCATTGTTGTAAGTGGAGTATTAAAGTCACCTACGATTACAGTATTATTATCAATAGGTTTGTTTATGTTTGTGATTAATTGATTTATATATTGGGTGTCCACATTGGGGGCATAACCATTTACAGTTGTTAGCTCTTCCTGATGGACAGACCCTATGATTATTATATAATGCCCTTCTTCATCTCTTGTTATAGTGTTTGGTTTAAAACCCAGTTTGTCTAATACAAATATGGCTACTCCAGCTTTCTTTTGATATCCAGTAGCATGATAGATGATTCTCTATCCCCTCACTTTCAATCTGCAGGTGTCCTCAGGTCTAAAATGAGTCTCTGTAGACAGCATATAGATGAACCTTGTTTTTTTTGTTTGTTTGTTTTTAATCAGTTCTGATATCCTATGTCTTCTGATTCAGTCATTCAGTCCATTTATATTCAGATTGATTATTGAAAGATATGGATTTAGCATCATTGTTATCCGTAGGTTTCATGCTTTTGGTTATGTCTCTGGTCCTTTGTAGTCTTTGCAGCATTCCACTCACAGAGTCCACCTTGGGATCTCCTGCAGAGCTGGTTTAGTGGTCATGAACTCCTTTAGCTTTCGTTTTCCTGGGAAAGCCTTTATCTCTCCATCTATTCTGAATGACAGCCTTGCTGGATAAAGAATTTTTGCCTGTATATTTTCCCTATTCAGCACATTGAATATTTCCTGCCACTCCCTTCTGGCCTGCCAAGTTTCAGTGGACAGGTCTGCTACTACCCTTATGTGTCTATTCTTGTAGGTTAAGGCCCATTTGTCCCTAGCTGCTTTCAGAATTCTCTCTTTATCTTTGCATTTTGCCAGTTTCACTATGATATGTTGTAGTGTTGACCTGTTTATGTTGATTTTGAAGGGAGTTCTCTGTGCCTCCGGGACTTGGATGTCTGCTTTCTTCCCCAGATTAGGAAGTTCTCAGCTATAATTTGTTCAAATAAACCTTCTTCCCCTTTCTCTCCCTCTGCTAGTTCTGAAACTCCTATGACATAGATATTATTATGTTTCAGTGAATCACTTACATCTCTAATTCTTCCCTCTTGATCTACTAATTTCCTATCCCTCTTTTTCTCAGCTTCGTTATTTTCCATAATTTTATCTTCTATTTCACCTATTCTCCCCTCTGCTTCTTCTATCCTTGCTGTCACTGCATCTAGTTTAATTTGCATCTCAGTTACAACATTTCTTAATTGTCATGACTATTTCTTAGATTCTTGATCTCTGCAGCAATAGATTTTCTGCTGTCTTCTATGCTTTTTTTCAAGTCTACCTATTTGTATTATGACTATTATTCTAAATTCCTGTGCAGATATATTGTTTACATTTGTTTTGAACAATTCTCTGGCTATTTTTTTTCCTTGAATATCTTCTGAGGAGAATTCTTCTGTTTCATCATATTGGCTAGTTTTCTGTCTTTTACATATTTAATAGTTTGTTATGTGTCCTTCACCTGTGAATGCTATCATTTTAAAAAGGGGTCATACACTGTCCAGAGCCTGCCACTTCAGGAAGTGTTTTCAGAGTGTGCTGCATGCATTCTGTTGTTGCATCTCTGGTTGCTTTATTCCCCTACTCATAATGGCAGTTTGAACCTTCCACTAGGTATGCTTTGATTTGTTCACTGAAGTAACTCTAGGTGTTGCCAAGCTGTTTCCATACACTCCTGGACATGTGTCTGTCATTCTGCAGCATGGATTCCTGGAATTCCAAGCATTCTTACCTCAATACTGCTGTGTTTGAGGGACAAGGGAAATTCTGGTTCCCCTACTTCTCTGCCATCTTGACTCTCCTCCTACAATTTCTATTCTTTATCTATTTTTTATTTTTGGCGTTTTGCCAAGAAGGTAATTTTATATCATAGTAATAATAACAAAAATACATCAAAAATTTTTTTTCTAATAGTTGTGGTGTTTTATTTTACATTTTATAAATACTCTTCTTTTAACTTTGGTCCATATTGAACTCATTTTGATAAGGTTGAGAAAAAAGGATATAGCTTTTAGATCCAAGTGTCCAAAAATTGCCCCAGTTCTATTTTTGAATATTTAACTACTTTACTATTAATGTCAGACTTGTTGTCTATAGATTCTCATTTCTGTTTCTCTTATCTCAATTTTTACTTAAGGGGCCAGCATCACACTGGTTTAATATTGCTAGGGCAAGCTCTCTCTCTTATTTTTCTACTCATGCACAATAAGTAGGACTAGTCCTGTTAGAAGAAAGGGTGTCTTCTTGTTTAGCAGATGTTCTGAGAGGTGAAAATATCAGATTTTAAGAGTATTTCTTATGAAAGCAATTTTAAAATTCCATTCACATGGGACTCAATATTATAATACAAACTCTTCCCTAATTGATTTCTATTTTAAACACACTTCTGATCAATGGACTGATCTAAAATGGACTATTTAAATAAAAATATAATTCTAATATTCATATGAAAAATAAGTTAGGGGTGCCTGGCTGGCTCAGTTGGTACAGCATGCAATTTTTTATCTTGATCTCAGGATTGTGAGTTACAGCTCCACACTGGGCATAGAAAGAAGGAAACAAGGAGAAAGAGCGAGACAGAGAGAGAGAAAGAAAGTTAACACAAGTATTTATTGTATATTTGACTAAAATGCATTGAGTTTAGTGCAGGGATAAAAAAGTTAATTGTAGGGGTGCCTGGGTGGCTCAATCTGTTGAGCATTCATATCTTGATTTTGGCTCAGATCATGATCCCAGAGTCATGGGACCCAGCCCCGAGTGAGGCTCCATCTGTGCTGAGCATGGAGACTACTCAAGATTTTCTCCCTCTCTGTCCTTGCCCTTGTCCCCCTACTCTCTCACTAAAATAATTTTTTTAAACTTAATTGTAGAAAAATAACATTTAGGAAAATGCTCTGAACTCTAACCACAGATAACAATAAATCATCTCAAGAGCTCAGATTTAATTATAAAAACCTCAGTAGTAAACTTACTCAAGTATATGGAATTAATTTGTATAATTTTTACTTGGTTTCAGATATATCACTTGGAAACAAGATTACATCAATTGAGGCATTTATTCCCTTTAAGGATAAATTAAAATTTTCAGAGAAAAAAATACTATTTAAGATAAAGTATCAGGTGAGGAGTCAGAAGTCTAGAGAATTTAAGTGACTTTTCCTAGGGCACAAAACTATTTAAGTACTCAACAGGGAATAGGAAATAATCCCCTAAATCCAGGTGCAATTTCTATTGTGCTTTAGGTCCTTTAGACTTGATTTTTCAAATTACTCTTTTTCACTAGTTTTATTGCAGTCATGCTGAGAATAAGTATTTTTTTCCTCACCAAGATAATTCAGATATAGTTAGGAAAGGGGGTAGAATCATGAGTGATTAAATGCCTTGGGTACAATGATAGTGCTATTATAATCGCTTGCTAGATATTAAAACATTTCCCAGTGAAAAATAGAACCTTGGGGAACTAAAAGGCCAATCATAAAGAAGGCTGATGAATTCTCTTGAGGAATATATTAAGTAGGCATCCCACTGCACTCATATATCAACACCTTGAATTCCCTTAAAGTGTATTTCCAGTGTGCCTTAAGTGATCAGTTTTCACCAATTAAAATTTCAATAATAGGAAGATTGTTAAATTGAGTTGTAGCATATATCTTTTCAAGAATGCTGTGCAATTTCTAAAATATGTTTTGGAAAAGATATTTAACTTATTTAGCTTTTTTAATGTTTATTCATTTATTTAGAGAGAGAAAGAGAGCACACGCACACAAATAAGGGAGGGACAGAGAAAGAGGGGGAGGAAGAGAGAATCCCAAGCAGTCTCTGTACTGTCAGCATAGAGCCCAGCAGGGATTCTGACACTGGGTTCAAATTCACAAAACATGAGATCATGACCTGAGCCCAAGTCAAGAGCTGGATGCTTAACCAACTGAGCCACCCAAGCACCCCTAGAAAAATATTTAATGGTATAGGGAAACATTTTTTATAAAAACTTATTATATAGTATAATTTTATTTTAAAATATGTATATTTATATAAATACAAATATGAATATATATTTGTGTACATGTGTATATATTTGTACATATTTATGATTGTAAAAAGAAACATACAGGAGATTGTTAACCTTGCTAATTTCTAGGTATTTCCTTGTTGAGTCCCTTTTTTATGTTTTCTGAGTTCCATAATTAGCATATATCTTACAATCATAAGAAAAATAATGAAAAAAGTATTTCCTCAGATGTGTCATAGCAGGGCTGGAATAATACTTTGACAATGATCTTATATTTGAATAATATTTTAAAGTTAATAAAAGTTTTCATATATGCTATATATTCTAGAATTGAAAACAGATTAATATTTTTACAAATGGCACTGTCATTGTTCTAGGTAAATTAGCTAAGTCTTAGGCAATGAATTGAAAACAAGAAAATAAATTTAATCTCTATGGGAAAAACTAGATCTGAATTAAGAGAGATGATTTACCAGTACATAGCTCAAACACCAGAAAAGTAGAAATCCTCCTTTAATTGTACGAAAATTTTGCGTAATTGTTTTAACTGCTTGAAATGATGGAAATCAGATTTTTTAAAGCAGATTCAGTAAGTGCAAATATCTAGATAATTCTTAATAATCATTATCATAATCACTGAACCTTAAATCAATTAAAATATTAATAAGTAAATAGAATATAAATCAGAAAACCCAGTGCTAACACAAAGTTCAAGGGAGTTAGATTCTTATCAATGTATATTAACAGAGTCCAGAAAGTAATTCTCCTAAGGAAAATAATTGCTTCCTTGTTGCATCAATCTCATGTGATTTGGGGGATAATTAAATGAGGAAATGCATATAAATTGCTTATCAGAGTACTTAGCACATAAGTATTCAGCTCAATACATTAGGCTATCTCTAGAATTATCATCAGTATTATTATCTCTGTGCATGTGAAGTCACTGTACTATTTTTGCTCAAGCCACAATAATCTTGGCTGTTTCACTGTTCATATGAAGCTTGTAGGAGAAATGAATCATGGAAGATAGACTGTATCAAAATACACATTATTTACCCCAACAGATTCTGGTTCTGAAGTATCATTTTCTGTGTGTTTTAGCTTTATTCTTTTTTTTTTCTGTGTGTTTATTTTCTATTCAATGATGCATTTGAGCTCAAGAGAAAGCTAAGATAGAAAAGAGAAAACTTGTGTTCCTCTCCACCATGAACTGAATATTCCCTAAACCAAGCAAACTGAAATAATCTCAGGAATTTGCAACCCTTTTAAGGATTTGAACTAAAAGAAATAATGCTTATTATTATTTAATGCCCATTTTAATTGCCTACCAGAAAATTCTCTTATCTAGTTTCCAAGGTCCCAAATATCAATATGGCACCTCCCAATCTAAGTAAACTCTTGTCTGTATGGTCATGTCACTATATCCAGACATACCCCTGACATTCCTGACATTGCATTCAATTGGTCCATAATATATTTTTAAAAATTCTATCTTCTGGCTTGTAGTTGTTTTACAATGTGTTCACAAATTATTTGACTCTTTTTCCATCAATAGGGAGAGCTTAACCTTGACACTCTTTCCATCAATGAGTGGAGCTTAATGCCTTCAGTGTGGACACTGACTCAGTGATTATCTTCTGATGAATAAAATATGGTGAAAACAATAGTGTGTCACTTTGGAGACTAAGTCATGAAAGGCACTGTGGCATGCTCCTTTCTCTTGGATCGCTCACTCTGTGGAAAACCAGCTTTCATGTTACAAGGTCGACCAATCAGTCCTTTTGTAGTTCTACAAGAACTACTCTATAAAGGAGGACTGATTGGAGATGGCCAACAATGAACTCATGTTCCTTGGAAAATGCCATGTGAGTGAGCTTGGAAAGGATCCTCTGGTCCCATTCAATCCTTCAGATGGCTGCAGCCTTGATTAATATGTTAACTGCAACCAGATATAAGGACCTGAGTCAGAATCACTGTTAAGCTTCTGAATTTTTGACCTACAGAAATCTTAGCTAACCAAAGTTTTTTTGGGTTTTGTTGTTTTTGTTTTTGTGTTTTTGTTTTTTGTTTTTTTGTTTTTTTGTTTTAAGCCACTGTGTTTTGAAGCAACTGCTTTAACAGCTACACATGATAAAAACCTAGTTTGGTGCTAGGAGTGGGTGTTATAGCAGCATAACAAAAGCCTAAACTACTGGAGTGGATTGGGAAGCTAAATTAAGTTTGTGAAAAGTGTGAAAGCATCAAGACCCTTCAAGAAACTGTATAATTTTATAAATTTTGAGAAGGCTGCAAATGAGGACTTATAAGAAAGTGTGAAAACCCTTACTGGAAACCAGAAGAAGGATCTCTGTTATGTAGTAACAGAATATTTAGCAACAATATAATCTGCAGCAATATAGAAGGTAGAAAATATACTTAGTGAACAGACTGAGCTACCTAAGGGGTTTCTAGACATTGTGTTAAGGTGCCAGCTGGTTTGTCCAGATGCTTATAAGAAACTGTGACAGAACCGAGATCTTAAAGAAGGATAGGAACTGAACACAGATGAACTCCGAAAATAGACTCACACATACATGGCTGATTGATCTTTGATACATGTACCTAGGCAATTTAATGGATTAAAGAATGGCTTTCTTAAAATAGTGCTGAAATATGTAGGTATAGATATGGAAAATAATGAAACTGTACTCACATCTTATATAATCTCCAAAAATTAATGTAGTCATAGGCCTAAATGTAAGACTTACAACTATTTTAAAAAATAATATTTTTGCAACTTTTGGTTTGGCAAAAAGATCTTAGGATTCAAAACATATAATCATAAAAGAAAATTTGATAAACTAGACTTTACTAAAATTAAAATCCATAGAAATGTACACCCAAAAAAGTGAATTTTACTGTATATAATTGTACCCATCTTAGTTTTTTTGGGCTGCTATAACAAAAACATCACAGACTATATAGCTTATAAACAACAAACACTTACTTCTCACAATTCTAGAGGGAGGGAAATCCAAGTTCATGTTCTGGCAGGTTGAGTATCTGGCAAGGAACTACTTCCTGGTTCTGAGATGGTGCTGTTTTGTTGTGTCCTCACACAGCAGGAGGACCAAGGGAGCTCTCTTGGGACTCTTTTATACAGGAACTAATCCCATTCACGAGGGCTCTGCTCTCATGATGTAATCACCTCCCAAAGGATCCAGCCTTAATAGCATCACCTTGGGGGTTAGGTTTCTCCATATAAATTTTAGGGTGGGGGGACACAATCATTTAGACAATAGAAACAGAATAAACTTAACCTGACAAAAATATACGAACTTCAAGGTAAGGATATTTTCAATTTTCTTATTGATCTCTAGCCTTATTAAATTCTGATTGAAAAGGGATATTTATAATAATTTCATTATGTTAAGCTTATTTTCCTCCTGTGTGTATTATTATGATACATGTAATATATGTTCTATTTGCTCTTGACATAAAGAGTTATTATCAGGGTGTAATATTTGATATTTCTCCATATTATCAATCCTTCTGATATTGGTTAGACCTTCTATACCCTTATTTGTCCACTTGAGCTTTTTTAACACAAACTTGAAAGAACAATAAAACTTTCCTACTTTTTTTTTCTATTTTTGCTTGAATATCTTTTAGAAAAAGGTAGTAACTATACTACATGGTACGTAGATAATAATACCTATTATACCTTTATTATTTTTCCCATTTATTGTTAATGTGTGGAGGCCTGAATCCTACCTTGTTTGATAAGACTGTAACATGGCTTGCTCACTATTTCCATTTGCTTCCCATCTCCTTGCCCCTGTCTCCTTCTCTCTCTCTTTTTTCTCTCATATGTCTATTTCTCTCTCTCTTTCTCCTCTCTCTCTATTTTTTTCTGATGTATTTTGAGATAGGTATTTCCCATGTTCTACAACAGAGTTGCATTTTGCTCTGGAAACAAATCTTTTATTAACTTTTACTGGCTTTTCCTTTTAGCAGCCTTTTAAGCCCTTTTGTGTTTCATTGATATGTCTGATAGGGCCATGCTCAACACTGCCATATTGTTTATTTTATACTCACTATGTTTATTATTTTAGAATTAGTATGTGGAGGGGTGGATAGAGAGTCAGGGGGAGAAGGAGAGGAATGTATGTGCTTCTTTCTCTAGGTGGTATGTTTCTTTACTATTTTTTGTGTATTTATTTTGAAACAATGAAAACTTTTATATTGTTCTAGGAGTTACGTTCTTATCAACATTTTTTGTTATATCCTTAATTCTTTTTTCCTTTGGTTAAGCTTCTACTAGTTTGTTTTCCGCTTAAAATATATGAATTATCTCTCACCTATTAACTACCATTTTGTTCTACTAAACTAAGCTTCTACTAGTTGATTTGACTTTCACCTAATCCAACAATCAGTAAGTTTTTCTACTTTCCTATTTTCTCTTTTCTTTCTATTCCCACTTTTTGGCATATACGACATTTATACTTTGTTTTTTTGTCACAACCTTGTTTTTGTCTTAGATTACAATTAAATATATTCACTTCTCACTGACCATTCTTTAGCTAATGGCCACTTAATCACTTCTAGGTTAGGTGATACCCATCCTATACCATATTGTTCAAGGAAGTTGCATGCTAACATTATTGCAAGGGTTTTTACTGGCATGAAACTATATTTTTAGACTTTATAGCCTGAGTAAAATAGCCCTTATAAAATTATTGAATCAGCCTCCTGTTCTTAAATTTATTGAACCATACTCCACTGTTGTCTTAATTTTTCCATATTTTTTAGATGCCTGAACCCAGCATGTTTTTTTTTTCCCTCAGAAAGTAACTTGTTTTGTTTTGTTTTGTTTTGCATGGAGGCTCCACAAATATTTTTCTTCATTTATTTAATGTCTAAAAATTTACTAGAATATCACAGACTTTGATTGGTCAATGTCAATTTCTCTAGGTATACATTAGGTTTGTTCAATTAGTAGTTTCAGGACTTTTATTTTTAGAAATTTTCTTAAATCATAGTTTAAAATATTAATTCTCTTCCGTGTCCTCCTTTTGTTTGAGATTCCAGTTATGTATATGTCAGAATTTGCTCATCTTCTATATCTTTATCTTCTGACCCTTTTACTCTCTATTTTATTTTTGTTTTCTTGATGTTTTCATTTATTTATGTCTCTTGCTATACATTAATTAAATTATATTTTCCTTTGAGCATCTTCACTTCATCACCATTTATAAAATGGTATTGGATTTTATTTGTCATTCTTTACTGAGTTCTGCCAATAATTAGTATTCAAAGTTTTCTGTTTATGTCCATTTTATACTGACTTTTTGAATTAAGCAGTTATTTCATCTATACAAAGGATGTTCAATATTATTTAATTTATGTTGAATACACTAAATTATAGTGTATGGTATATTTTCCTTTACTATTGCTTGATTTATCAGGAGCATTTTAATCAGATATAACATATTGATTCTGCCTATTCTATTCTAATAATAGTTGTTTGGGAGGATTCCTGTTATCTGTGCTCATTATACAAAGTTCTGAATTTTTCTAAAATGACAGTAACAGATCTGTCTCCACTGGGGGAGGCTTGAAGGTTCTGAGTTCCTTCCTAGGGTTCTTCATTCAAAATGACCCTCTTTAGGGGCACCTGGGTGGCTCAGTTGGTTAAGCGTCCGACTTCGGCTCAGGTCATGATCTCATGGTCTGTGAGTTCGAGCCCCGCATCAGGCTCTGTGCTGACAGCTCGGAGCCTGAAGCCTACTTCGGATTCTGTATCTCCCTCTCTCTCTGACCCTCCCCCATTCATGCTCTGTCTCTCTCTGTCTCAAAAATAAATAAACATTAAAAAATTTTTTAAAAACATGACCCTCTTTAGCACTTGCTGTGATAACCACAGGGTGTTATCTGTAGGTGATAAATTCTACTCTTGAAACCAATATTACACTATATGTTAACTAACTAGAATTTAAATAAAAATTTTAAACAAACAGAAAAAAATGACCCTCTTTAAAAAGAAAAGAAATAACCTCTTTTGATATAGTGAAATAAGGTTTCATTAAGAGAAAGTACCATTTAAAAAAGAGCGTCAATTTCAGCTTCTGTGACTTTCTCTTATTTCTGCAAGACTCATAATTTTCTCTACTTAATTTCTCGCATTCCAAATGTTTTCTTATAATGATACCTTCCTGAGACTGTTACTTCTGGTCATGGGCAATTTCAAACCTCTTTCAATATAGTGTCCAGAAACCAGCATAATGATGTCCCATCTCTTATGTCTGTTTTCAGTATTACCATAACCACAATGGAATTTCCTTTTCTGGTGAATTAATTTTGTTCTGTCCCAGCTAGGACCCTGATACCTTTGATTTTTTTTTTTTTTTGATAGTCACTCCCTGACTGTACACACTAATGTGAACTCCAGACAGGCTCTGCTTATCTTGGAGGTTAATATCCCTAGTTACACACAAGTTAACATTTGTATCATTCTTTTTGTCCTGGTTAGATTTCAGGTGTGAGTTATTGTAGTTTACATCTTCTATTCCTTTGTTAATTTATGTAATTTCAGTATGAAATTGTCTTTAAGTCTAAAGTGGGTGTCTTGTACAGATACCATATGGTTTCACTCTTATGTGGATCCTGAGAAACGTAACAGAAACCCATGGGGGAGGGGAAGGGAAAAAAAAAAAAAGAGGTTAGAGTGGGAGAGAGCCAAAGCATAAGAGACTGTTAAAAACTGAGAACAAACTGAGGGTTGATGGGGGGTGGGAGGGAGGGCAGGGTGGGTGATGGGTATTGAGGAGGGCACCTTTTGGGATGAGCACTGGGTGTTGTATGGAAACCAATTTGACAGTAAATTTCATATATTAAAAAATAAATAAAGAAAGAAAGAAAAAAAAAATAAAGTGGGTGTCTTGTAAACAGCATATAGATGGATCTTGTTTTCTTATCCATTCTGGTACCCTGTGTCTTTTGATTGGAGCCTTGAGTCCACTGATGTTTAGAGTGAGTACTGAAAGATATGAATTTATTGCCATTATGATGCTTGTAAAGTTAGAGTTTCTGGTGATGTTCCCTGGTCCTTTCTAATCATTTGTTTCTTTTGGTATTCATTTACATATACAATATATATGTGTGTGTGTGTGTGTGTGTGTGTATATATATATATATATATATATACACATATATATATTTATCTTTTTTCCCCTCAGAAAGTACCCCTTAAAATTTCTTGCAGGGTTGGTTTAGTGGTCACAAACTCCTTTCATTTTTATTTGTCTGGGAAACTTTGTATCTCTCCTTCTATTTTGAATGACAGCCTTGCTGGATAAACAATTCTTGGCTGCATATTTTTCTGATTCAGCACACTGAGTATATCCTGCCACTCTCTTCTGGCCTTCCAAGTTTCTGTGGATAGGTCTGCTGCAAGCCTGATCTGTCTTCCCTTGTAGGTTAGGGACTTTTTTTCCCTTGTTGCTTTCATGATTCTTTCCTTGTCTGGGTATTTTGTGAATTTGACTATGATGTGCCTTGTTGATGGTCAGTTTTTGTTGAATCTAATGGGGGTCCTCTGTGCTTCCTGGATTTTGATGTCTGTGTCTTTCCCCAGGTTAGGAAAGTTTTCCACTATGATTTACTCCCATAACCCTCCTACCCTTGTTTCTCTCTCTTCCTCTTCTGGGATGGCTATGACTCTGATGTTCCTTTTTAATGAGTCACTGATTTCTCTAATTCTTAAATCATGCTCTTTTGCCTTATTCTCCCTCTTTTTTTCTGCTTCATTATTCTCTATAAGTTTGTCCTCTATATCGCTGATTCTCTGTTCTGCCCCATCCATCCTTGCCGCCGCTGCATCCTTCCGTGATTGCAACTCAGTTATAGCATTTTTTATTTCATTCTGACTATTTTTTACCTCTTTTATCTCTGCAGAATGGGACTCTAGTCTATTTTCAACTCAAGGTAGTATTCTTATTATCGTGATTCTAAATTCTGGTTCAGACATGTTGCTTGTATCTGTATTGGTTAAATCCCTGGCTGTCATTTCTTCGTGCTCTTTCTTTTGGGGTGAATTCCTTTGTTTTGTCATTTTGAAGGGAGAAAAGGAATTAATGAGGTAGTAAAACTAAAATTAAAAAATATTAAAATTAGAAATTAGAAATTAAAAACACACACACACAAAGTGAATGGATGATGCTAGATTCTAGGTGTGTTTTGGTCTTGGTGTTGAAAGTGGTTTGACAGATTAGAGAAAAAAAAGGGGGGAAGGACAAAAAAGGAAATCGTTTGAGAATTTGAAAAAATGAATACACTGAAGTAGACTAGTATGAGATGATGGGGGTAAAATAGAATTTGAAAAATTATACACAAAAGTAAAGAAGATAGTAAAGAATACACTCTAGTAGACTAAAATAAAATGATGGAGGTAAAATAGAATTTGAAAAAAATTTACATAACAGCAAAAAATATAGTAAAAAAATTATATGAAAATATTTTTTTTTAATAGAAATTGAAGGTAGAAATGAAGGTTTTCTCTTTCTGCATTCAAGAAAAAGAAAAGAAACAAAAAAGAGAAAAAAAGAAAAGGAAAGAAAAAAAAGGAAATTGTTTGAAATTTTGAAAAGGTGACCACACTGAAGTAGACTAAAATAAAATGATGGAAGTAAAGTAGAATTTGAAAAAAATTACACAAAAGTAAAAAATATAGTAATAAAAATTAAAAAGATATTTTTAATAAAAATTGAAAATAAAAAAGATTTTTTTCTCTTTCTGTATTCAAGAAAAAGAAAAGAATTATAAAAGAGAAAAGGAAAAAGAAAAAACAAAGAAATAAAATTGAATAGATGAACCTGCTAACAGATTGAAGTAGGACTGAAATTGCTTCGTTTTCCCCTAGAAGTCAGTCTATGTAGCTCTTTATAATCCATAAATTAAGCCAGCAGTGAGACTTGTGTTCTTGAAGAGCGAAGTTGGCCCCGTTGGGCGGGGCTCAGTGTAACAGCTTAACTCTCCACTAGATGGCGCTGCTAGCCAACTGGGGTGGATTGTTGCGGGCTCATAGGTGCCTATGCAGTGAAAATGGCTCCACCCAGCTACCCAGTCTGTTCACCCGGATCAGCAATTGCGCACCTGTCCTCCATCTTCAGCTCTTGTCCACTCTCCACTTCTTCACTCTTCGTGACCAGGCCCCAGGGAGTACCTCTCTCCCAAGTTTTTTCTCAGATGCGGCTATTTTCCCCAGCCCCTTACTGCCGAAGAGCTGCAGCTTTGACCTGTTCTGCCCCTCTGTGGTAGGGTCTCACCAAGCAATGGCCAAATGAGCAATGGTCGAATATCGGCTGCATCCAGGTATGTCCCCTGGACCCTGCTGCTGCCGGTGCCCCGAGACTGTGGCCAGGTGCCAGCCCATCCCAGAAAATATTTGCAAGACAGTGTAGCAGCAGCAGCTCAGGGATTATGGAAAATCACAACACACATCTGGCACCAAGCTTCACCCTTAACGACCTTGCCCCAGGACCAGCGAATGTGGCTGCGTTCTGGGGTCTGCTGGGACCAAGTGGCTTCAACAGTCTCTACCAAATGTCCTTCCCGCAGTGGAACTGCTTTTCCACATGTGGCTCGAGAACCTCCCGGAACGCACTCTGTTCCTGGGGATTCACCTTCCCACTTGAGCACTGCCAGGTATCGAGTGTGGAGTTGCAGCCTTTGTGCTCCCTTTGTTTACAGTCTTAATGGAATTTAAACCCTCTCCTTTCTCCTTTCTCCTTTCTCCCTTTTTAGTTTAGTCCCTGCAGCTGTTTCAAATTTTCCACTTTTTCTCCAGCTGCTTTTGGGGAGGGGTGATTTTCCCATATACTCCCCCCCACCTTCAGTCTGTCCTCTCTCCACCTGCAAAAGCAGTTCCCTACCTTTTGCAGTTTCTTGCTCCCCAAGTTCAGCTCTCCGTGCTGTGTACTGCTGAATTCTGTGGTTCAGGTTGTGCAGATTGTTGTGTTAATCCTCCAATCAGTTTTCTAGGTGTGTAGGATGGTTTAGTGTTGGTCTGGCTGTATTTCATGGACACACAAAAGCTTCCATGCCATTCCACTATCTTGGTTCCTCCTCTCTTAATTTATGTAATTTTAGAAAATGTGTAGACTATTTGGATTTAGTGAGCCTTGTTTTTTATTTTGATTTTTCTTACATTTTATGACTTTAATATTAATTTATTTTCAGTATTTCATATAAAATATTAGTATTAAAGTTTTCCCTGAGCATATTTTTTCTGAACAATATAAGCTGGAGTGTGATATTTTCCCATTATTTTCTGGATAACTATTGATTTTTATACCATAAGGGTCAGATTTTAAAATATTTGACTACGGGCGCCTGGGTGGCGCAGTCGGTTAAGTGTCCGACTTCAGCCAGGTCACGATCTCGCGGTCTGTGAGTTCGAGCCCCGCGTCAGGCTCTGGGCTGATGGCTCGGAGCCTGGAGCCTGTTTCCGATTCTGTGTCTCCCTCTCTCTCTGCCCCTCCCCCATTCATACTCTGTCTCTCTCTGTCCCAAAAATAAATAAAAAACGTTGAAAAAAAATTTAAAAAAAATAATAATAAAATAAAATATTTGACTAGCTTTTCTATTTGTCCTCAGTTGAAGAACTGGTTTGACTTATCTAATTAACTAGCTATGGGAATAGAAACTTTAAGCTAAAAGTTTTATCAATCCTTATTGTTGCAAAACTTTTAGTAACCACCAGAGCAGTCAAAAAGTTCTGATTTAAATAATCAGTTCCGTGAAAGCCACACATGACCAAATCTCAACCAAATCGAAAGGGATAATTTCAATATCTCCATTACTATCAAATAAATTAAATTTTTTATTTAAAAAATCAAAAAATAGATCTGTAGGCCTAGATGATTCCACTGGAAAATTCTACCAAACATATGTGAAAGACTTAGCAACAATTAACACACAATCTTCCAGTGTGGAAGAAAAAAATCCTTAGCAATTCATTATATAGGACTAGTATTACCCTATTACTAAAACCAGACAAAGATATCACAATAAAAGAAAACTGTGGACCAACATGTCTTATGAATAGAAATAGAAATAGAAATAGAAATAGAAATAGAAACAGAAATAGAAATAGAAATGAATGACAGCAAACTGATAAATTACATCTACAAAAATCCTATAGCAAGTATAATTTTTAATGGTGAAAGACTGAATAATTCCCCCCCTGAGATCAGTAACAGACAAAGAGGGGTGCTCTCAACACTCTTCTTCAACCTAGTTCTGGAAGGTCTAGCCACTGAGATGAAGCAATGAAAATTAATAAAATAAATACAGATTGAATGGAATAAATAAAACTATATATGCAGATGATATGAATATCTATGTGGAGCAAAACAAAAAATCAGAGTAAAAGGAAAAAGGGATACTAATAAAAATTTAGCAGTTTTCAGCAGGTTTCAGGATACAAGATCAACATAAAATCAGTCACATTACTTTATATTAAGAATAAACATTCAGAACCTAAAATTAAAAACATAACAAATGCACCAAAGGAATGAAATGCTTAGCTTAGTTATGCACTTAGCAACACATATATAGGATCTATATACTATAATTACATACTAATTGTATACTAGTAATTATAAAAAGCTGGTGAAGGAAATCAAAGATCTAAATCAATGAAGAGGCATACAGTATTCAAAAATGTTAAATTGATCTGTAGGGTCGGTACAATTACTATCAATATGTTAACATGGATTGTTATGAACATACATGATTTTATCCTAAACTACCTGTATAATAATAGTCTTTTTTTAAATGTTTGTTTATTTAAAAAAAATTAACACTTATTTACTATTGAGAGACAGAGAAACACAGAGCATGAGCAGGGAAGGGGCAGAGAGAGGGGGAGACACAGAATCCAAAGCAGGCGCCAAGCTCTGAGCTGTCAGCACAGAGCCCGACACAGGGCTCAAACTCACAAACTAGGAGATCATGACCTGAGTTGAAGTCAGACGCTTAACCAACTGAGCTACCCAGGTGACCCTAATGTTTGTTTATTTTTGAGAGAGAGAGTGTGAGTTGGGCAGGGGCAGAGAGAGGGGGACAGAGGATCCGAAAGGGGCTCTGTACTGACAGGCTGACAATAGCCAGTCTGATGTAGGTCTCAAACTCACCAACTGCGAGACCATGACATGAGCCGAAGTAGGACACTTAACTGACTGAGTCACCCAGGTGCCCCAGTAGTCTTAATCTTAACAACAACAACAACAAAAAGTAAAAGAAAACACTATACTTGAAAGAAGCCTGATATTAAGACTTACTACCTAGCTGCAGTAATAAAGGCTGTGGGGTTTTGGTAAAGGGTTAGAAACATAGATTCATGGAACATAAAGAGTACTCAGAGTACTAAACAGATATAGTCAACTGAAATTTGACAAAAATACAGAATTAGAAAAGCTGTTCAATAGAGAAAGGACAGCCTTTTCAAAAAATGTTGGAATAGCTGGACGCCCAAAACGAAAAAAAAAATATCTCAACCAAATGTATGGCCAACTAATCTCTGACAAAGCAGGAAGGAATATCCAATGAAAAAAAGACAGTCTCTTTAACAAATGGTGCTGGGAGAACTGGACAGCAACATGCAGAAGAATGAAACTAGACCACTTTCTTACACCATTCACAAAAATAAACTCAAAATGGATGAAAGACCTGAATGTGAGACAGGAAACCATCAAAACCCTAGAGAAGAAAGCAGGAAAAAACCTCTCTGACCTCAACTGCAGCAATTTCTTACTTGACACGTCTCCAAAGGCAAGGGAATTAAAAGCAAAAATGAACTATTGGGATCTCATGAAGATAAAAAGCTTCTGCACTGCAAAAGAAACAATCAACAAAACTAAAAGGCAACCTATGGAATGGGAAAAGATATTTGCAAATGACATATCAGACAAAGGACTAGTATCTAAAATCTATAAAGAACTCACCAAACTCCACACCCAAAAAGAAATAATCCAGTGAAGAAATGGGCAGAAGACGAAGACATCCAGATGGCCAACAGGCACATGAAAAGATGCTCAACGCCACTCCTCATCAGGGAAACACAAATCAAAACCACACTGAGATACCACCTCACACAAGTCAGAGTGGCTAAAATGAACAAATTAGGAGACTATAGATGCTGGCGAGGATGTGGAGAAATGGGAACCCTCTTGCACTGTTGGTGTGAATGCAAACTGGTGCAGCCACTCTGGAAAACAGTGTGGAGGTTCCTCAAAAAATTAGAAACACTTCTTTAAGAGAAAGGATTCTATTCTGAGTTGAAATGTAAGGAAAACTATTCTAGCTTTTCATACGAGTTAAGTTATGCAATTATACCAGTTTTTCCATGTGCTTTTGGACACTGTCCAAACCTCCAGTTATTTCTGTGAGTTACCTAATAGCTACTATAAATCTTTTCTGGGCTTTCTACAGGACTATATAATGGCCTGCTTATTGTAAATCTCATTTGAGAGCATAAAGAAAGAAAATGACAACCTCAAAGAGCACATTGTCCAAAAAGGAGTGCTTTTAACATCTCTTATTTTCATTTCTTTTTTCCTGATACAGGCCCAGGGCCTGAATGTTTGTGCCCCACCAAAATTTCATCTGTCGGAGCCCTAATCCCCAGTGTGATGATATTTGGAGGTGAAGCCATTTGGGAAGTAACTGGCGTTAGATTAGGTCATGAGGGTGGGGCCCTCGTGATGGGATTAATGTCCTTATTCAAAGAGGGAGAGACTGAAGAGCACTTTCTCTTTCTCTCCACTACATGCACCAAGGAAAGGCCATGGGAGAATGTAAAGAGAAGACAGGTATCTGCAGACCAGAAAGGGGGCCCTCACCAGACACCACATCACCAGCTGCCTTGATCTTGGACTTCTTAACCTCCAGAACTGTGAGAAATGAATGTTTGTTGTTTAAGCTAACCAGTCTGTGGTATTTTGTATTAATGACAGCCTTAATGGGCCAATACAGCTGACACAGCCATATTTCAAATAGCCCAGTCCTACAGTTTCCGAATTTAAAGATGTTGTCCCAAAATTAATGAAGAAAATTTCCTGGTTAGTAAATTAGGGAGCAATTGAATATTATATGCTAATATCAGCATCTCATAAATGTCTTTGTTGGAGTGATACTATTTTCACAAAGTAAGAGTTCATTTGGCTTCTCAAGATAAGTCTCCTAATATGGAAGAACTAGTTGGATGTCTAACAATGGGAGGCAGCAGCTGGCATATTATTTGTTTGGCACTTCTCGAAATGCTCCAAACACCAAAAGAATCATAAGTATTTTCTAAAACATGTGTAGAATATACTGGACCATATATATGGCTAAAGTAATGAATAAAAGAAACCTTGAATCTTAAATGGTCTGGTATTTGCTTGTCTAGCTGAGTAGTACTTAGACTTCACGTTGACCTATGGTAAAATTGAGTTTGGGTGCCAAAAGTTAATTTGTATTATGTGACAGAAATAATCAAAGAAACCAAAAATGTTAGAAGAGCTGCATCATGTGAATCCCATTTAATCATAGCCACCATGTCCCCTGAGAATCTTCTGAGGATACCTCTTTGACAACTCTATTGGTGACGTGAATAGCAATATGACAAAACATACTTTTAGTAGTTGTTATGTGTAGTCTGAGGATGCTGGTGGAAGATGATGCCACTAAACGGGGTTTCCAGGTCACTTAAATAATAAGATTCTCATGTGTCAGAGGCAATGAAGCACAGAAAAAGAGCAACAAAATGATATAATCATGGGAAATTTTTATGAGAGTGTTGATGGCGTTTGTAGGACAGTTACTGCTAGATTCATAAATCAAGAAAACTATATGCCTGGGATTACAGGCCTGACTAAGGTCACTACAGTAGATAGCTAGAACCCTCCTCTTTTCCAGAATGTGAACCACAAACATCGTGTCCTCTCTGAGGGAAGTGGAGTCTACTACTCTTGAGGAAGGACCCTGATAACAAGTATCATGTATACATCATGGTATGTTAACAAAAGGACTTGGGGCTTGAGTCTGTCTCTTAGCGTAATGGGACTCCAAATTAACCCCCATAAAATTGTGAAACTTCAACTTGTGGGCATGTAGTTGGGATAGGTATTTGGAGGAAATGTAGAATTCATTTACTGGTCCATGATCCTTGCTATAAAGAATTATCTTCTGTTTTGTTCTAAAGAGCCAAGAAAATATGCTCAGAAATTGTCTTCCATGTCAAAGAGAGTAAGAAAAAGCGATACCATATCCTGAGGTCATAATAGTGTTGGAATCACATCAAAGATTTACAATTTTCAGAGGTGATTATGCCTATAATACCACTATATAACTTACCTATTTGAACTCTGAAAAAGACAAATGGATCTTAAAAATAAAAGTGAGTCACTATAAACTTAAAGCAGGTTTCAAATTGCAATTTTTTTTTTTCAGACATGGTATCATTATTGGAGCAGAGAGTATATGCCTGAACACCTGATAGGTAGCTGTCTATGGGAAATCACTAGGCAGCAAACAGAAGAAACCCTTTGCTTTCTCCTAGAAAGAATAGGGCTATGTCAATATCAATATCCTCAGGGATATGTGTAACATAATCCAGTCTAAATAAGATACTTATTCTCATCAATCCACAAGACTTCACAGTGCGTTATTACATAGAGTATATACTAAATGTAGCTGGGGATACATAATAACAATACTTGATCATAAGATAGAAGTGGTAGAGACAAGGATTTTCTGCACATAGGTTGTTTTGTTTTGTTTTGTTTTGTTCTGTTTTTTCTCCAAATGAGATAGAAGTTTATAGAATACACTGTAAAGGAGCAGCAGGCAGCACAGCAGAGGAGAGGATGTCTGCCTCTGCACATAGGTCTTAAAGCAACATATAAATTGCATATATTCCTAACTCACAACTATAGTTCCTTCATTTCTCCTCCAGGGTCTTATGAAGCAATTACCTATGATCTGTTGAACGATGCATAAAAGTGATGATAGTTTCGGGGCACCTGGGTGCCTCAGTCGGTTAAGTGGCCGAATTCAGCTCAAGTCATGACCTCACAGTCTGTGAGTTCAAGCCCTGCATCAGGCTCTGTGCTGACAGCTCGGAGCCTGGAGCCTGCTTCAGATTCTGTGTCTCCCTCTCTCTCTGCCCCTCCCCCACTCACACTCTCTCAAAAAAATGAATAAATGTTAAAAAAGAAAACTAAAAAATAATAGAATGGTGAATCCTTTAAAAAAAAAAAAAGTGATGATACTTTCAAGTGGCTGTGCACAATATGTTGGCAACAGCCAGGAAAGGCTACTGGAGCATCTCAGCCCTTTTCAGGGGTTACTTGAAGGGAAATGGAGAAAATAAAGTATTGCAAGCGTTAGATGGATTCCATGGTCTACCTTGTTTGGGAAGTTGA
The DNA here is from genome assembly GCF_028018385.1 of Neofelis nebulosa. Lineage (NCBI taxonomy): Eukaryota > Metazoa > Chordata > Mammalia > Carnivora > Felidae > Neofelis > Neofelis nebulosa. The sequence continues at coordinate 67,084,683 of NC_080784.1, read as the reverse complement.
GTCCCTAGTTTAGATTTTAAGCTCCACTGCTATTGGGAATTTTCCTAGATATATTGATGTGGCCATCTCAGCTTCAAAAAGTATAGATGAAAATAATCCTAACCATATTTAATTTATGTATTGAGTTAATGCTATAAAGTGGATTGGAAGCAATGCATAATGAAATTTGCCTCTACTTACTTTTTATTGGTCCAATAGCTATTTCAATCTTGGTATTTACTGAAAACTCAAATTATGTTTAATTTCAACCATTTTATTTAGGATATGTGTGAATAAAATGTCATTCACAATTCTTTCCTTTATCTGCATAATTAAAGGGACATAGAAAAATACTAAGTATTTTTTATATTTCAACTATTGTTTAATACTTGATGTTACTTACAGTATAAAGTACAAGTATAAAACAATAAAGTCCAGATAATGCAGTTGACAAGGGCATAATTTTACCTAATAAAAATACTGCAGGCTTAAAATATGACCAGAGAATTATTGTTTTAAAAAGACGATCCAACATAGGAAAAGAAATATGTAATCCATTACTCAGCTTTAATATCATTCACTCTTATTCAATATTGAAAACACTTTTTAGAATTTTATACCAAAAGATATCCACATTCTTTCAATTCTCAATGTGGAAAAGAAAATTATTTATTCTTATTAAACTCTGGTTGTTAAGACAGAATTATTCATAGCACATTATTATAAAGGCATCTCAGGGGCATCTCTGACATACAAGCAACAGGATAAACTTATTTTCCTTGCTTCTGGCTTCTCTGTTATGTTCCCATAGAAGCAAATAAAAAGCTTTCAAATCACTTGTTTTTCAGAATTCATTCTGCCGATTTTCATAAATCACATGTAAGAGCCCAGATACTGTTAAACTCATGAAGGAAAAATCCTTCCATAGGTTTACCTACGGCCCACAAAGAAGGCAATCTATTTGTGCCCAAAGTGAACAACTGTTTTATTCTTCTCGCATAACTCTACTCTTACGCTCATGATATGCAATAAGCTACAAGGCTAAATGGAGGCTTTAATCACTGACATGCATACCAATAGCTTCATATTCAAGTTCTATGTTAGGTCAAGGCATAACCTCAATTTAAACAAAGAATATAGGAAATCTTTGAGGAAAGGAAGTAGAGCATAGTTGTTAGGTGAGCAAGCTCTTTCAGTATCATTCCAGATGACCATCTGTCCCCATCACCAACTACCTTCATTAATTACTGTAAGTCAATTATCCTCTCAGTCTTAATCTCCTCCTCTGTAGTAGGAGAAATAGTAGCCCCTACCTCAAAAAGTTGTGACAGGAAACCACATTATGTTCTTAAAAATAGTATGCTTATCAGCATGCTGTCCGAGAATCCTAATACAGATATAGTAAATTGCCACTCTCTTAATTAATGAGATTTTCTGCAAAAGCTAATAAAGTCCTTTTACTGTTTATGAGCATGCTTACTTACAAATATGCTGAATTATTCATGATAATTTAAATGTTGATGCTTTGTTAAAATCTGAATACATAATAGTTTTACAATAATGAGTAAGGTTTTGTTATTTATTAATAAAACTTTGTAAAATGATGAAGTTTTGGCCTGAATGGCCAGTGAACCAAAATTAAAAAAAAATTAAATAACAGATTTAATACACATTTCATGATCCTTAAGATTGTGTCAAAATTACCAAAATTTCATTATGTAGATGAGACTGATTTTACATATGCCTACATTTATCTTCTGAATATACTCTGAGATCTTAATATAAATCAGAGATCTACAAAACAATAAAGATCTCAAAAAATAATATTTGTCTTATCAAGATCTCTTTACTAAGTTTGTTTTTGTGGGTAGGGAAATGGCAGTGTAGTGTCAGTGGGAAGAAAGGGAAGAAAAAGGAACTCATGTTCACCAATAATCATTGATAAATAATATCGTAGAGTGGATAACCTCAAGGATATTCTTATTATCTTCTCAACCACCATCTGTGTGATAGTTTAGCAGAGCTCACAAGGTCCATTCTTTGTAAGACTTTGGTGTAAACTTGGGTGTTCTTATTTTCCCTAAACTTGGGTGTTCTATGATGACTACCTTTTAAGAAAAATATTCATAGTAAGCTGTGTGTTGGAGTTCTGGGTGGTTCAGTCAGTTAAGCATCTCACTCTTGATTTTGGCTCTGATCATGATCTCATGGTTCATGAGTTTGAGCCTGGCAGCAGGCTCTGTGCTAACAGCATGGAGCCTGCTTGAGATTCTCTCTCTCCCCCCTCTCTCTGCCCCTGTCCTGCTCGCAATTTCTCCCTCTCAAAATAAATAAGTAAACTTTAAAAAAAGTAAGCTTTGTGTGACTGTAGGGATTATATAAAGATCATATAATAGAGAGGCAACGTGTTGTTCAGTCATAGAGTCTGATGTATTCAGCAAGTGGGGAAATAATTAGAGGATGGGTTTGAGGACTAACTGGGTTCATTGTGAATTGTGACTGGGCTAGAGTTCCCTCTGTCTTCTATAAACTCCCCCTGGGATTTGTGAGATTAGCTTTTATTAGTCCCTTGATATAAGAATTAGCTTTGAACAATAATAAAATTACTTTTTGTAACCTTTTAAAGTGTATTTATTTATTTTGAGAGAGAGAGTGAGCAGGGGAGGCATAGAGAGAGGGGGAAGAGAGAATCCCAAGCAGGTATTGCAGAGTCCCCACTGGGGCTCAAACATATGATCTGCGAGATCATGACCTGAACCAAAACCAAGAGTTTGATGTTTTAACAACTAAGCCACCAACGTGTCCCTGTAATTACTTTCTTTTACTTTGCCTACTTTGCTATAAGAACAACATTTTAATATGTAAAATACACTCTTACAGTGGACATGATCTTGGCCTTTAATGAGAAACTGTATTTTAACAGTAAGAATGATACTTCTGAAAGGTTTCTAGTAGATATCGTTTGTCATGGCAACGATGTTTCTGTATCTACTAAAAGTACTACACTGCTAGGTAATTTTACAAACATTTTTTTTTTCATTTAGTTGTTGCGGCAATTAGTACTATCATCCTTAAGTTTCAGATAAAGGAAATAAGACTCAAAGATTCAATGAGCATCAAGGTCATGGAACTACTTATGCGGGCCAGAATTAAACATAGGAACATAAAGTCCGTTAACTTTTACTATACTATAAAGCACTTCTCAACTCCATTTTTGTTTCTAGCTTACCACTTTTATAACACATCCCACAACTCACAGCCATATTGATCTTTTGAAAATAGTGCTTCCATCATTTCTTTCTTATTTTCAAGAATTCCCAGTGACTCCTGTTACCTTTCATACTATAATATTTTACCATTATGTCAACAAATCCACTTGCTGTTGTATCCACCAGGCACCAAGATCTGTTCCCTTTCATTTTATATCAAAAATTATCAACCCATTAGATCTATATAGTACACACATGCACAAGTTCTTGTTGGGTACACATTTATAATTACATTTACTATAATTCTCTTCTATTATTTATAATTAAAAGTTTAAATATTTGATTTTCCAGGTGTCTGCAACTACAGGTGGCCATGTGACATAATTTTGGCCAATGAGATGTAATGAAAAGATTTTGAGTAGGACTTGTGTTCAGCAGTTTAATACAGACGGATTCAAATGGAATCTTTTTCTTGTTCTTGGTCTCCCGATCTTACCTTTCTTCCCAATTGGAATGTATATGTCATACCTGAAGATAAAACAGGCATATTGTAGCCATGATGGACACAGTTACATGTTCCAGATAGAAAGAATTTGATTGATAATATAATGAACTATGATAATAACTTACGTCTGCCTAATTCTGGACTCTCTTTACATTAGGAAAAAAAGAAAGAGTATTTAAGAGTATAAGACACTATTATGGAGTTTTCTGATATAAACAGTTCCTGTTTTATTATGCCTTTTCTTCCTACTACCTATTTCTATCCCCCTGTTCCATAGGAAAGAAACTAATGTGTTCCATGCATGTTCTTAATCTGCAAATGTTTCAGTAAAATGTTTTGTTGTTCCATGAATATGTTATTTTTAGTTCACTCAAGTAGCATTAAGCTTTAAGACTTATTATTTTTCTCATTCATTCCAGATTTTTGAGATCTATCCATGTGCTGCACGTACAGGAAAACCTTAGATTTTGAGTAACTTGTTCTGTGAGCACTCCACAAGACAAGCAAACATTTCTAATAAATTTTAACATTATAAACGTGTGATGTCTTGGAATACATGATGCAAAATGTCACATTATCACAACTGAGCTAAAGGTTCTTCTCTCTTTCTTGCTGCAGGATTGTGGGTAACCGTCTCTCATGCTCAGATCCTGCATCTCAAGCCGTGGTGTTTGGCAGAAATCAGTGATTTTTCAGAATATTGGAAGGTGCCCACGACTGGCACTAGTGTATTTTTGTCGCTTCAAAGCACCTATAGACAGTCCTTTTATCTTCCATACTTTGCTTCATTCTAGGTCAGGCTGCCTGCAGATATAGACCCTTTACTCTGCTGCCTTATTGCCAGTTACATTAAATATAGTATATGACAAGAGCTTATTAATACTGTACTGTAGTCAACATCCATGTGAGCATATACAATGGCTCCCATGTAGAGAAAGATTCCACTGAACCAATCAACAGCAGGGATTCCGTTAGTGATAGTGAAAGTCCTCCTACACAGTAACCATCCTCTATCTTGTCTCCCTCACACCAGCCATGAAGGTTTTCAAAGGGAAGAGCAGGTTGATTTGTTTATTTTTCACTATATTTTGTAATTCCTTTATTATTTTGTATTATACTATAGTACTTAATCATTTTTACATGGATATTTTGGGGTTGCAGAATGAATCATCTGAGTTTCTATTATTTCTTATCTGGAAATTTGCTTTGATATACAAGTGCTTTGGATTACAAGCATGTTTCTGGAAAAAATTATGCTCCCAAATCAAGGTTTTACTGTACTTTAGTCTCTTCCCTCTTACTACTTCTGCTTTAAATAGTATTTCCTCATTTATTATTTAAATGCCTAAAGACAGACATCCTGCAATGGCAGTTTTCACAAACATCTTGTTATAGGTCTTTTCAAGTCCTTTGAGAATTTTTTTTTTCCTTTGGGAACACATCCCTCGGGATTAGGATTACTAAATCTTAAAATTTATGCATGCTTAATTTCCCTAGATAATGTCACGGATTCCCTTTCTTCACAGTCTTGTCACCAGTAGACTGTGTCCACATCTAAACATTTCATTCTGTTTTAATTTGCTTTTTTTTCCCCCTGACTACTTAGGAAGTTTGTACAGTCACTGAGCTACAACTTTGTAGCTTACTTGTAAACTCACTGTTCATTTCTTTGTTGGTTTTACTATTGAAATATTTTTATTGTCCCATAATTACGGCTTTTTCTTATTTACGTTAATATTTTATATTCATTTTAGATATTTAGAAGATATTTAGAAATATCATTCACTTGTTGTTTATGTATCTGTAACTTTGGTTTTAGAGACTGTCAGTGAAGGTAGTTTAAAACATTTGTGTGTATGTTATCAAATCTGTTTTCTCATGATCTTGTCTGTGCTTTTTAGATCTCATTTAAGAAGTTCTTCTCACCCTTCGGTAACATAAAAAGCTCTTCCCAGTTATTTTCGATTACCTTTATACTTTTTTCTTTGCCCTTTATAACATTAATACATTTCAAGTGCAACATCATTTGGAATAGTGACATAGCTGCCCTCTTCTCCATAGAGTGAGTTAATTAGTTTCCTCAACACTACCTACTAAATAACTCATCCTTTCCCCATTTGTAATAAACCATTTCTCACACACATATATGTTTCTGTGTCTTCCATTTTGTTCTCTTAGTCAAATTCTTTATTTTTGTACCAATTTAGTACAATGGTTTCCCAATACATATTGATAGTTGTCAGTGAGAGTGCACTTCCTTATCTTCTTTATCAAAGTTGACCTGCAACTGAATACTTTCATATCCATTTTAGAATAAGATTGTCAAGTGTCTCAGAATGCTCAGCTGCTCAGCCTGAAATCTTACTTTGACTGTATTGATGATGAGTCTTAATCTGGAAGAAACTGACATGTTAGATATATAAATGTAGCTATACATCCTTGTACATGGTATTTCTCTATTTATTTAAATCTGTTGTTATTACTTGATGTATTTTGCTACTTTATGGTAGTTGTAATTTACTCTATAAAAGTGTTAGCTCTTTATGTTGGTTGCTAGGCATTTAATTTTTTGGTTGTTATTATGAGTAATATTTGTTTAAATAATGTTTATTAGTCCATTCTGCTGCTGCAAAGAAGTGTTATTAATGGCCACAAGTTGATCTTTCACCCAACCATCTTGATGAATTTTCTCATATGTTGATTCACTTGAGTATATATCACATTTTAAAAAAATTATCTTCTCCAATCCTCATGTTTCTCATGCATTTTCCTTATAGTTTTACCCTTCCCTCCTAGTACTGTTAAACATTTGAAGTGAGAGTGACTAGCACTGATAATGTATTAAATTAAATACAGTAATAAGAATGTGTCTAAAGTCTCTAGGCAAGTGTATTTGCTGTTTCTGTCCATGATATACTTTTTACAAAATTAGATAAGATACAATATATTCCTAATATTCATAAATGAAGTGGTTTTTTTTCTTTTATCATACTTAACTGGTCAATAAAATCAGCTGAATAGTTTTTCTACTTTCTCTTTTTTCCTATAATTATTTAAATGCCTTTTACAAGATATTGATTATCTGTTCACTAAAAATTTGAAAGATTTCACCTCTAACGTCATGGACCATGAAGGATATTGCCTCCCCAAATATTAAAGCAATAATAAAATATTAAATTGTGCTTTTTATTTCTTTTAGAAGTTGATATGTAAATGAGGCAATAAACCAAAATAAATTTCAATAATCTACGTAAAGAAATTTTAAAAATATCTATAAATTTATCTATATATATGTATTAAAAGATAGCTATATATCTATGTATCTGTATACATCCAAGCAGAAAACACATACTTATGTTAAGCTATGAAAGAAAATTTTCAAATATTTAGCATAAAATAACCTACAAAAAAGTCCTATTTTCTTTAAAGAATCAATGGCATACAAACTATGTTTTTCATTCCCAATGCACTAAAATTAGAAATTAATAATTATTAAAATATGGCAGAAGAAATACCAAATTTTTGCATACTAAATAAAATAGGACTTACTCTCTGTCTAAAAGAAAGAATTATTGGGGCACCTGGGTGGCTCAGTTGGTTAAACATCTGACTTAGGCTCAGGTCATGATCTCACAGTTTGCAAGTTGGAGCCCCACACTGGGCTCTGTGCTAACAGCTCAGAGCCTGGGGCCTGCTTCAGATTCTGTGTCTCCCTCTCTCTCTGCGCCTCCCCCACTCACACTCTGTCTCTATCAAAAATAATAAATAGACATTAAAAAAAATTAAAAGAAGGAATTATTTTAAAAATTAAAAGTACTTAGAGCTAAATGCCAATGAAAACATTAGATACTAAAATTTGTCAGGTACTGAAAAAGGTACACAGAGAGAAATTTGTAGCTTAGACACATTTATGAAAAGACAAATTAGAGAAATAAAAATAATGAGCTAGCAACCACTTCAAGAAGTTGGAAAAATAAAGAAGACAGAAAAAATAAATAAAATAATACAAAATAAGTATAAAAATTAACAATATAGGAAAAAAGAAAATATAAATAAGCCTTACAGAACCAACAGCTGCTGTAAAGCTGGACAAGTTTCTGGACAAGATCAATGGGATGAGCAAACTTCCAGTGATGTTGACCAAGAAAAAAGGGGGGGAAATATATAAATGAAAATGTTAAATATATACTAACAAATAAAGATTTAAAGTAATAATTGCAGAATAATATGCAATTAGTTTCATAAAATGGGCAAAATGGAAGATTTTTAGAAAAAAAACTATAATCTGTTAGAATTGAGCAAAGAAGAATTAGGAAAGATGAATTAAAAGATGTACACTAAAGTATATGAAATGATTAAAAAAACCCTCCCCTTTTATTTTCTTTTAAAAAAAATGTGACATATGTACCTCTCAGAAGGCAGAGTAATGGTCTCTAAAGACATCCAAGACACAATCCTAGGAACCTGTTAATATGTTACCTTATATTTCAAAAGAGTATTAAGGTTGCTTATCAGTTGACCTACAAAGAGATTATACTGGATTATCCAAGTGGAATCAATGAGAATGAATGGAAGAGAAGTGGAAGAGAAGGCAGAAGTGGCTATCAGTAACACCAAGAGTGGAAGAAGGGACAGAAGAGACTCTAAGTCTGACAGGGACTTGGCCCACCATTGATGGCTTTGAAGCTAGAGAAAGGAGGTCCTGAGCCAAGCGATATGAACAACCTCTTGAGCTGACAGTCACCCAGGAAACAAGGACCCCATTTCTACAACTGCAAAAAACTGCTACTTGTCAACAATTCAAATGAGTGAGGGAATTGATTCATCCCTAGAGCCCTCAGAAAGAAAAGTAGCCCTGCAGAAACTTTGAAGTGAACCACAGTACCACAGTTCTGAACTACAGAATTCTAAGATAATAAATCTGTGTTGTTCCATTGTGTTGTTATTTTACAGCAGCAATGGCAAACTATTATAGGCTCTGAACTTATTTCAGTCTTTATTTCCTGCCTGTCCTCAAAAATCCTGTGTCCCAACCATGTTAAATTACTTACAGCTTGGACACTTTTAAAGGAATAGTTTTCTCTAGAATCCTCTTACTAAGGAGGTCAACTTAACTATCAAAGAAAACAAAAAGGACTCTTCCATGCAAATATTTCTCTGACTCCGTTCTCTGCAACTCTACTGACTTCCCTCTCTATGGTAAAAATAGTAAGACTCTGAGTTTGATAGGACAAGGGCTTTATCTTATTTCTGGCCTAGAAACTCACAAATAGGAAGAAGTAACAAATACTTGTTTTATGAATGAATGGCACATTGTCAGGAAGTCCCCTGACTTCATAAATCTAAGGAGTCAATCAGCATACAAAGCAGGAAATAAATTTTAGGCATAGAGACCAAAAGGAACATAGAAATAAGGCTTTGGAAACATTTTATAACTATCTGACACCAGAAAAAAAAAAAAAAAAGAAAGTAAAGGATAATGCTTGGATGTGCATTTTCCCCCCTGGAAATTGTCTTTCTGATGATCCATGCCTCAGTCAATTCACTTTGACTAATAGCCTACTACATCAATAGTGACATATCACTAAACTCTGGTGCACATTTTGGGCCAGAGGAAACATCTTTAAAATTATTTCCAGGATTGCCTGACTGCCTACATGTCCTCATCTTTTAAATATTTTATTTTTGGTGTCTGCACAAATGTTATCTATCTCTAAAGGAAAATTCTCAAGGGTAAGCACCAGGTCTATATTTGATTTACCTCTCAATACTTCTTTTTTTTACAGCATGTAGCAGAGTGTTCTACACCTTCTATATATTCAGATGACCTAAATCTATTTTTTTTAATTTAGAAAAAATGAAATAAACATGATTTTACTCCACTAGATTTTTCCTTATTAGCCAAATGAATTAACCTGACTCTCTCTGTGCCTTACACCTATGTACATAGACCAACAATCACTGTTCAATACTCAGAGCACTTCAGATGCCTTTCCTATTGTAAAACCTGCAACCAGAAGTCTGGTTGAGCTTATCTCTTAATTACACTTTATTCTGGGCTTCTGAGATATTCAAATGACTGAACTGCACAAGTACACCTCAATACATATCATGTGTTCTATTTTTAATAATTTCATATCATTTGTTGAAAATAGTATCTTAGTTGGAATAGGAATGAATTAATATTAAGCTGAAAGTTATCTTAACTTTCTTTCTTCAAGTAATTTTTCCCTGATCATTCATAAAGATTTTTTTAAATGGCCATCTACATGAGTTTAATAAATCACGAAAGAATGAATTTACAAATAAAGAATCTATTTTTAATGTCAAATGTCTAAAAATGAATTGAAAACAAAGTACTATTGATTTCAAATGAAACTGCCCATCTTATGCAATTTATCACATTACAAAAAACATTCTGTTTTAGAACTTCCAAAATAATACCTACTACAAACTCAGAATTTGGTACAATGCTGCTCAACCTTTGACTTTTTCCAAAGTGTTCCAAAATCTAGAACCTGAAAAAGTCACTTGTTTACATAAAGCACAAATATCTATTTTCGTCATTATGACAATATTATGAAAAATCAGTATTGTAAAAATCATGCAACACCTTTACCTAGCTGCTGTGATTATTCATTATTCATCTTTTGGAATTGGGAAAATTAAGGCTTATAGAAGTTAGGGTTTTTTTATTTTTTTAACGTTTATTTATTATTAACAGACAGAGCGTGAACAGGGGAGGGGCAGAGAGAGAGAGAGACACAATTGGAAGCAGGCTCCAGGCTCTGAGCTGTCAGCACAGAGCCCGATGCGGAGCTTGAACTCACAAACTGCAAGATCATGACCTGAGCCGAAGTTGGACACTTAACCGACTGAGCCACCCAGGCGTCCCTAGAAGTTAGTTATTTTAAAATAGCTTAGTTTATTTCATTGTCAGAATTCAAATCTTTATCTATTTACTCCAAAGCCAAACAACTCAGCTACTATTCTATACTTCCCATTCCTCAAATCGATAAAAATAAATGTGACTGCCTTATTTATTTTAGCATATATATGTTTGGAGAATAAACAATTTTTTGTATATAAAATATTCGTCACTCTTTCCCACTTTGTACATGATCATTCCTTACAGAAAATACTGCATACAGGGCCTGCTACAATCAGCACTCATTGTTAGCTTCTCATACTACGAGTACTATTGTCATTCTTATTACCGTCTCTGTTGTAGATATTTAAAAATATTGAACTCAAGACCCAAGTAATTTCACTCAAGGTGATAGAGTCAGTAAGTGACTGAGTAAGAATTTGAAATCAAATTCATTTCTTGTCTATTTAGTAGTATTTACCAAACCTTATCTTCCAACTATCAAGTGTGCAAGTCCAAAAGATTAGCACCCTGAAATATTCTTGTTCCTCAGACCTTCAGCAACCTGATTGCAACATAGGCAGTCACTCTGATGACGCTTGCCCCTTAATGAAATCTCCTTGATGTGATATAAAACAAATTCCTCCCTTATCTGACCATATTGTACAACTGATCTACTAAGCCCAATAGCTTTGTTCCTAAGCATATTATTTACTTTTGTGTTTCTGATATGTCTCCAGAAATACATGAGATTAAAATTACATTAATTTCCATTTGCATAAGACACCTTGTGGCTTTCCAAATATGTTGATATTTCCATATAAATTATCATTGAACAATTACAAAAACCATCTGGAAAACCCTGTGAGATAAGATAAAAAGACATTTAACTGCATTTATCAACTAAAGAAAAGAAGTTTAAAGATGGGCGATACAGAAAATTACACAGCAGAAGTGGCAAGAGGAGCAATTAGATCACGCATGTGTGATTCCCCCATTTTCTTCATCTACCCACATTCTCCTTATCTTGGCACTAATGCCACTTCACTCATGTCCCTTAGGTTGCAGCTTCCAGATTCAACAAAGGCACTGAAGTTGCCCATAAACAGAAGACAGAACTCTAATGAATATTCAATACTGTCCTCTTCTTAAATTGTTGAATTTTTCTTTTAACAAGGCAACACTTATTACATATGGGAGAAAAATTAATAAATATTCAAAGGTCTCTTTTTGTTTTTAGTCATTTCATACTCATTACAGAACCAAAATTTGGTCAAACTTGTTTAAATTTTGATGAGAAAAATCTCTTCTATGAAGTAATACTGGCAACTGTGGACACTGCTGGTATAGATCCCTTTTAACATATATCCTTTTCCACCTATGATATTAAATACTGAAATACACTATTTTGTTCATTTCATAGTAGTATTAAAAGTGAAACTGCTAAGGAAAATGACATCCGGTTCTCATTTCTAACTTGTGGTCTGTTAGACTTCTTGCCTCACCACTATTTAATCTATTAGTCTTATTTTCAGAATTATTGACATTTTTTGTCTTGCATTTAAGGAGATTCAAAGTCGCATCTTTGAACAAAAAGCATATAATTTAAACTTAGTGTCATGTCATTGACTTTTACATTGAAACTCATATTAAACCACATTTGTATGGAGTGGGAAAGAAATACTGTGTGTGTCAACTGGCTACTGTTTTATTAATCTCCATTCATTCAAAATGTCAAAAGTAAAGGAAGCAGTTAATCTAAAGCACAAAGTTAAGTTCAAGAATTTAATGAACTGTGATGTGATATTATTTAGAAAAGAGCATGATTATATAAATCCATAAAAGCTTCTGCCATGATTTTAAAAGCTTTATTCTAAAACATGTAATGCTTTAATTTCTGTAATTCTTGAGTGATAAATCTAAAGAAGAACAAAAATCTTTTTCTAACAATAAAAAAGGCATTTTGTATTTTACTTAATAGTTTTCATACGCTCAGCCTCTAAAATTTACTATCCAAGAATGAGCCCGTGTAGATTGATTACATGTTCTTTACCATGTGTAGTACCTGTTATTCTATTCTATGCTATGGCTTCCTGGGTCTGAGCACATATTTGATTACTGAATTTCTTAGTCCCTATGATTCAAAACTGAGGGTTAAAATGTCCAGATTCTGATTGGGTTGCACTATTTTGTTTTGGTGGAGATTTATTTCTTAAATAATTTTTAAAGACATGTTTGACCCATACATAAAAGAAGATAGTATAGCAGAGCCCCAAGTGTCTACCTCCAGGTTTACTGAATGTTAACATTTGTCATATTTGGTGAGAATTTCCTTTTTTGAGTACAAAAATATTACAAACATAGTTCAGTCCTCTGCAATGCTCCATATCACATTTATTCTCACCAATTGTCATTCCTAATAACAAACTGAATGAAAAAAAACCATGTGTCCTTCCTATCCATGCATTTTAAAATTATATTACATATACATGGGCTCACAACAGAATATGCCAATTATAGTATGTTTTTAAAGTTGCCATTTATCATACTTGTGATATTATACTGCAATTGGCTCCTTTATAAAAAGCATTGTTTCAGATCTATCCATTTCATGTATGTGTGTAACATAAGTTCATTCTTCGTCATTTTTCTTCCTATTTAATCATGCAAATATATATGTCCAGATATGGTCATTCCCATATTATAGTTGCTTCCAATTTTTCAATTACAAACAATTCTGCAATAAACATTAGAATAATCTTCCAAATGAAAGCATGCAAGGGTTTTACAAGTATAGTTGCTGGGGTAGAAATATGTTTTTTACCAGATTGTTTTTAATGTTCTCCAAGGTGGTTACACCAGTTTATACTATCACCAACAGTGAATATTTTTTCTAGCTACTTCCTCATCAATGCTTGATGTTGGCATATTTTACATATTCCCCAATCTGTTGTATGCTAAATTATATCTTACTGTTGATTAATGTTCACTTTAGTGATTATTCATAGGCCTAACATCTTTTATTATGTTAGTCACTTTTGTGACTTGCTAATAATGTTTACCCATTTTCTATTTAATTGTTCTTTCTTATTGATTTGTTGGGGATTTAAAAAAATACACTCTGCTCATTCACCCATTGTTAGCTATATATGTCACAAGTATATTCCTCTAGTCTGTGATTTTGCTTTTTCTTGGGGGAGGGTGTCATTATTTGGTCAGTTTTTATTTTAATTTAGCCAGTGTCATTAAGCTATTCCTTACTGATTTATCCACTTACCAGGTTATGTTAAAAAATGACCTTTTCCTTTTATTCTGAAGTATGAAAATTGCATCTTGTGTTTTATATCCAAGTATTAAATATGCCCAAATGGTTTTTACTGTACTGGTGAAGAAATGATCTAATCCAAAGATTTTTTTTTTACATAAGAATATGTGATTTCCCAAGCATTCACTCTTCTTTCTCTATGTTAGAGCAATCCAATAATCTCACTCTAAAGTATAGATTCAGGAGGAGGAGCCAAGATGGCAGAATAGCATGGAAGCTTTTTTTGCATCCCTCATCCCTGAAATACAGCCAGATCAACACTAAACCATCCTGCACACCTAGAAAACTGATTGGGGGATTAACACAACAATCTGCACAACCTGAACCACAGAACTCAGCAGGTACGTGGCATGGAGAAGTGAACTAGGGGAGAAGCCACAGAGGGCAGGGAGCTGCTTTTGCTTGTGGAAAGAGGACGATGATGAGAATATGGGAAAAGCAGCCCCTGCCAAAAACAGCTGGAGAGAAAGTAGAAAAGTGGAAACAGCTGCAGGGACTGAATTAAAAAGGGAGAAAGGAGAAAGGAGAGGGCTTAAATTCCATTAAGACTCTATAAATAGGGGGAGTGCAGTTTGAAACTCCACAGTTGATACCTTGCAGTGCTCTGGTGAGAAGGGTGAATCCCCAGTAGCAAAGTCCAGGGGTCTTCAGGCCACACAGGAATGGTGGTTCCCCTGCTGGGAGGACATCTAGTGGAAGCTGTGTGCCCCCTCCCCGCTACAGATAAAGGCCCCAGTGACCATGGGAGAACAACCACATTTGCTGGTGCTGGAACAAGGTCCTTGGGGGTGAAGCCTGGTGCCAGATGTGTGTTTGATTTTCCATATTCCTGAAATGTTGCTGCTACATGATCACGTGAACTTTTTCTGGGGCAGGATGGCACCCAGCCGCAGTCTCTGGGCAGCAGCAGCAGCAGCAGCACAGTCCCTCAAATGTTCCTGAGTGGGGCCAGCACCTTGCTATTGCTCAGTGAGACATCCCCCTAGAAGGTCTGAGCAGGTCAAAGCCACAGTCCCTCAGAAGTAAGGAGTCAGGAAAAACAGCCGCATCTGAGATAAAGCTCAGGAGGAAAGTGCTGCCTGGGGCTAGGTCATGGACAGTATAAAAGCAGGGAGTGGATGGAAGCTGGAGACAAAGGACAGGTGCTCAACTGTGGATCAAGGAGAACAGTGTTCCAATACTAGAGACAGGGTAGCTGGGTGATGCCATTTTCACCGCTTCTGCACATGCACATATACACCTTCGAGCTCCACAACAATCCACCCCCAGTAACATAAGCAGTGCCATCTAGTAGAGAATGGAACCATTACACTAAGCCATGCACAACTGGGCCAACCTCACTCTTCAAAGACACAAAACACAAATCTATCCACCTGCTTAGTTTATAGACTATAAAGTGCTTCATATTTTGAGGTCTAGTAGAAAACAAAGTAATTTCAATCATATTTCAGTCTGCTCACTGATCCATCTACTCAATTTTCTTTTTTTGTTTTTTTTTTGTTTCTTTTCTTTTTCTTGAATAAAGAGAAAAAATTATTTTTGATTTTTATTAAAAATACTTTTAATTTTTTTCTACTATATTTTTTACTTTTGTGTAAATTTTTTCCAAATTCTATTCTACTTCCATAATTTCATTTTATTCTATTTCAATGTATCCATTTTTTCAAATTTTCAAATTATTTCCTTTGTTTTTCATTCCCTTTTTTCTCTAATCTATCAAGACCCTTTCAGTACCCAGACCAAAACACACATAGAATCTAGCATCATTTATTTCATTTTTTTGGTGTGTTTGTTGTTTTAACTTTTAATTATTTTTAGTTTTAATTTTTTTTAATTGTAATTATTTTTTTTTACCTCATGAATTCATTTTGTCCTTTCAAAATGATGAAATGATGGAATTCACCCCAAAAGAAAAAGCAGGAAGAAACGACAGCCAGGGACTTAACCAACTCAGATACAAGCAAGATGTCTGAACCAGAATTTAGAATCACAATAATAAGAATACTAGCTGGAGTTGAAAATAGATTAGAATCCCTTTCTGCGGAGATAAAAGAAGTAAAAGCTAGTCAGGATGAAATAAAAAATGCTATTCCTGAGCTGCAATCTCAAATGGATGCCATGGCGGCAAGGATGGATGAGGCAGAGCAGACAATCAGTGATATAGAGGACAAACTTGTACAGAATAATGAAGCAGAAAAAAAGAGGGAGACTGAGGCAAAAGGGCACCATTTAAGACTTAGAGGAATCAGGGACTCATTAAGAAAGAAAAACATCAGAATCATAGGGGTCCCAGAAGATGAAAAGAGAGAAAGGGTGTAGAAGGCTTATGTAAGCAAATCATAGTGGAAAACTTTCCTAACCTGGGGAAAGACAGGAAGCACAGAGGACTCCCATTAGATTCAACAAAAACCAACGATGAACAAGGCATATCACAGTCAAATTCACAAAACATTCAGGAAAGGAAAGAATCACGAAAGCAGCAAGGGAATAAAAGTCTTAACCTACAAGGGCAGACAGATCAGGTTTGAGGCAGACCTATGCACAGAAACTTGGCAGACCAGAAAGGAGTAGCAGTATATATCCAATGTGATGAATCAGAAAACTACACAGCCAAGAATTCTTTATCCAGCATGGTGGTCATTCATAATAAAAGGTAAGATTAAAAGTTTCCCGGACAAACAAAAAGTAAAGGAGTTCATGACCACTAAACCAGCCCTGCAAGAAATTTTAAGGGGGAGACTCTGTGAGGGGAGGAAAGACGAATAAATAAATAAATAAATAAATAAATAAATAAATAAATACCAAAGCAATAAAGACTAGAAAGCACCAGAGAACACCACCAGAAACTCCAACTCTACAAGCAACATAATGGCAATAAATTTATATCT
Source organism: Neofelis nebulosa (assembly GCF_028018385.1). Taxonomy (NCBI): domain Eukaryota; kingdom Metazoa; phylum Chordata; class Mammalia; order Carnivora; family Felidae; genus Neofelis; species Neofelis nebulosa. The sequence continues at coordinate 67,067,909 of NC_080784.1, read as the reverse complement.
TTCACAACTCACTCTAAACATCAATGGACTAAATGCTCCAATAACAAGATATAGGGTAAGAGAATGGATAAGAAAACAAGATCCATCTATATGCTGTTTACAAGAGACCCACTTTAGAAATAAAGACACCTTTAGATTGAAAGAAGGGGGATGGAGAACCATCTATCATGCTAATTGTTGACAAAAGAAACCTGGAGAAGCCATACTTATATCAGACAATCTACACTTTAAAATAAAACTGTAACAAGAGATGAAGAAGGGAATTCTATCATAATTAAGGGGTCTATCCATCAAGAAGATCTAACAATTGTCAACATTTATGCACCAATTGTGAAAGCACCCAAATATACAAATCAATTAATCACAAACATAAATAAACTCATTGATAATAATACCATAATGGTAGAGGACTTCAACACTCCACTTATAACAATGGACAGATCATTTAATCAGAAAATCAACAAGGAAAACAATGGCTTTGAATGACACACTGGACCAGATGGACTTAACACATAGATTCAGAACATTTCATCCTAAAGCAGTGGAATATACATTCTTCTCCAGTGTACATGGAATGTTCTCCAAAATAAACCATATACTGGGACACAAATCAGCCCTCAACAAGTGCAAAAAGATAGATCATACCGTGCATATTTTCAGACCATGCTATGAAACTCGAAATCAACCACAAGAAAAAAATTTGGAAAGGCAACAAATACTTGGAGACTAAAGAACATCCCTACTATAGAATGAATGGGATAACCAATAACTTAAACAGGAAATTAAAAAGTACATGGAAGCCAATGAAAATGACAACACCACAACCCAAAACCTCTGGGATGCAGCAAAAGTGGTCATAAGAGGAAAGTATATAGCAATCCAGGCCTTCCTAATGAAGGAAGAAAGGTCTCAGATACACAATCTAACCTTAAACCTAAAAGAAGGAAAAAGAACAGCAAATAAGACCCAAAACCAGCAGAAGACAGGACATAATAAATATCAGAGCAGAAATCAATGCTATCGAAACCAAAAAAACAGAACAGATCAATGAAACCAGAAGCTGGTTCTTCAAAAGAATTAATGAAATTGATATACCACTAGCCAATTTGATCAAAAAGAAAAAGGAAAGGACCTAAATAAATAAAATCAAGAATGATAGAGGAGATCACAACTAACACAGCAGAAATAAAAACAATAATAAGAGAATATTATGAACAATTATATGCTTATAAAATGGGCAATCTGGAAGAAATGGACAATTTCCTAGAAACATATACACTACCAAAACTGTAACAGGAAGAAATAGAAAAATTTAACAGACCCATAACCAGTAAGGAAATCAAATTAGTAATCAAAAAGCTGCCAAAAAACAAGAGTCTAGGGCCAGATGGCTTTCCAAGGGAATTCTACCAAACTTTTTTTAAAAAAAATTTTTTCAACGTTTTTTTATTTATTTTTGGGACAGAGAGAGACAGAGCATGAATGGGGGAGGGGCAGAGAGAGAGGGAGACACAGAATCGGAAACAGGCTCCAGGCTCCGAGCCATCAGCCCAGAGCCTGACGCGGGGCTCGAACCCACGGACCGCGAGATTGTGACCTGGCTGAAGTCGGACGCTTAACCGACTGTGCCACCCAGGCGCCCCTCTACCAAACTTTTAAGGAAGAGTCAACACCTATTTTCTTGAAGCTGTTCCAAAAAATAGAAATGGAAGGAAAACTTTTAAACTCTTTCTTTGAAGACAACATTAGCTTGATTCCAAAAGCAAAACACATAGCCAACTAATCTTTGACAAAGCAGGAAAGAGTATCCAGTGGAATAAAGAGTCTCTTCAGCAAGTGGTGCTGGGAAAACTGGACAGCGACATGCAGAAAAATGAACCTGGAACTCTTTCTGACACCATACACAAAAATAAACTCAAAATGGATGAAAGGCCCCAATGTAAGGCAAGAAGTCATCAAAATCCTAGAGGAGAAAGCAGGCAAAAACCTCCTTGATCTTGGCTGCAGCAACTTCTTACTCAATACGTCTCCAGAGGCAAGGGAAACAAAAGCAAAAATGAACTATTGGGACCTCATCACAATAAAAAGCTTCTGCACAGCAAAGGAAACAATCAGCAAAACTAAAAGGCAACCGACAGAATGGGAGAAGATATTTGCAAATGACATATCAGATAATAGGGTTAGTATCCAAAATCTATAAAGAAGTTGTCCAACTCAACACCGAAAAAACAAATAATCCTGTGAAGAAATGGGCAGAAGACATGAATAGACACTTCTGCAAAGAAGACCTCCAGATGACCAACCAGCACATGAAAAAATTCTCATCACTCATCATCAGGGAAATACAAATCAAAACCACAATGAGATACCACCTCACACCTGTCAGAATGGCTAACATTAACAACTCAGGCAACAACAGATGTTGGCAAGGATGCGGAGAAAGAGGATCTCTTTTGCATTGCTGGTGGGAATGCAAACTGGTGCAGCCACTCTGGAAAACAGTATGAAGGTTCCTCAAAAAATTAAAAATAGAACTACCCTACTACCCAGCAATTGCACTACAAGGTATTTATCCAAGGGATACAGGTATGCTGTTTTGAAGGGGCACATGCACCCCAATGTTTATAGCAGCACTATCAACAATAGCCAAAATATGAAAAGAGCCCAAATGTCCACCAATGGATGAATTGATACAGAAGATGTGGCATATATATACAATAGGGTATGACTCAGCAATCAAAAAGAATGAAATCTTGCCACTTATAACTACGCGGATGGAACTAGAGGGTATTATGCTAAGTGAAATTAGTCAGAGAAAGACAATATCCTATGACTTCAATCATATGACGACATTAAGACATAGAACAGAAGAACACACAGGAAGGGAAACCAAAATAATATAAAAAAGGGAGGGGGGACAAAACATAAGAGACTCTTAAATATTGAGAACAAACAGAGGGTTACTGGAGGGGTTGTGGGATGGGGGATGGGCTAAATGGGTAAGGTGCATTAAGGAATCTACCCCTGAAATCATTGTTGCACTATATGCTAAATAACTTGGATGTAAATTAAAAATATAAAAAATATAACAACAAAATCACTCTCCTAACAAAAATCACTGTTATTTCTATTGCTATAGATTAATTTCTACATTTTTGAAAATCATATAAAAGTAATTATATGCCATATATATATATATATATATATATATATATATATGCCAGATACACACACACACACACACACACACACAAAATGTATACACACACACATATACAGAGTCACATTTGTATCTTTAGAGATATAGGCATTAGTTGGCAAGGCAGATTTGATTGTCTCGCATACCTCTCTTACTTGTCTAATCCTATTGGTGTCACTCCATCACACAAATTACTTGTTTCATCAGGACATATCTGATGCCATTCTCATAGATCCATCTCCATTTAAACTGAGGTGGTGGCCCTGATGATCCCTCAATTTCCCTCTTCTTAAAGAATAGCACATGTTCAAAGTTGAACTATCTCTATTATCACATACTGTAAAATCCAAGAAGTCCAATAACCTTTCTTCATTTTGTCCCATCTTTGTCTCCTTCAGTTTGAAATGACAGGGCTTCTGCTTTTATAATTCTGTAAGCTCTTTATTGAGTAACAGTGTAGACACACATATGGTGTTTTCTTCATTATATGACTTCTCATTTTTTTGCAACAGAGATAGCTTGACAATTTTCCCAATCATCAAGTTGTATTTTCTTTTTCTTTGTGTTTAAGCAATTCTTCCTTCAATTCATCTCTGTTTTTTTCACATTTTGCTTTAAGCAGTCAGGAAGAACAAAAGCACTCATTTAACACTTTTGTTAGAAATCTCTTCAGCTAAAACTTTAAAAATGTATGATAAAATTGCTGAGTCACTAATGATGTAAGGATGCATTTATGTTTTAAAAACTGTTTTCTTTCACACAAAATTCTGTTTCAAATTTCTTTTCATTAGATGTTTACAATAATTTCCTTTTACATTCATTACTCACAAGTGCTAACTTGACAAAACACTAGAACACAGTTCAGGCAAGGTCTTTGCCACTTTACTGCAAATACTACCTTTCCTTCAGTTTCTATTAGCACGTTCCTCATTTGTATATGAGACACATTACAATTGCCATTAAACTCCATATATCTAGCATGCACCTCAAAACTTTCCAGCCTGACCATTATCCAGGTTTTTTTTAAATATAATTTATTGTCAAGTTGGCTAACATACAGTGTGCTTTTGGTTTTGTGGGTAGATTCCCATAGTTCATTGCTTTCATACAATTCCCAGTGCTGTCTCAACAAGTGCCTTCCCAATACCCAGTTTTAAAGCCTTTTCCACATTTTTAGGTATTTATTACAATAGCACTCCACTGTCAGTATCAAGATTGGTCTTAGTCCACTTGGGCTATCATAACAAAATACCGTAGACAGGGTGGCTGGGTCAAACAATACAAATTTTTTTCCTCATAATTCTGGAGACTGAAAGTTCAAGATCAAGGTGCTAATATGGTCTGTTTCAGGTGAAGATTCTCTTACTGGGTTATAAATGGCTAACTTCTGGTTGTGTTCCCACATGGCAGAGAGAGCAGGCAAGCTATCTGGTGTCTCTTCTTATAAAGGCACTAATCCCATCATGGGGGACCCACCTTTGTGACCTCATATAAACCTAATTATCTCCCAAAGGCCCTATTTCCAAATACCATCACATTGGGGGTTAAACCTTCAACATATGAATTTGGGGACTTTGCAGTTCAGTCCACAGCACTGGATACTGGGTAATGTGAAACAGACATTTTTGAGATTGTTGTACACTGTCTCTCAGTTACATAGATTTTTGGACATCAAAACACCATTGTGGACAGATGACAGAGTAGAGGCAGATGACATTCAGGTAATCAATCTAAGTTTTGTCTAAGGTTTGTCTCATAGTGAGTTTAATGCATCTCTGATCCTATCCTGTGATTATCCGGGTTCTGAAATGCTTAATAGGAATAGACAAACTGTGAAAATTCTTATATTAATTTCTTGATACACGTTCTGAGGATAATCTTGTAGCAAAAACTCAATGCAAGCCACACCACTTTCTCAATCTTAGAAAATAGTAAATCAAAGCAGACCTGCATTGCTAAAAAATAACAGATATTAGTGCCATCACCACTGTCTTGAAAGAGGCAAAGGGTAGTGATTCCTTTCAAATTTAATGTATCTCTTTGAATTTTGCAGAAGAGAGATGTATTTTGTATAATGATGGTAAATTCTTATAAACTTGAATAGGGATGACTTTAATTGTACCTGCTTCTCTAGATATAGTTCCAATGCTTGAGAAAATGAACATATCCTTTGGCACATATATGCACCTACTAAATATAAAGACATTTTTTTCTCTATTCTTGTGAATCTCGCCAGACACAATTTGTTTTCAGTTTGTATGGTCAGCAATATCCCTTCACCATTGTGCCTCAGGGTTATATCTCCAGACCAGGCCTATAATACAGCATAATCTAGTCATACGAAATCGTGTCGTTATCTCTATTCCACAGGATAAGTATATAAATGTTGAATCAGATATAAATGTTGCATCACTTCATAATGTATATAGGTGCTGAATCTCTATTATATAATATATACATATGTATATATAATACATATGTATATATGTGTGTGTATATATATATATATATATTACTATATGGCAACTACACATATAAAAATATATAATAAATAAATAAATAAATAAATAAATAAATAAATAAATAAATAAAATAGGTTTTTCCTCACTCAAAAGCCTCTATTAATAACCACTGTACCAAAACTACCTCTGCTAATATGAGCTAAAGTTTATAGATTATTATGACACTCGCACATTTTATATTTCAGATTTTTGCTTCAGGTTATTTTGATATTCATATTGAACTGTAAAAACAAGTTGAGTATTAAGTGAACCATATTGCTTTACAGTAATCATTTTTTGCAATGCCCCCCATTTTTAAAGTGTATATTTTGACCCATCTCTCAGCCAGTTCGTTTGTGTGTGTGTGTGTGTGTGCATGTGTGTGTGCATGCGTATATATATATAACTTGTTAGCTGTTTATAAAAAATTTAAAACATATATGATAAAATTTATGAACCACTAATTATCCAAGGATGCATTTATGTTTTCAAAACTGTTTTCCACACAAAATTCTGTTTCAAATTTCCTTCCCTTAAAAGTCTACAATGATTTTGATCACTTACAGAAAGACCTCTAATTTTCTTATTGTGTGTTTGTTTAGTGTCTGTTTTTTTTGAGCACTCAGTGATTGTAGAATTATTATTATTTTTATTATATTTATAAAACTTTTTCTTATAAGACAGTTCTTGGTATGTCTACTTTTCTGTTTATTTTTGCTATAATGTGGCAACACTCTTTTTCTAATATAGTATTTCTCATTTTTAGCACTATCAATATACATTTTCCTTTTACAGTTTTATTGTTCATTTAATTCCTCCTTTTATAACTATCATCCTTTTACCTCAACATATTATTTTAAGCTTTCATTTTTCTATGACTTCCTGACTTTTATTAAAAAAACATTTTTTATTCTTTTTGTTTGTTTGTTTCCATTGTACATCATTCCCAGAGTTATGTTTTTCAACTGACATAATACCAGTGTGTTCAAAATGACATGCTGACCCTATTTCTGTAGTATTATTTCCATAAATCACATGTTTGGAAAAATATCAGTGTTTTTTTTTAATGTTTATTTATTTGTGAGAGAGAGACAGACAGACAGACAAACACTCCATGAGCAGAAGAGGGGCAGAGAGAGATGGAGATATAGAATCTGAAACAGTATCCAGGCTCTGAACTGTCAGCATAGAGCCTGATGCAGGGCTTGAACCCACAAACCATGAGATCATGACCTGAGCCGAAGTCAGACACCTAGCCACCCAGGCACCCTATAAACATATCAGTGTTTCAACAGAAAGGGTATGCAGAAAATCACACATCCTCAGTCTCATTTCCTATCTGCTTGAGTGATGTTTTAATTCACTTCGTAGATCTACCGTTTGATGTATAAAATTCCCATTAACCAATTATTTGTCAAACATTGTCTAATTTTACTGAGATGGATCTTTGCATCTTTACAGTATCTGGATCTCTTTCAGAGAGAAATGCTAGGTTTTCTGTGAAACAAAATAACCACAATTTTATGGCTACTGATGCATTTTCTGTTAATCGCTTGCTTACAGCATTTTACTTAGGTAAAGGGAATGTGGAGACTCAAATACAAAGATTGTGCCCTTGACAGTCTCCTTACTCTTATTCATTGCATGATTGCTTCATAGAGTTTGATCTTCAAAGGCTTTTAATATAGAACAGAAGTCATTGTTGTATTTTCCTCAGAAATAACACCTATTAATTAAGGCATTTTGTATGCTTTCTGGGTGAAACGCACAAGGTTTGAGAGCTTAAAGAAAGAGGATGTGCATAGGGTTTGGGTAAGGGAGTGGACAGGAAATATCTTTATGCCATTACAGGTATACAGTGTTTCATACATCTTATCAAAATTGTATCTATCATCTTATCGTATGATTAAATCATCTCATAGAGATTTATGAGTGCTGAAATTACTCTCAGGTTCTGACAGCAGACCGCATGACAAATCTAATTGCCAATTCTCAAGTCATCTCATTCAACTTTTCAGCACCATTTGTTATGGCCGATTGACAACTTATTTTTGAAACCATTTTTTTTAAGTAGGTGCCTAGAATGTTTCTTTCTCAATTCTTATACTCATTTTCTGTTCCTTCTCTGTCCACTTTTCTGGTTCACTTCATCTTCATGACTTCTTAATTTTGGATTCCACCAGGGTTCATCTTCATACCATTTCTCTTCTCTCTGTACACTAACTCTTTTTTAATTTTTTTTAATGTTTATTTATTTTTGAGAGAGAGAGAGAGAGAGAGAGAGAGAGAGAGCCAAGAAGGGGCAGAGAGAGAGAGGGAGATACAGAATCTGAAGCAGGCTCCAGGCCCTGAGCTGTCAGCACAGAGCCCGATGCGGGGCCTGAACCCACCAACTGCGAGGTTATGACCTGAGCCGAACTCTGGTGCTTAACCAACTGAGCCACCAAAGTGCCCTTGTATGTTAATTTTTAATGTGATCTAATCCTGTCTCATGGCTTTAATATTATCCATGCTATATACAAAATGTGTGTATGTGTATATGTATGTGTGTATATGTGTGTGTGGAGATTATGTCTACATATATATTACATAATATATATATATATATCTTCAGTCCTATTTTATACCATGTACTCTTGATTTATATATTTTTTAAAGTTCTATACAACTCTACATCTAATTGTCATGTAATAGACATTACTAAAATTCAAAAACCTGTTTTCATTTTGTTACAAATATTCTATTTGTATAAATGGTAACTACATATTTTGGATCAGATCAATCTTTGGGCCATCATTTTCCCTTTTTATTAATTGATGACCCTATTCACTATATTACCAAATACTGGTACTTCTAACTTCATGATATATCCAAACTCTACCGTTTCTAATTGTCTTTTACCCTACTACTATGTGCCAAGCTCTCTGTCACATTAGTTAATGTAGTAACCTCCTAACTAGTCTCTTGTATACCCATGGAATTAATTTTTCACTCAGCAAACTGAGTGTTTTGTTTTGTTTTAATTTTTTTTAGTGTTTATTTTTGAGAGAGACAGAGAGACAGAGCATGAGCAGGGGAAGGGCAGAGAGAGGGAGACATAGAATCCAAAGCGGGCTGTAGGCTCTGAGCTATCAGCATAGAGCCAGACACGGGCTTGAACTCAGGAAGCGTGAAAGCATGACCTGGCTGAAGTCGGACCCTTAAGTGACTAAGTCACCCAGGCGCCCCGGTTTTGTTTTTCCTTTTTTTTTAAAAATATAATTTGTTGTCAAGTTGGCTAACATGCAGTGTGCTCTTGGTTTTTGGGGTAGATTCCTGTGATTCATTGCTTACATACAACACCCAGTGCTCATCCCAACAAGTGCCCTCCTCAATGCCCATCACCAATTTTCCCCTCTCCCCCACCTATCCCACCTATCAACCTTCAGTTTGTTCTCTGTATTTCAGAGTCTCTTATGGTTTGCCTCCTTCCCTCTCTTTAACTATTTTTCCCCCTTCCCTTCCACCATGGTCTTCTGTTAAGCTTCTCAAGTTCCATATATGAGTGAAAATATATGATATCTGTCTTTCTTTGATTGACTTACTTCACTCAGCATAATATCCTCCAGTTCCATTCATGTTGCTGCAAATGACAGGATTTCATTCTGTCTCATTGCCAAGTAGTATACCATTGTATATATAAACCGCATCTTCTTTATCCATTCATCAGTTGATGGATATTTAGGCTCTTTCCATAAGTTGGCTATTGTTGAAAGTACTGCTATAAACATTGGGGTACATGTGCCCTTATGAATCATCATTCCTGTATCCTTTGGATAAATTCCTAGTAGTGCTACTGCTGGATAGTAGAGTAGTTCTATCTTTAATTTTTTGGGGGGGAACTCCACATTGTTTCCAGAGTGGCTACACCAGTTTCCATTCTCACCAACAGTGCAAAAGTGTTCTCATTTATCCACAACCGGACCAGCATCTGTCGTTTCTCAGTTGTTAATTTTAGCCACTCTGACGGGTGTGAGGTGGTATCTCAATGTCATTGGAATTGTATTTCCCTGATGATGAGTTATGTTGAGCAACTTTTCATGTATCTGTTGGTCATCTGTATATTTGCTTTGGAAAAGTGTCCATTAATGTCTTCTGCCCATTTCTTCACTAGATTATTTGCTTTTCAGGTGTTGAGTTTGGTAAGTTCTTTATAGATTTTGGATACTAACCCTTTATCCAATATGTCATTTGCAAATATCTTCTCCCATTCTGTCAGTTGCCTTTTGCTTTTGTTGATTGTTTCCTTTGTAGTGCAGAAGCTATTTGTCTTGTGAAGTCCCAATAATTCATTTTTGCTTTATTTCTCTTGCCTTTGGAGACATGTCGAGCAAGAAATTTCTGTGGCTGAGGTCAAAGAGGTTTTTGCCTGTTTTCTCCTCTAGGATTTAATGGTTTCCTGTCTCACATTTAGGTATTTTCATCCATTTTGAGTTTATTTTTGTGTATGGTGTAAGAAAGTAGTCCAGTTTAATTCTTCTGCATGTTGCTGTCCAGTTCTCCCAGCACCATTTGCTAAAGAGACTGTCTTTTTTCCATTGGACCCTCTTTCCTGCTTTGTCAAGGATTAGTTGGCCATATATTTGTGGGCCCAATTGTGCGTTCTCTATTCTATTCCGTTGGTCTATATGTCTGTTTTTGTGCCAATACCATACTCTCTTGATGATTATAGGTTTGTAGTAGAGGCTAAAGTTTGGGATTTTGATGCCTCCTGCTTTGGTTTCCTTTTTTCAACATTATTTTGGCTGTTCAGGGTCTTTTGTGGTTCCACACAAATTTTAGGATTGTTTGTTCCAGCTTTGAGAAGAATGCCTATGCAATTTTGATTGGGATTGCATTGAATGTGTAGTTCGCTATGGGTAGTATCGACATTTTAACAATATTTGTTTTTCCAATCCATGAGGGAATGTTTTTCCATTTCTTTGTGTCTTCTTCAGTTTCCTTCATAAGTGTTCTATAGTTTTCAGCATACAGATCTACTGAATTCATGTATCAGTTCTAGCAGCTTTTTGGTGCAGTCTTTTGGGTTTTCCATGTAGAGTATCATGACATCTGTAAAGAGTAAAAGTTTGGCTTCTTCCTTGCCAATTTGAGTGCCTTTTACTTCATTTTGTTGTCTGATTGCTGAGGCTATGACTTCCAAAACTATGATAAACAATGGTGGTGAGAGTGGACATCCCTGTCGTGTTCCCGATCTCAGGGGGAAAGCTCTCAGTTTTTCCCCTTTGAGGGTGATATTAACTGTGGGCTTTTCATATATGGTTTTCATGAGGTTAAGGTATGTTCCCTCTATGCGGACAAACTTGAGGGTTTTTATTAAGAAAGGATGCTGTATTTTGTAAAATTTTTCTTCTGCATCTATTGACAGGATCATGTGGTTCTTATCCTTTCTTTTATTAATATGATGTATCACGTTGATTGATTTGCAAATACTGAACCAGCCCTGCAGCCCAGGAATTAATCCCACTCAATCATGGTGAATAATTCCTTTAATAAATATGCTGTTGAATTTGATTTGCTAGTATCTTTTTGAGAATGTTTGCATCCATATTCATCAGGGATATTGGCCTGTAATTCTCCTTTTTTTGTAGGGTCTCTGTCTGCTTTGGGGATCAAGTTAATACTGGCTTCATAGAATGAGTCTGGAAGTTTTCCTTCCATTTCTATTTTTTAGAACAGGTTGAGAAGGATAGATATTAACTCTGCTTTAAATGTCTGGTAGAATTCCCTTGGGAAGCCATCTGGCCCAGGACTCTTATTTGTTTGGAGATTTTTGATAACTGATTTAATTTCTTTGCTAGTTATGGGTCTGTTCATATTTTCTATTTCTTCCATTTGAGTTTTGGTAGTGTGCAGGTGTCTAGGAATTGTCCATTTCTTCCAGGTTTTCCAGATTATTGGTATATAATTTTTGTATTATTCTCTGATAATTTTATTTGTGTGGTGTTGGTTGTGATCTTTCCTCTTTCATTCGTGATTTTATCTATTTGGGTCTTCTCCCTTTTCTTTTTGAGAAGTCAGGCTAGGGTTTTATCAATTTTGCTTATTTTTTTTTTAAAAAACAGCTCTTAGTTTTATTGATCTGTTTTACTATTTTTTTATTCTATATTGTTGGTTTCTGCTCTAATCTTTATTCTTTATCTTCTGCTGGCTTTGGGCTTTCTTAACTGTTCTTCTAGTTCCTTTAGGTGTGCTTTTAGATTTTGTTTTGGGGATTTTTCTTGTTTCTTGAGATAGGTCTGGATTGTAATGTAAATTCCTCTTAGGACTGCCTTTGCTGCATCCCAAAGAGTTTGGACTGTTGTGATTTCATTTTCATTTGTTTCCATATTTTTTTTAAATTTCTTCATTTATTACCTGGTTGACCAAGTCATTCTTTAGTAGTATGTTGTTTAACCTCCATGTACTTGGAGGTTTTCCAAACTTTCTCTTGTGGTTGATTTCAAGTTTCACAGCATTGTGATCTGAAAATATGCGTGGTACAATCTTAATTCTTTTATATTTATTGAGGGTTGTTTTGTGACCCAGTATGTAATCTGTCTTGGAGAACGTTCCACGTGCACTTGAAAAGAATGTGTATTCTGCTGCTTTTGGATGAAAAGTTCTGAATATATCAGTCAAGTCCAGCTGGTCTAGTGTATGATTCAGGGCAATTGTGTCTTTATTGACTTTCCGCCTAGATGATCTGTCCATTGTTGTAAGTGAAGTATTAAAGTCACCTGCAATTACTGTATTCTTATCAGTAATATTGCTTATGTTGGGTGCTTCCAAATTGGGTGCATAAACACTTAATAATTGTTAGTTCTTCTTGATGGATAGACCTGTTATTATGACATAATGCCCTTCTTCAAATCTTGTTATAGCCTTTAGTTTAAAATCTAGTTTGTCTGATATAAGTATGGCTACTCTGGCTTTCTTTTGACTTTTAATAACAAGATAGATGGTTCTCCATTCCGTCACTTTCATCTGAAAGTGTCCGCAGGTCTAAAATGGGTCTCTCATAGACAGCATATAGATGGATCTTGCTTTCTTACCTTCTGATACCCTATGTCTTTTCATTGGAGTATTTAGTCCATTTACATTCAGTGTTATTATTGAATGATATGGATTTAGCATCATTGTGTTACCTGTAGGTTTCATGCTTAAGGTGATGTCTCTGGACCTTTGTAGTCTTTGTAGCATTCCACTCACAGAGTACCCCTTAAGATCTCTTGCAGGGCTGGTTGAGTGGTCATGAACTCCTTCAGTTTTTGTTTGTCTGGGAAAGTCTTTATCTCTCCTATTCTGAATGTCAGCCTTGCTGAATAAAGGATTCTTGGCTGCATATTTTTCCTATTCAGAACATTGAATATTTCCTGCCACTTCTTTCTTGTCTGCCAAGTTTCAGTGAACAGGTCTGCTACTACCCTTATGTGTCTACCCTTGTAGGTTAAGGCCCATTTTTGCCTAGTTGCTTTCAGAATTCTCTATCTTTGCATTTTGCCAGTTTCGTTATAATATGTCATGGAGAAGATCTATTCCTGTTACATCTGAAGGGAGTTCCCTGTGCCTCCTGGATTTGGATGTCTGCTTCCCTCCCCAAATTGGGGAAGTTCTCAGCTATAATTTGTTAAAGTAAACCTTCTGCTCTTTCCTGTCTCTTCTTCTTCTTCTGGAATTCCTCTGATATAGATACTATTACATTTCATTGAATCACTTAGTTCTCTAATTGTCGCCTCGTGGTCTACTATTTTTTTTTATCTCTTTTTCTTGGCTTCATCATTTTCCTTAATTTTATCTTCTATTTCACTTATACTCCCCTCTGCCTCTTCCATCCTCACTCTCACTGCATCTATTTTATTTTGCACCTCATTTACAACATTTCTTAATTTGTCCTATTTTTTTTTTTTTACTTCCTTGGTCTCTACAGCAATAGATTCTCTGCTGTCTTCTATGCCTTGTTCAAGCCCAGTGATTAATCCTATGACTATTATTCTAAATTCTTGACCAGATATATTGTATATATGTGCTTTGAGAAATTCTTTAGCTGTCATTTCTTCCTGGAATTTTTTTTGAGGAGAATCCTTCTGTTTCATCATTTTGGCTAACTTTCTGACCCGTATGTGTTTTAAAAGCTTGTTATGTGTCCTGCATGTGTAAGCACTACTATATTAAAGAGGGATCATACACTGTCCAGGGCCTGGCCCTGGTTATTGGAGTGTGTTATGTGTTCTCTGTTTTTGTGACTCTGGTTGCTTTAACTCCCTACTCGTAGTGGTGGTTTGGACCCTCCACTAAGTGTGATTTGATTTGTTTGTTGAAGTAACCCTATGGCCCACTAAGCTGTCACAATGGGCCCCTGGAGACATCTCTGTCACTCTGCAGCCTGGACTCTTGGAATTCCAAGTCCTCTGGCCTCAACACTTCTGTGTTTGAGTAAGTGAACTTTGGATCCCCCTACTTCTCTGCCATGTTGACCACTCTCTTGTTTTGTTTTAATGTAAGTCACAATATAGCACTTCTCTGATAAAATTCACCAATTATTATCCATCTTACTCCGTATATTATTATACACATGTGTGGCTTATAACAGTTTGCTGTTCCAACATTTCATCACTTCAAGTCAAGTGAAAAAATTCATTTCCATTTATGTTATTTTACTTTCTCCAATTTTAAAGATTGTCTTGGGGATGACATGGAATTTTATTTCATTAATCAAACATGATTCATAAATCATATATATTTACATATTCATATATAAACTTATAAGGAGTATTTTATAGAAATACTCATATAAAAACTAAAGGGAAAATATTGTATGTACCCGTATTTCTAGTCTTTTCATTGTTCATTCTTCCTTCATGATGTGCCAAGATTTTCTTTATCGTTTTTCTTTCTATATGAAGAAATTCCTGTAGTGAGTTTCTAAAGATAGGTTTGATATTCACAAGTTCTCTCAACCTCCTTTGTTTGAAGTTTTTTTTTTATCTTTTACTCCCAAAAGATAATTTCACCAAACATAGAATCCATGGTTGACAATTATTTTAGTTCAGCATGTAAAAAAAAAATACCATGACACTTTCTGCTGGACTCCATGGTTTCAGATGAGAAATCAGATTTCATTTGAATTGGTTTTTCCCCTTCAAATAATGTATCATTTCTCCCTGATTGCTTTCAAAATTTTATTTTTATCATTAGTTTTCAAAGTGTAATTATGATATGTTCCCATGTGGTTTTCTTTGGGTTTACTTTGTTTGTTGTATAAATGGTGAAGATGTCATCTGCTAGGGAACTCCTAATTTATAATATAGTACAATAAGTTTAATAGGAATAAGATAATAAAAATGATAATGGAGATATCAAAAAGGAAGCCTGATGCAATTTAATATAAAAATTTAATAAATTTCACACGAATAAAGCAGTAACTCAAGAGGCACTTTGAAATTACTGGATAAAAAATTTGAAAAAGAAAGATTAAACAAAATAAATAGATGGCATGGGCAGATTTTCTATTGTATAATAAAGAATTTGGCTGGCCTTTGTCACTGGTTCCTGGGGGTGGAGGGGAGAGGGCATCTACATTTTTTTATGTACCAGGTGATAGAAGTATCTTTGTTATTCATGATTTGCTCTCATAGTTTTTATTAATGAGGTGACTCATGGTAGATGCCTAGAGAGTTTATAAGATAAATCAGGATGAAGGCTGACCATGCCAGAAAGACCACCTATATGATTAGAAGTTTGGGGCTTTGGGTCACTTAATATCAGCTTAAGCTCCAGGGAATGAAAGAGGATATAGGTTAAGTTCAATCACATGGCCAAAGATTTAATCAATCACATCTACATAATGAAACCCCAATAAAATCTCTGAACACCAAAGCTCAGGTGACCTTTGCTGGTGAACAATACACTGTGTATATTCCTAAACATTACTATGCAAGGAAGGTGGTAAGTTCTCGAGGACATGGAAGGTTCATGTTTGGGATCCTCTCATACCTGGCCCATGCATCTCTTGGTTGGTTCTGATTTGCATACTTTTTGCTACAATGAAGCTGAATTCATAAGTGTAACACTGTCAGTGAATTTTTTAATTCATTCTAGTGAATTATTGAACTCAGGAGGTAATAGGAAATCTCCAATTTGTAGGCAGTTGGTTAGAAGTGTGGGTGCCTGGGAACCTCCAAGCTTTCAGCTGTTGTCCTAAAGTGAGGTCAGTTTTATGGAGGAACATGTCCCAAACTTATGAAGTGTTACCTAACTTCAGGTAGTGACCTAGGTTATTATTACCTAGTTATTGACACTACCCTTGTCAATGCTATTAGGATACATCCTGAAGTTACAATTTTCCATATCCTTATCCTGAGATCAAAAAATATTCTTTAGTAATTAAAAATTTTTTCATTTTATTTTCAATTATGGCAGGTTACTTTCATTTTTTTTATTTTAAGGAAATTTACATGCCTTAAAAATGCTGATTATGGGCACAACAATCAAAGAATAAATTGTATTTGTTACAATCATTACACTGTATTTCATAATTTTATAACGTGCTATTTTTCTGCTTTCCATTAAGCTAAGGTTTGCAATGGTGATAAAAGAAAAATAGACACAAAGTAATCTTCATTTAATTTTCAAGATCTGTTTATATGAAATAAATTTCATTATAAGATACACTAGCTTTTGATTTTGTTTAATTAATTATTTATTTATCTATTTATTTTTGTGTGGTATGTTCCACATTGTATTACCTCATATATTATTTTTTATTTTGTTAATCAATATTGTTTTTTGGAACAGCATATTTCAATTCACTACTCTTATCACAAGAATTTGGAAGTAAACAAGCTTTCTTTTTTATTTTATTTTTTTTAAGTTTGTTTACTTATTTTGAGAGAGACAGAGATAGTGTGAATTGGGGGGGCAGAGAGAGAGGGGGAGAGAGAATTCCAAATAGGCTCCATGTTGTCAGCACAGAGCCCTATGTGGGGCCCAAACCCATGAAACCATGAGGTCATGACCCAAGCTGAAACTGAGTCCAATGTTCAACTGACTGAGCCACCCAGGTGCCCCAGTAATCAATTTCTGCCAATTGATCGCAATTGTGGTAGAGGTTGGTGGCGTGCACCAATTGATTAAACACAGAATTTGAAGATGGGGTATGATCTGCTACAACCAAAAGCTTTTTGTATTAAGAGCACAATCAGAGGGAGAATGCCAAGCTTTGTATGACAGCAGAATTCCTAATGGAATGATGCTTGAGAGCCATAGAAAATAGATAGATGATGAAATAAAATAAAACAAAATACACACAGGTAAGAATGTCTACCTAAAACTACGTAAAACACAGTACAAGAAGCACTCCTTGTGAATGCCTCCCAGACTAAGAGAATGTAGCATGAAAAAGAAAGATGCATTGTCCTGCCCTTCTCTGGAAGCAGAGTGAACAGCTCTGGAACCACTACTACCTCAAGGCATTCCTGAGGTTACACAAAGGGAACGAACACCACAATGCTCAGAAGAGCAGTGACAACACCCGCCAAAGCCTGCACTTCCTCCTGTAGCACCAATAGTGCCTAATAGCACAGTGGAGATGTTGAGAGGGATGAAAACACTCAGGATGGCCTCGGTTCCCCCAGGTAGAACACTGTAGTGTCTGCTGAAGAATGCTGAAAACACCAGGGAGCTGGCAGAACAGTACTAACAGGATAAATGCACTTGAAAAGACAAATAGAACACCTCCTGGGGCCTTTAAAAAATCCTTAAGCACGAATAATAAGGAAATATTTGAAGGGAACTCTAAAGGATCCTAAGGACCTCCATGATAAGGTGCAGGTAAATTCCTATGGACTTCATGTTAATGTTGCTAATGTAAACCACAGACAGTTGAGATCGGGAGAAATTAAGATTTTATGCAAGTAACACTTTTTAAGAGTTATATTTTTGCTACTGGATAATAAACTTGTAATTGCAAAGGAATGGATGGTTTATTAAACAAAATATATTAAAGTAGTTCAATAATTTTCTGAGTAGCTGTTATTGCTGACTCATAAATGCTGAAATAAATTTTAAAAAACTGTAACTGGAAATATTTTAAAAATACATTATGGAGATTAAACAAAACTTATCCATTACTTTAAAATCTTAGTATTGTCCAGGAAAAAACTGATGAATAATTTATGTGGAGCAAATCCAACAATTTTCTATAATTTATATATAGCACTGTTTTATAAGAAAATATCTTCTCCTTCAAAGAGAATAGTATTTTTTTTTGCTTTATCTCGTGATAATGTTTGAGACGCAATAATGAAAAATATTGGCAAAAACCTTGTCTTTGATATATACAGCTCATAGGTTGTGAAGGGGTTATATAAAAGAGTTCTTATTTATTCAATTTATTTAATTTGTTTCTGCTCAGAAATTCATGCTCCCATAGAATCAATGTTACAAAAAAAAGTACTGTCTCACAGTGAAGAATAACTCTTCTGTCCAAATTTCACAATCCCTGAGAGAACTGTTGGTAATAAAAGAGTAGCAAGATTAAGGGAAGAAAACATGAGTAAAAGGACCACAGTATTAACCCCTTCGTTAATTCCATGGACTACGATATTGGTTACCCCTTATATTCCATCATATTCCTTAATTCACTAACTTTAACATCATTATTCCAACTTCTCACACCCTTCCAGACACAGGCCCACTTGAACCCTGTTTCAGTTTCCACGATCCTGTGGTTTGGTACCCTAGAAACATACCCTCCTACTTTCTTGTAAGTGTGGAAGAAAGGACAAAAGGAAATTCTTCAGACTTGCTTTCAGAGCTGGAATAACATATGGAGAAGGGAGTATGAACATCTTTCACTCTAAAATAGAACTTGGTATGTGATTTATGTACTCAACAAAAGTGTATTAAGGGCTACTATGTGGAAAATGCTGGGGATAGTGGTGAATTCAGCCAACAACCATGTGAAACTGACAGTGTAATGACGGAGACACACAAACAAACATTCAAAAATAAAATAAATAAAAGCATAAGAGCTAATTAAAATAAGTGCATGGTGCTCTGGGATTGTGTGGGGCCCACAGGGAAAGCTGCTTGTATGTGCGACAACTGAACTGAGACCTGCAGAATGAATAGGAATTAATTACATGTGCAAGTATGGAGAAAAGCATTAAAAGTGGAGGGACTGTCAAAAGCAAACTCCTGTGGGGAGCACCAAGGACTAGAAGCACTAAGAACTAAGTACTGTGCAAAGACCTTGGGATGATTTTAATGTGGATAAGTGTTATAGGAGGGAACAAGAACTAACATAATTGTATTTATATTTCAGAAACAGCATCTGGCTACCAGTTAGTGAATGCTAATAAGAGTTGAGACAGGCAAGATTGGTTATTTAGGAGCCTATTGCGAGAAATGATGGTAGCTTGGATTATTATGATAGCATGTGAAATAATGGTGATTGGATTCTGGAGGTTTTTGATTTATGATACAGTCTCATGATGGATCAAATACAGGTAATGGGAAGGAAAGTTGTAAAAAAAAAAAACATTAGATTTAAAACCTTCAGAGCAGATTCACAATTTGCACAAAAACGCTGATATACATGGAAAAGAGCAGACAGAGGGTTTTCTTGAAATATGGCTCACACGTGGCATGGTTCTTATCAAAAGGATACCACTTGCCTAAGAGTAATGCAGACATTTTCTGTAAGTGACAACCAGAGTGAAAGACATTTGATTACAAACCATAGGGTACAGCATACACAGCCAAAGTCTAAGGCAGTGAAAGGGCACAACGGAGATATCAGAAAATCCCATATAGTAAAGAGAAAGATGGGGCCAAAAATGTAGAAAGAGACATTATAAGAATGCTCCAGTCGTAAGAGTAAGTTGTTAAGCAAGAAGACACAGAAATATGAGGCAAGGCTTTGTAGCAACATGGATGGAACTGGAGAGTGTGATGCTAAGTGAAATAAGCCATACAGAGAAAGACAGATACCATATGGTTTCACTCTTATGTGGATCCTGAGAAACTTAACAGAAACCCATGGGGGAGGGGAAGGAAAAAAAAAAAGAGGTTAGAGTGGAAGAGAGCCAAAGCATAAGAGACTCTTAAAAACTGAGAACAAACTGAGGGTTGATGGGGGTAGGAGGGAGGGTAGGGTAGGTGATGGGTATTGAAGAGGGCATCTTTTGGGATGAACGCTGGGTGTTGTATGGAAACCAATTTGACAATAAATTTCATATATTAAAAAAAAAGAAATATGAGGCAAGGAGCAAACTATGTACAAGAACCCACTGAAGCTTCAGTTGAATATAGAATAAAATGAGATGATATGTGGTGATATAGACCAGTCGTCAGTAACATCTACTACAGTCTATGGTTTGCATAACTCAGATCCATTCCTGCTGCACATGAAGTCCAATCCATCATTTCTTGAGAAGGCCAAAGTGACTAGCTGATAGTTGTTAATTTTAGGATCTATGAACATTCTGCCATATCAAATGGCAGAATCATTACATTCTCATGATCAGAACATGTAATTCAACACAGCCAAGAGCTGTGGCTGGAAGCATACATTTCTACAAATTGTTCTCAGAAATAAAGGTGAGAGACACCTATCCTACTTTCACTCCTTGGTTTCTAGGTTCATGTTCTAGGGTTTGGGGACATAGCTTCTTATAGTGGCAATTTTTTCAATGTGTATACCACATCCAGAAATATACCCCAACCCTGTACTGGTGACATTCCAGAGTTGGTGCCTTATTTTTAGGTTTAAGAGGTTATTCCAATGTTCTGTCCAGCCTATAACTTCTCGGTAATGTGATACCAAATATGACAAATAGATCCGTATCATGGACTTAACACTAGCCGCTGCTGATGAGAGGCAAGATATTCAGAAGCCGGGTTAATATAGGACACTGAAGTCTGCTCCTCTTGAACCCACTACCAGATCCATCTACAAGCCTATTCCTTAAAACTTTCTGTATATGATCTTCTACTCTTGCACCTTCCAAGACTACAACTTTTTCCTCCACTCTAAGTGGAGGGATATGGCTTAAGACAGGCTGTTGGAAGGTCTTTGCTAATTATTATCTTAAGGGCCACCTCTAATTTGGGTTGTAATGTAGCAGAAGTCCATTTTTTGGCCAAATTTATCTAGCTGACCCATTCTTGATCCAGGCCTAAGATTATTCTTCTACATTAGCAACTAATAAAGAATCACTAGTCCTCCGTTCCCATTATACCACAGGAGTGAGTTTAAGAAGCAGTGTCAGCACAACAGAGCTGACACAGACACACATAATTATTTCTATGACTTACGTACACACTATACATTTGGTTGGACTCCAGCGCAAATATACTGTCCTCATAATAAAATAGATTCCTGCTGCTGCACTGTCCAAACTCAAGATTTGTCTGGTCTGGTACACTAGGTTCACAATGGTCAGCTCTGATCCCATTGTCACTCACTGTCTTGTAGTCAGGTGTTCAATCTCTTCTGGAACCTAGATGCATGTCAGAAATTGCTGGGTTTTGTTAGTTTTCTGCTATATAAATCATAACCTTTCTCCAGAAATGTAGAAGTATTCTCTGCTATCTCCCCTATTATTATTTTCAGAAGCTTCAGGAATCATCCTCATTTAGCTCTGGCACCTTCGGATCTATCAGATAAAACGACTGAGCTGAAAAGCAGCTTGTACCAGAGGTTGGACATGTTGCAGAGCACTATCTTGCTCTGGGTCCACTGAAAATTGATAGCCTCTGAATTATCTAATAGGTTGAAACAATAATCCCAAAGAGCTATATTCTGTTCCAAAATCCAAAAAGGCCAACAAAGTGCTGTTCGTTTTATTAGAAATAGAAGAGGTAAAACGTAATAATTTGTCCTTCCATTGGAGGGATGCCCTAGCAACTGTCTCCAGACAATTTGAACCCTTAAAAATTAACTAATGTGACAAGTCTCTGAATCAATGCAGAAATTTATCTTCTACAATTTGTTAACATGAAGCTTACCAGGGAAGTGAAAATATTTGCTTATGCCTACTCATCAGTTCCCCTTAATGTGATTCACCAAAAGAGTTAATTAATCTGATCTAAGGAATATCAGAGTGACCACATTTCCTTTGGCTCTATTTAAAAATGTACAGGAAAGTTATAGCTCTGGGGAAAAACACTGAATGTGTACTGGTTTGTATCTCCTTTTCTTAAGGAGATTGAAAAGAGCATGCCACCAGATCATTAGCGATATACCGATTTCCAGAGCTGATTAAATCTTTTCTAATAAGGATGTTGCATCCACCATAGCAGCCACCTTGGGGACTACCACTTCATTATGCTTAGGCAGTCCACTGTCTTCTGTCAATATGCATCTGTTTTTCCCCCAGTGGTTTTATTGGTAAATTAAATAAAATGTGATAGGACTAGTAATACTGCACCCTTTTAGAAACTTTTTTCTGCCATCCCCCATGGGAATAGCACTGAATCTGAGTTACTACCTTCTTCAGTTGGAGAGAGACATTTCAGAGAACTTCATCTGGCTTTTCTTACCATAATGGCTCTCATTTCCTTGGCCAGGAAACCACTGTGATAGTTATTCCACTTACTAATTATATCCATCTCAATTGTACATTTGTGGACTAGAGAAATAACCACAGGTTTGGTCTGCAGAATCATAAGACATCCAGAAGATGGACTTGTAATGGCATGTCATTTATCATCTGGCCTCGTTATATCTCTGCACTAAGGGAGAAAGGCCATGATGGCGTTCTGTGTCAGCTGACCACCTCAGCTTTCTAAAGAACTTCTTCCTTCTTCCTCAAGAATATTAACTGTAATATAAAATTTAGGTCTTTTGGGGGAAGAATGAGGCTGATATTTACTTTGAACATTTGCAATGTCATTGAAGGGCTTTTCTTCAAGGTAACCTGGCATACATTTCAATCGATGAAGTCTAGTTAGATCTGGAAACTGTCTGAAAAAGTACAGGTTTCCATATAGAAGCTAGCATCAGTACTTTGCTCATTAACTCTTGGTTATTTTTGGTTTTATAATTTAAGTGATATCTTCATGGGCTTCTAATTTACTGTGTCCTAGCAACACCATGATCTATTAATTATCATCTCAGATCCCTGTTGGTAAGTAAATCCATATTGCTTTTGAGGGTTTAGTGCCACACTGATTCTCTGCTATTCCAGAGTAAGCTCCTCCACACTGACACTATCAATCCTAGTTCTAGAATAGCAACTCTTGTCATCAGCCTTAGCCTCAGAGGATAGTTGTACAGGTGCCCACAGGTACACTAAAAGTCATCAAACTAAATAATTTTCACATGATAATTCCTTTCTATGCCTCTTCATTAACACACACAAAGTTTTAGAAGACAGTCAAGTGACCAATGCAATTGCCATCTAGCCATGGCATACAACCTCACCTGAGAATTATCTTTATGCTTTTAATAACAAGTCACTCCAAAGCTACAAATTTCAGTGGAGATGTAGTATTCAATTGTAGTTTCTGGGAAAAATGTGGTCTAAGTATACATTGACAGGCATATAATATGATATTTGAATTTTCTAAAACTTCTCATTATATTTCTTAGAAATTGGATTAGAAGTCAAAAGATTTTTAAAGGGTTTTTAAAGTCTCACATTTTAAAAGATAACTGAACTTTGTATTGAGTTTAGAAATTGAACATTAGGGGGCGCCTGGGTGGCGCAGTCGGTTGAGCGGCCGACTTCAGCCAGGTCACGATCTCGCGTCTGTGAGTTCGAGCCCCGCGTCGGGCTCTGTGCTGACAGCTCGGAGCCTGGAGCCTGTTTCCAATTCTGTGTCTCCCTCTCTCTCTGCCCCTCCCCTGTTCATGCTCTGTGTCTCTCTGTCCCAAAAATAAATAAAAAAAAAAAAAAAAAAAAAAAAAAAAAAAAAAGAAATTGAACATTAGGATTTGATTATTTTTCCACCAGTACACTCAGTTATGAATTGAATATTTCATGGTCTCTATCTCATCAGTGAGGCATAGTTACTTAACTATTCCATAATTAAGTTGAACTAATATACCTATAACAGGTTAAAGGTGCTCTGTAGAAGGAAACAATATTAGGAAATAATTTCATCCTGCCTCACGAAATATTCCAGTTGTTATTTTTGAATCAGACATTGAATACATTGGAAAACTGGTCATAGTGCCAAATGTTTTAAGCACTAGGAAGATGCATGAGTCACAGTATAGTCCACTCATATGACTGAGAATCACTTGAAAGATACTTCACCTGCTGTCACAAATGTCACCTCAAATGAAGAAATTATAAGATATATGCTATTACAATGAGGGTAGGGAAAAAAACAAGCAAACAAAAAAAATGTTGGCTCAATGGAAAGTAATAATTTTCTGTAGATTAAGATGTGGAATATGGAATGTAGAATATCAAAAGAATGATATAATTCCAGAGAATATGGAAATACCTTGACTGGTAAATTGGGGACTTTGATATTTCCTCTAATAAGGGTTAGCTATAAATAAGGCCTATGCAAAACAAGTATAGTGGCCTCTAACAATAAAACTTCATTTTTCATTTATATTACATGAGCATTTTTAGCTAATAGGTATTGTGAACGTGGAAGGGATTCTAATTATGTTCACCCCAGGGCTCAGGCCAACGTCATCTCTCTCTCTGGAGCACTGTATACTCGAAAGAGCATAGAGAATATCTGGTAAAGTGCAAAGTGCTCTGACAGCATCTTCCTAGAATTGATATTTACATTTCATCTCCCAAAGGCAGTAACACAACCAAGCCTGACTTCCGTAGGGGAAGGAAATAAATACCTCCTCTAGAGTAGGAAAATAGGTATTTATGAACAGATAAGTAGATAGGTAATACAATCTACCACAGTGGACACTGGAACATATTTCATTGTCGCCACTGAAGCAGGGTCACAGGCTCTCCTAGATATGGGGGTTGTTTCAGTTGCTGTGGCAAATTACTCTAAGTATCAGTTGGCCAAGTCACACTTTTAGAAATGTTTTTCCTGCAAGTTAAAAAAGATGCAGAAAGATGTGGATACCAGTAAATGAACAATATTGAGTCTCTCTCTTCCAGCTCAGGTTTCTTGCACCCTAAAAGGAATTAGGTAACCATTATGAATTTGGACCAGGGTTTTGTCCAGAATAAATCACAGGTAGAGCAACAATGGTCCCTTGAATGTATCCCATAACAAATCAAGATCTTATTTCTCATCTATAACCAGATAAAACAAACATGTGTTACTGCAGCAACAGTGAAGGAACAGAAAAGTAGAAAATTAAAAAAAAAGTTAAATAATCTGTTTAAAATAAAATATTATTAAAGATAAATAAGAAGGACATCATGAAAATGATAGTTTATAAACAAATTAGTCTTACAGACAACTTGATGGACTTGGAATTCTGGGTTGAAAAAAATTCAGAGTATCATCTAATTAGGTATTTATGTAAATACATTAGAATACACTTTTTTTCAGTGTTTCCTTACTCATAAGGCAGAGTTTAGAGAAAACTAAGTCCTATTCTTAGTAAAACTAGTTGTTCCAGAGTTGATCTCCTCTTTTAAACCCTGCCATTGGAGGGCATGGGTGTTAGAATGTTCAAGAATTGCTAACCATGTAACCAAGTGCTAGCTAAGTCTGACATCAGATCAATCAATAACGTGGCAAGGGAATTAAACTTTACTTAAACAAACACTGAGGCGTTTGAGCTATTATGAAGCAGACCCCTGAGGATGCCATATCTTTCTACACAAGGCCAAGAATGAGGAAGAGGGTGCTTGAGATACTGATATAATAATTCTTCTGTGGTGATGACCCCAAAACTCCTATGATTAGTACTGAAGACAGAAAATTACAAATTGTTGGACATTTGAAGTTGTCAGGTACTGATACAAAACTGCCAATGAGGGAATAACTGACAAAATGACAAGTATAGTCAACTTGGTGTGACTGATAAGTGAACAAAATGAGATTCT
The DNA here is from genome assembly GCF_028018385.1 of Neofelis nebulosa. Taxonomy (NCBI): domain Eukaryota; kingdom Metazoa; phylum Chordata; class Mammalia; order Carnivora; family Felidae; genus Neofelis; species Neofelis nebulosa. Next base: position 67,042,194 of record NC_080784.1, on the reverse strand, counting down.
ACCTCACAGCTGAGATTAAAACAGCTCTCTTGAGGTAAGAATGTTATTGTCTATAAAGTCATTAGCATATGACCTGTTTGGGTCTCTGGGTAAAAGATCTGAATCAGGTTGACACTTTGTAAACTTCAGCCAATTAAGTTTACAACGACACCTTCAAGTAAAAGGGGACAAAAAATAACTTATATGGGGAAGTTACAGGGGTTACAGCATAAAAATATGTTGGAAAATATGGGGTTCTCTTTAGGCTTATTGTTCCTGCACCATATTGCACACAGAGAAGCATGGTGGGAAAGTGAGTTTCTGTCATTGACAACTTCTGTAGTTTGGCATACTTTGGCTTCTGGCATAACTCACACAGTGGGGAATGCCCAAAATGTCAAGGCTTAGATGCTCTATCACCAAAAGAATGATAAATAACTGCTACTGCCATGTTTTCTATATTTTAGGTAAACTGACCTTCCTAATGTTTTGTATATTTTTTCTTTAGTCTGTTTATTGTAGTAAACTTTAATTAAATAGGTTTAAAATAATTTGTAAATCAGTTCCTTGTTCTTATCATGTATTTGTTGGAAGACTTTTTTTTTTAATGTTTATTGATTTTGAGAGAGAGAGAGACAGAGCACAGGTAGGGGAGGGTCAGAGAGAGAGGAAAAGAGAAAATCCCAAGCAGGTTCTGTGCTGTCAGCACCAAGCCAGCCAGGGCTTGTTGTGGGGCTTGATACCACGAACCGTGAGATCAGGACCTGAGCCCAAATCAAGAGTAAGACGCTTAACTGACTGAGCCACCCAGCCACCCCAGGAAGACATATTTTTGAACTAAATAGAACATGTGTTCCTTTGTTTTAATTAGTAAAATATTTTCTTTCATTTTTTTTATGCTATATGACCAGAGTCTTTAACTGCAATCTCACAAATACACCGAGAGTGGAAAAGAACAAAGTGCTATCTCCCCTTAAAAATTCGAGGAGCTTAACCTTCTGTATGCTTAGATGTTCCCTTGTCTTTTTACATCTCACAAAGTAATTTCAAGTAGAAGGGTCACTGTGCTAATTAGATTATTTTGTATTTATAAGGAGTGGCAAGTGATGAGGTATAGTTGCTTTAGATATAATGTACATCTTATTCAACTTAATTTAAAAATATAAAACTACTTCATATTTATGAAGTACCTTTGATCTAAAGAGATCAAAATGTTTTAAGGCTTTCATCTCATGAACTTTTATAACACTCTTTAAGTTAGGCAGGTAGTAATTATGACTGTATTCATTTTACAGTTGAAGAATATGAAACAGAAAAGGTAAGTATAAAAGCTTGTCTTACCACAATAAATATCAATTCAAGGGTGAGGGAAGAAAGAAAGTCAAGGTCTTCTCACTGCCACTGACTTTCCTCGAATCAAAATGATTTTGCAGAATCATTTTCCTCATGTTAAATAATAAAATAAAATCCCAAGACATGTTGAACCCATATAAGCTAATTTTTTTTTAATTTTTTTTAATGTTTATTTATTTTTGAGACAGAGAGAGACAGAGCATGAACGGGGGAGGGGCAGAGAGAGGGAGACACAGAATCTGAAACAGGCTCCAGGCTCTGAGCCATCGGCCCAGAGCCCGACACAGGGCTCGAACTCACGGACCGCGAGATCGTGACCTGAGCTGAAGTCTAACGCTTAACCCACTGAGCCACCCAGGCGCCCCGTATATAAGCTAATTTTTAATAGAGTGATACTGATGTATAACTGATACACAGACATTTTTGTCTGGGTTTATAGTTTAATGAACAGGTACATATTAAGGTGGAAACCATTTAGTATCAGGGAAGACTGAAACCATTACATGTACTTGTTGGTATTTCAAATCACCTTCTTCTTTCCAAATACATGAGCTAAAACCAGGTGGGTTTGCCCATTCCCTTCTAGTATTCCAATGTAACAACTGTTGGCACCGAGGTACCAAACTCAAATGTCTAACGTGAGTGGGAAGTTAATCAAGGTTAATCAACTAACACAGCAGCCACAACCTGCAATATGTAATATAAAAAAGCATTACAAAAACCTAGTTGTTGGAAGTTTTTAAAATCTAGGCAAATAAATGGAGATACAAAACATTTTCAGGAATCAAAAGGGAATCATTCTTTATCTCCAGGTTTGAATCTATTGCCATACAGTGAGCTGCCACCAAATGTTTTAGATGATTATTGAAATAATTCTGTTTTCGTTTCCTGCTTCTGTGTTACATAAGTAATACTAATGCTTTATTTCTGTGTGCTAAAGCAAGAATATTTATACTTTCCCTTATACATAAAATAAATTCTAAAATTATTTAAAAATTCAAACACATGGAAAAGGGAGTATGTGTAGGGTAATCATTTTCTCACATTTAGAGTTGTGATATATAATTTTGTTCTTTTTTTTGAGACAGAGAGAGTGGGGGAGGGACAGAGAGAGAGGGGGACAGAAGCTCTGAAGCAGGCTCAACGCTGACAGCAGAGACCCCGATGCAGGGCTCTAACTCACGAACTACAAAATCATCACCTGAGCCAAAGGCAGACGCTTAACCAACTGAGTCACTCAGCCACCCTGTGATGTATAATTTTAAATGACTAAATAGTTTATTTTACTCTTACAGTGCTTAAATATATCAAAACTCATCTCCAATCTTAAAAACATATTCAATTTATTTATTGTCATTATTAGTATGAAAGCTCTTCTTAGGGAGCATTTTGGACAGACATGTACTTGGATATAACATTTAACAAGTGACTACAGGCTAACTCTGATCCAAGTTTAAAAAGAAACAAATGTACTATTTAACCCTTTCATAGAGGCATTTTACATTTAATAGAAGCATGTTGCATTTCATCTAACACTAGCTCCTTTTATATATCATGTCTCAGCTGCCATCAAATAGAAAGATGGTCAACAGGCAAACAGATGAGGAGGGACAAATGGACAAATCATAAGATGTATCATTAACCCTGAATTAACCCAAAGTTGACAACTGTGAATAAATTATAGTACCTTGTTATAGTCAGAAACACTAAACACTTCAAGAGTTCAATAAATAATTTAGGTTCTTTTTTGCATAATATTTCAGGAATAACTATTCAAGCACACTGCAGGCAGTGTTTGATGTGAGTAAAATATTCATATCTATTCCATTGTGACCTAATAATTGCACACACTTTAATACTGTGATTAGGAAAGAAGCAATTCAACTTCTATACTTAAAAAGACTTTAATTCTGCTACCAGACACAGCATGTATTCCTGGTTTTCCCACTTTGAGGGAAGTTTTTTTTATTTATTTAAATTGTAGTATTGGCATTCTGCCCACTATAAAGTCAAGGGAAAATTTCAGAAAGAAATGTAATTTGCTTTGATCAAAATTGCACGAAGATAGAAAATGAAAAGAAAAAAGAATGAATGAAAATGTGTCAAGGTATTCATACATTTTAAATACTAACAGTAGAAAATAATACAACTACAATCATTGTGTATTCTATTGTATATTTTTGAATGCATAATGGTGGTTTATAAAGAATTTTCAAGTTGGGAAACTATTCATATTTATTTCTTTACATCAATTCAGTTGAGGAAGTCAATGTACAATAGCTTCTGACCTCCTTATATTTACCTTCCATGTGACTCAGCTGTAGCACATTAGCAACATGAAAGAAAAATGAGTTTCAAAACAGAATATGATGGAATGGAATTTAATGGAGTCCCTCTACAGTATAGATTATAGAAAGTTAACAGACTTGGTAGAAAAATAATTTGAGAACACTCGTAAATTCTGTTCTTCTCCTTCAAGTCTCTTCTGTCCAGATTGTTACAAGTGTGTTCTACAGGAAGTTGTCAAAAACTACTCATACAAGTCAGATGCCAAACACTTGCATCTAAGTTAAAAAAATGAAACAACATTTTATATATAATTAAAATGTGATGCAAACTACGGAATATTTTTATAACTGTCTCCCAAAGTTTCAACCACACCTCACATTTGAACAAAACAATATAAAAAATAAAAACACTGGAAAATCCTCATAAATTGTAAGATCTGATGGAACACTCTAATGTGAAGAAAAATCTGGAATCAAGCGTCTATGCATTACTGGGTTATTAAGAGAGGCAATATATGCTCACAGACGGATGGTCTTGGTTCTCATGTGTAACTCAGAAGCATGCAAGTGAATAGCTGGGAAATGATGAAAAGGATATAATAATTTATGTTATGTTATGTTATGTTATGTTATGTTATGTTATGTTATGTTATCCTTTCACTTTTCTCACCTTTTACATATTTAACCTAGGCCTGTACAGCTCAGAAGAAAGGACACTATTGCCAGTCATAGGTAAATAGAATGCAGAGGATAAGAGATGTACTTATCAAAAGAAAGAAAGAAAGAAAGAAAGAAAGAAAGAAAGAAAGAAAGAAAGAAAGAAAGAAAGAAAGAAAGAAAGAAAGAAAACAGAAAGGAAAGCATAAGTATTCTTCTACTATTAATCAAGGAATAGTATTATTAGGAGGTGAGATGCTAGGTTCCTGATTCCACTGGCAGGTTCAAAATCCTAATAGGTAGGGGCACCTGGGTGGCTAAACATTTGACTTCGGCTCTGATCATGATCTCATGGTTCATGGGTTCAAACCCCACATCAGAATCTGTGCTCAGAGCCTGGAGCTTGCTTCAGATTCTGTATGTCTCTCTCTCTCTCTGCCCCTCACCCTCTCATGCTCTGTCTCTGTCTCTCAAAATAAATACATGTTTAAAAAAAATCCTAATAGGGATCTGAAAAGAGTAAAGGAAAACACTTCTGACTTCCTCTAGGTATGAACTGTTGCCATACATCCCAACATAGGGCATCAGCAACCACGCAGAAACAGCAGGGTAGTGTATGTTAGGTAATGCCTCTATCGTTCCAGTGATACTGATGCAGAAAGGTAAGAGAACAGGCATTTTGTACCTGCTTTCACTTAAGCAGCATTTGGATACCCAAGGTGGGCAAGTGATGGTACCTTGTAGTTAACAAGGCCCAGAAAATACAGCACAACGGAATGGTCACTAATCACATGAGACTTGTCCACCAGCCACCTTACATCCAATTGTCCTATGCAATAAGAATAAAAAGAAAACTTCTGTAAGTTTGAGCATTTAAACTAAGTTGATCAGAAATAGGACTAATTATAGAATGGGAAAGGAATTTCCTTGTCAAATTTAACCTCTGTTCTCCTCGGTCCTTTCTCTACCCTCCTCTGCTGTTCCCCAGAATAAGTAGCACTAAAAAGCCATGTATCATAGTGAATAAGTAATGGGCTCTGGGATTTCCAACATGGAAGATGAACCATGTATGTATCTTTTCCCCTCCAAGATCTCCATAAAAGAAAATAGAGAGGGGCGCCTGGGTGGCTCAGTCGGTTATGTGTCTGACTTCGGCTCAGGTCATGATATCACAGTTAGTGAGTTCGAGCTCTGTGTCAGGCTCTGTGCTGACAGCTCGGAGTCTGGAGCCTGATCTGCATTCTGTGTCTACCTCTCTTTCTGTTTCTCTCTCTCTCTCTCCCAAATATAAAGATTAAATTTTTATAAAAATAAAATAGAGAAACTTAAAGATATAAAACTACAAGCTCAGATAAAATGAGAGAAATGACTTCTCAGAAAAGAGATGATAACTACAGTTATAGAAGACAGAAAGGAGACACAGGTGGTAAAAAGATAGGCAGAGAAGAGAAGAGATAAACTATACTTTTGGTGTTTTGTGTTTTTTTTTTAAAGAAAATACCAAATAAGACTCAGGAGTTGCAAATACCAGGCATTGTAGGAGTTTGGCCCAAAGTATGCGCCCCAAGCATGAGACTAGAAGTCTATTCTCTACGGAAATTGAACAACCTATGCTCTCCTCTCAGGCACATTGGCCATGGCAGATGGAAAGGAGTGAGTTATGGAGTAGGAAACAGGAAGTTAATTAAATCTGGCACACTTAGCAGTGGGAACCCCAGACTTCTCCTTTCCAACTCATGGACTATTTCTAGCCAGGTATTAGCTCCCAAGGGAGAATAGAAAATTATTCTCCAGAGAAACCAAGAAAGTTCTCTGGATATGGGCAACTAAGCGTCCTTGAAAAAAGAGTCAGCTCTGTAGCTGAGCAACTTTTGTCAAAATCCATTCATTCACCAGCCCCATCAATGCAACTTCCACTGACGTTTGTACTCTTAAATGAGGATCTAAGGATCACCAAACATTTGTGGAATGCTTCCCATACTATAGACACTAACTTTAAAAAAGGAAGAAAATGTAGGATAAAAAGACACAATACAGGAAACAGAAGGCCAAAACAAACAAAAATTGTAACAATTAAGTATCCTGAAAAAGATTTGGCATTTATAAAAGATTGGGAGCTATGGAGACCAATCTGAGATCAGGAAATAATTATTAGATATGAAAAATATGATAGCTAAAATAAAGCACACATGATGTGTGAAATGATGAAAGAACACAATCAAAAAAATTCCTAAGTATGCAACCAAAAGATAAAGAAATGAAAAATGAAGTGGAAAATAAATAAAAGTACATTAATATAAGAATTCCATTAATAAAGTAGCAGAAATTCTAGAAAGTGTAGGCAGAGACAACCAAAAGATGATTGTCAAAGAAACAGCAGAATAAGGCTCCTCAGCCAAGTTTATTCAAGAAAAGAGAAGCTATTATTGGTATTCCAAGTAGGAAGTTTTCAAAACATAAAATTAGAGATGTGCACAGCCCTTGAAAGGGCTGGAAGCACAATGGTACAGAAAACTATGGCTAAAAGGAGATGAGACACCCGAGAGCTCTCCATGCACCTACAGTGAGTCTCAGAAGTCTCATGAGCCCCGGCCACTTTTGCTGTTCACTGCTACCCATGAAGTTCAGGGTCTGGAGACTTTCAGGAAGTATCTGGCATCTGAACTCCTCCAGGGAGTCCACTGCTGCCAAAGTGAGTGATCCTCAAAAGCTTTGTCTGGCAGTTACTATAAATCAAGACTCTTAGGGAAGGTGGATCACTGCTATTATTTTTAGTGTTTGCACTCCCGAATCAAGAGTTTACCATTTGCCCAATGTGCATGCAACTCTCTCTGGGAGTACCTCTTATTGACAGATTCTAACACACAGCTGTCTACTGAAGGGTTTTGGTCATTTTCTTCCTCTACCATGCACAGGACAGAACAAAAAGTGGTTGTGATGCTATTGCTTTGGCCCTAGAGAATCCAGCAGAGAACTATCCACAATTAAATAGCATCCTCTTCCAAATCAAAGTGGCTCAATAATTATCCAGCCCCAGAAATAAGAAATGCCAACACCAATCCATACTGATGTAAGCTATCAGATCTTTAGAATAAAAAAGATGTTACAAAAAGCTTCTAAAGAGAAGGAATAAAGAAATATCAGGGTGCCTGGATAGCTCAGTCGGTTGTGTCTGACTTCGGCTCAGGTCATGATCAGGCAATTTGTGAGTTTGAGCCCTGCATCAGCTCTGTGCTGACAGCTCAGAACCTGGAGCCTGCGTCTGATTCTGTCTCCCTCTCTCCCTCTCTATGCCCCTCCCCCACTCACACTATGCCTCTCTCTCTCTCTCTCTCTCTCTCTCTCTCAAAAATAAATATTAAAAAAATTTAAAAAAAGAAATATCAAAGCTGAAAAAAATAAAAAGAAAGAATCAGAATGATATTAGAGTTTTTAAAAGCAGCAATAGCTGATGGAGGACAAGTGAAGAAAGGCTTTAAAGTTCTGGAAGAAGATGAATTTTAACTTAGAATGTTATGTTCAACCGACATGTCAATCAAGCCAAAAGTTAAATTAAAAACATTTTCAATAAGCAAGTACTCAGAAAAAAATGTAAGTTTTTTTATTCCCTTAATGTCCTGGTAATTCCTTTGAGAATACTCCTTAAAAAAGAAAGAAATAAGCAAGAAAGAGAAATATATAACATCCAGGAAGCAATAAGTATATTATGAGAGCATCTGAGGATGATAGCTATGTAATAGTGCGTAAGACTAAACAGTCCAAATTGAAGCAGGATAGAAAGATGGGGTACTCTGGGGAGGAAACTTCTGGAGGCATGGGGAGCTATGAATTAATAAATCAGGGAAAATAAGGAAAATAAGTTCCAGCACACAGACCACAAAACAAGTGAAATATTAAAACATTTAATACGTTTTAAAGAAAAGACAAATAACGAGATATTCTTTGACCTACAATTAAAAGTATTTATATTTAACACTTGATAAAAATTCCCTAGAGGTTAATTCCTTGGGCGGGGGCTGGGTGGGGGGAAGAAATGGCAGGGTGAGTTAAGGGAACTGGATCTTCATGTATCATAATGTAATAATATGGAATATATTACAAATATAACAAACATAATCCTAATATTTCATAGCAGCAAATAAGTGTAGACAAGGTCTAAAATTTATAAATCAAAAAACAGCAATTTGAAAGTAATATTTTTCACTGGGAAGTAAAAACAAACCAAAAAAAGAAAACAGCTGAGAGAAAATTTGTTGCCTTAATAGAAGTGTGAGAGGGTGAGCTATAAAGATGCCATGTTAGCATGGGAAAAGTTCTGTAAAAGTGTTTATATTCTCTCTTTGTCTCTCCCTCTGTGGAAAAAAAAAAACTGCTACGTATTCTAATTTGAGAAATTTGTCTTTGTAATGTAACCACTCCAACTGAGTTTCCTGAGGAGGCCAGCTATAGAGCAGGGCAGAAATATAATAAATTAAATAACTCTGATTAGGAATCGAGAAAGCAGAATCATTTACTCAGCAAAACATAAATACTTCAAATTAAATATGCATATTATATACTATAGAGTTAATGCATTTTACCAGTTTTAAATGTAAAGAGTTGTACAAATTCAGAACATGCCTTATATTATTTTCTGTTCAAGCTGTGTTGAGAAAAGCCATCAATTACATACTATAAGTGACTGCAGAGCATCAAGATAAATTAATAATAGCAATCACGACAACACAGCCAATGAAATCATTTAATACTGAAAGCAACTCTTAAAGGTAGACACTATCATTATTCTCACTTTGCAGATGAGGAGCCCGAGGCATGGAATTTCAGAGACCTGCCCGTGTTCTCACAGACAGTGAGTGGTGGAGCCATAATTCAAATTCTCGTGACAGGGATGAGGAAGTGACAAGCCAATACACTGTGCACTATGTTTTGAACTCAGTCAGTAAAAACCTGAACACCTTTTCTCTGAAACCTGTCTCTTCTGTATTATTTATCTGCACAATCTTGCAAGGCAAGGCTTCTGAAAATTTCAGACTCATCGCTCTTTCGTCTTCTATTCCTCCCCACGCTGACAATCCCTAACTTGGCCTCATCCCCACTGCCTTTGCATCATCCCTCAGCTGCACTTTGGAGCTGCCTTAAACTCCCTCCTCAGTCTCTTCATTACTAACCCACCCATTTTGTTGACACATAATTAGTTCCTTCACACAACTCTTTCCATTCATTGCTTTCTTGACATGTATTAACTCTTAACATTTTCATGATACATTTGTCTCAATCTATCCTAACATAATTCCTACATGACTCTCTATTAGGATTATCAAAGTGCTAGATTGCTAGATGTCCCCCTCTCACAACTCTGTATTTCAGTGTCTTCAGGCTCATGTTTATCTATTCCCTTGCTTGTGCTTCTTGTGCTACAGAAATCCTGTTCATCTTTCAAGCCTAGGTCAAATATTTTTCTTTCTTTGAAACTTTCCTTAAGCTCTTAATAATCAGTGAATCTTCCTTTTAATTCAGTTTGTTTTCTCTGCATGTGTTATATGCCCATAGCATGGTTTTATAACTTTATTAATATGCTTTTCTCTTCTAGTTTATTATCACATTTGGTTTTCTGTGCAGCATGCAAACGTACTTATCAAAATATTGTACTTATCAAAATCTTGTAGCAACTCCTGCTGGGAGCCCTCTAGATCCACCTGTGAGTTCTTGTCGAAGCCGAGCTTCTCTTAGGCTGCTTAGAGCCAATGATGAGTAAATGTCAGGCTCACTCCTCTGAGATGCAGCCGTCCTTAAATGAACAACTGTGGGCTGGCCCAAGTTTCTAACTCTTCCTACTCAGTCCTATTTCCTCCCCTCCCAACTTCGCAGGAGTCTGACCTACTCCTCCTCCTTGTCTTTCCCCCTTTTCCCTTTCCTTCACAGGTCTAATCCTCTAGTAGGATCCATTTGCCTCTTGAAAGATCCAATACTGTGCTTTCTTGAAGAAAAGATCTGTTACTTATATAAATTTAAATTCCCTGGGACCTAATATGGTGGTTCAATGAGCATTTGACATTTGACATACATGAGCATTTGACAAATGCTCATACAATGAGCATTTGACAAATATTTTCAGTCATGGTCTCCTATAGAAATTGATTACAGAATCATTATTATTAGAATTTAGATGTTTTTAGGTGGATATGAACAAACTATTGTGAATGATTTTTTTTATCTTTGTCTCTATAGAATTTTTTTTTAATTTTCTTTTTTTTAATTTTTTTTATTTTTTAATATATGAAATTTACTGTCAAATTGGTTTCCATACAACACCCAGTGCTCATCCCAAAAGGTGCCCTCCTCAATACCCATCACCCACCCTGCCCTCCCTCCCACCCCCCATCAGCCCTCAGTTTGTTCTCAGTTTTTAACAGTCTCTTATGCTTTGGCTCTCTACCACTCTAACCTCTTTTTTTTTTTTTTCCTTCCCCCATGGGTTTCTGTTACGTTCTCAGGATCCACATAAGAGTGAAACCATATGGTATCTGTCTTTCTCTGTATGGCTTATTTCATTTAGCATTACACTCTCCATTCCATCCACGTTGCTACAAAAGGCCATATTTCATTTTTTCTCATTGCCACGTAGTATTCCATTGTGTATATAAACCACAATTTCTTTATCCATTCATCAGTTGATGGACATTTAGGCTCTTTCCATAATTTGGCTATTGTTGAGAGTGCTGCTATAAACATTGGGGTATAAGTGCCCCTATGCATCAGTACTCCTGTATCCCTTGGATAAATTCCTAGCAGTGCTATTGCTGGGTCATAGGGTCTATTTTTAATTTTCTGAGGAACGTCCACACTGCTTTCCAGAGCGGCTGCACCAATTTGCATTCCCACCAACAGTGCAAGAGGGTTCCTGTTTCCCCACATCCTCTCCAGCATCTATAGTCTCCTGATTTCTTCATTTTGGCCACTCTGACTGGCGTAAGGTGGTATCTGAGTGTGGTTTTGATTTGTATTTCCCTGATAAGGAGCGACGTTGAACATCTTTTCATGTGCCTGTTGGCCATCCGGATGTCTTCTTTAGAGAAGTGTCTATTCATGTTTTCTGCCCATTTCTTCACTGGGTTATTTGTTTTTCGGGTGTGGAGTTTGATGAGCTCTTTATAGATTTTGGATACTAGCCCTTTGTCCGATGTGTCATTTGCAAAAATCTTTTCCCATTCCGTTGGTTGCCTTTTAGTTTTGTTGGTAGTTTCCTTTGCTGTGCAGAAGCTTTTTATCTTCATAAGGTCCCAGTAATTCACTTTTGCTTTTAATTCCCTTGCCTTTGGGGATGTGCCGAGTAAGAGATTGCTACGGCTGAGGTCAGAGAGGTCTTTTCCTGCTTTCTCCTCTAGGGTTTTGATGGTTTCCTGTCTCACATTCAGGTCCTTTATCCGTTTTGAGTTTATTTTTGTGAATGGTGTGAGAAAGTGGTCTAGTTTCAACCTTCTGCATGTTGCTGTCCAGTTCTCCCAGCACCATTTGTTAAAGAGACTGTCTTTTTTCCATTGGATGTTCTTTCCTGCTTTGTCAAAGATGAGTTGGCCATACGTTTGTGGGTCTAGTTCTGGGGTTTCTATTCTATTCTACTGGTCTATGTGTCTGTTTTTATGCCAATACCATGCTGTCTTGGTGATGACAGCTTTGTAGTAGAGGCTAAAGTCTGGGATTGTGATGCCTCCTGCTTTGGTCTTCTTCTTCAAAATTCCTTTGGCTATTCGGGGCCTTTTGTGGTTCCATATGAATTTTAGGATTGCTTGTTCTAGTTTCGAGAAGAATGCTGGTGCAATTTTGATTGGGATTGCATTCAATGTGTAGATAGCTTTGGGTAGTATTGACATTTTGACAATATTTATTCTTCCAATCCATGAGCAGGGAATGTCTTTCCATTTCTTTATATCTTCTTCAATTTCCTTCGTAAGCTTTCTATAGTTTTCAGCATACAGATCTTTTACATCTTTGGTTAGATTTATTCCTAGGTATTTTATGCTTCTTGGTGCAATTGTGAATGGGATCAGTTTCTTTATTTGTCTTTCTGTTGCTTCATTGTTAGTGTATAAGAATGCAACTGATTTCTGTACATTAATTTTGTATCATGTGACTTTGCTGAATTCATGTATCAGTTCTAGCAGACTTTTGGTGGAGTCTATCGGATTTTCCATGTATAATATCATGTCATCTGCAAAAAGCGAAAGCTTGACTTCATCTTTGCCAATTTTGATGCCTTTGATTTCCTTTTGTTGTCTGATTGCTGATGCTAGAACTTCCAGCACTATATTAAACAACAGCGGTGAGAGCAGGCATCCCTGTCATGTTCCTGATCTCAGGGAAAAAGCTCTCAGTTTTTCCCCGTTGAGGATGATGTTAGCTGTGGGCTTTTCATAAATGGCTTTTATGATCTTTAAGTATGTTCCTTCTATCCCGACTTTCTCCAAGGTTTTTATTAAGAAAGGGTGCTGGATTTTGTCAAAGGCCTTTTCTGCATCGATTGACAGGATCATATGGTTCTTCTCTTTTTTTTTGTTAATGTGATGTATCACGTTGATCGATTTGTGAATGTTGAACCAGCCCTGCATCCCAGGAATGAATCCCACTTGATCATGGTGAATAATTCTCTTTATATGCTGTTGAATTCGATTTGCTAGTATCTTATTGAGAATTTTTGCATCCATATTCATCAGAGATATTGGCCTGTAGTTCTCTTTTTTTACTGGGTCTCTGTGTGGTTTAGGAATCAAAGTAATACTGGCTTCATAGAATGAGTCTGGAAGTTTTCCTTCCCTTTCTATTTCTTGGAATAGCTTGAGAAGGATAGGTATTATCTCTGCTTTAAACGTCTGGTAGAACTCCCCTGGGAAGCCATCTGGTCCTGGACTCTTATTTGTTGGGAGATTTTTGATAACCGATTCAATTTCTTCGCTGGTTATGGGTCTGTTCAAGCTTTCTATTTCCTCCTGATTGAGTTTTGGAAGAGTGTGGGTGTTTAGGAATTTGTCCATTTCTTCCAGGTTGTCCAATTTGTTGGCATATAATTTTTCATAGTATTCCCTGATAATTGTTTGTATCTCTGAGGGATTGGTTGTAATCATTCCATTTTCATTCATGATTTTATCTATTTGGGTCCTCTCCCTTTTCTTTTTGAGAAGCCTGGCTAGAGGTTTGTCAATTTTGTTTATTTTTTCAAAAAACCAACTCTTGGTTTCGTTGATCTGCTCTACAGTTTTTTTAGATTCTATATTGTTTATTTCTGCTCTGATCTTTATGATTTCTCCCTTTCTGCTGGGTTTAGGCTGCCTTTGCTGTTCTGCTTCTATTTCCTTTAGGTGTGCTGTTAGATTTTGTATTTGGGATTTTTCTTGTTTCTTGAGATAGGCCTGGATTGCAATGTATTTTCCTCTCAGGACTGCCTTCGCTGCGTCCCAAAGCGTTTGGATTGTTGTATTTTCATTTTCGTTTGTTTCCATATATTTTTTAATTTCTTCTCTAATTGCCTGGTTGACCCACTCATTCGTTAGTAGGGTGTTCTTTAACCTCCATGCTTTTGGAGGTTTTCCAGACTTTTTCCTGTGGTTGATTTCAAGCTTCATAGCATTGTGGTCTGAAAGTATGCATGGTATAATTTCAATTCTTGTAAACTTATGAAGGGCTGTTTTGTGACCCAGTATATGATCTATCTTGGAGAATGTTCCATGTGCACTCGAGAAGAAAGTATATTCTGTTGCTTTGGGATGCAGAGTTCTAAATATATCTGTCAAGTCCATCTGATCCAATGTATCATTCAGGGCCCTTGTTTCTTTATTGACTGTGTGTCTAGATGATCTATCCATTTCTGTAAGTGGGGTGTTAAAGTCCCCTGCAATGAGGGGCGCCTGGGTGGCGCAGTCGGTTAAGCGTCCGACTTCAGCCAGGTCACGATCTTGCGGTCCGTGAGTTCGAGCCCCGCGTCAGGCTCTGGGCTGATGGCTCGGAGCCTGGAGCCTGTTTCCGATTCTGTGTCTCCCTCTCTCTCTGCCCCTCCCCCGTTCATGCTCTGTCTCTCTCTGTCCCAAAAAAATAAATAAAAAACGTTGGAAAAAATAAAAATAGAAAAAAAAAATAAAGTCCCCTGCAATGACCACATTCTTATCAATAAGGTTGCTTATGTTTATGAGTAATTGTTTTATATATCTGGGGGCTCCGGTATTTGGCGCATAGACATTTATAATTGTTAGCTCTTCCTGATGGATAGACCCTGTAATTATTATATAATGCCCTTCTTCATCTCTTGTTACAGCCTTTAATTTAAAGTCTAGTTTGTCTGATATAAGTATGGCTACTCCAGCTTTCTTTTGGCTTCCAGTAGCATGATAAATAGTTCTCCATCCCCTCACTCTCAATCTAAAGGTGTCCTCAGATCTAAAATGAGTCTCTTGTAGACAGCAAATAGATGGGTCTTGTTTTTTTATCCATTCTGATACCCTATGTCTTTTGGTTGGCACATTTAATCCATTTACATTCAGTGTTATTATAGAAAGATACGGGTTTAGAGTCATTGTGATGTCTGTATGTTTTATGCTTGTAGTGATGTCTCTGGTACTTTGTCTCACAGGATCCCCCTTAGGATCTCTTGTAGGGCTGGCTTCGTGGTGACAAATTCCTTCAGTGTTTGTTTGTTTGGGAAGACCTTTATCTCTCCTTCTATTCTAAATGACAGACTTTCTGGATAAAGGATTCTCGGCTGCATATTTTTTCTGTTTAGCACACTGAAGATATCGTGCCAAGCCTTTCTGGCCTGCCAAGTTTCAAAGGAGAGATCAGTCATGAGTCTTATAGGTCTCCCTTTATATGTGAGGGCATGTTTATCCCTTGCTGCTTTCAGAATTTTCTCTTTATCCTTGTATTTTGCCAGTTTCACTATGATATGTCGTGCAGAAGATCGATTCAAGTTACGTCTGAAGGGAGTTCTCTGTGCCTCTTGGATTTCAATGCCTTTTTCCTTCCCCAGTTCAGGGAAGTTCTCAGCTATAATTTCTTCAAGTACCCCTTCAGCACCTTTCCCTCTCTCTTCCTCCTCTGGGATACCAATTATGCGTATATTATTTCTTTTTAGTGTATCACTTAGTTCTCTAATTTTCCCCTCATACTCCTGGATTTTTTTATCTCTCTTTCTTTCAGCTTCCTCTTTCTCCATAACTTTATCTTCTAGTTCACCTATTCTCTCCTCTGCCTCTTCAATCCGAGCCGTCGTGGTTTCCATTTTGTTTTGCATTTCGTTTAAAGCGTTTTTCAGCTCCTCGTGACTGTTCCTTAGTCCCTTGATCTCTGTGGCAAGAGATTCTCTGCTGTCCTGTATACTGTTTTCAAGCCCAGCAATTAATTTTATGACTATTATTCTAAATTCACTTTCTGTTATATTATTTAAATCCTTTATGATCAGTTCATTAGCTGTTGTTATTTCCTGGAGATTCTTCTGAGGGGAATTCTTCCATTTGGTCATTTTGGAGAGTCCCTGGAGTGGTGAGGACCCGCAGGGCACTTCCCCCGTGCTGTAGTGTATAACTGGAGTTGGTGGGCGGGGCCGCAGTCCGACCTGATGTCTGCCTGCAGCCCACCGCTGGGGCCACAGTCAGACTGGTGTGTGCCTTCTCTTCCCCTCTCCCCTGGGGTGCGGGATTCACTGTGGGGTGGCGTGGCCCATCTGGGCTACTTGCACACTGCCAGGCTTGTGGTGCTGGGGATCTGGCGTATTAGCTGGGGTGGGTAGGCAAGGTGCACGGGGGCAGGAGGGGCAGGCTTAGCTCGCTTCTCCTTAGGTGATCCACTTCAGGAGGGGCCCTGTGGCAGCGGGAGGGAGTCAGATCCGCTGCCGGAGGTTTGGCTCCGCAGAAGCACAGAGTTGGGTGTTTGCGCGGAGCGAGCAAGTTCCCTGGCAGGAACTGGTTCTCTTTGGGATTTTGGCTGGGGGATGGGCGGGGGAGATGGCGGTAGCGATCGCCTTTGTTCCCCACCAAGCTGAGCTCTGCCGTCCGGGGGCTCAGCTACTCTCCCTCCCTTTGTCCTCCAGCCTTCCCGCTTTCTGAGCAGAGCTGTTAACTTATGACCTCCCAGACGCTAAGTCACGCTTGCTGTCGGAACACAGTCCGTCCGGCCCCTCCGCTTTTGCCAGCCAGACTCGGGGGCTCTGTTTGGCCGGCGAGCCACCCCTCCACCCCCGCTCCCTCCCGCCAGTCCGCAGAGCGCGCACCGCCTCGCCGCCCTTCCTACCCTCTTCCGTGGGCCTCTTGTCTGCGCTTGGCTCCGGAGACTCCGTTCTGCTAATCCTCTGGTGGTTTTCTGGGTTCTTTAGGCAGGTGTAGGTGGAATCTAAGTGATCAGCAGGACGCGCGGTGAGCCCAGCGTCCTCCTACGCCGCCATCTTCCGGAACCTATTGTGAATGATTAAAAGTGTTTGTTTTATGAGTGTGTGAAGACTGTAACCATAGAGCATTAGTCACCTAGTGCTGTTCAGTCATTTCAGTGAGTAGTATTCTTACTGGCATAAAAGAATGAAAATGAAATTTAAAAGGCCTTTGAAGATGTGTAAAATAAATGTATTAACCCACACTTTTGAAAAATCTGGTGGTATTTATTATCAGGCACAGTTGGACTCACAAGCTCAAATAAACTCACATCTAGTCTTGTACTTCCCATATATAAATTCTACTTTCTTATGGATTTCAATATTTCTTCTTACTTGTGGCATATTTTTCCACACATCATGGACAGAAGCCACCAGCCAATTCAAGCTTACATCCTTTCTTCTTAACAACTATCAGTGGTGGAAAGTGAGGGAGAATGAGATGGGTTAGGGAGATAGGAAGATAGAGAGAGAGATCAGACAAAATGTATTCCTCTAATGGCTAATGATTAGTTCTCCCTGTATCAACTTGGGTTGTTCACCTATGTATAGACTAGTCACTGGTCATGGGTGGGCAAGTTAATCGATAACTTCTTTTTGAATAGACTTGGTATCATCAATATAGCTAAGCAGCTGCTTTAAAGACTAGAAAAGTCTTATAATCTCAAGGGTTAGACAATTGTACATTAGGAATATTTGAAAAAAATTCATTCACAGGGTATATTTTAAAAAGCATTCATTAGAATCTAATGCTAACCAGAGAAGTTAGAACTTTACGCTGTATTGCAGCTATATTTAGTCAATTTTTTAGTAAATGACAAGTTTTGTAATGTAAGTAGGATATTACTGGGTTTCCTCAAAGCTCCTGTTGGCCGTGGGACCTCCCCTCACTCATGTAAGTTAGAGACTTACTGAAGCCCTGGCAGTGAGTACTCGTTTCCCATCCCCTCTTCCAGACCGATTGCTCCTCCAAGCAATCTCAGTCCTTTCTAGTTAAGTGTGTTCTCCTGGCTCTGTACTCTAGCCTTGTGTATATTTTTGACTGTATCTTAATTTAAAAATTAAAATTCTGTGGGGCAGCTGGATGGCTCAGTCAGTTGAACATTCGGCTCAGGCCATGATATCCTGGTTGGTGAGTTCAAGCCCTGCATTGAGCTTGTTGCTGTCAGTCTGTCAACGCAAAGCCCCTTTTGGGTCTTCTGTCCCCCTCTCTCTAACCCTCCCCCACTTGCGTTCTCTCAAAAATAAATAAAACATTTAATTTTTTTTTTTAATTCTGAGTGTTATAAATCAAAAGTACTTGAGGGTTTAATCACCTGGAGTATTAATGTGATTTGGTTTCAAACTGATTGAAATTCAATGCAGGGAGGACCTTTTTTTGGTGCTTACAGAAACCATGCCTATAAATGCCAATCACTCAGCCACAGTTGTTTTTTTCTCTTCAGAGCTAAAAATAGATATTACTTTTCGGGACTAAAATTGACCTCTGATCCCACTCTAATCATCTACCAGTGCCCTGGATTCTCCAGAACCCCATGCACATTTGGGGGCAAGGAGAAAAGGCAGACTGGTATGCCATCTGCTTTGCTTTTGTAGAAAGTAAATATGAGGAGGGGGGAAAGCTTGTGGATGTATTTTTATCACCCTTTCCAAAAAATAAAGAAAAGAAAGAAGGGAAGAAGGGAGGAAAGGAAAATGAGAAGAAAGGAAAAGAGAGGAATGGAAGATAGTTAAGAAGGACAGTTAAGTACTGTGAGAGAGAAAAAACTAACCCAAAACTAAAAGAATAAAAGAAAAATCAGCTAGGGACTGCAAACATGAAAAATTAGCCTTGCGGTTAATGAGACTGTGGTAACAGGCATGGATAAAGCCAGCTGCAGAGTGAGCAGGAAACTGTATTTCCCCCAAGGTCATGATGCAGTTCTAACGTATCGTATCATAATAACTCTCTTTGAGGCACTACTGCTTCCTTCCCAATGACATATCCAGCTCTGATTCACTGATCATGACTTTGAACACAGATCAGAGTTACCCTATTACTAAGCTGCTATCACTAGAGGCAACAATCTACCCAGAACTGACCTCAAGTCTCCTCTAGCCTCACCTCAGAAGGACCAACCAATCCAGTGTCAATCACCACTTCCCATGGCCTCCTCAGCATCATTCTTTTGCAAAGAAAAGCCTTCCAATTCCATCTTAGAGCTCATTCTATAGTTACTTTGAAGTTCCCTTCCTTGTTCCCTTGCACTTTAATAATAAACACTTTGTTGCACTACTGGTTTAGTTTTTGGTTGCCTTTAATTTTTTGACATAAATGACTAAATAATGGATTAATTCACTGTATTCTACTTGCTTTAAAGTACTTTATATTTACTAATAAGTAGGCCTTTTAAAATTATATATTTTTATACAACAAATACATTCAATTTATAACTGTGATTAGTCAGGCCTCTTAAATGTTTATAAGTACAGCTTAAATAATTTTAAGATTATCATTTAAAATCACATTCTAATTTTTTTTTAACATTTATTTATTTTTGAGAGACTGAGAGAGACAGAGCATGAGCAAGGGAGGGGCAGAGAGAGAGGGAGACACAGAATCTGAAGTAGGCTCCAGGCTCTGAGCTGTCAACACAGAGCCCGCCGCGGGGCTCAAACCCACGAACCATGAGATCATGACCTGAGCTGAAGTTGGGCACAACTGACTGAGCCACCCAGGCGCACTGAAAATCACATCCTAAATCTATTTCTCGATTAAGCATTTTAAATAACAATGTTAATATTAATCTATTTTTAAGTACATTATTTTAAATATTGCAAGTACATTAAAAATGAACACATTTTCTGTAACAGTAAATTATTACTACTACTGATTTCCTTATTCATTTTGATCTTTAAGTTTCATCTTTCCACTCTAAAATATTTACACAGCAAAGGAACAAATATGTTATAACAAGACTAATTTTAAGTGCATAGCCAGATGATATTTTTGTGGTTATCAATCAAAGCAATTTTCCTCTACTTTTATTGATGTATATCATACATAAAGACAATTTAACAAAGCATAAATGCATAGTTCAATAAATTCTCACAAAATCTATGTGGCCAAATAACCAACACACAGAACAAGAAATAGTATTATCAGTAATGTGGAACGTACTTTATATGCGTTCCAGTCAATATCCCACAAAGGAAACTATTATCTTGACATTTATCACCATAGATTATCTTTTCTGGGTTTGAACTTAAAATCAATGGAAACACGTGGTGTGAAAATGCCTTCTCAGTTATCCATGGTTTCATAGAGACCAGAGAATTTGCCTAAGAATCAGAATTAGAGTTTCTTGTCTCCAGCACTGCCTGGACCCACTGAGCATTCTTTACAGCACTGCCTGGACCCACTGAGTCAGAAATTCCCTAACTTTAAAGTCGTGGTTAAAACTTTGCTTTCAAAGCTCACAAGCCTAACTTTTAAGTTATATCCAGTTACCAAATGCTTTATACTATGAGAAGTATGCAAGCCTGATGATTAGGTTATAAATAAATTTCTGTGAGGTATAAACTCATCAGCTGTACTTGCATTTTCCCCCTTTTAATGTATCTAAATATCTTCTAATTGGATTCTCTGTAGTTCTCAAAGCTTTTGGTTCTAGAGCTGTACTTTTAGGATCAGTTTAATAAGTTTCTGGACAAGTTTTCCTCTAACACTCAATATACTTCACTGTAAAAAGCTGTTTAATATTACATATTTATAGGATTGTTGTTTGATTATGATTGAAAGAGCTATAAAGTATGTGAGCATTCATACAGTGCCTACCCCACAATAAACGGTCAATGGAAAACTTTGTTATTAAGAATGATACCTTCTCCTCACTCATTAAAACACTAAGAATTTATTATGGAATTGAAAGGTAATTGTGTATTCCCAAACATAATCTTAATTATCATAACATTTTTTTGTAACAGCTTTAATTAAACCTGCCTGAGCAATTATATATAATTTGCATATGTCCTGATATTTTGCTGAAATAGGGGCTATACAAAGTTGTAATTTATTCAATTGGGAATGGAAAATTACAATAGAAAATAGAGATAATTTTTGTATGCATTGCTTGACTTAATTAAATAACATTGTGCAAACATTGTGCTTTTGTTAAAGTTCTTTATTCAAAGCTACACTACAAAGCTACTGTAGTTTTGAATATATTTCTTTAAGTCATAAAGGAGATTAAATGCAAAGCAATGGGCAAACACCTACTAAAAGGATGAACAGAAAATGAAAACATAGTTGTATGTAGTGATGGAAATATTTACAACCTTCTTGTCAGAAAAACAGATTTGTGTCACTAGTCAAAAGTTCCAAAAATAACTAAAGGCTGATTAAAACACTTAAAACATAAATTTGACGCAAAGTCTACAATCCAGATAAAGATGGTCTGTTAACTCATGATTTACATAACTTATTTTTTTCTAAATATTTGTTCTTTTACTTTCATTAGATTTTCATCAGAGAATGCCTTATAAACTGTTTCATCAAAATTATACTCTAAAGTGGTATCTGACAAATGAAAGAATATAAGGAGAGCTTAATTTATATAAGGACTTTTTAAAAAAAACTCCATAAAATATATGTAACGGATGGCCAAGTGGGGCACTGACCAAGGTCAGAATGAAATCAAGGTATACGCTTTATAAGGCAGCCATCTCCCCGAATTATCCAGAGCTCACAGACTCAAGACATTCCCCTAAACCATAAGGGAAGCCTGGATGAGAAGCGATAAAGGGCAATTTGGCAGCAGTTTCAGTTAATATAAATAGGATACCCTTGCTTGTGCTATTCATACATCTTTTAGGAAAGAGAGAAACTTCTGATTCTGAAGGATTGATGGTGGTCTGAATGTATCATTTTAACATTTTCTGCCTGCCTAATTAATTAGAAAGATAGTCACCATACATTACAGGGGGAAATCAAAGAATTATATATTGTGTGTGTGTGTGTGCTTGTATGACTTGGAAACACATTTTAATTATTTTTTAATTAATGGGAATACAAATTTAGAACTGCCAACATTTTGAAAATTTACAAACAGTGACCAATAATAAAAAAGAACAGGAAAATTTGAAGTAGGAAAATACTTAAATGTGAGACCGGTCTTGGCCACTAATTTGCTGTATGAATGCATATAGGTTATAAATTCACTGTCCCTGATATTTTTCTTCCACTAAAATTGAATCAAACTCAATTCATACATTATGTGACAAAAACTTACTGAATGTTAATCATTATCCTAAGAGGTAAAAAATGAAAGACCAATGAGTAAAAGAAAGAACAAATAACTGATAGTCACATGATGGTTTTTAGAGTAGAGGTGTATGCCATTTACCAGAGAGCATGGAAAGCAACTGACTCCTAGAGCTTACTTCCCAAGTGAAGAACTCCCAAAACTGGCCAAGAAGAATGTTTACCTCATTCACATGTGGGAAGGGCAGGGAAAGGAAGGGAAGGGAAGGGAAGGGAAGGGAAGGGATTCCCTGGAAACATTTAAAGCTCAGGAGATTTTACACAAAAATTAGGAATTCTATACTTTTCTTGATGAATCAAAAACATCTAACTAAATTGAACTGCTATTATTGTATGGCCACATTCTGCTGGAGAACTCTGACATATGTTCATTTAAGAAGAGAGTAAAGGAGGGGCACCTGGGTGGCTCAGTCTGTTAAGCATCTGACTTTGGCACAGGTCACGATCTCACAGTTTGTGAGTTCGAGCCCCACATCAGGCTCTGGAGCCTACTTTGGATTCTGTCTCTGTCTCTCTGCCCCGCCCCTGCTCATGCTCGCTCTCTCGCTCTCTCTCTCTCTCTCTCTCTCTCACACACACACACACACACACACACACACATATATATTAAAAAGAAAAGAAAGAGGAAAAAAAAACATTAAAATTAAAAAAAAAAAAAGAGAGGGAGAGAGAGAGAGTAAAGGAAATCCAAAGAGAAAAAACAGAGAGGACATGAGATGTCATGGTTCTTTCAGGTCAATCAAATGGGTCAGGGTCAATGGATAAAAACATGGGGAGAGATGACACTGGAGAAATGGCACATAACAAGGTTATGATTAGTCTTATAACTGATAGGAAGTTAAATTTTATTCTTCAGGAAATGAGGAATTAATAACAGAATTTTAAAGTGTTATTTATAACATTTTACAAGCCTAAGACAAGTAAGCAAAAGGTGACTGTATCTGTGTTTTTCAAAATAAATGAAAATAAGAATTAATTAAAGATTGATTATACTTATTTTTGACATTTCTATGATGGGAATAACTAATTAAATTTAAGAATCAAATTTATTAACTTTAATAATAAAATAGTATAATGCATTTAGCATCTTAAAAATTTCCTTTGTAATTCTAAAAAGTTGAACAATTTAAAATAGACATGTAAGTTTTTAAAATATGACCTAAGTAAGTCCTCTTCTGGATATTATTTCCCTGTTTAGATGAACACTGGCAAGATAAACACATCCCTGTGTATCAATATGACAACTATTCTCCATCAAGGATCATTTCTAACCCCATGGTTCTTTAACCAATCTCTAAATCATGTACTTATTAGTAAAAATACTCAAAATGGTTCTGAGATGCCCTCTGTGAAGAGTATTAGATTCCTTATTAAATAATGAAAGATACTCAAGAAGTCTCAAAATAGGTATATGAGCCTAGGTTCTCCAGAAAAAAAAAGAACAAATAGGATCTGTATATACATATACATATGTATATATATATATGTATATATATATGCATATATATATATATACATATATATATTTAATTTTATTTAGTGTGTATTTATTTTATAGAGAAACAGAGTGTGAGCAGGGGAGGGGTAGAGAGAGGGAGATACAGAATCCGAAGCAGGCTCCAGCCTCTGAGCTATCAGCACAGAGCCCAATGCAGGGCTTGAACTCACATACTGTGAGATCATGATGTAAGACATAGACACTTAACTGACTGAGCCACCAAGGCACCCCTATATTTATTTTGTATTTAAAGAGATTTATTATAAGAATTGGTTCAGGGGCACCAGGTGACTCAGCTGGTTAAACATCTGATTCCTGATTTCTGCTCAAGTCATGATCTCACGCATTTGTGAGATGGAGCACCATGTTGGGCTTTGTGCTGATAGCACAGAGCCATCTTGGGATTCTCTCTCTCCCTTTCTTTCTGCCCCTACCTCACTTGCTGTCTTGTGTAGGCCCTCTCTCAAAATAAATAAATAAATAAATAAATAAATAAATAAATAAATAATAAGCAAGCAAACATTAAGAAAGAAAGAAAGAAAGAAAGAAAGAAAGAAAGAAAGAAAGAAAGAAAGAAAAGAAATTGGTTCACATGGTTACAGAGGCGAAAAAATCCCAAGATCTGCAGTTGGCAAGCAAGAAATTCATGAAAGCCAATGGTATAGTTTCAATATGATTCCAATGGCCTGAGAATCAAGAAAGCTGATGGTGTAATTTTAAGTATGAGTTAGAGTTTAAAAACAGGAGAACCCAATGTCCCAGCTTGAAAACATCTGGAGAAAGTAAATCCTTCCTTATGAACACTAGCCTTTGCTCATGAGCATGAGACTTTCCTTCTATTCAGACCTTCAGTGAATTAGATGAGGCCCATCCACATTGTAGAGGGCAATCTGCTTTACTCCATTTATCAATTCAAAGAAAACAAAAACAACACCTTAATAGACACATTCAGAATAATATTTAACCAGATATCTGCACATCATGTGGCCCACTCAACTTGACATATATAATTAATCATCACAAATCCACCCCTTGTAAACTTGGCACCTTACACGTTTCCTTAAACCATACTGAATCTCCAAATAAGTATAGTAACAAGGTCTTAATTCTGCCTAACATGATACAATTACCCAGTTTATAATTGCAAACACAATTAGCCCCTTACCCAGAAGAGAAAGTAAAATCTTTAAGTGAAGCTGAGTTTCTCTTTGATATCCATAATTTAAATATCTTAATGTAAAATTAACAATACTAATGTACCAGGATATAAAGCTGATACTTCTTAAGTTTTCTGATAAGGGAAAAGAGAGGAGAGAAAACAGAGATATTTGCTTACTACACACACAAACATATTCATAACAAAATAAGGAGGAAATACTCATGACAATTACATTTTTCCTTTCTATAACTGGTCACATGACTGTAACTAGTGGTCACAACTACCTTCATCTACTACCCATTCTGTGTTCCCTTTGCCCCCAGCAAGCCTCTCAGTTGATTGAGGTACTTTACATAGTGAAGTGACCTAAAACTTCATTCCTGAATGCACTGGGGCATTAGTAATCCTGCCTAGATTGGGTTGTAGTTTTTCATGAATTTAAAAAAGTTTTTTAATCTTTATTTTAATTTTTGAGAGAGAAACAGAGAGACAGAGAGATACAGAGTGCAAGCAGGAGAGCAACAGAGAGAGAAGGAGACACAGGATCTGAGCTGTTAGCACAGAGCCTGATGCAAGGCTCCAACCCACGATCCGCGAATTCATGACCTGAGCCGAGGTTGGATGCTCAACCGACTGAGCCACCCAGGCACCCCATTTTTTCATTAACTTTAATCACAGGCATGGTAAGAATAAAAGATTCCCTATAGGATCTCCTATATTCCAGATAGACTCTTCCTTACTCTCACCGTGGAGTCCAATTCCCCTTGACAATCAGTATTAATCTCTCTAGCTAGCACAGTAACTCCCTTCTTTGCTGTTGATTCAGAGACTGGGAGCCCAAAGAAATGGGTAAGAATCAACTTCCAGTGTACTGAAACCATGGTATTTCCTGGTGGATACATTTATCACCTTGAAACTAAGACCTCTTAGGCAAGCAGGACACAAAATTTTGGAAACAGGAAGCAGAAGTTTTTCTAGTGGGTCACTAGGGATAGTAATGAGTGGTGCCACTCCCACTCCTATCCCTTGATTCCTGGACCCATGAATCTTGGCTATGATAGAAACAATACCAAAATTTTGGCCCAGCCCTGCAAGGTACTATCACCTAGCTGACACTGTACTGGAGTCTTCAAGAGGTCATTCCACCAATCTACCAAACTAGTGTTTTTGGATAGTGAGGAACACGGGAAAACCGGTGAATTTCATGGGCATGAGCCCATTGTCATACTTCTTTTACTGTGAAGTGACTTCCTTGATCAGAAACAATTCTATGTAGAATACCATGATGTCAGGTACTGCATTCAAGGAGTCTACAAATTGTAGTTTTGGCAGAAGTATTGCATGCAGGAAGGCAACTCCTTATCCAGAGTAAGAACAAAATGCTGTCCCTTCCATGATGAAAGCAGTCCAATGTAATCAACTTGTCACCTGGTAGCTAGTTGATCGTGACTGGGAATGGTGCCACATCATGGAATCAGTGTTGGGCTCTATGGCTGGCAAGTCAGATACTTAGCAGTGACTGTAGCCAGGTCAGCCTTGGTGAGTGGAAATCCTATTTCTGAGCCCATGCATAATCTCCATCTCTGACATCATGGCCACTTTTTTTTTTTTAGCGTTTATTTATTTTTGAGACAGAGAGAGACAAAGCATGAACAGGGGAGGGTCAGAGAGAGGGAGACACAGAATCTGAAACAGGCTACAGGCTCTGAGCTGTCAGCACAGAGCCTGACGCGGGGCTCGAACTCACGGACCACGAGATCATGACCTGGGCGAAGCCGGCCGCCCAACCGACTGAGCCACCCAGGCGCCCCATGGACACTTTTTCTTATGAGACTTCTGGGTGATGATGGGGGTGGCTGGGGAAGGAGGCTGACTGGCATCCACAGAATGGATCATCTTTCCAATGATTAAAGCCTCCTCTGTTGAGGTTATTGTTTGATGAGCAATCATGTAGGACACAAACACCTTTGCGTTTTTTGCCCAGAACTACCCACAAAGTCCTCTTCCCCAAATTTCCTGTCACCAATTTCCCAATCACATTTCTTCCAAGGCCTTGACCATCCAGCCAAACCATTGCCCAAAGCACATGAATTGGTATGTAATACACACCTAGCTACTTCTTCCATGCAAAGTGAATAACCAGGTGCAGTGCTCAAACTCTTTCCAACTGGGAGGATTTTCCTTCACTACCATCCTTCAGGGATGTCCCAGAAAGGAGAACACATCCTTCAGGGATGTCCCAGAAAGGAGAAGTACTTCAGCTGTCCACTTCAGGAGGTGCCTGCATATCACGTAGAACCATCTGTAATCCAAGCCCAAGTGTTCTCTTCCTCTGTCAACTGATCATGGGGGACTCCTCATGAGAGATTTCAGGGTCTACCCATGTTTTATTATATATATACCACTTCCACTTGATGATGGAGTATTGCTATGCATGTCCAACTTTATGGCTTGGTGAATCGGATTACTTCCAGTTCATGATAGGTAGCTCAGGCTGCAAGGTAATTTGGTGATCCATGGTTAGTATTCAGTCTCTACTAAGAACCAGTATCAGGCCAAGAGTTGTTTTACAAAAGAGAAGTAGTTACCTGCAACGGATGATGGGGCTTTGCTCCAAAATCCAAAGGGATGAAACTGCGATTCACTTCTAAGGGCCTGCCAAGGCTCCACATAGTATCCCTAACTGCCTACAAGTGCCATGAGACCTCTTGGATCATATGGCCCAAAGAGTAAGTAAAGGAGCTTGCACAGCAGCTGGACCTGTTGCACAGCCTTCTCTTGTTCTAGGTCCCACTCAAAACTAGAAGCTTTTAAGCTCACTTGCTAAATATGGTATCATAACACACACAAATGAGGAAATATGTTACCTCTAAAATCCAAAGCGCCACTAGTGATTATGCCTATTTTTTTGGTCATAAGAGTAGCCAGATGCACCATCTCATCTCACACCTTAGAAGAGGTATCTCAACACACCCTAGAACCCTGGACTCCTAGAAATTTCACTGAGGTAGGTAGAAGGCTCCTGATTTTTTTGCCAGATTTATTTCTTACCCTCTGACACACAAATGTCTTACCAATAGTCGAGGGTGGTTGCTACCTCTTGCTCACTAGGTCAAAGAAGCATAACATCAGCAGTCTTAAGTATCAGTGTGATATCCTGTGGAAGAGAGTAGATATGGATATGAAAGTGTGTGTGTGTGTGTGTGTGTGTGTGTGTGTGTGTGTTTATATACATAAAGGAACCCAGGAGAGCCCATAGTATACTTCTAGTCCAAGTCTGAAGGCCTGAGAAACAGAGAAACCAATATTATAAGTTTCAATCTGAGTCCAAGTCCGTGAAGGGGAGAGACCTATGTCCTTGTTCAAAGACAGTGACACGGAGAGTGAATTCTCCCTTACATCTCTTTTTCTTCTATTCTGATCTTCAATGGATTGAATGAGGCCCACCCACACTGGGGAAGGCAATCTGCTTTACTGAGTCTATGGAGTCAATGTTTTTCTCATCCCAAAACGTCCACCTAGGCACATCCAAAATAATCTTTAACCAAATATCTGGGCACTCGGTGACACATGAAATTAAGTATAACCTAAGGTTCTCATTTCCTTTAAAAATCTTATGACTCAAATTTCTTTTTTGTGTGCATATAATATGCAACCTAAAATGTATGTGGTACATTGTAACCAGCAGTTTAAGCTAAATAAAAGTCAATACCCTTTCTGAAAAAGTAATAATACTTGTTAGCATTTTTAGACCTAAGAAATTAAGTAGATTTGAATTTTAACATTAAAAAAATAGTAGCATAAAATGCTCTGGCCTAATTGCAAAACCTCTTATAAGGTACAAAAAATTCCCCTCTCAAGGGTATTGTGGGTGTCCCATTATATATATATATATATATATATATATATATATATATATATATATATATAATTCTGCCTGTTTCCCAAATGATTAGTACTGTAATAGACCAAATGAAATCTTCCTATTCTTATTTTTTGTTTCAACATTTTAGCAACTGATGATGTGCTCTCAGTATAATGAAGCTTGATATTGCTGATTCTAATTTCTCAGGTGATTTAAAATGTAATAGAAAGATAAATTCCAGTAACAAAGATTAGTTAATTTCATAAGGAAATACGTAGTAAATCCTTCTTTAATAAATTATTTTCTTTTAATTTTCTTAATGTTTATTTATTTTTGAGAGAAAGAGAGACAGAGCCTGAGTGGGGGGGTGGGGGGAAGAGAGAGAGGTAGACACAGAATCTAAAGCAGCTCCAGGCTCTGAGCTGTCAGCACAGAGTCTAATGTGGAGCTCGAACCCACAACCACAAGATCATGGCCTGAGCCAGTCAGACGCTTAACCAACTGAGCTACCCAGGTGCGCCTACATTATTTCCTTTTAAACAAACATAGATGTTTTATTTCAAAAATCATTTAGTCATATTGCTGATTAATCAAAACTTATTGAAAATAGCTTTACTTTGGTAAATCTTTGAATTATTACCTAAGCCACCCTTTCTATCATGTTTCAAAATAAGAGAGATTTTAGACAGTAATCTAAAGATTTATATCAAAGTGAGGTGAATATGAATTTCATATTTCAGGTAAATTTGAATTTAAAAAGAAAATATGTACTGTATCATGAAGGATGTGTATGTTCACTAAATAATATTTTTAATATCTTTCAGAATTTTATTTTTCCCATGTAGTGTTCAGCTATATATTCATTTTTATTTGTGCTTTCTTTGACAACTGAGGTAAGAACCCCTTTCTAATTAGGCATAAATCAGACTTCATTGGCTCAGGTCCACAGACTACAAACCAAAATCATGACTCGGTCATGATTCTCAGCCAAAGGTGTTGGTGTCATGTGGATTTATATTGAGGTCTTCAAGAGAACTACTAAATTTTCCAGAACATGTAATGTCCCAATAGTGCGAGAGTCAGGGAAGATTAGAAATATGGCATCAGGGTTTTTACAGATGGTGTGCCCTTTACAGAAAGGTGCATTCCATGATAGGCTCAGAGCTTTTTAAGCCTCAAATCATATCCATAGCTTCAGTTATCATGACGACTGCAGAATCTATTATGTAAATTTAAGTGAAATACTTGAATTGAAAGTAAAACTTGGCTTCACTAACTTTTTAAATGGGAGATTCTCTTCTCTTTATTATAAGTCAGTTTTAACTTTCAGTTGCAAATGGCTCTCTAAATATTCTGTTGGGTTTAGTAGTTTACAATAGTTTTACTCAAATTTCTACTCTATTC
Source organism: Neofelis nebulosa (assembly GCF_028018385.1). Classification (NCBI taxonomy): domain Eukaryota; kingdom Metazoa; phylum Chordata; class Mammalia; order Carnivora; family Felidae; genus Neofelis; species Neofelis nebulosa. Next base: position 67,012,283 of record NC_080784.1, on the reverse strand, counting down.
CCCTCTCTGTTCATTTTCCCCATTATTTCCTGAAACTATCTCAGATAGGGCAACTGCAAATAGAAATGATGGAATGAAAATAGATTATTTTCCCTTTACCTCCTACACTGGTAGCTCTCTACCAGGAAAAGATTGGTAGAAAGAAAGATTTTTACACCACTTTTTTTGTTTTGTTTTGTTTTTGGCCTTCAGTTAAAGTGAAAGAGGTCACCGGTGATGCAAAAGGGCACAGTATACTCAATGTCTAATTAATGCTATAACCCATGCATGTGTCACATAGTCATTGATGAATAGAGTTTATATATTTATAAACCATTTGTGTATGGAGAAAGAGGAAGAGGGAAGTGTCTAAGATGGTTACAAAACTGGATAAACATGACGAAAGGATAATATGACTTTGAGGGGAAACTGAATAAAAATATATAATGATTAACATGACACAGTTTTTTCAATAAGCAATAGAATCATTAAAAATAATTCAGGAATATATGATGAAATGATAAAGATTGGGATGTAAATTCTACTCTCAAAAACATAGTAAAGTGTTAATTGATTCCTTTTCAAGAATATTTTATGATATGCTGGATTTTCTCAATTTTATTCTAAGGTCTAAAATATAGATCAGAGTGTTTAGCAGCCTATGGTGATGCTGTTTTTTTCCTCTCTTTTGATGTTTTTGATGTCTTTTCATGTGGTGCCATAAGAGGGTGAAGGCAAAGGATAATATGAATTTAAAATTGTTTTAAACATTATTGATCTCTGAGTGAATTGCTTTAAATCAAATTATAAGTCTTATTTCCAAAAATCATTTTTTCTTCTCTATAAAATATCACCCTAATTTTCCCCTTTCCTGGAACCTATTTTGAATTTAATGTGAATGCAAATCAGTTGATTTTCAAAGTTTTAATGCAAATATAAGTCCTGGGGCTCAACTGCCCTCCTTCCTTGTCTTCATTTATCTCCTCTTCCTTCGTGTGAATCCCTCTGTGCCTGATTTCTAACTCCATGTCTCTGACACCTAATCCTATTCTTTCCATCTTCTACCCTTCCAAATATTTTCAAGATATCTGCACAAGGATGTCCCATATCATTCAAACTCATAATAAACTCAATAAGATTTCTCATGTGGAAGATAGAACCGGGGTTAGCACACTAGGGCTGCCTGCCACATCCATTTCACTGCCTATTTTTGCATGGCTGTGAGTTAATCATGTTTCTTTACATTCTTAAATTGTTGAGAAAAAAAAAGTAAAAGAATAGTATTTCATGGCACTTTCAAATATATATATATATATATATATATATATATATATATATATATATAATCCAAATGTTAGTGTTCAAAAATAAAAGTCTGATTAGAAAACACACATGCTGGGATGCCTGGGTGGCTCAGTCAATTAACAATCCCACTCGATTTTGGCTCAGGTCATGATCTAGCTGTTCATGGGTTTGAGCCCTGTGACAGGCTCTGCACTGATGGCACAGAGCCTGCTTGGGATTCTCTCTCTCTCTCCTTCTCTCTTTCTAACAAAAATAGATAAATAAACTTAATTTTTTTAATAAAAAGAAAATACACATGCTGATATGCTGAAATGTTGTCTTTGGCTGATTTAGTGGATGAGACTTTATGCCCATATATTTGCTATCTAGGCTTTTGTATGTGTTTGGTAACCCCTGATGCAGAATACAAGGTACATAAGGGCAAGGCTTTCCCTGCCTTACTCATCATTGCATCCCAGTACAATGGACAGAGGACAATATAGTACACTGCACAGAGGACACTGTACTTGTCTGCTTAAAAAAAAAATACACACACACATATATATATATATATATATATATATATATATATATATATATATATTCAGGGGTGCCTGGGTGGCTCAGATGGTTAAGCATCTGACTCTTGGTTTCGGCTTCAGTCATTATCTTGTGGTTCATGAGTTTGAGCCCCATATCCGGCTCTGTGGGGACAGCGCGGAGCCTGCTTGGGATTCGCTGTCTCCTTCCCTCTTCATATTCTCTCTCCCTCTCTTTCTCCCTCTTTCTCAAAAAATAAATAAGCATTTAAAATATATATACATATTTGTTCAAAGAAAAAAAACAGGCACACAAATCTTATCTAATTTCTCCATTTTACAGAATTAATTTAAAGTATACTAGTACAAAATCTGTCTCTTTTTCAAACTTCAAGTCTTGCACAAGACTTGTTAGTTCTATCTCTGCATTCTGTCTCACAGTTTTCCTTTCAACTTTCAATTTCCATTGCCCTTGCTTTAAGATAAGCCATTATTACATCACACCTATAACGTAATCACTAAGTGCCAAGGCATTCATTTGCTATGCCATCAAGCCACTCTTCATAATATCTCTCTGATATTATTTCACTAACTACTGTGCAATTCTCTGCCTTCAAAGAGCATAAAATACAGAAAAGGGGAAGCGGAAGGTGTAGGGGGGATAAAAGGGGACTGAGATGGAGATATGCTATGTTTGGAGCCCTAACTGTGTGCTAGCCATTTTCTCTGTTCCTCACAAAGATGGTACATGACAAATACTCTGAATTTTATTTTTCAAGTGGAAAATAGGTTGATTAGAAAAATAGCCATTTGCCAAATACTGCATATCAAAAACAGATGTGTTCACAATTTGTAACTAATCTTTGCTGATTAGAGTGCTTTTATTTTTAGTTTATAAACAGACAGAAACTAATGGAAACACACCCCTTATGTGTGACATATGCCAATTACTGCAAGAATCACTGCCAGTAAGGTGCAGGGCAATGACCGACAGGTAGACAGTCAGCAGCAAATATCCAGAGGAACTTTGAACATGACCTCTAGGAGGAGTGGACTGGAATGCACTTTGCTCATCCTGAAGACATTCAAATCAAAGGTTACAGCCACTGCCAGCAATGGGCATCATTGTATATTCAAGGACAAGTGAGAGAAAGGAAACCATGATTACACAGCCCCAGGAAAGCCTGAGAGAAGGCAGAGACTGTGACAAATGTATAAAATACTATATATAATTGCCAACAAACAAGAATGTCAAATTAATGGAAACTGCAAGCAGATACAGAACAATTCCCCACTGATTTTTTTATATGTTCCAAATTATAATACATGTTCATGTTCCACAAATATGACTAGTGGCTATTAAATTATAGTTTATTTGCTCACTTGGCGAACTTCATTAATATCCCTGTACACCTTTCAATGTCTATAAAATGCTGGTGTTTAATTAACTGTTCTATAAGATAGTCCCTAGTTGTTCATTCAATGGTCTTTTTGTTTAAAACTGTTTTTGTATGGTAAAGAAAGAAATTATTATGAATACAGTAACTTTAGAATTCTGTGTGTGTGAAAATAGCAATTAGATTGTTATATATCTGTATGTGTATATGCACTTAATACATAATTCATTTTACCAACTATATACAGAATAGTATTACATAATCTGTAAACTTAACCATTCTATCAAATTCCTTCACACTTAAATTTTCTTCCCAAATAAATGATCGAAAGCTATGAGCAGCATTATTAGTTAACTTAGTCTAGATTGCAGTTTGGTAGATTGTAGCTTTATACCAGTATATTCAATGAATGCATGCCATAAAATAATTTTATTCTATAACATGAGCAACTTTGTTTCTCCTACATATTCTTACATGCGCCCCAAATCAAAGTAAAAGAGATGGGACTATAAACATATATTTTTCCTCAATATCCTGAAGAGTAATATATTTTTTTTTAATTTTTTAATGTTTTTATTTATTTTTGAAACAGAGACAGAGCATGAGCAGGGGAGGGGTACAGAGAAAGGGAGACACAGAATCCAAAGCAGGCTCCGGGGTCTGAGCTGTCAGCACAGAGCCCGACGTGGCGCTGGAACCCACAGACTGTGAGATCATGACCTCAGCCAAAGTCGGACGCTCAGTCGACTGAGCCACCCAGGCGCCCTTGAAGAGTAATATTTATTTGGCTAAAGTATAAGATGTTTCACCCAGCCTTTTGCAATTAGGCAATCATTTGTCTGAGTTCATGTCTATTTTTATTCTGGCAAGGATGGAGAAGTGTTATGTCTTTTGTAAGATACTTTTTGTGAAAAATCCTACAATTGATATAACTATTCCTGCAGTTAGAGGGGAACAGGCTTTTTTTGAAGTCAATTCCATGTGTGTTTTAAGTAACTTGACTAGATAAGGTATAAAAAGTTTTTTAAGTTAAAAATTATAAAGTATTAGCATATAATATCCTATATAGTGTTTTGATTAATGAACAAAACTAATGTTTTATAACTACTTTATGATTTCACTTATATGGCGAATCTAAAAAACAAAGCAAATCATAAAACTAGAAAACAGAATGGTGGATACTAGGGGCTGGGGTTTGGGGGAAATGGGGAGATGGTGGTCAAAGGGCACAAACATTTAGTTATAAGATGAGTAAGTTTTAGGTATCTAATGCATAACATGGTAATTATAGTTAATAATACTGTATTGTATATTTAAAATTTACTATGGGAGTAGATCTTAAGTGTTCTCACCACACACACACACACACACACACACACAAAGGTAATTATGTGAGATTATGGATGCATTAATTAACATGATTATGATAATCATTTTACCATGTATACACATATTAAATCACATTGTATACCTTTAAAAAATCACATTGTACAAACCTAAATATATACAATTTTTATTTATCAATCAGACTTAATAAAGCTGGGAAAAAAGCAAAAAAATAAAAAAATGCATGCTCCCCCCAAAAATAACTTTTTTAAACCAAGTTTTAAACATTCACTATAATTACTGAAAATCATATAGAGAATGGTATATGTACTAACGAACAATCTTTTCTCCTTACATATAAACATTCCTTCTCACCTCTTAACTAATAAGAGGTGTTTTCATATTTGGCTATAAATCGTGTTTGCCAATTTTTCACCCATCAGAAGTGAGTGCTTTCAAATAAAGGATATCATAAAATGTTTTACTAGGACTGTTTAGTTTATTAATGTAGCGTGTGTGTGTGTGTGTGTGTGTGCGTGCGCGTGCGTGTGTGTGGGTATGTGTGTGCGTGTGTGTGCTGGACACTTGCAAGTCTAGTCTATGAAACAGATTTAAAATAAAAATATATAAAATCAGAGTTTTAGGTATTATAATAAATCTGGTGCTATAAAGAGACAACAAGGCATACACCAAAGTCAGTCAACCAAAAAATTGTTTGTTATTTGCTTGTTTATTTTAAGATTCTGGTCTATTTCAAGCTAGCCAGTTCAGACAAGCATTCTCACCTGGAAGGCTGCATATGAGCAGGACGTGGGTGTCAGAATAACCAGTGAATTTTTCATTCTACAAACAATTGACTTCTTCACAAATTCTAATCCTTCCCAGGGATATGCAATTTGCCAAAATCATCCTATGTGTTTTTTTAATAGGATGGCCCTTGGCTGAACACCATTACCTTATACTTGAAATAAAGAAAGAAAACATCTTGGGCTTGAAAGATAGAAATTATTTGCTGTTTATGCTCCGAGCCATATAACTAATAGTATCCATTCATTTGTCCTTTCATTTAATACATTATGTGCTTGAAACTCTGCCCTGGCCTCATATTGTGCTTTCTTAGATTACACTTACCTAGAAGGTGAAAACTAATTATTTGCTCACATCTTTACTCAGGTAACTTTTGTTGGATTCACTTGACACTTCCCCATTATTTGCATATTCTCTTTGTTCAAATTATGCTTATTTACACAGTGTACCAGCAGGTTTAAGCAAAGATAAAGGAACACTCAAATGTGAGGTTACGCTGATGGCTGTAAAGTGCTCACTAGAGCCCTCTTAGGCTGTGGGTGGAGCAGTATTACAAAGACAAAGGGGCTTGCTCACAAAAGCAAAAGTATGGATGTCACAGGTAGGAATCTGCAGATGGGAAGGCTATAGTCCCTGAGCACACCACACACTGTCAACACAGAATGACAATAGACTGTAATCCCACAGCTACCCTCTCTGGGGGAGCATCAGTGACAGCTCTCAGGGCTATATGGAGATTCCATGTTCCATATAGGTGCCCACCTTCAATGATTTAGTAAGATTACTTTTTGGCATCAAAGAAAAAAAATCCTCTTTTTCTATCCACAGCCAATAACTTCAGTTCTTATTAGCAATCTCACTGTTCCTACTCAAAAGAGAAAAGTTAATACTCCTGTTTAGTGTGTACAGTGTATTTGTAAGGAGCGAATTGAAATTTGCACTGCAACCTGGTTTTACGAGTTAAGATGGTAATAACATCACACAGAGTGTAAAGCAAATTTCCCTTCCTAAGCACTCACTTATCGTCAGTTAGATGGGACCTAGGATAACATCCCTTAGAACTGTAGGAAAGAAAAGCAGGTTCTCAATTACTGGACACATATTAAATACTGTGCTAATCATTGGTAGTTCCATAAGATATTCATTAGATTATAAGAAACACGACCATGTAATGTGGTTACTACACAGATCTCTGCCTTAAGAACAAGAGAAATATATTAGATCATATTGCTAAGCAATTTTTCTTGCTGACAAGGACAATTTTTCAGCAACAGCACTACATATAGAATAGCAACATAATGGAAGGATAGAGCAGATGCTAAAATTTAGTCAGACATAAATCTTTTTCATTTTATCTCCTTTACAATACAGGGAAGACAAGAAAAACAAATTGCTCAGACAGCAAACATAAATGATGGGTGTCTCAAGGAAATTTAATATTCCAGTATTGAGATCATACAGGATTGAGATCATACAGGATCAACTGAGATCATATACATGTTACAGGATTGACATCTAGAAAAAATAAATGGTGTTTAATATGATGACACTAATTAAATATCTGGCATTTTCCCCCAAATATCAACACATAAAAAGCACAGCAATGAAATTATACCAATTTTGTTAACCTCTTCAGACATGTAATTATTCAAGTCCTATCTACATATTCACTTACGTAATCTGTAGAATCAAAAATGTTTCCATTCATTGTATCAATTAAAATTTATTATTTACTTAAAACTTGATCCAAAATTGAACCTTTCACAAATCTTAATACCATCCCTCTGAGATCACTCTAATTCTTAGCCTTTTAACATGTATATGTTCATATTGGGTCACAGGACCCAGGGTCCCAAGATAAAACTTCACTTTCTGCATGAACCCCTTCTCTAATATTCTACTCCACACTGATTTTTCTCTTCTCTAAACTCTGACTAAATTTATAATCATTTATCATACAACTGAACACAAAGTATTTTCAATTTTATTTGGATGTAGCTTTCAATTTCCAATAATATTTAACTTCCTATTGTGTTGTAAACAGGCAGCTATTTCAAACATTTTTTCCTTTATTTAATATTCTCATCTAAAACAATGGAGAATGCATGACAAGATTGTTTTTAGAAATAACTTAATCCCAGTTGTGAAAATCATACCTGCTTAATTTGAAACTAAAGTCTCAATAAATGGAGAACTTTTTTTTTTTTTTTTTTTTTTTTTTTTTTTTCAATATATGAAATTTATTGTCAAATTGGTTTCCATACAACACCCAGTGCTCATCCCAAAAGGTGCCCTCCTTAATACCCATCACCCACCCTCCCCTCCCTCCCACCCCCCATCAACCCTCAGTTTGTTCTCAGTTTTTATTTTTTTTATTTTTTTTTTTTTTTTTTAATTAATTTATTTATTTTTTAATATATGAAATTTACTGTCAAATTGGTTTCCATACAACACCCAGTGCTCATCCCAAAAGGTGCCCTCCTCAATACCCATCACCCACCCTGCCCTCCCTCCCACCCCCCATCAACCCTCAGTTTGTTCTCAGTTTTTAACAGTCTCTTATGCTTTAGCAACGTGGATGGAACTGGAGAGTGTGATGCTAAGTGAAATAAGCCATACAGAGAAAGACAGATACCATATGGTTTCACTCTTATGTGGATCCTGAGAAACGTGGCAGAAACCCATGGGGGAGGGGAAGGGAAAAAAAAAAGAAAGGAGGTTAGAGTGGGAGAGAGCCAAAGCATAATGGAGAACTTTATAAAAAAGAAAGTAAAAATCACTTTAAAACCAATATTTTTTTAAAATGTTAATATATCAATAAATACCCTTCTAGTCTTATTTCTCTCTCCTTTGTTCTCTTCCCCCTCTATGCATCTCTGTTTATATTTTTACATAAATAGAATTAAATAATTATATAATAATGCATATTGAATGAATTGGTCCTATTTACTTAATTGGCCCAATCAATATGGCAAATCTATATTTTTATTTATGTACACATATGCATACATATACACATTTGAATATATATACACACAATATATCATAATTTGTATATGTAATATATATGTATATTTGTAATATGTATGTTTATAATATATATGTGTATATATGTGTGTGTGTGTGTGTATATATATATATATATATATATATATATATACATACATATAACTTTTCTTATGCTACCAGTCAATGTGACTAAAAAAGTTTTCCCACTGGTGGTGGGGTTGGGTGTGGGAATGGAGAGTTACTATTAATCCATACAGAATATCAGTTTTGCAAGAGTTCTAGAGATGCACGCTGATGACAGTTGTATAATAATGTCAATACACTTAATGCCACTGAACTGTACATATAAAAATGGTTAAGATGGTATATTTTATGTTATGTATATTTTATCACAATTTAAAACAGACAAAGTAGAGAATGAATTTAGATATTCCAGCTCAGTAGTATCTAATAGCCTGGTCTCTTTCACACAGTACTACAGTACCTGGCTCTAAATTAAAAAAAAAAAAAAAAAAAAAAAAAAATTGTACCGGGACACCTGGGTGGCTCAGTCAGTTAAGCATCCAATGCTTGGTTCCAGCCCAAGTCATGATCTCATGGTTCATGGGATCAATCCCTGCATCAGGCTCTGTGCTGATGTGCGGAGACTGCTTAGGATTTTCTCCCTCTCTCTCTGCCCCTGCCCCATTCTCATGCGTTCTCTCTCTCTCTCAAAATAAGTAAACATTTAAAAAAAGAGAGAGAGATTGTACCAAGCTCAAAATGCATCTGAATTACATATATCTCAATATCTCCAATAAACTAAGAATTTTAAATACCATTATTCTTCCAGAGAGGAAAAATAATTAATTATGGATGTTACTAAAAAATATCTGTAATTATTGGAAAAAGCAAACCAAATTGGTTGTGAATTAAACTTCTAAATTCCTTCCCTCGCTGACAACAAGACAACAAAAAAATCATTTTATCTGTAAGGTAAACATATATATTTTTAAGAAAAAGGTAATATAGATGTTACTTAGTTCTTGACTTTAAAACAAGTGAAACAGGACAATATATTTTAGTAGGATCTTTTTTGATAGCAATATAAAAACAACAATATCAACAACCTGATACTGGCTTAGGCATTCAAGTAAACTCATTTCCTCAAGGAACTAAAAGTTCAAGTTCAGTTTAATCAGAGCACTGGGTCTACAAGTTTTTCTCCAGTTTGTTCAGGTGCCAATTTCATCATTTGGTTGTATTTGCTGGTCTTGAAATAAAAGGCAGCAGTATCCCCAGACTTCATAGATACCAATCATATTACCCAGAAGGAAACTATGTGCATGCCAGAACTTCTGGAGAGTATACTGAATTTCATTCTAAAATAATCACCACTGCCATGTAAATGCCATGGACTGATTGACTTAGTCCAGCATTAACTGAAGCAATCACTACAGCAGTATAGATAAACTTACCATGGTTTTTTTTAGATCGATTCAGACCTAATCCCATAGCTGGGTGTAAAGTCATTGCCTGTTAAGCAGTTGAAGAGTGGTAGCATCATATTAGTAAACAACCATAAGGGCTATTACACATAATGGGCATGATCCAAGTCCTAGTATTTGTGGAGTAGTGTAGAGTCTGAGATGAGAGAAATGATGAAAATAATGAATCCAAAAATGGAAATAGGATTACAATGAAAAGATGTACCCAAGAATAAGATATTACATCAGAATCAATTTAATAGGGGGCAACGTGAGGACCAGCCAAAAGGATCTAAATTGAAGAAGATTGTTCAAAACTTCACAGAGGACCCACTGTTTGACATAAAAGGACAGAAGAACATTATGCATGGAAGCAACTGGCTTCAATTTTCATTCATTCATGCAGCAAATATGTTTTGAATTATACAATGCACCAGTCTCCAGTGATGGTACAGTGAAAACAAATAAACAAATAAAAAACTCTCTGCCTTTGGCACATACATTCAAGTGGAAATAAAGCACAAAACAAGTCAGGGAGATAAGTGTCTGTCAGGAAGCATGTTTTGTCATATTTTACATGAGATGGTTGAGTATTCCCTTACTAAGGAAAAGATATTTGAGCAAAAAATAGGAAGAAAACACTCAAGGCAGAGAGAACATCAGGTACAAGACCTTGCTGAACATGTTCAAGAATCAACAAGGTCACACCATGGTTGGGAGGTGATTGCTTAAGAAAGAGAATAGTAGGAGACAATGTCAAAGAGGCAGGACAGCCAGAACTCATAGTGCCATTATAAAGGCTGGGTTTTTTTGCATGAGATGAGGAACATCTGAAGGGTTCTGAACAAAAAAGCAAAATGATATAATTTATGTTGTAAAGAATCACTTTTATAGATGGGTTGGAAATATAAGGCAAGGAAAGAAGTGAGGAAATCAGGTAGGAAACTATGTAAGTAATCTAAGTGGAAGATGAAGATTGTTTGGAGAAGAGTGGTAAAGAAAATGTTGGATTGTATATATTCATGATCAAAAAGACAGATTTTGCTATTAGGTTTGGACATGGTATATACAAGAAGAAAAGGAATCAAGGATAACTCCAAGTATGTCCTGAGAAATTAAAAGACCAAATTCCTTTAGTGCTATGTTACGTTTGTGACAACTATTAAACATCTGTGTGGGGATGTTACTAGGCAGTTGGTTTGTGGTTCACACAGGTAATCATATACATTGAGATCATGAAGACAGAGACACGTGGTTGATATAGTTTTCAGATTAAATGATAGTACCAGGGGTGTGACTAGGAAAAAAAAAAAAAAAGAATTTGAGTCCTGTGCCCAGGGAGTCTCCAGCATGTACAGCTCACAGAGATAAAAAGCAATTAGCAGAGGAGAAACAGAAAGGGACAAAACTGAAATAACAGAGGAAAAAAATATGTTTCAATAGGGGGACATCATCCATTTCAAGTTCTACCTTGCTTAATAGGTATAGCCATGTAGCAGCCAACAAAGATCTCGATAAGAGGTGTGTCAGTAGAGTGGTTATGGCATAAACCCGCTTGGGATGGGTTTCAAGAGAGAATTCTGAGGACAGCTGGAAATAGTAAGTATTGATAATACATATGTGGATCCTTGAATTAAAAAATAAATGCAAGTGGATGTGAAGCCAATAGAGTATAGTGTTTGTTTTCAAGTGACATATAACACGGTACTTGTACATGGATACAATAGTGAAGGGAGACTATAGTGGGGGTTGGAGGGAGGGACGGAGAGTGCAAGCAGTTGCTGGAGCAATGTCCTCATCCACGTAAATGACAAGAGGAAATGTGGTGTAGGGAGAAGACATGGGGATGCACTTGGCTTGGAGCTGGTTTAATTTATTTATCAGTATGCTTTTAATTTAAGGAACATGCAGTCATTCATATTAACTGTTGGAATAAAAGATGACTTCCTTTATATAAGAGCTTACAAATCATAATTTAATATATCCAATACAAATAGATTTCATAATTAAATTTATTCAGTAAAAATGAATATTTTTAGGGGATAAATTTAAATATATAAGTGACAGGCTCATCTGATACTGAAGGAATAAAACATAGAAAGATTAATTAATAAAAGCAAATCCAACAGGATTTGAACATAGCTAAACAGACTGTTAAATGTTCGACCAAAAAAAATGAAATTATTTTATTCATGTGGGAGAATCCTTGTGAATAAAGGGAAGGATTTTGTATATTAGGTTTAAAAAATGATATATAAAAACACTATGGAACTCAAGCCATTTCTCATTTGGCCCTTTGATCTACTTGAGAGAAAACATAACCATGTTTTGCCACATGTTCTCAATATAAGGGAATGGCAAAATGAAACTCTAAATAATTCTTCAATTACCCATGGCTACTATGATCGCCATGTATTTGGCTTGCAGCTACTATCCATGCCTACAAAGCAGAATAAAAAATATGACTAAATATAGTTTATTTATTTTTTGAGGGAGAGAGAGAGAGAGACAGAGCATGAGGAGAGGAACAGAGAGAGAGAGAGAGGCAGACACAGAATCTGAAGCAGGCTCTAGGCTCCAAGTTGCCAGCACAGAGCCCGATGCAGGACTCGAACTCAGGAACTGTGAGATCATGACTTGAGCCAAAGTCGGGCACTCAACTGACTGAGCCACCCAGGCGCTCCTGTAGTTTGTTTATAATACAAATCCAGTAGACAGAAACTGGAGTGGACTGTGAATAAGACAACCATGGTTTAGTATATGCAGAGTAGTTAATAGCACAAGTTTAAACTTAAAAAGACCTGACTTTGAATGTAGTTTCTGCCCCCTTGTAGTTTTGTGGTCTTATGTGACAACCTTCTAGAAATTTGTGTTCTTTAGCTACAACATGGGGATAAAACCACCTCCTGGTGTGGTGGCAGAAAGGAAATAAGATGAAATGATAGAGTAAGTACAAGGCCTAACATATAAGAATCAGTACATCAATGCTGGCCATGTGACAGATGGGGCTTGGCTTCTGGTGAGCTACAACTCTTGAATACTTATCAATACATCCATTATGATCCTCCATACATATTAGAAAAGTTGGAGCACAAGGTTTAAGTTTTGTTCCAACTCTACAAGAACATGGTCCTACTAATGTTAACAAGTACCAGAAATATAAACTTATCTGCTAAATTCTCCTATGGCCAGTATCCTATCAGACATGAAATCCCAAAACTCCAATATACTATTTTGGTCACCATAAACATTTATTTTATTTTATTTTTAAATGTTTATTTTTTAATCGTTTTCTTTAATGTTTATGTTTGAGAGAGAGAGAGAGAAAGAGAGGCAGAGTGCAAACAGGGGAAGGGCGAGAAAGAGAGGGAGACAGAATCTGAAGCAGGCTTCAGGCTCTGAGCTGTCAGCACACAGCCCAATGTGGGGTTTGAACTCATGAACCTCGAGATCATGCCCTGAGCCAAAGTCGGACGCTTAACCAACTGACACCCCCAGGTGCCTCTAAATGTTTATTTATTTATTTTGAGAGCGAGAGCAGGGAGGAGGGGCAGAGAGAGAGGGAGAGAGAGGATCCTGCACTGTCACCGTAGAGCCTGCAGGGCTTGATCCTAACAATCCGTGAGATCAGGGCCTTAGCTGAAATCAAGAAGCAAATGCTTAACCACTAAGCCATCTAGGCGTCCCCATACATATTTATTTTAAAGGTGTTCTCCAATTATTCAAGACGAAAAATTATTTACTAAATAACATTGCAATCAAACAGTTCGAATGAATTCATAAATTCATACAGATTATAAATTTATAAACAATGAATTTATAAATTAATGTATAATAACAGATTCACAAAGAAAAATACAAAAGAGCTTTTGTTTTAGAAATGGATTCTGTGTATGCATATGACATTCTTCAGACATTAGGAAAAAACTTTATAAACTTAAATAAATAACAATTTAGGTCTAAACATAACTCTAGCAGAAGCCCCGTAATTTAAAATTCTCTAGTTGTTGCTGAATCATACAAAATGCTGCCCTTAATTCAGAAAAACAACTCATGTCAATACATTTCACTTCTAAATTGTTACTATTACAAACCTCTCAGAACGCTTATCAAAATAAATACCAGGGGAGATATAAAGGAGCTAATATTGGGTTCCTACACTGTAAAGTCCCGTATTTATTTTTTAAATTTTAAAAATTAGGAATTTAATTTTAAGAATGAAGAAACTTACACTACAGAGTGGCTACCCCACTCCTGTGGAGTACATGTGTAACCTGACCAGGCTCATCTCCAGGCAGCTATAGCTCCAAAATTTGTGCTCCCACTGCCTCACCAGCTTTTCTCAACAGTGACAGTAACACATCTAGCACTGCTTTGAGTAGTTAACATTTGATGGTGGGTGATCAGGGATTAACTTGACAATTTAATGAAACCTCTGTATGGGAAAATGCACAAAAACTCGTAATTTTGCATAAAATATTATGAAAAACTTAAAGCCTCCAAATGCATAAGTAGGCAATTCCAGGGCTTTTTTTAAGTTTACTTATTTATTTTGAGAAAGAGAGAGAGAGAGAGAGAGAGAGAGAGCAAGCACAAGCAGTGAAGGCACAGAGAGAGAGGAGAGAGAGAGAATCCCAAGCAGGCTCCACATTGTCAGCACAGAGCCTGACACAGGCTGGAACCTACAAACAGCAAGATCATGACCTGAGTCAAGATCAAGAATGAAACACTCAACCAGCTGAACCTCCCATGCACCCCCAGTCACCCAGGCATCCCAAGGAATCCCAGTTTTAAAGACTGCTTTACAAGTATATGGTTTCTTAAAAAAAAAAAAAAGTATATGTTTTCTTTTATTCTCTCTCCTTTTTTTTTTTTTTTTTTTTATTGAGAGAGAGAGACAGAACATGAGCGTGGGAGGGGCAGAAAGACAAGGGAGACAAAGACTGTGAAGCAGGCTCCAGGCTCTGAGCTGTCAGCACAGTGCCTGACGTGGGGCTTGAATTCAAACCATGAGATCATGACCTGAGCTGAGGTTGGATGCTTAACCTACTGAGTCACCCAGGTGCCCCTGGTTTCTTTTATTCTTTTCAATAACCCTGTCAGGAAGGAGTATGGTATTGCATTCATTCTACCAGTGAGGAAATGGAGGCAAACGTTAAGTGATTTGCTGAACTTCACGCACCAAAATTGGTGGAACCAGGATTTACACACAAGTACCAAGACCATGTATCCTTTGCTTTTTCACAAATACCAGTTTAACCAGTCAGTTAAATGTCCAACTCTTGATTTTTGGTTCAGATCATGATATCGCTGTTTGTGGGTTCCAGCCCTGCATCTGGCTTTATCCAGACAGCCGGAGCCTGCTTGCGATTCTCTCTCTCCTCTCTCTCTCTGCCTCCTCCTCTGTCTCTCCTTCTCTCTCTCTCTCTCTCTCTCTCTCTCGCTCTCAGAATAAATAAACTTAAAAAAATAAAATAAATAAATAAAATTACTTTTACATAAATGTTTTACTTACAACTGACCTAAAATTATCTGGATCCTATTTTACAAGATTTCCTAGATGTGTCTCAGGAATTTAAAAAATGATTCTCCAAAGGCCTTTTAGTTCCTTTGTTGCCCATTTCTGTCTGGGTGGTAAAATGCTTTCTAAATGAGCCAACTGTTTGCAGCTCGCTAAATAAGGCAGTAGCCATTCAAATGCAGACAAAGCAATGCACATTCTGTCTCCATCTCACAAAAGCAAAATTGCATGGACTGTGAAGTGGTAAATGTTGCAGTAAAATGAAAAAGAAAGTGACGACAAGAAAAGGAATGACAAAAATTTTTAGCAAAACATTACTTTCAGAAGAACAGCTTAAGAGGTATAGGACTATTTCATCAACTAAACTGAATATATTTCATTTCAATGAAATATTTAGTTTCTAATATGAAATAGAGCCTCTGTGTCACTCATATCCAAATGAGAGTCCTATGGATGAATAGTGGGAAATTTTGCATGTGTATAAAGACAGGACAAGAGAAGTTAATAATCAAGAAATATCTGCAAAACAAATAAAATTGATATTGTCATAAGTAAAATAATGTAATTTTAATTTGATTCAATAAAAGACAACTACAATTAAATCTTAGTATTGTGATTGATAGAGATGTTATCTAAATAAGGAAGAAAAATGAACTTATCTGAAAAGCTCAAATTATTAATATTTTAAAATACCAATGTGCTATTGAAACTATTTGGAAAAGTTTTAATGGAGTTCAGAATGTCAGTTCTTATTGACATAGCTCAAATTGTCCAATTATCTCCATCACTTCTGCCAACTCAGAGGTCCAAGTCACTATCATCTTTGGCCTGGGCTAGCATAACAGCCTTCTAATTAGTCTCCGGGCATCCAGCTTTGCTCTCCTTCAATCTTGACTGCAGTCAGAGTTATCTTTTCAAAATGCAAATGTAGCCATGTCATATCTTCCCCTAAAATCCTGTACTGGTTTCCAATTGCTTTTGGGGAAAGAGACCAAAATGCTCACCATGCATATCAAGCTCTACAGCCCACCTCTTTGGATCTCCCCATTCTCATCTCAAAAACACTTTACCCAGGCCCTAGCTAGAAGTGCCCCTTTCAAATGCCTAACATGTCATGTGTCCTCCCATTCCAGGAGTTTTGCATAATCTCTGCCCTTTGCTTGGCACACTGTTCCATGACCTCCCCCAGCCACTTCTACATAATTAACAATTCTCAATTCTTCAGATCTCACTAGAAACATAACTTTCTCAGGGATGCTTTTATTATTCCCCAGGCTAATCCTTTTCTTATTGTTGCTCCTGTAGATTCATGTTCATTATAGGCTCCTGTAGATTGATGTTCCTTTCCACTGAATATGTATGTATGTCAGTTTTTAACTACACATTCATTTGTACGAGTATTTGATGAGTGGCTGTCTCCTGCCCCCCATACTAAATTAAATGTGCCTTGAGATCCTAAACCCTGTGACTATGTCTAGTTTGTTCGCCATAATGTCTTCATCTTTAATCATAATCTGGACACATCATCAGAATTGAGTAGATACTTCTTTGACAACTGACAGAAAGATTTTTTTTAAATGATATAAGATATAAAATAACAGGGGTGCCTGGGTGGCTCAGTCAGTTAAGCGTCTGACTTCAGCTCAGGTATTGATCTCATGGTTCATGGGTTCAAGCTCAGAGTCTGGAGCCTGCTTTGGATTCTGTGTCTCCCTCTCTCTGCCCCTCCCCTGCTTATTCATTCTCTCTCTCTTTCTCTCTCAAAAATAAATAAACATTTAAAAAAATTAAAAGAAAACACATATAAAATAACAAATTTTGATTTTTGTTTTATCTTGGCTTTATATTCAGATAAAATGCTCTCTTACATTCAGGTAATGTGGTTTATCGTGGTGAAGAGGGTTTTAGATTCGCTACTCTATTGCTCTTATATTCTATAAAATATTATTTCCAGTACCTGTCATAAACAGATGCCACTACCAGCCTGAGCTACTGGGGTGCAGACAAATGAACCACTGGGACCGTCCCTATCACACACAAAGTAAACAAAAGATTCAGCCTTGAATTCGTTCCTTCTCAATATTCAACCCCTGTGAGACATCCCTGGCCTTTATATCTAATGTCCAATCTCCTTTAAGAAATTGCTAATATTAAATTAAATCCAATATAGCATGTATCCTTGTTTTCAATAATTGACACTCAAAATTTAGAACGCTTTATATTCCATTCTTCTTTCTTAAAGTATTTCTTGTTTTCAAAAATGCTTATTTATTTTGAGAGACAGAGAGAGCAGAGGAGGGGTGGAGAGAGAGGGAGAAGAGGAATCCCAAGCAGGCTCCATGCTCTCAGTGGAGAGCCCAATGCAGGACTCTATCTCACGAATGATGGGATCACACCCAGCTGAAACCAAGAGTCGGATGTTTAACTGACAGTCACCCAGGCGCCCCTATATCCCATTCTTTATCTTTTTATTGTTCCCAAGTGGCTTTGCATGTTCTTGAGCACAATCTATCATCCTTTCTTTTCTTCCAACTCTGCCCTCCACAGCCATTTCTTACCATCATCTGCCAAGTCCATTATGTCAGGGAATTTTCTCTCTCTCTACTTTTATTCATTAACTAAAGACTAGCTCTATTTTAAAAAAGAATATCTTTTTATTTTCCAGGCCTCTCAAATATATTTCAAGCTTTCCCACTGATGCTTATTCAAGCAGTATCTATAATGACTATGCACACAGATTCTTCTTCAGTCTACTGGGGTATTAATCCAAATACTCACATTTCAGAATTTGTTGACCTTGGGAATCTAAATGAAGTAATCTATGTACAGTTCATAACACAGTTTCTAAAACATAATATTAACATTGAAACAATGTAGAATAATACTAGCATTCCAGACCATTACTACCTCATCCTTGTTATCATTAAAAAAATAAATAAATAATAATAATAATAAGACATGATCCATGAGACTAACATAATTTGAGTACTATGCTTTCACATTTCTTTCAGCTATAGATGCTACAGTCATTATTTCATTCACTGAACCACAGATACCTATCTCAGTCTGCCTTCTACCTTTAATCCTGCTATCTTCTTTTGAGTGTCTTTAGTATCACATTGGTTGATACACCCAATAATTGAGCTTGTCAGTTCCTTGATGTATTCATCTGTAGTGATTTATTCTTCCACAAACTACACTTGATTAGTGTTTTCATGCAAGAATTCATTTCTGGCATTTCTCAGAGAATTAATACTTTACCAAATCCCTCAGTTAACAAATTAGAAAAATGGGAAAATGTATTATAATTCTCTTGAAAGAATTAAAATTTAATGATAAACTTACAGATATTTTTCTTAGAAGATATCTATTGATGTAAAATCAAAAGCAAGAGTGGAAGGAGACACTGACACATGGAGTCAAAACAACATATCCAGGGGTGCCTGGGTGGCTCAGTCAAACATCTGACTATTGATTTTGGTTCAGTGCATGATCTCACAATCATGAGATCAAGCCCTGTGTCAGACTCAGCACAGAGTGCAGAGCCTGCTTGGATTCTCTCTCTCCCCCTGTCTCTGTCCCTCCTCCGTGTGTTTCTCTCTCTCTCTCTCTCTCTCTCTCTCTCTCTCTCTCTCTCTCTCTCTCTCTCTGTCTCTCTCTCTCTCCCTCACCCTCTCCCTCTCATAAATAAACTTAAAAAAAAGTAACATTTCCAGGAAGAATAAGAATATGTCAAAGAATGACATGGTCACGGTCAAATCATTGAGACCAGTTTGTAGCTGTTGCCATGTTGTAAGTGGGTTTCATAGGAGTGTCCACTGCTAACAGTGAGTCACCCTTGCAACTAAAATACACATTAATTGTCTTCTCGCTTCTGCTTATGATGCAGAAGGATGAAAAAATAGCATGCACATCCTAATAATTTAAAAAATTTAACCTACAATTTCATACCTTTTCTTGAGTTCATCTGAGACCTGTGTTTGGAGGGTCCCTAAAATTCTACTATAACAGTTCTTGATATTAATGATTTTTCATACTACTCAAGTCAATGGATATATTTTTTTAATTTATTTAAAATAGTTTCTTGAAATATTTTCCTCCTGATTTAATTAAAATAAACTCTCCTTTTAGCACTTTTATCTCTTCTGACACTAAATATTAGATTTTCTCTAGGTTTACTTGGGGATCTCTTCTTTTTTTGTTATTAATAATCTTCCCAAGCTTTCATGTTTTTCTCATAGATGACTTCTAAATTTTAGTCTTCTACTTGATAGTACCATACTCTCTATAAAATTCCCACCTGACATATCCTCGTGGTAATTTCACATTTAATATATTAAATATCTCTTGACCTAAAAATCTTCTGATCTTAAAAAAAAAAAACAACTTGCTCTTCTTGACTATCACCACTACCTATTCAGTTCTGCATTCTATAAATCCAAGATTACTTTTTGAGAAACTGACCCATCCTATGTTCAGTAATCTTTATATCCAAAATATATCCCTATATTCACTGTCAAACCATAGTTCAAGCTACATCATCCCATCTTGATTGAATATTATAATACTTTAAAAAGATGTTTGTCCTTCTCCTTAACACTTTCTGTCCATACCAGCATCAAACATTCTAGAAGATTGAAGAGAGGCATAAAAGAAAAAGCAGGTATAAAAGACAGGGTAGGGAACAGGATAGGATATTAAAGATAGAGGTAAAAAATAATTGCTAATAATAATCACTACATGCAACTTAAAGCAAAATCCTTTATTTATCTATTTATTTGAGAGAGAGAGAGAGAGACCATAAGCAGGGGAGGGGGCAGTGGGGGATAGACAGAATCTTAAGCAGGCACCACACCCAGCACAGAGTCCAAAGTGGGGCTTGACCTCATGACCCTGAGATCATGACCTGAGCTGAAATCAAGGGTTAGATGCTTAACTGAACCACCCAAGTGCCTGAAAGCAAAATCCTTTAAAGAGGTTAGAAAATCATTTAAATATTCAATAGTATTTTTATAACATGACAGTTATGACCTCAAAGGAACTTGGAAAGTACTAGTAATCTTAAACATCAAAGTTACCCAAAGTATTCTGAGGACCTCCAGATACTTTATTTGTTCATAAATAGTATCAGACATATGAGAAAGAACACTACTTGATTTTGTCCTGACCTCCCTTCTTCCATCATTCATCCTAGGGAGAGGAGGCACACCCAAGTACGATACTCAAAAATCGTATTCAAAAAATATTCATAAGTTGCAAATTGTCCAGCATAATGATTGACTTCAATAATTTAGTTAAGAGGAGAGTGATAATAACTTTTAAAGATGTAAAATTTAATGACATTGTCACCAAGATGGTGACACAGTTTGTTCTTGACTCCACTCCTCTTCATAAAAAGAACAACTAACAATAAGCTAAGAACAAGAGATCACTGAGAGAATCCTAGAACATGGAGATATGGATGAAGTGTCTCCTACACCACAAAGACCAAGACACACTATGTTAGAAAATTAAGAGAATAAACTACATTGACCACATTTCCCTCCCTTAGGCCACTGCAGGCCCATGTGGAGACTCAGGAGTCTCCCCTGAGTCTCCAGTTCCTCCCGGGGTAAAAGAGAACACAGAGGGGACAACCAATACCAGCCAACATTGTGGGTCACTTTGTATTATCTCACACCATGGGGACTGCAGGGAAGTCTGCTCAACCACTGAGAATCTGACTGTGATGAGTAAGTGGGGAGGAGGAACTTGCAACAACCAGCACGTGCATCTTGGCAGACCAAGTTTATACCTGCAACACCCAAGCAGATTTACTCATCTGTAGAACCAAGTCAGAGGCACACTCTGACCAGGGAACACAGTGGTATACAAAGCTGTCTGATTCTGATCCTCAGACAAGGAGTTTTGCCAACCCTAGAACTAGGTTTGCCCAAGCCCAGGAAAGCAGTTGAATCACACCCCTCTCCACTGTGGAAAGTGTCTTCTAGTCCCATCTGACCAGAAATGCTGGCAACAGCTAGAAGCAGTTCAGTCCAGTGGCACTTGACCTGAGAGGCAGGTGGACAGAAATGACTAACTCCAAAGCAAAGCTACTACTGAGCCCAAAACATTCTTGTGCTATGCACAGGCAGGAGGATTGATTCACAGTACCCTGGAATGACCTCTCCTGCCAAAAGCAAGGAGACAAATTTCAGTCCCACCCACTATGGGGAGCACCTTCCAGCGCTATCTTACCAGAAGGGCTGGAGACAGCTCCTGGAAGATATGAGCCCCTGACAGCACTTGAGCTGGAAGGCAGGCAAAAAGAACTGATAGTTTGCAAAGCAAAGTCAATGGCCCTTATTGGTCAGGGAACTTTGGGTATGGGTCAGCTCAAGTTAAGACAACAAAGAACTTTACCATCTTCAGAGTTGCTTCCTTCTGCATTAGAGCCGGGAATCTCATTTGTAGACCTGCTAATCACTGAATACAGTCTGTCTGACCAGGAACCTAACCAAAGCACACCGGAAACTGCATAACCTATTCAACAATGCTGAGCACAGTGGCACTTAAACAGAGAGCACAGGCCATGCCTTCCCCCATATGCAAACAAAACTGGTGGTCTCACCTGACATTCAGTACATACTTGAGCCTAATTTGGGCCCACAAACAGTGAGCTGTACAGGCCCTGGGTCTCATCCTGCTACCCTACCAGAGCAGGGAAGCTTAATTCTTAGTCCCAGCTACTACTGCATATAGTACCTAGACTTGACCACAGAGTAAGCCTGACCAGAGAATCTAGGCAAATGTGGAGCACAACCTATAGCCACATTTGGACAGGGAACCAGGCCATAAATCCTATCTAACTGTTCTCATCAGAGGCATAGTCTCCCACTCCCTTCCTCAGAGCTTGAACAATTTCCTTTTTCAAAATAGACCCTAGTAGCAGATGCCACCTGCCCAAGGACATTGCCAGAAGATATACCTGAAACCCAACTGAACTGACTGGTGGAGAACTGTCTTTGCCAAAGCAAAAATGTAATGTCTGGAAGAGGAGCCCAAGTGCTCAAATGAGCAGATACCAATGTAAGAAATTAAGGATCATGAAAAATCAGGTAAGTATGATACCACCAAAGACAACTAATAAAGTTCCAATAACTGTCCCTAAAGGAATACAGATCTATGAACATACAGACAAATAATTCAGAATTTCCTTAAGGACATGTAGTTAACTACAAAAAAAATGAATAAAATTAAATGAAAATAGGAAAGCAATGTATGAACAAAATAAGAAGTTCAACAAGGAAATAGCAACCATCAGAAAACAAACAAACAGGGGCACTTGGGTGGCTCAGTTGGTTGAGCATCCGACTTTGGCTCAGGTCATGATCTCGCATTCATAGGTTCAAACCCCACATCAGGCTCTGTGCTGACAGCTCAGAGCCTACAGCCTGCTTCCGATTCTGTGTTTCCCTCTGTCTCTGCCCCTTCTCTGCTCGTGCTCTGTCTCTCTCTGTCTCAAAAAATAAAATAAAACGTTAAAAAGAATTAAGAAAACAAACAGACAGAAATTCTAGAGCTGAAAAATACAACTGAACTAAAGATTTTAAAAGAGTTTCAAAAGTAAACTCAGCCATGCAAAAGATCTTGGCAATCTGGAGAACAGGACATTGGAAATTCCCTAGAGGAGCAAAAAGAAAACAGAATGAAAAAAGAGTGAAAAATGCCTATAGGAATTATGGAACACAATGAAAAAAAAATACCTGCATTATAAAGATTCCAGAAGGAGAAGAATAAGAGAAATGTAGAGAAAGTATATTTAAAGCACTAATGCCTAAAACTCCCAAACCTAAGAAATTAAATGGACACTCAGATTCATGAAACTCAAAAACTGCCAAAAAGATCAAACACAAAACTACATTAACACACATTATAATTAAATTATCAAAAATCGAAGACAAAGAAAGCATTTTAAGAGCAGCAAGAGAACAGATGTTTCATACAAGGGAACTCCATAAGACTATGAGTGGATTTCTGAGCAGAAATTTTTCCGGTCAACAGAGAATGGGATGACCCATTCAAAATATTGAAAGAAAATAATTGGCAACTATAACCTGGTGAAACTGTCCTTCAGAAACAAAGGAGGGATAAGTACTTCCCTGAACAACAGCTGAAGTAGTTTATTGCTACCAGACCACACTTACAAAAAATGTTAAAGGAAGCTCTTTGAGTGGAAGTAAAAGAACACTAATTAACATCATAGAAACATAAAGAAGTAGTTGGTGGGAATGCAAACTGGTGCAGCCACCCTGGAAAACAATATGGAGTTTCTTAAAAAAATTAAAAATGGAACTATTCTACGATCCAGCCTTTGCACTACTGGGTATTTACCCAAAGAATAAAAAAAAATTCAAAGGAATAAATTCCCCTTATGTTTTTTGAAGCATTATTTGTAATAGCCATGATATGGAAACAGCCCAAGTGTCCATCAGTTGAATGTATAAAGAAGAAGTCTCTTGGGGCACCTGGGTGGCTCAGTCAGTTAAGTGTCTGACTTTGGCTCAGGTCATGATCTCGTGGTTCATGAGTTTGAGTCCAACGTGGGGCTGTCAGCTGTGCTGACAGCTCAGATCCTGGAGCTTGCTTCAGATTCTGTGTCTCCCTCTCTCTCTGCCCCTCTCCCACTAATGCTCCGTCTCTCTTTCTCTCAAAAATAAATAAGCATGAAAAAATTTAAAAAAAAAAGAAGTCTCTTCCTATACACAATGGGATATTATTCAGTCATAAAAAAGGACTTTTGCCATTTGCAACATGAATGGACCTACAGAGTATAATGCTTAGTGAAATGAGTCAGTCAGAGACAAATACCATAGTATTTCACTCATATGTGGAATTTAACAAACAAAACAAATGGGCAAAGGGAAAGAGAGAAAAAAAAACAAGAAACAGACTCTTAACTATGGAGAACAAACTGATGGTTACCAGAGGAGAGGTGGGTGGGAAGTTGGTTAAAATAGGTGATTGGGATTAAGCAGTGCACTTATACTAATGAGTACCAGGTGATTAAAATAAAAACAACAACAACAACAACAAAAAGGCAATGTAAATCTCACTGGTAATGGTAAATATATAGTCATAGTTACACTCTGCAATATGGTAACAGCTGTTCATAACTGACTTACAACTCTAGTTTAAAACTTTAAAAAATGCATAAAATAACCATAACTATAATAATCTAGTACTAGTTATGCAATATAAAAATATTTAAACTGTAATAGTAATAATCCAAAATGTGAAGGAGAAGAGAAATCATGGTCTAAGTTTACAAATTCTACTGAAGTTAAGTTGTTGTCAGTTTAAAATAGGTTTATAAGTTTGAGATATTTTATGCATACCTTATGGTAACCATAAGGAAAAATCCTGTGGTAATTACACAAAAGAATATAATAAAGAAGTCAAAGCATACTGATACCAAACGACATCAGCACACACACAACAAAGACATTAGGATAAGAAACAAGGAATAACATATCTATAAAACAAACAGAAAAAAATTATCAAAATGACAGGAGTAAGTCCCTACCTATCAATAGTTACTTTAAATGTAAATGGACTAAATTCTCCAATTAAAAGACTTGGAATAACTTAACAGTTTAAAAGCCAAGATCCAACAACATGCTGCCTAAAAGAGATTCACTTTAACCTTAAAGACATACATAGACTGAAATTGAAGGGATAGAAAAATCCTTTTCAAGCAAATAGTGACCAAAAAAGCAAAGGTATCTATATTTATATCAGACAAAATAGAGTTTAAAAAGGGTAAAAAGACACAAGGAATATCATTATATAATAATAAAGAGGTTAAAACATGAAGATGATATAATAATTTTAAGTATTTATGCAACCTTGGACTACCTAAATATATAAAACAAAAAACTAATGCAGTTAAAAGGAGAAATAAACAGTAATACAAAAATAATTGCAGACTTTAAAATCCCATTCTCAACAATGGATATATCATCTAGACAGAGAATCAATAATAAAACCGTGGAATTGAACAACACTATAGCCCAAATGGACATATAGAAAACATGCTATCAAACAACAGCAAAATAAACATTCTTCACAAGTACGTATGAAATGTTTTCTAGAACAGAACATGCGTTAGGCCACAAAACAAAGTCTTAGCAAATTCAAGAGATTGAATCATACTGAGTGTCTTCTCTGACCACAACAGCATGAAACAAGAAATCAATAACAAGAAGAAATGTGGAAAATTCCCAAACATACGTAATCAATGGCGAAAAACTGAAAGCTTTCTTCTAAATTGGGAGTAACATAACGATGTCCACTCTCATCATTTTATTCAACATAGGACTGGAAGTCCTAGCTACAGCAAACTGACAACAAAAGAAAAGAAATAAAAGGCATCCAAGTTGGTAAGGAAGTGTAAAACTTTCACTATTTGCAGGTCACACGATACTATACATAGAAAACCCTGAAGACTCCACCAAAAAACTATTAGCACTAATAAATGAAATCAGCAAAATCACAGGATATGACATCAATATACAGAAATCCATTGCATTTATATACACTAATAATGAAATAGCAGAAAAAGAAATTAAGAAACAAATCTCACTTACAATTGCATCAAAAATAATAAACTACCTAGGAATAAACTGAACCAAAGAGATGAAAGACATGTACTCTAAAAACTATAAAACACTGATGAAAGAAACTACAGATGATACAAATTAAAACACATTCCATGCTCATGGATTGGAAGAGCAAATATTCTTAAAATGTTCATACTAACTAAAACAATTCACAGATTTAATGCAACCCCTACCAAAATACCAACCGTTCTGTATTTTTCATGGAACTAGAACAGAAAATTCTAAAATTTGTATGAAACCACTGGAGGCTCCAAAAACCAAAAGAAATCTTGAAAAAGAATAACAAAACTGGAAATATCACAATCCCAGACATCAAAAAATACTACAAAGCTGTAATAATCAGAACAGTATGGTGCTGGCACAAAAATAGGCATATAGAACAATGAACTAGAATAGAAAGCTCAGAAATAAACCCATGATTATACGGTCAGTTAATCTTCTGTAAAAGTGGCAAGAATAAGCAATGGGTAAAAGACAGTCTCTTCAATAAATGGTGTTGGGAAAACTGGACAGCTACATGCAAAAGAATGAAACCATAACCCTTTTTCACACCATACACAAAAATTCACTCAAAATGGATTAAAGGCCTAAATGTGAGACCAGAAACCATAAAAAATAGAGCACAGGCAGTAATTTGTCTGACATTGGCCATAGCAGCACTTCTCTATATGCGTCTCCTGAGGCAAGGAAACAAAAGCAAAATAAACTATTGAGACGACATTAAAGCTAAAGGCTTCTACACAGCAAAGGAAACCATCAACAAAACTGAAAGACAACCTACTGATTGAGACAAGCTATTTGCAAATGACATTTCTGATAAAGCATTTTGTATGTAGCCGTATATACATATATATATATACACATACATATATATCCTAAATATATAATATAGATATCCTAGATATATAATATAGATATCCTAAATATATAATAAATATACAAATATATCTCCTAAACATATAATAGATACATATATCTATATTTATGACAAATACTGGTGTAGATGCGGAGAAAATGGAACCCTTGTGTATTGTTAGTAGGATTGTAAATTAGTACAGCCACTACAGAAAAAAGTATATAAGACCCTCAAAAAATCAAAAATAAAACTACCATATGATCCAACAATTCGATTTCTAGAAGTATATCCAAAGGAAATAAAAACACTAACTTAGTATCCAAAATATATAAAGAAATCTGCACCCAGAAATTCTAAGCAGTATTATCATGTATAACAGCCAAGACATAAAAGCAACCTAAATGTCCACTGATGGATGAATGGATAAAGTTATGAGATACACACACACACACACATCACACAGACACACAGACACACACACACACACACACACACACACACACACACAATGGAAAATAAGCTATTAAAAAAAAACAAAACAGGAAGATTCTACCATAGATGAACCTTAAAAGCATTATACTAAGTTAAGTAAGTCATAAGAAAGAAAGACAAATACTGTATGATCTCTGATCTAAAACCAAAATGAAACAAACAAACAAAGGACTCATAGGAAGAAATAAAAGTATGGTTACCAGATCTGAAGGATGGGAGGATGGGCAATTGGAGGAAGGTAGTCTAAAAGTACAAACTTCGAGTTGTAAATAAGTACCAGGGATATAACATATAACATAATAAATATAGCCAACATTCTGTGATATATAGTAAAGTTAAGACAGTGAATCCTAAGGGTTCTCACCATAAGGAATTTTGTTTTTCTTTTTTTTTTTTTAATTGTACCTATGAGAATGTGGATGTTAGCTCGGTAGTAATCATTTCACTACATACATAAATCAAGGCATCATGCTGCATGCCTTAAACTTGTAGAGTGATGCAGTGATGTATGCCAATTATATCTCAATACAATTGGAAAAAATTAAATTGTAATACTTTGCCAAAGTACAGCACTTAATATTTTCAGTAAATTTCTACCCGTCACCATATCCTATTTTCCTCTTCCTTTTATGTAAGTTGACTTATAATTCATACACAATAAAGTAAGTCAATCTCAAATGTACAGTTCAATGACTTTCCCCCTCTCAAATTTATACAAATAGAATCATACAATATGTATTTGACTTCTTTGCTGAGCATAATAGCTATTGTGTAGTAGCATATGCATGTATGACTATACTACATTACAGTTACTTATTCTCCTGAGAAAATCTTTTGCTTCGGATCTTTTGGTTATTAGGAATGAGACTTCCGTATTTATCCTCATAGAAGTCTCCTGTAGAGTGCATGCTTATGCTTTCTTTTCTCATTTCATTCCTGAGTCAAAGAATATGCTATTTTTAACTTTCAAAAGCTGCTAAAATATTTTCCATAGTAGTTTTGCCATTTCACAATCTCAGGACATCATGGGAGTGAGATCCAATTGCTCCATATTTTGGCAATCCTTGCATCTTTACTATTGCCTCTTTTTCTTTTAAATTTTAACCACTGTTGTGGGTATGTAGTAATAATACATACCGTCTTTGGTGAATGTCTGTTGAAACTTCGATATTTTCAAACTTGGGTTGTCTTTTTATTATTGAATTTAAAGTGCCCTTTATACATTTTAGATATGTTTTTTATCCAAAAATTGTTGCAAACATGGTCTTCCAACATGTGCTTCATTTTTCTTTAAATGCCATCTGAAATTTCAAAATTTTTAAGAAGTCCTCTTTAACTATTTTTCTTTTATGATTACTATACTATTTAATGTTGTAAGAAATTGTGCCTAACCCAAGATAACATAGATGATGTACTATGCTTTCTTTCAAGTTTTTAAAGTTTTAATTTTTACATTTGGGTCCATGATCCATTTCATGTTAATCTTTTTAATTAATTTATTTTTGTCTGAGATTGAGATTGAGTTTTTAACTCCTACTGTAAAATCTAGTTGTTGCAAGCCATATGTTGAAAGATTTCCATTTCTCCCATTTTACTAAATTGGCAGTTTGAATGAAATAAATTGATTATATACATACATACATATACATATATATGCTCAATATATACCCAATACATATAATAAACATATATACTCAATGTATAAAAAATATATATGTATTTCTGGACACTGTTCTGTAGAAATATTTTTTTAGCTATAGACCAATGCAACTCTATTTTGATTAATGCAACTTTATAATTATTCTTGAAATATTGTAGTGAATACTCTCTAACGTTGTTTCACTATTTCAAGATTTTCTTTAAGTATTTTATACCCCTATAAAATTTTGGAACCACCTTGTCAAATTCTACTAAAAAAAAAGGATGTTAGAAATTTTAATTAGGATTTCAATAAATCCATAGATCAATTTTAGAAGAATTGACAGCAATATACTGAATGTTCTGCTGTATGAATATATTTTATACCTTTATGTCCTCTCTTGAAAAATTGGTGTGTTAGGAAATTATTAAAATCCCTGTGGAAAAATAACTTGAAAATATCTAATAAGTGAAAAATATACACACCCTATTGCCTAGCAGATAAATTCCTTGGAATATACCTATAACATATGTGTCATATGTTCCCCCAAAAGCTTAGAAAGTTTTTGTCGCATTAGACATATAACCTACAAAAGAGAACAGCTTAATTTATATTAACAATAAAATGTACAATTTAGCTTTTAGTATATTCTTAAAATATAATATTATATACCAATAAACATGAATGAATTTACAACTCCATCCAAGAGCACAGTTAAGTCTTCCAAACATACTATGGAGTGAAAGAGGTCACTTATTAAGGAATACATACTTAAAATAATGGAACTGTAGAAGTTCAAAAATAGGCAAAAAAGTGACCTTTGGTTTTCAGTCAAAATTATGTTACCTATTGAGAGAATCAAGGAGACATGGGTGTTCTGGTATTGATAACATTTTAGTTTCTGAGTTAGTTAGTAGTGGTTAATAAATGGGTTAACTTTGTGATAATCCAGTTACAAATCATAAAAGTGTTTATTTGTGGCCTACATCAATATAAATATTTGCTTTAAAGAGAAAAAAAATAAGTTTTAAAAAATCTGTCCATTCTGGTTATCTGTTCAATCCTGGAGAAGAGCATTCTCAGCTCCTAGTCACATCTGGCTCTACTCTTGCACACCTCCCAAACCCCGAATTTGAGCTTTGTTTTCCTCAACACTTTAAAAAAGACTTGAAACTCAGAAATGTCTTTTGCACAAATTTTTGATATTGGGTTTTCACAGCTTTGTGGAAATAAGATTGGATTACATTTATTATATAAAGAGTTCTTAGCAAATCATACAGGCTGTATAGATTATTCATGGGGAAGGGGTTATTTGAGTTTTTAGATTTTTGCTGTTTTCGATCTCTTCCTTATGCTTGTTTTCAAAAATTCATGTATATATCATACATTTATTTTTTTTTCTCTTCCTATGCATAGTTTTCTCAGTCTCAAATTTATTTCTCTTTCTGCTTGCATTTTCCCCTTCTTCGGGATTATCTTTCTTGAAATTACTGAGCTATTTCTTGTCTTTCATATACAAAGATCCCACCACTTCATAAATCTATCATTCTTTTTTTAATGTTTATTTATTGTTTATTTATTTATTTGGGGGGGGGAGAGAGAGAGAGAGAGAAAACACAAGTAGGGGAGGGGCAGAGAAAGAGAGGGAGTCCGAGAATCCGAAGCAGGCTCCTCACTGTCAGTGAAGAGCCCAACATGGGCTTGAACTCACAAACCAGATCATGACTGGAGCCGAAGTCAGATGCTTTACAGACTGAACCACCCAGGCATCCCCTAAATCTATCATTCTTAATACTAAGATCAAAATTTCTAATTTACTTCCTCTATTTCTCTCATTCTTTTTTTTTTTTTTTTTAATTTTTTTTTCAATGTTTTTTATTTATTTTTTGGGACAGAGAGAGACAGAGCATGAACGGGGGAGGGGCAGAGAGAGAGGGAGACACAGAATGGGAAACAGGCTCCAGGCTCCGAGCCATCAGCCCAGAGCCTGACGCGGGGCTCGAACTCACGGACCGCGAGATCGTGACCTGGCTGAAGTCGGGCGCTTAACCGACTGCGCCACCCAGGCGCCCTCATTCTTTTTTTTTTTTTAATATTTTTTTTAACGTTTATTTACTTTTGAGACAGAGAGAGACAGAGCATGAATAGGGGAGGGGCAGAGAGAGAGGGAGACACAGAATCCGAAACAGGCTCCAGGCTCTGCGCGGTCAGCACAGAGCCCAACTCGGGGCTCGAACTCACGGACCGCGAGATCATGACCTGAGCCGAAGTCGGCCGCCCAACCGACTGAGCCACCCAGGCGCCCCTTTCTCTCATTCTTAAAATTCACTTTCTTTTCCTGGATCCTGTTATCTGCTAATTAACCATCCATTATGCAGAATCTTATTTCTAGCAATCCTAATTTCCTTCTGCTTAGTAAACTCTGGTACATGGAAAAGAAACTGTTTTGTTAGGACTTCCAAATATGCATGAAAATCTCCTGTCACATACATACTTGCATCAAGCTGTGCTGGTAATATGGCTGTTTTCACTTCACTTCTAGGGAATATCTCAATATTCCATCCTGAGTTACTAGGAACTACAAGCCTACAAATTATCACTTTCTTTCTCATGAATTCCAAAATATTAAACCTTCACACTCTGAAATATGATATCATCCTAGCTATCTTATTTTTATAGGTTTAATAATATGTATACTTGTTTTTGTTTTACTTGTCACTGAATTATATTTCTAGATGAACTTCATGGTATTTTTTCCATGCCTTAATAGAAATTCTTCTTTATTTACTCAAATATCAGTTATCACACACACACACACACACACACACACACACAATGGAAACTGTGTTCTTGTTTTTCTTTATTATTGTTTCTCATGTTCAGATTGTTGTTTTTTTATACACAGAACTTAATCACTGTTTTTATATTGTATGTTAATTATCACCTACCTTTTTGAACGTGTATGGTTATACAAGCAGTAATTCACCCCTGACATATTTGTTATATGACTCACTCAATTCTGATTTTTGCTTATGACTGATAGTTTTATTGTACTCTGCAAGTTTATGACTTTAATAAATGGATCTCCAGTTATTTTCTCTCTCATTTCTGTCTGATGTATTTTCATCTCTCATTTCACATCCTTCATCCCTTAAAATATCACTGTTATTGTATTCTTCCTCTTTTCTGCCACTTTCTCCTTTCTCTGAATTTTAGAACAGAAAATAGTTTTAGCTGATTTCTTGCTTTTGCTTTTTAAAAACCCAATACTTCCAGCAGTGAACTTGGTCTATTTGTATTCTTTGTTGTCATTTTTCTCCTCTCCTTGATTTATCTCCTGCTGAGTAGGCTCCTATTATCATTTATATACAATTGTTCTTAGATATGTTCTCTCTTATTTTAAACATTTATCTCAATATGTCATTTCCATATTTTCAGTATTATCTAAACATATTACCTGAATTATTATTTGTAGGCAGTGAGTGCAGAATTCAAATCCTGCCTCTTATGTAAACTAAAACTACTCAATCTTTAATAAATTTTTTTTGGCATCTTAATTGTGTTCTCTTAAAGAGTGAGATAATAACATCACTTTCATAAGTTGATGACAGGAGATGAGGATTAAATATTTTAACATATACTAAATGCTTAGCACAGTATCTAGCATTATTCAGAACTTCAAAAATACTAGTTTTCTTTATTGGTAATATTTTAACTCAATCATTTTATGTTTAAATAAAGACTTAGGCATAGAAGATTAAAGAACTTATTTAACATTCTTGGAAGGGATAATGGGTATAAAATTATCTATATAATTTTACTTTAAAAAAAAATTACTGTTTATTCATTTTTGAGAGACAGAGACAGAGCACAAATGACGGAGGGGCAGAGAGAGAGAAAAAGACACAGAATCTGAGGCAGGCTCCAGGCTCTGAGTTGTCAGCACAGAGCCCAACGTGGGACTCGAACCCACAAACTGCGAGATCATGACCTGAACCGAAGTCAGATGCCCAACTGACTGAGCCACCCAGGTTCTCCTCACATAATTTTACTTTTCAAATCTATTTTATAATTGTTTAATTATTTTTAATTTTGTTAAATCTATTTTGAGAGAGACAGAGACAGTGCAAGTGGGGAGGGGGAGAGAGAGATGGAGAGAAGGAGAATCACAAGCAGGCTCCACACTCTCAGTGCAGAGCCCAATGTGGGACTCAAACCCATGAAGCCATGAGATCATGACTTGAGCCAAAACCAAGAGTTGGCCGCTTAACCAACTGAGACACTCAGGTGTCATGATATAATTGTTTAATTATTATTGAAATAACACATACATGTACTACTTTAAAATTAAAATGTTCAAAAAAGTGATTGATGAAAAGTAAAAATAATTCTTTATTCTATCCTGATTCCCTTCATGACAGCAATAACTCTTCAGTTTCTTTTGTATCTCATCAGAAATACTCCATGTGTACAAAAATATTTATAGTGTTCACTTCTGTGTCTCATGTAACTAATTATATACACAACAGTATATGCTCTATCTTATATATTATTTACACATGTGTGTATGTATTACCTATGTTAATATATTTGACAGCTCTGCTTTTCGGAATGTAGGGGCACATATTTCCAAATAATCCTATTGACATACCTTGAAAACCCACTGTTGAAATGTGGCTCAGGAGTCAAGATATAGTCTTAGACTCTATTAACATTTTCATATGTATATTTTTTAGAAGATTTTGAGAAGAAAGTTTCATTTAAACCATATTAGTAAATATTTACAGTAAGTGGTAAACATAAGATAAAAAATAAGGCATGTTGCACAAATAATCGAGCAAAATACTTATTTTCACAAGAAATAATATAAAATTATACACAGAAGTATGCCCTGATAAACACCACATAAAAAAAACTAAAAAGTAACAGATTTCAGAAAATACATTACTTCAATTCTACTTTCACCAGTGCTTATAAATGTCATGCAAACTGCTCCCAATACCACTTTTTGTAATAGTAAATCTAGCAATTGCTTGAATCTACAGCAAACTACGGAAATAAAGCGTAATATATTTGTATTATAGGCACCATAGAACCATTAGAAGATTGAAATAGATCTTATATACTGAAAAAGAAAGGGATACCAAGAGAAGAAGATACCACTTTTGGAAAAGAAAAGAAAGTAGGTAGATAGATACAGATATACAATAAGCAATGTATAATAATACACACCTATATCTGAATGCATTTATAGAAAAATATTGAAAAGACTACACCTTCAAACCATCAGCATTTGCCATCTGAGGAAAATGGGAAGTGGGTTTGGGAGTGTGAGATATCATCAATTTTAATTTATGTACTACTTATGATTTTATGACGATTATAACTTCTATAAGAAACCATATTTTGAGCTTTTTCTCATACTAGTTCATATCCTCTTTTCATGCTATTAAATATCATTATTAAGTTTATAGCTCTTTTCTGTTGTGTAAAATTTCTCAACATGAAAGTTTCCATTTTGAAGCCCCATTTTCCTCTAACTAATGAACTCTTGAACTGGGCCAGAAGCAGCAATTGTTTTACAAGCAGTTGCTCATAAAATTCAATAGAACAACTGGCATTTGCACCATAAAACTGTTGGTATGAACTTTATGAAGACAGAATAACTAATGCATATCAAGAATAGTTTTGTTTGATAGCATCAATTAACGACTGGATTTTTTCTCTACTTTATCTAAATCACATCATTACCCTTCTTCCTCCTTCTCATACCCTTTGCTTTCCCCCACAGTTTTCTGGTTGCTATCAGAATCTGTGCTGCCCAAATTGCAATTTTTTGATCCCAAATACATACTCACCTGCCTCTCATTGTGGCTCTTAATGTTTCAGGCTGACACTGTGTAATGACATTTTCACCTTTTTTCCTCACTCTTCAAACATCCTTCAACCCTTATCATGTTCAAGTACAAAATTTGAGCTGATAATTACCTTATATTTCACCATGAAAATAGAAACTATCAGATAGAAACATTTCAGGCTTCTTAAGGCTAA
This sequence comes from Neofelis nebulosa, assembly GCF_028018385.1. Lineage (NCBI taxonomy): Eukaryota > Metazoa > Chordata > Mammalia > Carnivora > Felidae > Neofelis > Neofelis nebulosa. The sequence goes on along the minus strand of NC_080784.1, from coordinate 66,977,256 downwards.
GTCTATTAACATACTAATACTAATATCAGCTGTTTTTTTTTCTTTCTTCTTTACTATTTCTGTATGTTTTCAATGATCAGTCCCTCCAGGTAAGCTGAATTCTCTCTCGCCTTATCAAGAATTTATAGCTCCATTACCCTTTCTTGATTCTTTATCAAATATCTCATCCTCTTAAAGACAACTTATTTCAGCACAGAAAAATATGAAATTAGTGCACTACTTTAAAAATTGGAAAGAGAAGTCTGCTTCAAAGTCCAATAATATTACTAGAACATTTCTTGATGTTTTACTCTTTAGAATCAGCTTTCTTGGATAGATACTGCACCTTTTCAACATGACATGAATCTTCTTCATGGAAAAATTTTAACTATCTCTAAAAAATAGCTGGTTAAGGATGTAGCTGTCTCTCTACCTTCCTCACTCTCTCACACAAACTCTTTCCCTTGTCACTCTCTCATGTCTTCATATAAATGTTATGCCAATTCTTTCTCCTATACATATTTAAAAGAATTGGATTTTTCTAGGCCACAGCTATTCACAAGAGTTTCCTGTTTAGGGAATAATGGGCCAGACAAGCCTTCATGCCAAGCTCCAGTTTTTCCATGTCAGGGTCTGTCCCTCTGTTGTCACACTGATATATTCTTTCACTAATATGGCTTATCTGAAAGGCCATACCACTTATGCCTCTAGAATTCTCCAGATGTACAAAGTGTTCTATTGCCAGCTATGAGCATCTTCAGTTCCTTCAAAAGGCAGTGCCAAGTGACAAAGCCCTCGCCTTCCAAAGTAATAAATATATTTTCTTCCAGATAGTGTATTATTTGCTGGGTTTGTTGTTGTTGTTGTTACTTGTTTGTTTTTATTTTGTTTTTTCCTCCTCTGAACTTCCCTAAGTACTTTTGTACTTTCTCTCTTCAGATTCTACAGTTTTCATACATTATTTAATCTTAGCCCTAACCATAGTAATTTCCATTCAGAGTGCTTTCCTTTTAGAGAAAACAGTTTCAAAGATCTGACATCATTAGACCCCTGTATGTGGCCATGCTTTTTTTTCCTATGTTATTGCAAGATCTTGTGGGACTTAATGCATCCACTGATTATCTGAATTGCTTTGGGGAATACTTACATTGTAACATAAATATAAATTGCAATTTGAGGTCGCCTCAGACTCTCAGTTTTTCTAAGAAAAAAATATATGGTTTCTTTATGTTTCTTTATTGTTTCCAGGGGGTTAAAAGTGACTCAGAACTCATTGGCTACTATGTTTCCACTGGTAATGCATTAATAAATATTTGAACACAATTCTGCATGAGGATTTATAAATTTATTAATTTTTGCAGAAAACTGTTTTTCCACCTAGAGAATGAGCTAAGACTGACAAGTTTCTAGGTCAGTTTTTGCTTTTGTTTTTTTTTAATGATGGATTATTTCTGTTCTTTCTTTATATTCAGTGTCCTAGTTTTGTTTTGTTTTGTTTTGTTTTCTGAGTTTTTAGTTCCAACCCTTTTCTTTCAATAGATCAAGGTAATGAACCCTGTCTCTAGTATTCATTAAAATAAAAATTGCTTAGATATACAGCCTAGTCTCTAGGACAACTATAATTTTCACAATGGTAAATCACTCTGCCTTTCAACTCTTCCTTTATTTTTGACCCCTAATGATAAATGAGGTCTCTAACTTTCTTCAAGTTTATTATTTTTTTAATTGAGGTATAACCGACATGTAACATGAGATTAGTTTCTTGATATTACCCGAATGACAGTCTCCAAATCCTTTCTAGCTATTTCAATCTGTATTCAATCTCAATCACTGGGAAAGTAACACTGTATTTTTCACAATCATTAATGACCTCCATTTATCAAATGCATAAACTTAAAATCTCTCCCATCTTCATAACTGTAACTCTCCTCTATTGTGGCATTTGTGGGAAAACAAACAAACAAACAAAAAACCCTTAAGATTTTCCTAATACATTTGATGATCCATCTCAGTTTCATTAGGGTTAGGAGGTAAACCTCTTTATTTTTTCTCTGTATACTGTCTTTGAAGGTAATCACTTCATTTTCTTTGATTTAAATATATATATATATATATATATATATATATATATATACTCATTTTAATACATATGCCATATTTTCTAAGATTCCTAGGAATAATATACATATTATATAGTAGGAAAATGGCATTTTAATAATGAATTTTTAAAGTCAATAAATTCCATTTTTATATCCTACATGTACATTTGCACCTTTAGTATGAGAACCTATAAAATATATAACTTACATTAAGTCTTCAGAATTTATTATATGTTTCTTATTGTCTGAAAACAACAAATAAATAATCCAGTATGGCAGTCTACCTACCATAAGTATCAGAAAATGTATGAGCAATTCTGTTGCTTCAGTGTTTTATCTGTTAAACTTGGGTCTCAGCTGAGAGTATCTATACTTCTCCTTTTGCCATTCTGTTTCATTTATAAATGAGTAAACTTGGCCTTCTATGTCTAACACAATCTTAGATGTTTTTAAATAGGAAAGGGAAATTTTGAACTCATAAGTAAAAACAGTACTAGTTAACATCTATCTGTGCCCCTAATAAGTACTATAAGTACTTACTAAATATCTCAAAATATCTCAAACTAATATATTTAAGTATATATAAATACATTTGAAATACAAATCAATTTTATAAAGGTAACAATGTTTTACAAGTTGTTTAAAGGTTATGTATGAGTGTGATAAAATAAAACCCAGTAATTTAGTTAAGTAAATTTACCTAATTTCATTTACTTAAGTTCATATTTACTTAAGTTCATGTAAGTGACTTAGCTTAGCTAACTGCTGTAATGTATCTATCTGACACTTCCCCAAACTCAGCAGTCATGTAAGTATTTAAACAGAAGAAAGTCAAAGTGTTACAATCTCAAGCCCTAGAATTTACCCACACATTACATCATTGCCAGGACCCTTGAATCACAATCAGTTTCTCATGAGAAAGAAAGTCTACAAAAGTACTTTCAGGGGTTACCTAAGCTCCAAAACAGCAAATTTAAAAGGGAGTTGTTAAAAAAAAAAACAATTTTTTCAACAACAACAAAAATCCCAGAAGACAGGCAGAATTACACTAATTACTAGAATAATATGCCACCGTCTTTCTTGCCCTGTTTGCATCCATCGTGCTCCACTTTCCATTTAAATTTAGGCAGGTGTATTGAACATGAATCACAGTCAGCAAACTCAGGTAGACAAGATATACAGTGTTATTTTTTATAACTCAACTTGATTTCTGACCATGAGTTTACATTCTCCAAGGCTGACAGAAAAAATAAAAAGTCAACTTTTACTAGATTTATGCTTCCTTGCTTCTGGGATTTTGCCACCCTTATGGTGTCCTTTGCAATTTCAACTCTTAAACAGTAGTGACGGCACTAGGTTGCTAATCTTCATTTTTATTTTTATGCATTTATCTTTTCTGGTTCAATTGTTCTCTAATGCTTTTGTCCCATCCTTCAGACACAGAATCTTCATCATGTAATTTTGCATACGGTCATATATGCCTGAGCACAACACAGTTATTTGTCACCAGTGTCATGCTGCCTGAATGGCAATTTGAAAAATTATCAAGAGGAAAAGAAAAATAATACAAAATAATATCCAGCCATACATATTAGTATCTTGCTCACAATACTTATATACAATCTAACTAAAATGCTTGAAAATATTAAAAATAGGTGGATACCCAAATGAAATGTCTAGCATATTCTGCAAACTCTACTCCCATTCAGCTGCCCATTTTAACCAAAATGGGCTCTAAAAAGTGGCTTCCACGTTGTCTTTACTTTTACATACTGAACTGATTTCTTAAAATATTTTAATGAAAATTACACATGCATATATTTAAAAAATCAAATAAGCACAAAAGTTGTGTACATGGTGAAAGGCAACAGAACTCCTTGTTTTTCTCACACTGACCCCAATCGCTCCTTTCCTGATGCAATATTTCTTGATCTCTTTGTTTTTTCTGGTAGTGTGCCCAATCTCTAACATTTGTATGCAGTTCTTTGATGGATTTAGTACTCCATACCACTCTTCTCCTCTCCTCCCTTCCTGTCAATACATTCATATCATTCCTATCATTTATTTCAATGGATACAGCCTGTGCTATTGGATGCAGAGTCTGTCTGCCATGTGTTCTACAGGCTCATGCGGGGGGCAGGGGGGACTTGGAGGTATCAGATGATACCCACAAATAAGCAACCAATTTTTTTCCCATTACTCATTTGTCTTTTTCAGTGCACCCAACATTTAAGTCCTGAGCTTCTCTATGGTTCGATGAAGATTAGTTCCCTTATGTAAACATAAGGCCTTTTCCTCATATGATGTAGGCTATGGCTTCCTCTTCCCTGTTTGTTTGTTTGTTTGTTTGTTTTATCCAGTTTATTTTTCTAGAATCTTTACTTTCTTACACACATTCCTCCTTCTCTTCTTTTTCCAAAAATCTTTATATTCCTGACACATTCTCTCTCATTCTTTCATTTTGCTCCTTATTATGGGCATTAACAAAACAAGATATAAAAACAACTAACACAAACAAAAATACAGCACACAAAACTTTTATAATCATAATTTTAGTCAGTTATCTAGAAAAAGATACTAAAAGATTTTTGATTAATGTACCTCTTGAATAGCCATAACTCTAAACGTGTCTTTAGCCAACTCCATTACATTTTGTATGCCTTCCCCGCATCATACTACAAAAATGTTGCCATTTTAGATGGCTTAAAAGATAAGAATCCTTTATGATTTTATAATTATATCTCTATTGCTATATGTTTCATAATGATTTAACACAGAGTTTTATGGTCCAATATCAATTAAAACTACCATCCAGAAACAAATACAAAAAGGAAAAAAATTACAATGAAAAGCAATTCTCATTTTGGAAAAAAAATAAAATAAATTTTAAAAAATCACATATATAGTTACAACTTCTAGCCTAGGATATATAATTCAAGTGGTATTACGCTTCATATCCTTCTAGAATAACACCTAGAGGCATGCTGATTATTTCTACCTTTTCCACAGAAGTGTGGGTTTGGACTGCACGTTTTCTGTTTTTAAGTAGGGACATTTCACATCCACACTTAAGATTTCTCTTGGAAAATAAGAAGCTCTGAAGATTCTGCTTTTCCCCTTCAATACTGATCACAATACACTGGAGTTCAGTAAGTATAGCCTAGATAAGGTTGCCATAGTTCCCACATCTACTTTTCAACTCAGCTTTCAAAGGGTTGCACTTACATGTTAGAGTCAGTTCCTACAGTCTTTTAAAATCATTACACTCTGAAACACATGTATACATACACATATATGTGTGTGTGTGTGTATATATATATATATATATATATATGCATTTACATATATGTGGATGTGTGTGTATATTGTGTATGTATATTGTGCATGTAAATATACCACACACATATTAAAATAAAAAGAAAATATTGATTTGGTAATGCTGAATATATCCAAATATATTTATTGGCAATATTTCGATAGCCTAACCTTTTATCCATATTTCTCAATTAAGGATTAAGCTGCTGTTAAATGATGGGTACGAAGGAGCCCCACAAGTGGGTCAGTGATGTCTGAAATCCCAGCCTGATCCATAAAGTTGGAAACACTGTTTGCTGTCCTTCTGCTGAACAATATGGATGGGTTCACGTGCATACTCTCTCCCACAGTAGCTCTTCTAATATTACCATATAGAGAAGTACAAACATGCCCTACCAACTCATCAACCTCAGCTCACGTAGCTTCAGGGAAAATTAAAAATGCAGATCACCACAAAACTGATTTTGTGCTCCCTTGTAAACTGATTGGAAATGTCATATTGAAGTGAGTATAACAATTTAGACCCATGTATCCACTACTTAAGTTCCATTGCATAATTTTTTTTAATCTTGGTGGTTATTTTTCTCAGAATTTGAGAAAAGTCATTTACAAGATGTGTGTGAAATAAGTGTAGTGTGTTATAGCACTTTTAAATTAATTACGTAGAATGGAATAGAATATAAACCATCACAATACATTATATGGTTTCTTAGCAAGAACTGTGTACCTTGTAATAAATGGGTCATTATATAAAATGTATTTCTTACTGTACATTATAAAAAGTTTTTAATGTAAAAAAATGGCAGTAAAAAATGTAAGATCTCATTGTAGAAATCTATGTGTATAAAAGGTAAATACTTGAAAAAGAAAGCTCTTTTGGCTGTCAGAGCTGTTCTTTTCTCCTCTGATTGCAAAATGCCTTTAGACCCTCTAAATCTGGATACATATTACTTTTGATTTTTTTTCCTATTTTTCCTTCTTTCTTTAGAGTTTGTCACTCCAAAAGTAATTTAATTCTAAATATGACTAAATGTGCCTACATAATTCTGCAATCTTCCTTTTTTTAAAAAAAGGAGTTATTTTAAAATATCTTACATTAACTAACTTCCTAAAAATCTAATTAAGCACATGCCCAATTTAGAATTACCAGAAGGTATAATAAATAGAAATATATATAAGATTAGTCTTTTTGAATTCCTAGTTCGTCTTTTTGTAGACTTAGAATCTAATTCCTTCTGTGATGGGATCTCACGCTGCATTGTCTCTCCCATCTCAATCCTCACCATCAGATCTACTTCCAGAAATTTAAGCAGATTGGTAGCAACTAATATAAAGCAAGGCACTCAGTGGACACTCCATAAATATTTGCTGATGATTATAACTTTGTTTTGAACAGACTGCTCAGATAATTGTTTTAAATCTCTTGTGACAATTTAGTTACACTGTGTGGAATCTGGCATATCAATTAGAAACACCCTACCCAAATTGCATACAGACAAATAATGTTTCCATCAAATTAATTTAGATCCTTTTATAACAGACCATCACAATATTTTGAAAATGAAAATGAACCTAGTACTAAAGATAAAAATATTGAAATATATCATCACTAATTCAAACTGTGCCATAAACCCTTATTATGTTACATCTACATCTGGAGTATTTTAGGTTTGAGAATATTAAATCAAGAGATTCATGATTCCATCTGTCAAAAGTCTATAAACCCTACAAATGTCACCAACTCTGTTATTAAAAGTAGACTTCCAAAGCCCATCCATATTAACAAGGAGATAAATGAGTACACAATGTAAAGTCATATATAATTCAATTTTCCTTCAGAATATTTTGTTCTTTCTTTAAACATATGTACCATATATTTCTTAACTTTAAAATTCTCCCTGCACCTTCTGGAATTTGGGTAACAATATCTGCAACATTAGGGTTTCTTTTCTCTTCCAGAGTCATGCATTTACAATCTTTTTATCTTCTGAAAATCCAAAGAGAGGGGCGCCTGGATGGCTCAGTCAGGTAAGTATCTGACTTCCCCCTTAGGTCATGATCCTCTGGTTTGTGAGTTTGAGCCCCGTGTTGGGCTCTGTGCTGACAGCTCAGAGCCTGAGGCCCACTTCGGATTCTGTCTCCCTCTCTCTATGCTCACATTACTGTACCCCTGCTCGCACTCTGTCTCTCTCAAAAATAAAGATCTAAAAAAAAAAAAAAGAAAGAAAGAAAATCCAAAGATGCTACTCAAACAAATAAATGTAGCTGTACTTTTAAAAGTTAAACAAAATAACATTATAGAAATGTAATAAAATGTACATTAAGCCTGACTTTATCTAGACTTAGTGTAACTTGCTCTCCTGTTATTGTCAAACTTCCAAATACAGGATAATTTTATAATCCATTTTTGATGCATAAAGTTCTGTAGGTGCCATTAATTAATTACTTCTTTTTTTTAAGAATCCTCAAGGTGTCTCAACTACCTTACTCAAAAAATTCGAAGTAATTTCATGACTTTATTTTCCATCGCAATTGGTATTTTGTTGATAAATGACTGGAGGGCGAATCACCTCTGTGAAATATTTTTCCCGACAGAACAGACCTTCTCTAGAGGCCAAATTAATTCTGTTATCAAAGCAGCCCAGCCACTGAGCAGGACTATCTGTACACTGAAACCTCAGAGGCTCTGGGAGAGCCATCTCTGAAGTCTGGTCACACCGAATCATTCCTCATTCTGTCCTTAACACAAAGGAGTGCAGACCACATCTGCATGATCCACTGGAGTGCACTCAGAGCCAGAGAGAATGTTCTGCTTCAGGAACGAACTCAGTGACTACAGTACTGCACACACTGTAGCTACCAAAATACCCTTTAGCATATGAACTACATAGTCAGTGTTGATACACTGGTTGGGTGTATTTTTCCTCCATCTTCATATATATTTCATTCTGTTTTGCCTACATGAAAAATCTGAAAATGTTTACCTGAAAACGGGGAAAATCTTATCTTTACCTGAGGTTACCTCAATTTTAAAGTGTTCTTATTTAAATGCAGCTATTCCTCACTTTTTTCTTCATATTTTTTAAAAGAAAAACTACTAATTTCTACAGAATTGTAATCATTTTTAGTTCTATTTAAGAGAGTTAAAAATAAAATCAAGTTGGATATATCCCAATCATATTTTATTCCATTAGATAACATTGCAAACATCATCAAACTATTTTTTTTTTCACACTAAGATAATTTTATTTGTTCAAGGGCTCATATTGCAAGCACTAAACCAAGCATGGGCTTTGATTCTGTGAGCCCAGATTCACATATTTAGCAGGATAAAAGCAAACTGTGATCCATGTATATGGATGAAAAACTAAAGGCTCACGGTTAATCACATTGTAGTTTTAAATTTCTATAGCTTAGAAGCCAGAAGTCACAGGTCTTTTAGGTCTTTCTGGATGTCCCACAAAGTATCGGCACTTTTCTTGAGCTGAGCAACCTCATCATCCTTCAGCTTCTGGTTGATAACACTGGTTAATCCCCTAGCGTTCAGGATGCATGGAAGGCTCAGGAAGACTTCATTCTCAATCCCATACATTCCCTTCACCATTGTTGACACTGGATGAATCCTGGATAGATTTTTCAACATGGATTCAATGAGATCAGCCACACTTAATCCAATAGCCCAGTTGGTATATCCTTTTAGCTTGATGACTTCATAGGCACTTTCAACCACCATCTTGTGCACTTCCTTCCAATTTTCACTGTCATTGTCTGTTCCCATTTCCGGGTTCAGTTCCTGCAGAGAAACGCCTGCCACATTCACTCCACTCCAAACAGCCACACTTGAGTCGCCATGTTCTCCCAAAATCCATCCATGGCAGCTGCTGGGATGAATGCCAAGTTTTTCAGCCATAAGATAACGAAATCTAGCAGAATCCAGATTACACCCGCTTCCAATCACACGGTGTTTGGGCAGTCCACTTAGTTTCCAGGTAACGTATGTAAGAATATCCACTGGATTGGAGACCACAATTATGATACAATCAGGACTGTACTTGACTATCTGAGGAATAATGAATTTGAAGACGTTAACATTCCTCTGCACCAGGTTGAGCCGGCTCTCCCCCTCCTGCTGGCGGACTCCTGCGGTTACCACCACAATCTTAGAATTGGCAGTCACAGAGTAATCTTTATCTGCCACAATTTTAGGTGTCTGAAGAAATAAGCTCCCATGTTGCAGATCCATCATTTCTCCTTTGAGTTTATCTTCCAAAACATCCACAAGGGCAAGTTCATCAGCCAGAGACTTTCCCAGAATGCTGATGGCACATGCCATACCAACTTGTCCAACACCCACTACAGTGATCTTATTGTTTGGGACGGCTGCCTCTTCTTTTGCCACTGGTGCAATCAGTTTTTCCTTAAGATTTGCCATTGCGCCCAGAGAGAAACGGCTGTAAGGGTCGTGCGAAGAAGACACCGTCAGCGGCAAGCGTCTCCTCCGGCCCAGGATCTGCAAGGAGAGAGCATCATCAAACTATTTTGATCTCTTTTTGTGTATGTAGATATGTTCTGAATTTCTTGTTACTTTTCTTTTCCTCATAAAACCTTCAAAATCTATTTTTGTTTACTCTGCATTTTTATATTAGATGTTGAATTAATTTGTTTCATTGTCTTCTGGTTTGTTTTTCTTTTCTTTTCTTTTCTTTTTTTTAATGTTTATTTATTTTGAGAGAGAGTGTGTGCATCTGCAAGAGAGAAGGGCAGAGGGAGAGAGAAAGAATCCCAAGCAGGCTCCATGCTCAGCAAGGAGCCCAACGCGGGGCTAGATCTCACAAATATGAGGTCATGACCTAAGCTGAAATCAAGAGTCAGATGCTAAACCGACGGAGCCGCCCAATTTTTCTTCAACATAGGGGTAAAATCTAAGAATGGCACATTTTTTTAGTTTTTATTTAAATTCCAGGTAGTTAACATACATTGGAAAATGGTATAATTTTATTTATTTCATAAGGTACCAAGATAGGCAATATATCTCTACAGTCTCTCAAAAATAATAGAGTAAATTAAAGTGAAATGATATTCTCACAATGTATAGAACACAGAACTCTGTATACTCACAGAACTTTTTGGTTCTTTCTGAAGCATTCTTTCTCTCAGCAAATATTTACTAATGAGAGTGCAAACTGGTACAGCCACTGTGGAAAACAGTATGGAACTTCCTTAGAAAGTTAAAAATGGAACTACCCTATAATCCAGTAATTACACTACTGGATATTTACCAAAAAAATACAAAAGCACTAACTCAAAGGGACACATTTACCCTAATGTATGTTGCAGCATTATTTACAATATCCAAATTATGGAATCAACCTCAGTGTCCATCCACAGATGGATGGATAAGGAAGATTTATGTATATAATGGAATATTATTCAGCCATAAAAAAGAATGAAATCTTTCCATTTGCAGCAACATGGACAGAGCTACAGAGTATAATGCTAAGTGAAATAAGTCAGTCAGAGAAAGACGAATACAAAATGATTTCACTTGTGTGGAATTTAAGAAACAAAATACATTAGCAAAAAGAAAAAAAAAAAGGAGACAAACCAACTGACTCTTAACTATAGAGAGCAAACTGATGGTTACCAAAGGGGAGGTGGGTAGGGAGATGGGTGAAATAGGTGAAAAGAATTAAGAGTATACTTATCATGATGAGCACTAAATAATACATAGAATTGCTGAATTACTATACTGTACACCTGAAACTAATATAACACTGATGTTAACTATACCAAAATTAAAATGAAAAACTTAACAAAAAGTATTTACTACAGGTTTATCATATACAGCACAGTTGAAAGTGGTGGGTTCTTATAAAGATTACTCCAAAAACACATGAACATACTTCCTTTATACAATGAAATGACTTAAGCCAATTTTGATGCCTCAAATCAACAGTCATTGGACTAACTGGATTTGTGTTTCTCGATCTCAGTCTTCTCTCTAAAATGAAAAAGTTGACTTCAGCAGAAATTCTAAAATTCCTGTGTTTTGAACAAGTTAATGTTTTCTATTTCTATTATCAATATTGTCAACCCACGGTTTCTTTAATCTTGAGCTATATAACAATGATTAAACTCATCAAAATGATTTTTAAATCGAGAATCCCAAAACACAGTTTCAGTGCATATGTTTTTGTATTATGCATTTCTTATAGTAAAGCACTTTTACTATGATTGACAGTAAAATGCTTTCACCGAATGCTGTCAATTCTCCTTCAAATTTGTCTCTCAAATTCAGTCTATCCTCTCCATCCACCTGCCACTACCCAGGTCTGGGTCCTCATCATTTCTCTCTTGGACGATTACAATAATAGCCTCATAACTCTCTTTAACTGACACGCTATTTCTCCCTCACTCTAGTTCATTCTCCATATAGCTGTCAGAGTTATCTTTCTAAAAGTAAAATAGTTCATGCCACCCAGCTGCTAAAGAACTTTATTATATATAATATAAAATCCAAATTCTATATATTGGCACATTCTATCCTCAACCTACCTGCCCATTCTCATTTTATGCCAACACCTTTCACCTCCAACTGTATTACTCCTACCACAGTTAATCATCTTTGAATGTTCTGTTCATTCTAGCCTCAGAAACTCAGTGCCTCGTGGGTGCCTGACATATGGTAGATACTCAATAGCTATTTCTTATTGAATGAATGAGTAAATTTACTTTCACTTGGTGCATACATCATTTCACACTTTTTCATATTTTCAATTCAAGTAATTTTTTTTAAGTTCAGTTTAAATACCACATCTGCATTCTTCCTTAACTTCTCCAGAGAAAGTTGTTCTGTTTTTGTGTTTCCATAGCATTTCAGCATTTCAGTAATTTGTCTTCAATAACACTAGCTACAATATTTTTACCTGTTTATTTTTAAATTGGAAATTTCTATGGCAAGTATGATATCTAAGCACTAAGTGTGCTTAGATATGTAGTGCTTAGATATGTGTGCTTAGATATGGCATCCTCACAGGAGCATAGTAAAAACTCAGTAAATTTCATTAGATCAATAAAATACATAAAATGCCACAATAAATAGAAAATACATCTTTATTAAGTTGTAACTGACAATTTCCCAGTATCTATGAAAAAAAAACACGATGAATGATCATTTCAAAATCTTTCACTGAATCATTGAAATATTTAATTTAAACATAAAAATCCATAAAGACTAATCTATTATAAAGGACAAAATAGCATCAGTATCTATACGAGAAAAAATAAATCCATGTAAAGGGCACATATTAACATAATACAAAACTGATGATTCTGATAACCATATTGGCAAGCAGTTCCTGAATTTAAATTTTAAGATTATTTGAAGAAATTTAAAATATATTGGTGAAAACCTCACTATATTTATTTAAGTTTAAATTATAAATAACCATACAGTGAAATATTACTTTGATTAACAATACAATGTTATAAAGCAAAATATATACCTATTTTTGGTAGATAAGATTTAAAATTAAAGTATAGCAACACCGTAACTATAGATGACCTATAAAAGTTTACCAAAGTGGAAGTATATAAAAATTATTTGTGCTCAGGAATTTTGATATCTTGTGTTTAATAAAGGGTTGAGTAACAAATTCTCAATTTTAATATCTATGACCACTTAAAAAATTTTGCTGGTGGTTCAATATGTCACAAGTTCCTTTAAAATGTATGTTTAATCTACTTTTCAATCAGAAAAAAATTGTGTATCTTTTTTAAGTCATGGGTTTATCCAAAATGGAAAAAAAAAAAAAGCATTTTCACGAGAGCTCTGTTTATATGTTAGTATCAATAGTCGCTTAGCTTATGCTACTTGGGATCATAAAATCGTTAAGTGTCAGATTTCATCTTGTCAAAGCTATTTTTATACAGGTATGTTTCAATATAATAGACACTTATAGTTGTTTAAAAATCTACAAATATTAATCTTTCTAAAAATATTTTGAGATGATTTATAAATTATTTTCATATCAGAGATAAATATTTATTTGACTTTAAAGCCAAAATATTTTTTACATAGAAAACTGAAAAAATCTAAAAGTAGGAGCACTCTTTTCTTTCTGATTTTGGATGTATAGTTGGTGGGGGTTTTTTCGCATGTACCATTATCAAATTCAATAAATATTAATCAAAATAAAAAAGCAAAATTACAGTAGTTATATATTAATAAATCAAAGAAATCATTGGTAGAGCTATACTATATTCTACAAGGGTGACCTTCAAGTTGCTTCTAGTATAGAAGGTAAGATAAGAATTGCAATAAGGAATGATTAAACCAAATTTTAATAAGGATTCCAATGAGGAAGAGATTATATTTAATTGAAGAAAGAGGAAGAAATTCAGAATTAAGGGCAAATGAAAGTCCTATAAGGATAAACAAGATTTCTTATAATAGACATGGAGAAAGAGCTTATGTAACTATACACAGTAGGATTAATAAGAACATGGAATAAAAATGCCTTTTTTAAGTGTCTAAAACGATGTGGTTCATCTATGCAGTGACCAAGGAGATGAAAGTGAAAATATCAGTAAGACTATATATGTGAAAATAATGCATCTAGTTGTCTAATCAGATACGTCAAAAAGAAAAGACCTTCAGTTTCTTTCATTGTTCGCACAACAGTAAGTAGGGGGTCCATTAGTACTGGTTTAGTTTGGCAGTGAAGTATTGACACATTTGGAATTTCTATCGGTGCCTGGATTTCTATCACCACACATTCTCTAAATAAATTGTGCTCAGCAACAATTAGGTTGGATGGTATCATATCTTTTTTTTACCCCTCATCTCTTACCCTATTTAGTTCCTTTTAAAAATAGTATTAGAGGTATTATTAGTGACAGAGGAAAGAACTACTTAGTAAAGATGAAAAGAGTAACAGTAACAAAGTGGGAAGGAGGATCAAATCATCTTAGTTCCTTTCCCATGTTTGTCTTGAAAAGACTGAATAAAAGAAAAAAATGTGATAAGGCAAGTAATAAACAACAACAACAATAATAAGCATCAGTAATTTGTCATATGCCATCATCATCCACCACCCACCCACCCCCTGCCTTATTTTAAAAGGATAAGGAAGACCTCTCTAATAGATACAACTGTTGAAGTAAGGAATAAATGGCTTTACGAATTAGTGAGTTTTCTGTCTCTGGAAATGTCTGAACAGAAGCCCAATAACCATTTGGTAAGGACGATAAGAAAGGAATTCAAACTGGCCTCGTGTGTGAACTGGCCAGTTACAGACAGACCCACACTCTGAAGGGCCTATGATTAGTTTAATGTTCTTCAGTCATTGTCTTGAAATTCTTAAGTTTTTGATGAGAATCTCTACACTTTCTTTTAGCACTGAGCTTCACCAGTATATAGCCAGTGTTGAATATCAGACCAATAATTTGAATAGTAGATCCTTAATTTAGATTCTTCTGATACTGAAATTCTTTGATTCTATGTGCTTACTTTGGGAAACTAGGGTGAGAAACAATCTTTGAAAAATAATGTTGAGTGACACCTTGTGGGGACATGGGGGTTAGTAGGAAAAAATATGAAAAAAATTAAATCATTCTGTGCCTATCCAATCAATTATGATTAAACAGAGAAATATGACTTGGGTAAAAAAGGATAGTCTTAAATTCTTACATTAGAATTAAAGGAAAAAATGGGACAGTTGTGTAGGAAAATGGGCAGAATATCTAATTATTGCTATGACATCTGTGCAAATTGAAACAGCAAAATAGGCAATTAATGATTCTAATAGTAATGGTAATGCAAGACATGATCGCATGGGCAAAGCAAGCAATTACTTGTACAAATGCCAGAGGCTAAATAGGCTATTATCTAGATACATGGCCCACTTGAACCTATTAATTGTAATAGATATGGTATTTTTATTTTACTAAAATTGGGTTATTTTTCATTCTACTGCCACATTAAATCATTCAAAAGTCTCAGTCACATATAATAAGTTGTCTTTGAAACTCAGTGAAATGTGTTTTCACATATTTTCACATATTTCCCTCACATATCTTCAGAGAAAAATCTAAAAACACTTCTGAAAGAGAAAAAAATTGACACTAATACCACAGACTCCCCTTACATGCCCCTCTTATTCCAAGATCCCAGTGGATGCGTGGAACCGTCGATCACTGAACCCTGTATATACTATGTTTTTTTTCCTATACATACAGCCCTATGAAAGAGTGTAATCTACAAATTAGGCATAGAAAGAGATTAACAACAAAGCTAATAATGAAATAAAACCATTATTAGCAATATACTATAATTAAAAGTTATGTGAATGTGTTTTCTCTTCAAATATTATACTGCATTCACCTATCTTCTTGTGATGATATAAGATGATAAAAAATGCCTACCTGATGAAATAAAGTAAGGTGAATGATGAAGGTACTATGAGATAGTATTAGGCTATTACTGACCTTACAATTGGTCAGGAGAATCATCAACTTCTGGACCAGGGTCGATTGTGGGTAACTGAAACTACAGAAAGTTTGAAAACATGGATAAGAAGGATCTCCTGTATTGTCTTCTCCTTCTTCTTCTATGTCTCAAATACTTTGCACTGTGAGTCTGAGTAATTTATTTCCCTCGACCCTTCTAAAATCCCCATTTGTAATACAGTGAGATCTGTAAAGCCCCTATGGCTCAATGCAATTTTCTCATAGAAAACTCCTGCCAATAACACTTTCTCTTGAGTCCCTAGGTGACATGCAAAGTTCTTTTGTCATCAGAGGTTGAGAAAAGGGAATCAAAAAAAGACAGCAAAGCCATTTAAGAACTAAGGAGGATTCTACATAAATACCTCAATGTTTAAGTTGAAGTCTAAACTTTTATCTTCAATAAACTTGCAGGTCTCATTTCTAACTCAAAAACAATTTAATACTTATATGTGTGTGAGATGTTACTCATCTTCTTAAAAGTATGAAGATTGGGAAACCTGGCTTTAAGGAAAGGGTTAATAACAGTAAATCCATTTTTTTCAATGACTGTGAAATTGACAATACTTTCTGTAAGAATTCTTCATAAAAACAGAAACAACTGATTATATATATACAGAAAATACATGTATGTTTTATATATATTATATAGAATATATATAGTATGTAATATTAATTTTTCATATTTTTCAAAATATATCTTGCTAGTAGTCTCCACATCCCCATTAAGTCTCATTCAAAATTATTATTTAAAGATTGTGTGTATGTATCTTTTGAGAGAGAGAAGAAATGAGTCCTATGATTATGGAGGCTTGGGAAATCCAAAATTTTCAGGATAGGCCAGCAGGCTAGAGACCCAGGAAAGAGTTACACAGACCGAAGTTTAACAGAATTCCTTCTTACTCTGGGGAGATCAGTCATAATGTCTGTTAAGGCTTTCAACCTATGGGATGAGGATGACCCACATATGGAGGGCTGCTTTACTCAAAGTCCATCAGTGTAAATGGTAATCCCATCTAAAATTCATTCACAGAAACATCCAGAGTAATTCTCAGACAAATATTTGGGCACCATTACCCTAGTTGATACATAAAATTAACCATCACATTTCCGTGAAGGGTTTGTGGCTACTAGCATGTTTTTTAATGAAATAAAAAATGTTGAAAAGCAGTCATAATATGAATGACAAAATACATAGAGCAGTGGCTACATTTCTGTAAAAATATGGTTTTAAAAACTATATGAAGAAAAAAGCACTAATTTCTTAACTCAAAAAAATTCATATAAAAAATAAGGTTCCACAGCTTTTTCAATTCCTTTCCTTACATTTTCTCAAAAGAAAAATCTAAAATTCTTCATATCTTGCTTTCTTGAACTTGAAAATACTGTCATATCTAATGGCAATAAACATTTGTCATGCTGGATAGCCTAGGGAAAACACTGATGATTATGACTGAATTATGAAGGTCCACTGGCTTACAGACTAAGGCCTGATTCTTAACTCTCAAAGAAAAAATGCATGCAGAGTATCGCAAGAAATTTAAATTTAAAAGGGACACAGAGATATTGTCCCCAAACATTTCCACTTTACTGGTAAAGATACAGAAAAAAAAATGAGTTCAGTTTTGTTTCAAATACAAATTCATTTCATATATATATGTTCAATCTGAACATATTTTTCATATAGGAGAATTATCTAATCATAACTAAAAGATAAAAAGTCAGAGAATAGTATTATGGGAATGAAGTGATGGTGATTTGAATAATATTTTAGAAATCCTATGCTAAGTGTATTTAAAAACACTAAAGTCTGTAATTTGAAAGCTCTGTGTCTCTGGCAATAGCTTTAGGTCTGACTAGAGAGATTAAAATAAAAAAGGTTTCTTATTTGAAAAGAATCTTTAAACAAATAATATTATAATAGCTTTACTGACTCTAAGGAAATATTTCTAGATGCATCTCTATTTAAATTTTGTGCAGCATAAACCATGGCCAATCATTCCCCTCTTTCATCTGAGAAGATGTGTTCCAGGTCAGAATGTTAACTCACATAAGTGAATTAGTTCTAGATTTATGCTGAGGCTTGGATTTGCTCAGAGCATATCATATGAAAGGCAAAACCTGAAGCATAGAGAATAACACAAGAAAATGCTTAAATGTTCAGAGTCTAAGATGTATATTATTGGAATGTACTGTTTGAACTCTATTTTACTATTTAGCTGTGAGCTGGCAGTTTACTTCACCACTCTGGAATAATGTCCACTTTCTTATAAAATTAAGGCTTTGCTATAAATCATCTTTAATCTAAAAGTTCTTGGGGCACCTGGCTGGCTCAGTTGGTTAAGCATCCAACTCTTGGTTTTCAGCTCAGGACATGATCTCATGGTTTGTGAGATGGAGCCCCGCGTTGGGCTTTGTGCTGACAGCATGGAGCCTGCTTGGGATTCTCTCTCTCCTCTCTCTCTCTCTCTCTCTCTGCCCCTCCCCCCTCAAAATAAATAAACTTTAAAAAATAGGTTTAAAAGAAATCTATAAAGTTCTTTAATCTACAAAACCAAGAAGAAAATCTTGTGAAACCAAAAACTTCTAAATGCATCTTGATTCTAAAGAAGGATGTTAAGAAATTAAAACATTCATGCTTGTCTTGGAGTTTTATCCCAATAGATTCATGTCAAGATAAAGATTTATAAATACATGTACTCCAGTGTACTTTTACCAAAAGTACTGTAAACATTATTTCATTTGTGAGACAAACAGGATGATGAAATAATTTATTATTCTTTATAGCTTTTTGTATTAAAACTAAATTATCAAAGTAGTCTACATATAGATTAGGTATTGGCATTAAACTATGATGTACAATTAAAGAGATAAATTCGACTTAAAGAAAAATACAGGTAAGTTCCATTATGTGATTTACTTCTTGAATTTCTCTTTCGACTTCAAACTTAAGCCCTAAAGTTCCCAAATCAAAGTAAAATACGTAAATCTAAAGTGCATGGTTTATTTTGAAGCGTCCTTACTTAGATCTGAGCAAACATCTGCCTGCTTCTTTTATGAGGAGAGAATTGTATATTTTTTATTCTCCTTTTTAAACTGCAGGATTTTAACTCTAGAGGTTTCCTCTCTGAAAATACCATATATCATGTGCTCTGTATATTCTATATATGTGTCATTCTGTAATAGATTTTATTTCTATTATTGCTGTATATGAGGTAGGGCCTGAAGAGTGAGAAATGAAGCAGAGAGCAGAAGGCAGTTTATTGTGAAATTGAAGCCTAGTAGTTCAGTGATCCAGAATGTATTATGAGTGAGAATCACTGAATTACCAATCCATAATATATTTTTTGCCACACCTCCATGCTACTTACACTCAAATCAAAGGGTGAAGACAGAGATCATATTGCTCTAAATTAGAAGGCAAAAGAAAGATTGTTAAACTAGGATTTAGGGTTATTAGAGAACTATGTGCATATAACATTAGGGGATAAAGCACAAATCAAAGAAATCTTGGCTATTGTTATATGAATTATGATTTTAGCTATTTTTTTCTGAATAATGAGCAATGAATATATAAAACTCTTTTTACATATTATTTATAAGCCAGGGGAAATACTTTCATTCATTAATTTATTCATTTTAGGTACCATTTACATAAAGTGAATTCATAGATTTTAACTGTAATGCTTGATAAATTTTGATAAATTTTGGATGCCCCATGTAATCAACATCCAAATTAATATAAAGAACATTATCATGATCACAAATTCTCTTATTCTATTTTCTAGTTAATAATCCCCCTCACTCAAGAAACCATTGCACTAATTTCTATCATTGTAGATTAGTTTACTTATTCTAGAACTTCCAGTAAGTACAAATCTAGACATTATGGAAGATGCATTATAAAAATGGTTTCTGTTAGGGGTGCCTACATGGCTCAGCTGGCTGAGCAAATGACTCTTGATTTCCACTCAGGTCATGATCTCATGGTTCACGAGTTCAAACTCCATGTTGAGGCCCATCAGCACAGAGCCTGCTTAGGACACTCTCTCTCTTTCTCTCTCTCTCTCTCTCTCTCTCTCTCTCTCTCTCTCTCTCTCTCTCTCTGTCTCTCTCCCTCTCTGTCTCTCTCTCTCTCTCTCTCTTCCTCTCTCCCCCCCTTTCTCTCTTTCCCTCTCTCTCTGCCCCTCCCCTGCTTGTGTGCTCTGTCTCTCTCTCAAACAAATCAACTTAAAAAAATCAATTTCTGTTAGATTCTTCATGTGAGTGTTGAATTTTATTATAGCAAATAATTAAATTATTGATGGATAACCCTGAACTTGTGAACTTTGTTTTGATGAGTCTATTTCATCTGTGTCATTAACCCCAGGTTGAACTCCTTAATCTTTGACTCTCCAGGTTTGGCCCTGCTGGTTGTCTGAAGACGCAACCTTCTATATCAATCCCCTGTAACTTAGTGTGGGAACCAAACTCTAAATAGTGTCTTCTCTGCATAGAAATAGCAACTCTTCCCTTTCAGCATTCCATTTATTGTTTCTCCCCTGGACTCCTTTAAATCATCCTCAGGCACAGTTAGTTCACTGTTCAATTATGATTTGAGATGAGTTTATACACAGCTTTTGGATTACTGTCCTGTTTCTCCCTCCTCTTCAGATGTCCTTAATTTCCATGTATACTCTCTGTCCCAAACCTCTTCTGACTCCTTCTCCAGTGTGGCTGAGGCCTTCCACTTGAGTTCTGTTCACCACTTGTGGATTGGAATACGCTCTGGAGGGGAGTGCTGTCCACCTGCCTAATACCACAGTATGCGCCCCTTCCTTAAAGGGTAAGTTCACTCCAGTTTCTGAATGTTTTTGTGTACCCTCAAGTGTCTTCAAGGAGTACTTTTTAAAATTTTGTCCATAGTTTATTTATTTCTATAAACGCTAGTCAGCTCTGTCACAGCTGAAACTCTTGTCCTGCCACAACCCGAGTTATTGAATAGAAGTACTGTGATACGACTCGTGATACCAAAGTCTCCATTATATACATTCTTTGATCAAATAAATAATAATATAAAAACAATACATTTAAAATGTAAAATGTTTCCAAAGGGAGAGTGAATTTGTAAGAGACAATACAAGAAGCAAATGATTTAGATTGCATTTCATAGAGTACCTCTTCACGACATTTGTAGGAAAAAGATTTGTGAGAGAATAGATGAGGAGTGGTTTCCAAGGTAGAGGAAAGTGCCTCAGCCACAGAAAAGAGCTTATTTCACATCAGAAGCTGAAAGTAGGCCAGTGTGACTTGATTCTAGCGAGTAAAAGAGAAATGACAGAAGCTAGGCAGGCACATACAACTTAGGATTTTGTAAAAATGCTTGTAAAAATATACTTGTATATCAAATACAATGGGAGGTTACTGACAGTTTTTAGTCAAGGTGGTGACAAGAGTTTGAGTAAAGTATAGAGTTATATACTCTGGCTAAAACGTGGAAGATGATTGCATTGTGTCAAGTGCAACTGACAAAGATTGTGAAAACTGGGTAGTACAATTGTCCCTTGAACAACACGGGTTGGAGTTGTGTGGGTCCATTTACACATGGACTTTTTTTTCAATACATATAGTACTGTAAGCATATTTTCTCTTCGTTATGATTTTAATAACATTTTCTTTTCTCTAGCTTACTTTATTATAGAAATGCAGTACCTAGTACATATAACATATAAAATATGTGTTAACCTACTGTTTGTTGTTAAGGATTCCAGTCAACAGTCTATGAGTAAAGTTTTGGAGAAGTCAAACGTTATACACAGATTTTCAACTACACGGGGTGGGGGGGGGGTGTGCCCCTAACCCTTGCACTGTTCAAAGGTCGACTGTAATAGAAGAGATTAGCGGACTCAAGATGTGTTTTTTGGGAAAATGTAAAAAATTTGAAAACATTGCCTTTAAATTTTAAAATGTGATTTCATTACTTAAAATCAGTGGTTCATAATAGATTTAGGGAAAATGTTTCTGGCAATTATTATATTTTTCTGTCCTTCACAAATATATTTTAATTTCTTAAGTAATATAGGACATGGGCCACATTCTTTCTTTTTTTTTTTTTTTTTTTTTTTTTAACTTTTATTTTTATTTATTTATTTATTTATTTATTTATTTATTTATTTTTTAATATATGAAATTTACTGTCAAATTGGTTTCCATACAACACCCAGTGCTCATCCCAAAAGGTGCCCTCCTCAATACCCATCACCCACCCTGCCCTCCCTCCCACCCCCCATCAACCCTCAGTTTGTTCTCAGTTTTTAACAGTCTCTTATGCTTTGGCTCTCTCCCACTCTAACCTCTTTTTTTTTTTTTTTTTTTTTTTTTCCCTTCCCCTCCCCCATGGGTTTCTGTTACGTTTCTCAGGATCCACATAAGAGTGAAACCGTATGGTATCTGTCTTTCTCTGTATGGCTAGTATCCAAAATCTATAAAGAGCTCATCAAACTCCACACCCGAAAAACAAATAACCCAGTGAAGAAATGGGCAGAAAACATGAATAGACACTTCTCTAAAGAAGACATCCGGATGGCCAACAGGCACATGAAAAGATGTTCAACGTCGCTCCTCATCAGGGAAATACAAATCAAAACCACACTCAGATACCACCTCACGCCAGTCAGAGTGGCCAAAATGAAGAAATCAGGAGACTATAGATGCTGGAGAGGATGTGGAGAGACGGGAACCCTCTTGCACTGTTGGTGGGAATGCAAATTGGTGCAGCCGCTCTGGAAAGCAGTGTGGAGGTTCCTCAGAAAATTAAAAATAGACCTACCCTATGACCCAGCAATAGCACTGCTAGGAATTTATCCAAGGGATACAGGAGTACTGATGCATAGGGGCACTTGTACCCCAATGTTTATAGCAGCACTCTCAACAATAGCCAAATTATGGAAAGAGCCTAAATGTCCATCAACTGATGAATGGATAAAGAAATTGTGGTTTATATACACAATGGAATACTACGTGGCAATGAGAAAAAATGAAATATGGCCTTTTGTAGCAACGTGGATGGAACTGGAGAGTTTGATGCTAAGTGAAATAAGCCACACATTCTTTCTTAAAAAATTTACAGTTATAAAAATAATCTGAGGTCATCTAGTTCAATTCCCATACCAAGTTATAATCTTTGTACACATTTCTTCTACCAATTCTCATTCAACTTAAAAAAAAAAAACATATCTAGGGCACCTGGGTGGCTCAGTTGGTTAACTATCCGACTCTTGATCTCGGCTCGGGTCATGGTCTCATAGTTTCATGAGTTCAAGCCTGACATTGGGCTGTGCACTGACAGCACGGAGTCTGCTTGGGATTCTCTCTCTCTCCCTCTCCTGCCCCTCCCCCACTCACTCTGTCTCTGTCTCTCTCAAAATAAATAAACTTTAGAAAAATTAAAAAAAAATTAAAAATTAAAATAAAAACAAATCTAGTCCATTACTTTTCAGGAACCTATTTAAATCTTGAAAATTATAGCAGCCTAAATATTCTAACTTCTAATGAAATAAAATATTCCTCTTAACCTTTACTTAAAGCTACTTAATTACCCAATTGCAGCTGAGTAATGCTTCCTTCATATTAATGAACTTCCTCAAATCTTAAATCTTGGGCATATGGTTGAACAATGTTTAGTATTATTTTCTTTTGTTAAGTTTGACAACCTAGAATGACATTTTAAATTTCTAAACATTGTCATTTCTATGACACTTAATTCCCCACTTAATTCTTTATTCACTTTTGATCCCTCTATTGATAAAAATTAAGATAAATCAGTAACTATTTGACGCATCTACTTCTTGCATACTTAAATTTTAGACTATTTACAAATCATCACTAAATAGTGATGATTTATTCCACCTCTGAAACAATTTAATGGACAATAGAAAAATTATTAGATGATTTTGTATCTAGTTAGTCTCTGTATATTTAAATATTAACATTTTTGTGTGTTCTCTCTCATTTTCTTCTTTTCTTATTTGAATCTTAATCCAAATGTTTTCCACTAACCCTCCTTCCTTAAGCTCATGTATTTTTTTTATATGTGTATATTCTTTGGACATAATCACATCATGTCAATACTTAGTTTATCAGATAGGTTTATTTTGCATAGCCCTATCATTGCTAATTACAATATACACCTCAATAGTATGTTCTATTCTATTCTTTAACCAAGTTCTGCCAGTATTTTTTCCTTGGGATATAAATCTCTATTGCTAAGACAGATATTTTTTCCCTTGGGATATTGTCTCTGTTGTTATTAATCTCTAATATTAAGACCATTTCTTATTCCTTGTTAAATATAAATGAAGGAAAAATAGTTCCTAATAACTTTAAGAATATTGTTTCTGTTTTGGTGTGCCTGGGTAGCTCGGTCGGTTGAATGTCCGACCTTTAATCTCAGCTCAGGTCATGATCTCACAATTCGTGAGTTCCAGCCCAACATCAGGCTCTGAGCTGATGGCCCTGAGCCTGCTTCAAATTCTGTCTCTCCTGCTCTCTGCCCCTCCCCCACTCTCTCATTCTCTCTCTCTTTCAAAATAAATAAACTTTAACAAAAAGAATATTTTTTGATTTATTCAAAACCATGTCCTTTTCTGAACTAATTAAAACCCCTTTATCAATCATTTAAATGTTTCCTCACTAGCCCTAATGTCCTCACAAACATGCATGTCTATGTGCAAGTAATATGTAATACATCTCTCTATATAAGCTTTAAAATCAACTTGTGGTATCTTTCTTCCATAATTCTGCCCATTTAGGTCATAACAACCATGAATAATCCACTAGGACATTACAAATAACACCTAGTAGGGTCCTTTAACCTCAACCTTTATGTAGCAACTTGAGACTTTTCTTTGAAGCGCTATGAAATGAGAACTGAGTATACATATATACTAAAATATAAATGATACATAAGAGTCATGATATAAATTTTAAAAGTTTCCTCACCCAGGAATTGGTGACCTTATTCAAATAGGATCTAGATTTTTCTTTTATTTTCACTATCAAAGCATGGCTGATCAACTTCATCTCCAATGTCATGATATTGCCACACTCTACCCCCAGTTGGCTGCAATTTCCATGAGACCAGAGGTGTTGCTTCTCTAGGTTTGACTCTACCACCAACACCAATCCAATGGCAAACATGCAGTTCTTAAAAAATAAATGTTTTCAATAATATTGGTAAACTAATGAATAAAGTTTTGTTTATGAAGCCTTTTACTCTATCCTTGTACTGAGAACTTTATTTACTTCTTTTGTGCAAAGTACTTAGACAGCATTGGTAGATTCACAAGGTTCATTTTATACATCAAGTTTTTATTGTATGATTATTAATGAGGAAATTACTAATTGCTCAATACTCTCTTCTGTAATCCTTCCGTAGCATTCTCCACTTTCCAACTTTGTAATAAAGTTAGTTTATATACACTCATGAAGTTTCTAGCACAGTAGCTTTAAAAAAAAAAGGTGCATATATGATGCATTATGATAGGGCCACATCTGTTTTTGTATCCTCTTTGATGTTCAGCATGACTATGTGACTTGTTCCGGACAATAAAACATGTGCAGCAGTGAGGGATCTGATTTCTGGGTATGAGGTTTTAATGGCAAATGCACTTGTCAATGTGGTCCCATCTTCTAGTGACAGTGAATATTGAAAATTGTACCATGATGGAACTACCAATGCTCAACTGTTTCCTTTAAAAATATCTATTTTTTGGGGTGCCTGGGTGGCTCAGTCAGTTAGGCGGCCGACTTCGGCTCAGGTCATGATCTCACGGTCTGTGAGTTTGAGCCCCGTGTCGTGCTCTGTGCTGACAGCTCAGAGCCCGGAGCCTGTTTCAGATTCTGTCTCTCCCTCTCTCTCTCTCTGACCCTGCCCCCTTCATGCTCTGTCTCTCTCTGTCTCAAAAATAAACGTTAAAAAAAATATTTAAATTTTAAAATATTTTTATATTAAAAATATATTTATAAATGTTTACTTATATTAAAAAATGTTCCCCTCTATTTGAAGAGAGAAAGTATGGACAAAGGGTTAGCATAGTACAATATGAACTATACACATTTAAAAAAAAACATCTATCAGAATGAGAATTTGGAAGTAGCATTTGGGATTTTTAATAGTGCTTGATTTTTTTAACCCTATCAAATAGAGTATTAGTCAATAAAAATGCTTTGAGATCATCGCAATTCAATAAGAGTTTACAGACAGTGCCATTAGCCTTCCAAAAATCCATTCTCCCTTTTTACTGATTATAAGAACCTTAATATTTACAGAGCAGAAACAAACTCAATTAAAACACTTGGTTTTCCAAGGTCCTAGAAAGCTAGGTACTTAACATTTTAGGATAGTCATTTCTGTTATTAATTTACTCAAAATCTTCTATTCCAAACTCAGTAACATTCATTTATAAGTTCTTTAAGTGTTTCCTCACTGATCGTATTTTTCTCATGTAACATGTAGCCGTGACATATGGTCCTGGTGAATGAAATATGAGAAAAAGTTTCCGGGTCAGATTTTTGGATTAGCTATTTAAAAGAGGACAGGTTCAGCTGACTTCTCTACCTCCTATGCTCTGCTCTTAATCTTTTGCCCTTTTGCTGGCTACCTGCCTGGAGGACAGACGCGATGACCAGTAGGGGAGCAGCCAGATCACAACTGTGAGAGGAAACAATCTTATGTTAAAAATGGAAGAGAAGGATGGATATACTGATCCTGAACTATTTTCCCTTGTACTTAGTATTCAATAGGAAAACAAAGCACTCATGTCACAAATTAATTAAGTTGTTGTGTGTTACAATGCATCCAAAACCAATGACCAACTTACTAATGATTCTCTACATAGTTTGGGAGAAAATAATCAAGGTTTTAAAAGTATTAAATTAGTAAGAAAACTTAAAAGTAAATTGTTGAGATTAAAAATAAACAAAATCCTGTGTTTTTCATCCCTCCCTCTCCTCACTTCCCTTTTCATTTCTCGCTCCTTGAAACAAGGGAAGTTTAATCACATTAGGTAGTTTCAGTTCAGAACAAAGTTCCAGATTTCATATGAAATAGGAACTATAATTAATACATGTGGATGAATTTAAATGTATCAATATGAGAGGAAGTATTCAGGTAGAACATACAGTGATGATCATTACACCCTAGAATGAAAACAGGATTGTGACAGTGAATCTTCAGTTTGGTTACCGTGTAAACTTAGGCACGTTGTTTAAAATTTATATACTTTTGTGTCCTCATCTGTAAAATGGTAATAATACTTTTATAATGGTAATAATAATATTTATTTTATATGGTTATTACAATGATTAATGGCCATAATTTCACCACAAGTGTTCAGTAACTGATATATGTTAATTATTTTTTTCTTATATATTTTCAAGTGTAAGTATTCTTAAAGAGAGAATATTTTCCAGAGAGCCCAGCTTTGTCCTGGGCATGCATGGAAGATTCATTTGATTTTTAAACAATACCAATTTTAGCAAGCTAATAATTCTTCAAGGAGGGAGATTATTATTTTTCAACAGAAGATATTAAAATCTATTTTTATTGAGCATACTACTACAAAAGGATGGTAACAAAAACATGGAGTATGTTTTACCAAACACTAGAACAATACAGAGAAAAGAAATTATGCAGGAGAAAGAGAAAGGCTGTAGATAAAACACCGTTTACTTGAAATAAATACTTTCCATGTTGCATATGGTCTGTTGCTATTTAATATCCATGCTTGACACCTCTTAGGGTCCACAAGTTCTGGAAAATGAAATTACATTTCTCAGATATTCTTATAGATAGGGTTCTTAATATGCATTAGGAAATGTCATTTTCATGCATTCCCATGAGGTGTAAAATGTGCAAATAAAATAGAAGTCTATTTTTGGATATTTTCTGTTTGCTAGATTATAAGGATATGGGAATTTTCTACAGTATCACTGAACAGTCCAATCTTTAGCTGCACAGGTGTTTAGAGACAATTGTATTGACAGCTGCAGTAATCTCATATTTTATATTGATAAATCACAAATTCAGTAAATTTTTTTTAACTTGGAATTTTCCATGGTAGCTCTCTGGTACCTTCTTAATTATGTCTCAAGTAGAAGCTCCTTTATCGGTTAGTTTTAAAGGACTCTGAGAGTCCATCTAAGGAGATGCAGACTAAGACTCTCCCTAACAAACTGCAATGAATTTGTATGCACCAACTTTGAGGTTAAAATCTTTCTGTTTCACAGTGGTTTGGTTTCCTCAACTGAACCCTGATGGAAATAACCTATAAACCAGAAAGCACTTTAAAATTCAATTATTTTTTTTTTAGTTAAGCACTCTCTTTCTTCCTCTCCTTCTTACGCTCTTTGTTTATTACCACCATCTGACTACTATCCAATTAACACCATAATTTTGTTTTTAAAACATTATTAAAACTGTTTTAATATAGAATTGACTATTTAAAAGTTTTATATCTCTGTTCCTACACTCCTTACCCTAATGTATTAATTTTATGTGTAACAGTTGCTTTTTCTCTATTAAAAAAACTTATTTCATTCCCTAGCAAATGAAAGTTGTCATGGATTGACCAATGGTAAATTAGAAATCCAGAAAGACTATTAGTCTAGATGTTGCCTTCTGTGATCAGAAGATACTATTTTATTAGGGAATAATAAACACTATTTTCTCTGATGTTCTATTTCCAAAAGTTTTAATAATATCCCAATCAAGAAAGCAGGTTTTCTAAAACACATTTATGCATATGCGTGCATTTCACTTTTGTTTGGTCACACAGGTGTCAAGAAGAAGGAAGGATGATGGGAGGTAAAAGGAAATCTGAGTAGAAAGATAGAAAACAAGGTTTTGCAATTACAGAAATAGAAATATTGAACTTGATGTAAGAATAATAAAATTATGAAGAGGCTCTATATAAATATATACCCAGCCCCCAAAATACATCTCTCCATTCCGACTGGTATTGACACCCCCTGGTGCAGTCTTCTCTCGAATTATATGAGGCTAGGTCTATGTGACCGATAGATTTAGTGGAAGTGAGAATATGCCACTTCTGAAGGGAGGTATAAAGACTCAAGGGAGCTCTCTTTTGGGCCCTCTTGCTTGTGTTCTCATTCTCTCTTTCTTCACTCACTCTGAAAAGGCCAACATTCATGTCGCATGAACAGCATTATGGAGGACACAACAAGGAACTGAAGCTTCAGCCAATCAGCTCTCTGAATGAGTTGAGTGATTGCCAGGCCCCTTCTGGTCACTACACCCCTGACTGACAATTTGAAAGCAACTCATGATAAATGCTGAGCTGGAATCAGCCAGCTATGCCATACTTGGATTCCTCTCAGAAACTATGTGAAATAATAAATATTTGCTCCTAAGTTCTGAGTAATTTGTTATACTGAAAACAGGTATCTAATACAACGTATAATATAAAAATATGTATATTGATATAATTAATTAATTAATTTATTTATTTTTTAATATATGAAATTTACTGTCAAATTGGTTTCCATACAACACCCAGTGCTCATCCCAAAAGGTGCCCTCCTCAATACCCATCACCCACCCTGCCCTCCCTCCCACCCCCCATCAACCCTCAGTTTGTTCTCAGTTTTTAACAGTCTCTTATGCTTTGGCTCTCTCCCACTCTAACCTCTTTTTTTGTTTGTTTTTTCCTTCCCCTCCCCCATGGGTTTCTGTTACGTTTCTCAGGATCCACATAAGAGTGAAACCATATGGTATCTGTCTTTCTCTGTATGGCTTATTTCACTTAGCATCACACTCTCCAGTTCCATCCACGTTGCTACAAAAGGCCATATTTCATTCTTTCTCATTGCCACGTAGTATTCCATTGTGTATATAAACCACAATTTCTTTATCCATTCATCAGTTGATGGACATTTAGGCTCTTTCCATAATTTGGCGATTGTTGAGAGTGCTGCTATAAACATTGGGGTATAAGTGCCCCTATGCATCAGTACTCCTGTATCCCTTGGATAAATTCCTAGCAGTGCTATTGCTGGGTCATAGGGTAGGTCTATTTTTAATTTTCTGAGGAACCTCCACACTGCTTTCCAGAGCGGCTGCACCAATTTGCATTCCCACCAACAGTGCAAGAGGGTTCCCGTCTCTCCACATCCTCTCCAGCATCTATAGTCTCCTGATTTCTTCATTTTGGCCACTCTGACTGGCGTGAGGTGGTATCTGAGTGTGGTTTTGATTTGTATTTCCCTGATGAGGAGCGACGTTGAACATCTTTTCATGTGCCTGTTGGCCATCCGGATGTCTTCTTTAGAGAAGTGTCTATTCATGTTTTCTGCCCATTTCTTCACTGGGTTATTTGTTTTTCGGGTGTGGAGTTTGATGAGCTCTTTATAGATTTTGGATACTAGCCCTTTGTCCGATGTGTCATTTGCAAATATCTTTTCCCATTCCGTTGGTTGCCTTTTAGTTTTGTTGGTTGTTTCCTTTGCTGTGCAGAAGCTTTTTATCTTCATAAGGTCCCAGTAATTCACTTTTGCTTTTAATTCCCTTGCCTTTGGGGATGTGCCGAGTAAGAGATTGCTACGGCTGAGGTCAGAGAGGTCTTTTCCTGCTTTCTCCTCTAAGGTTTTGATGGTTTCCTGTCTCACATTCAGGTCCTTTATCCATTTTGAGTTTATTTTTGTGAATGGTGTGAGAAAGTGGTCTAGTTTCAACCTTCTGCATGTTGCTGTCCTGTATATTGATATATATGTATATGCATGTGTGTGGATTTATATACATATATACAAACATGTGCATATATATATATATATATATATATATATATATATATATATTTACACTTAACTTTGTTGAATGTTGCTGATTAAAGTTAAATGTAACAATTTTAAGTCAACATTGATTTCAATGCAGTATTAGAAGTGGGCCAAATGCCTTAAAGCAGCTTCAAATGTAAACTCATACTGCCATCTATTGGTGATTTAAATAACTTACAGGCTTGTTTAGTAATGCTTTATTCATTTTAGGGTGAGCTATATTTGGAACATGCACAAATATATTCTAAACTTGTAAATATTAGCTAATTAATATATGAAATTTTCATTCACATTAGTTACATGAGGAAAATATATATTCATTATAATGTCAAATGTTTAAAAAGTCTTCCTTTTAGCCAACATTTTTAAGTTCAAAGTCTCCTTAAATTATTTTATTTCATTTTTAATTTTATGACAATTGATTTCTAAATTATTAATAAAAGCAAACTTACTCTCAGCATGGTTTTATTGTGAAGTGCATTGCATTTTTCCCTAAATTTTATAGAATTTTGATAAGCTGGCAATGGGTATGAGTAATAAGGAGATAGCTTATTAGACAAATTGCATTATTGTAAACTGTTACTTAATGGATTTTTTTTTCTATTGAGTAAATTAAATACATAATTTATGGCTGATGGTATTTATAAATTACTAATGGAGAACCCTTAAACATAAAAATGTAAGGTTCACACTAACAATTGGAACAATATTAGACATCTTTTTTTTACAAAACATTCAGACAATAATGAAATGGAAAAACATCTCATGGCTCCCCATTATATTCCCTGCTTCAATTGTCTTAAATAATAGAAGCCAGTTATCAATTCTTACTCAACATTTCATGCAGAACTCTTTTCCTTTTAGAAGTATTCTGGTGACACCTAATAAATGTTTATATTCACTAATATCAAATTACTGTCAGGTGCTGGGTTTTTTTCCCATGTTTCGTGTCCTATATTTCTTTTATTCTATACATTGCTTATCACATTTAAAGCAGTTGCTAAGTGTTAAATAATAAGGAAATGCATGTCTCAGAAAGAACAAAGAAGATTTAACACACAATAGAAAAGTAACATGATAGATGATACATACATACATACATACATACATACATATATACAGTTATACATACACACATAGATATCCCACTTGCAAAAATTAGAATAAAGACACTAAAAGCAGTACTAAGTCCAACTCAGGCAGATCAAATTTATTCTTTTGTTAGACTGGCTTCTCCTGTCTATAAATCTTTCTGTCCCAGTGGGCTAGTCATTATAGATAATTGGTTAGTGTGTTATTTCCATGCTGAGCAGAATAGTTAAGTTACTGAAAGCATTTTTTTATAGGCAGTCTATTGACACTTGCATAATTTAAGAAAAAATGAATCTCATAAAACACCTGGCATTCATTAGTACTTTTTATCCATGTATTTCCTGCTCAATATTTTGATCACTTACCCCTTTCTGTGCAGATGACAGAAAAAAAGCTCTCTCATAAGTGAGAATTTATTTTTATAAGCCAAGAATACAGTGAAACACAACACATTTATTTTCCTACAGTTGCTCTTTAATGCTGAAGATGAGATAGAGCTACTGAAGTATGTAAGAAAGTGTTGATTGAGAAGAAATTTATGGGAACCCAACTGGCATTATCTCATTGTTGACTTACATTTTCTTTCATCTTATGGGAAATGTGGCTGAATCTGTCAAAAAGAAATTACCAAACTCTGGGATAATTTGCTAATGTACAATTAATGAGCAATTTTATTTGATTGCTGTTAGATAATATAGAAAATTATCCACAAAGGAAACTCCATTCTCCTGTTTATAATTAATTTTGACTGTTAGCAAATATTTTCTTGCAACTATACTGACCTTATAAACTGTGTTTGAAAACCATGAAGAAAAATTGTAACAAGAGTTTACTTCACGTTCATCAAGAGTCAAATGACACAAATATAGTCATTTTTGACATCATAGATTTTTTTTAATTTCCTATAATGAGATGTGAAGATCATTCACCATAAGACATAATTTATTATAAATTATAAATATAAATGAAAATTTATATAAACAGAAGTCAATAGTAATCATATCTGTATATTGTATCAATCATTTTATTTAGTGACTGAAGTTCACCAACTACTTTGGTACCTATAATGTATATTGGTAAATGTTTACAACTAGTCTTTTAATTTATTCTAGTTGTTGTTTATTGTGTTCTTTAAATTAATGTATATGCAGAATGAAAATAATAGAGGAAACTAATGTTGTGATGAAAGCCACAGGTCTAATTTAATTTGTATTAATTACTAATATATCAGATATTGTGCCAGAGACAAAAATCTACACACTGAATTCATTAATATATTGAACAGATAGCCCAATAATTGTTTAGTACTTGGTGATCCTATTGAACTTAATATATTCCTCCAGAAAACAGAAACTCATAGACTGAATTACAAAGATGGAATTAAGAGAAACTTCAGGGCTATTTTAATGCACGGGGACATGGAAGACCTCCTGTGATCATAAAATGGCAGCAATAACAATAACAACAACAACAACAAAAGTTATATGAAATAGAAGAAAAAAGAGGACTATGGCAAAATATTCACATGTAGAAAGTAGAAATAAAAGAAAACATTCCCAAGATACATTGATATATCCTACTTCACTTTGTGAATTGTCTAAGGTAAAGATTTGTTAGGTGAGTGAAAAGACTAAAGAACATCATTGGACTCAGTTTACAGACTGAATTCTTTGGAGACCAGCTAGTTTCTTGGCATCCACTTTTTCATTCGTTCATTCATTCATTCATTCATTCATTCAATAATTATGTATTTGACACTTTCCATATACCAGACACTGTTCTAGGTATTGAGTACCCCACAGCAAACAAAAGAGACAAACTTCTCCCTTCACTGAGATTGATTTTTGATCTATTATTGCTTCATATGAGCTGAAAGAGTTTCACTTGTCAGGTGTGATTAAATGTTTAACTTAAAAAGGTAATAATGGAGGATTCCCCCATGAGGGTGGGCTTAGATGCAGTATCATTACAAGTTACTCTTGATTGGTACTTGAAGACTAGCCTCAAATCTCGGTTACTTAAATTAGTTACTCTAATTTTTTTCCTCTTTGATATTTCTGATAACACAGCACCTTAGTGGACTGATTATCAATTTAGTTTGGGGATTCTTTTTGCATAAGTCATCTTTAGGCAGACTGCTCCCAAATCAGTAAGTTTGACATTTTTCCTTAATGAAGACCTCTGGTTATTGTTATTTGTCCTCATTTTTGTCCTGATAATGGCCTTGATCTCAGAACAGATGAACAATGGTACTCAGTAAAGAGCAGTAGAATGACTTCCTCCCATAATTTTGGAAAGTTGTCCTGACATCCCATGTTACATGAAAACTTCATCTTTGGAGTAGAAGAATCTTCACATTGAGGAAATGGGGGGAGGGAGGTAAGAAGGGAGGGACAGAAAAAGAGAGAGAGAGAGAGAGAGAGAGAGAGAGAGAGAGAGAGAGATCCAATGTAAACAATTTTTAAAGACCCAGGGGTATAGATTCCTAGTTATATAAACAACTCTCCCATCTCTATTTCCCTTGACATAATGACATGATAGATACTACTAAAAGTCTAATGGTAAAAACTTCCAGAATCACCTGGGTTAGTGGCTCTTGGCCCTATTTCATAGCCCTAAGTTTAGAAACACTGACAATATTGAACTTTACCACAGCCCTGTCCCAAAACAGTGACAGTTAAGAAATATACCTGTTTTGTGTTTCAACCCCCTCTATCACCACCATTTTGTGATTTGGGAAATGGCAGTGCAAAAAACCAGCCACCTTTCACCATATGCCTTATATAAGACTCACTGTCCACTCTTTCTCATGACATCCATAAGACTCACAATGAATCCCTTGTTTACCTGTGACAGGACAAACATAGACATTTTCCCTTCTGTCTGAACCCATTGACAAGGTCAGATACAGATCATCACTCTCCCTGTTATTTGTTTAATAAATGATTAACTGAGATTAGAACTACTAGTCCCATGAAACTAACTGAACACAGAGATAAACATTTCCTATGCAGCTGACTAGGACTTCCTCTTTTTACAAAGCAATCCCAACTCTACACCTGTACCTTCTTGACTCCTCTCCACAAAACCTAAAGTAAATCCACTCTGCTGAGACATTATGATATCTAAATATGGGGTGCTATCCCTATAGTAATGGTCTTATTGAAATCAATTTATTTACTTATTTGATTTTTGCCTTTGACGATACACTTGAGCCAAGCTCTATTATCCTGTATATGCTGTTAGTGTGCACTAATAATCATATTTTTCTCTGTGGAACTCCAAGAATGATGGGGTACACCTGATCTAATGAGGTGATCTGTAGCTTCAATACTATATGCTTATGGCTAGCCCTGATGACTAAAGAAGGGAAAATATACTTCTTGTATTTAAACATTATCATCCACACCTGTGCTCCCTAGTCATCTCGCTATTGGGTACCCTAATGATGCTGATTTCCTTCCACATCTCTCATGTAAACTTTCTTAAAGAACTCCTATCTGTAACTAAATTTTATTTCAACCTACAGCTAACACTGACATTTGCCAAAGTAGTTGAATCCCATTCTTGGGCAATATCTAGTGGGAAAACTGACAATAAAGAACTGTCTCTTCATTTCTGCAAATTGCACAAATTGTGTATCTTGTCTTCAGGGACCTAAGATTAAATGCAAAACATTATTCAAGCAACAGAGATAAAACAATTGCATAATTTTTCCCAATAGCACTGAGGTTGGTGACCAGGAACTAGAATTTCTCCGCCTCACATTGTATTATTAACACGGCAGAATGCTGTGAGCAACAAATTCTAACATGTTTATGTTTAGTCATCATCAGGTTTCTACCAAGCACCCTACTCTTCTTTGTGTTAATCTGTTCTAGATTCTGAGAGATAATAGGAAAGGCTTTAGGTCCCCCATACCTACAAAGGACTAAGAGTTTCCTGTCCCGCACACTGCCTCCACAACTAAGTCTACATTTTCTTTAAGGATTTGCTTCTTATAACTATACTTCCTCAAGGGGTGCTTATGAAGGTGATATGACTTAATATAACTACACTCTATATAGGAATAGTGCCTGGCACATAGTACCTTCAAAGCTAATGTTAGCTCCATACATGCACACACACACACACACACACACACACACACACACACACACACTCCTCCTCCTACACACACACACACTCCTCCTCCTACACACACACAACACACACACACACACACACACACTCCTCCCTCTCCTCCTAAACACACACACACACACACACACACACACACACACACACAATCTTTTTGGTCCCTGACCTTCTGAAAGCAGAATAATATATTTGTTGTTATTAGCTTTACTTTATCTATGCTCTTAAATGTTCCATGTAGCATCTGTTTTCCTCCACTTTAATGTTCTCAAAACATAAGGTCATTTAATATTAACAAATTATACCCATAGGGCAAAGGGAAAGACATTTACTTTGAGTTATTAGATCATGTTTATCCAAGTCACATTCAGATGCAGTCCCTTCTAAAAGTCATTGACATTTCTAGATAAACGAGATAACACATTTCAATGAATACAGGGAAAGTCAATTCACCAGAGGCTACAGTAAAGGATTATGGGGAATTCATTTTCCTGCCTGTTGCCCTTCATTAACAAAAATGAGGAACTGAGATCATTAAAGAGCTGGATGAGAATTAAAGAGGAATATAATAGTGTTACCAATAAAGCAAGTCTTGTAGAATAATAATAGGATAAATAATGTAATACTCCATAGGCCTATTTCTGCTAATCCCCATTAAAGCACAAATCTTAGCCCTGAGAATTCTAGCAAGATATTTGGCAGGACAACTACTGATTGGCATTTTACTTAACATGCCTTTTGAATTCAGACTTATACTTGCCTTATATTTTTTAAAACATGCTGGGAAAACATGGCAAAATATGTATTCCTTCTCAGGGGGTAAACCCAAGAGAAAGGGCTTATCAGAATACTTTACAATACCATCATTCTATCTTAAATACTATAATCCCATAATGTCAACACATAGGGATAAGGGACTAGTGAATAAAATGTACTTTGTTTCTTCAAATCACAAGAGAATAACTTGCCTTGTGTCACTTGGTTCAGATCCCTCCTAGTAAACTGCAAATCCCTCACTCTGTAATATTCTCCCCAAGTCTACAAAAAAAAAGATAAAAGAATTGAAAGCTTCCGTA
The DNA here is from genome assembly GCF_028018385.1 of Neofelis nebulosa. Taxonomy (NCBI): domain Eukaryota; kingdom Metazoa; phylum Chordata; class Mammalia; order Carnivora; family Felidae; genus Neofelis; species Neofelis nebulosa. The sequence goes on along the minus strand of NC_080784.1, from coordinate 66,940,220 downwards.
TTGTTCTGAACCATAAAGCCTAGTGAATTCCTCCTAGTAGCTCAGGTCACATTAATGGGATTTGAGTGACAGGTTTGAGAGAGCTCTATAAATTAAATTAATGGGCAATGCATGATAATTAATGACATGACTTTACGAGATTAAGTGTTCATCAGTAAATAATAGTCAGATTCTGCACATGTTGTATATTTTCTGTCCTTCATGTTTAAGTATGACATAAAATGACATTACTATTCAAATTCTTCAGTATTAATAAATGTGCCTACAGAGTTTGGAAGTTAAGGTAATCCTCAAAACAAGAAACAAATAAGAAGAAGCACATAATAGATGAAATTAAATACTTTGTTTTATTACCCTAGGAATGCTTATAACATGGTATTGAGCAGTTTAACAAAAATTTTAATCAGAACGAATGAAAAAGTATGAAAAATTAATTGAAGTCAAAATAAATAGAATTGTTTGAGAAGATCTATTTGATAAAAAAGAGTTACAAAAAAGAACATATCACCCTTACATAGTATACCAAAAACCTGAAGTGCATGCAGTTAACAAAATTTTTCTATCACTGTCCAGAGAATAGAAAGAGAAATAGTTCAGTAACCAGAAGTTAAGTACTTAAAAGTGCATTAGAGATAAAGTTTGAAAACTGGGCAGAATTATTATGTCTTCATCTGCTACATTCTTTTCATTGATTCTTATCTCCTCAAGTCATGTTATCAATATTTGGAATTCCTAAGTAACAAGATGCTAGAATGGATAGTCCCTAATGTGACTTGCTCAAACGGCATTTCCTAAACACCTATCCTATCATATACTAGGCAGTGACAAAACAAAAAATAATCAGAATCTGAATTAATCCTTGTGATTTCAGGGTTTATAAGAATTTTACATACATACATACCTTTCTCTGTGTGTGTTAAGATCACTTAAGATCTACCCACTTCTCTATATTTCAGATATTAAATATGGTATATTTATTAACTGTAGTCACATGGTTGAATTTATCCACCCAGAATTTATCCATCCTTCATAACAGAAACTTTATATCCACTGATCAATACCTCCTTATTTCCACTCCCTCTAATCTCTGGGCAACAAGTAATCTATTCTCTGCTTCGCTGAATTTGACTATTATAGATTCCAAATATAAGTGAGATCATGCAGTATTTGTCTTTCTGTGACTGTTTTCATTAAGCACAATGTTCTTCAGGTTCATCCAAGTTGTAAATAGCAGGATTTCCTTCTTTTTTTAAGGCCGAATAATATTCTTGTGTGTGTGTGTGTGTGTGTGTGTGTGTGTGTGTGTGTTTGTGTGTGCGTGCGCTATATTTTCTTATCCATTCTCCTATGGATGGACATTTAGGTTGTTTCCATATCTTGACCATTGTGAATAGTGCTTCAATAAACATGGGGATGTAGATAACTCTTTGAGATAGTGATTTCATGTATTTTGGATATAGACATATAGATATATAGATAGATATAGATAGATAGATATAGATATAGATATAGATATAGATATAGATATAGATATAGATATAGATATACATACCCCAAAGTGGGACTGCTGGATCATATAATAATTCTATTTTTATTTTTTGAGGAGTATCTGTATCCTATTTTCCATAATGACTGAAGCAGTTTACACTCCTACCAATGGTGTACAAGTAGTAAATGTGAACAGTGTAAATTATATTTGGAGACCCCAGCCTTAGCAAAAGAGCTGTTACTGACACTGAATTGGTCTTTTCAGATGACACAGCTAGCAATACACTTTCAGACAAAATATGTCATATGTTCATATTTGCAATTAAATTCAGGACTCAAGGGGCTTTACTACCATTTTCTATAATAATCTGAATCTCATTTGTCCCATACCTAACATGATTCAAAGAGAAACTAAGGATAAGAGACATAGAATATCACACAATAATTAATTTGCTTTGTTTTGTATTATACATACAACAGTCTGAGAATGAAAATACTAACATTATAACACAACGATATGATTAGTGCAGTTTTTTTCTCTGCACATTTTTTCTTTCTTATTAGGGTATATTCAATTAGAGATATGAAATTAAATATTTAAAATCACTTATAATTTTTCTCATGTGACTATATCAACCCACTTTTGCTTCATTTTTTTTACTTTTATAAATTGTTTATAAAATTTTTTCTCTATATTTCTGTGAAATACTTATATGATCCTATAGACAAATTCACGAAGCAAAATATGTCCTAAGAATTCTAGCTTCTGTCTCTGGATCCTCTACGATGCCTTCCTCTATTCCTAATAGGTTAGGTAGCCACTTGTGTCTGTTGACTTACATAGCCAGTGTTTTTTATTTTTGTTTATTTTAAGATATAAACCCATGCATAGGTAAATATATGCCTGTATGTGTGTATAAAAAATTTTAATGTAAAATATGTAACTCAAGTTCTGTATCTGGTAAGAGCAAATAAGTTCATATAAGACTGACTCTCCCACACACAGAAAGTATAAATGTTGACAAAATGAAAACAAAAACACCTGAAAGAAATGAGCAGTGAACAAATGAAGGCATAATGTAGAGGAGAAATGACATTTTGTAAATAGAAATGACACGAGGGAGTTCTAAATGTTTTGACCTTTAGTCTGAAAACAGACTGTGGTTGGCACTTTGACTATAGAGAGAACCAGATTATTTCTGGCTCGAAGAACAGGGATAACCTCAGCAACTACACAAGCAGAAAGCATTCTATAAATGAGTGAGCTAGGATGGATTCTCCAAATCCTATTCATAAATTCTGTCAAAATTTCCCTTTGACCTAAAATTCATACTTAACATCCCAGATAAGAATTTTTAAAAAATAGTATTTGGGTGCTGTCCCCAAAATGTCAATATTCACAATATTTAGGATACAAATTGACATTGTTTGACAAAGATACAGAACAACACAACACATTCTTAAAAAAAGACAATCAAGAAAGAACACATCAGAGATGATGCAGAAGCAGAAAAATATATTAAAGCAGTTATTATAACAGTGCCTACTGAAATAAAGAAAAATTTGCTAGAAATGAAATGAAAATACAGGAAATCTTAGCAGAGAAGCGTAAACTATAGAAAAAACCAATGGAAAATCTACTATTGAAAAAAATATATATTAAGAATAATGTAATTACTTGACAGCATGATTGTGATGGAAGAAAATCAATAAACATGGAGAGATACATCAGTAGATATTACACAATATGAAGAACAATGAAAATGCTTTAAAAGAAATTAACAGAATTTAGGGACCTATGGGACAATCTTAAAAAGTCTAACACATGAGTGCTAGAGTCACCAGAGGAAAAGATTAAAACAGGCAGAAAAGGGGCCCCTGGGTGGCTCAGTCATTTGAATGTCTAACTCTTGATTTTGCCTCAGGTCACAATCCTGTGGTTAGCGGGTTCAAGCCCCACCTTAGGCTCTGCACTGACAGTGTGGAGCCTGCTTGGCATTCTCTCCCTCTTTCTGCCCCTTACCTGCTCATGTTCTTTAAATAAACTTTAAATAAAATAAAATGAAATAAAATGGTCAGAAAAATATTTGAGCAAGTATAATGACTGATCATTTTCCAAATTTATTGACAGATATAAATGTACTGATGCAAGAAGCTGAATGAGCACCAACAAAGGTAAATAAACATGAGGAAAACCAGGCACATTAGTGTCAAACTATTGAAAACCAAAGTATAAAGGAGATGTTCTAAGAAATCGCAGAAGTGGCACACTTCACACACAGACAAGAACTACTCAAATGATCACTGAATTTTTATCAGGAATTCTGAAATCCAAAAGACAGTGGAGCAACATCTTTATACTCTGGGAAAAAAAGATAAACCAACAAAAAGTCAGCCCAGACTTCTAAGTTGAATAAAAATATCCTTCAAAACTGAAGGAAAAATAAAGACACTTTCAGGGAATGAAATCTAAGATAATCTAGTACCAGAAATGCTAAAGGAAGTTACCATAGTTATACTTCCAGCTAGATTGCTATGTTTTCATTTCATGCAGTTTTTGTTTGTATGAGAAAGTTTTTATTTATCTTTCATTTTTTCAAGATGTCTTCCCTGGGTAACAAATTCTTCCGCTGGTGAGATTCCCAGTCTCTCTGCAATATCACTGCTACACCATGCAAGATGTATGCTACATCTAACACCAGTGGTAAGTCCTTCAGTACCATTCAGCCAGTGCCCGCGTTAATTATCCTATCCTTAGAGTTTGTTTCTGTGATCCACTCTGGGTAACAAACTCAGGTTGGATTTCCTAGATGCGGTACATTTGTTTTGTGAGTGCTCTCACTAGCGTAAGGCTAGGGGAGCAAAGCTAGGCAAAAAACGGGGCCCCAGCTGGAGACTTTCTTCAGTCTGATTGCACTGTTAAGACTCCAGAACACGAAATGCACCACTGCGTTAGTGTCACCGTGAGGCTTAATACCTCATGCCAGTTAGTCACTGACTGAGGGGAAGTGGTGGTGTGGGTGGAACAGAGAAATAGCTGCCAGGGAAGAGTTGCTCCTGTTTCGCTGAGGGAAAGTCTCCAGGGAAAAGATCAACAGAGCACCTGGGTGGGCTCAGGCTGTTAAGCCACCAACTGTTGATTTCAGCTCAGGTCATGATCTCACGGTTCCTGAGTCTGAGCCCCACATAGGGCTCTGTGCTCACAGTGAGGTTTCCTTCCCTTCCTTACTCTCTGCCCCTCCCTGGAAACACGTGCGTGTGTGTGTGTGCATGTGTGTGTGTGTGTGTGTGTGTGTGTGTATGCACGTATACACTCTCTCTCCTCAAAATAATAAATAATCTTAAAAAAAAAAAAAAAGAACATGTCAACTGTATAGGAGGAATCTGGTTCCTGTATAAAAATCCATATGTGATTTTCAGGCCTGACTATAGACAATTACAAAGTCTATACCTGATAGGCCGCATGGGAGAAAGTTGCTCCCCAAACACAAGACAAGGTGACAGCCAGCACATTACACTCTCTGAAGGGAGTTGCAGTAAAGGACTCAGGCTCTTATGCATATTTAACATTCTTGGTACAGAAAGTCACCATTCCCACGTCCCCTATCTGGGGCCTTTTGCCAAGGTTTTTAGGGTCCTCTGCCAAGGCCTCTTACCAGGAGAGAAGAGGAAAACCTTGCAGATGCTTTTCCTCATTGTGACTTGATACTTAATACATTCAGTTCCTAGATCTTCCCCTCACACTCCCCTCAGGCCCAGGATCCACAGAAGTGCAGGAATCTGTTGTTCCAGCCCCCTCAAGTGAGATGAGGTCAGCGCACACCTGCTGATCCACCTGACCCTCTTTCACGTAAGCCATTCCATGGGGTGAAGTCGAATGAAGAGAGTCTGCGTGTTCTCCAGTTTGGATCCTCGCTTATACCGTGTAACAGGAAGTGATGAAAGCCTTGACTATTGCTTCCATTTGTTTCTATTACCAGGTTAATTGCTTGTTTTGACAGCTCGAAGCTCAACTGAGTTCCTAACAAAGGATAGGTCCTTCAGCAGCTAAAGGGGTTGAGTGGGACTCCTGGAACATCTACTCATTTTGGTCATGGTTATTTACTCTAGTTTTACTCTTTATTTTGAGGACTGTTTCCCTCCCTTTCTAATTCCTGAGTTCTAGCACCTCCAATTTTACTTGTCATAATAATTCCAATTTATGTTGTATCTTCAGATGTTTTCATAATTCCATTTCATTTAAAAATATAAGATTCTAGGGGCACCTGGGTGGCTCAGTTGGTTAAGCATCTGCCTCCTGATTAAGGCTCAGGTCATGATTTCATGGCTCGTGAAATCGAGTCCGGTATCGGGCTCTGTGCTGACACCATGGAGCCCGCTTGGGATTCTCTTTCTCCCTCTCTCTCTGCCCTTCCCCACTTGTTCTCTCTCTCTCTCTCAAAATACATTAATAAACTTAAAATATATATATAAAAAATGAGATTCCAGGTTATCTGTTTTGGAGCATAAATTTATGATGTACAGAATTTTTCTTCCTTTTGAGAATGTTTTTCTCCTTCTTTGTTGAGTTTCTTATAATAATATTGCTTGGAATTTAAGAGCAATTTTTTTGGGTACACATCTTTACATAAAATATGTTCATCTTATTTTAAAAGGCAAGACTTTTAGATTAACATTTTGAGCTTCATAGCTATAAAGATTCCTCTTTTGTTATATGCAGGACTATTAGAAAATATGGCCACTATTGTCTGAAATCTCCTGTCTCCCTGCCCCAACTTCTACATGTATCTTCTCTTTTCTGAACTCCTATTATCCTTGTACTGCTCAGTGTGAATTCTTATTTCCACTGTTTCTACTCAGTAGCAGCTTTCTTCAGGAAGAGAGTGTTGTTGATTTGTTATAAGAGGTCATGTGATGAAGGCTTCTCAAGACTCTTCACAATATAGTCAGAATCTCATACTTACCTGTGAATTTACATGTGAAAAGTCTTCCAGGTTTCAGCTGCTACTGATAAATTGCCTTGCCACAAATTCTGATGAATGCTTGCTGTTTTTTAGCTTTCTTGTTTTTAGATTCCCCATTCCTTACCTCAGCATTCTTCCAAATGGATTCTCATATTGTGCAGATCTTGTACCTTTCAGTGCTCTGTCCTCACTTTCTGGGGTTCTGGGGGAAGCTCATCACTTATCTGTATTGTAGATGTCCATGGAGCTTTTGTTTCACTACCCTAATAACTTTTGTCAGCTTTCATGAGGAGTTGGGGAGATTTAAAAATACTGCATTGCCCCCTGAATCTCCCTCATTTTCTTTTTTAAGCTCTGAGATTTAAAAAAAAATTGAGGTTGTTATAAGGCAATGTCAATAATTTAAGTACCCTAAATTAAGTCAAAATTTACCACCGGTGCAGTCCTAGACTACATGGATACAATATGTGCCTGTTCTCCTAAACAAGATACACACGTGGGTCTGAGACATCTGTACCTTGTTTGGTTTAGTATATTCTGCTAGGAAAATGCAGGTATTCTCTAGCTCTAATCCCAATTCTCACCCTGCCCATGCACCCAATGTCTGAGAACCAATAAATTACGTATTGTTCCACAAGTGTGCCCCATCCTCTCCTATTCTCAGGCATTAGTTTATACTGTTCCCTTTGTCTGAAGCATCCTGTCCTAATCCTCTCATTTCTGTGGTTTCCAAATAAAACACAGAATACTCAGTTACATTTGAATTGTCCCATACAATGTTATGGATAAATGTATGTTTTCACTCTTATGTGGATCCTGAGAAACTTAAGAAGACCATGAGGGAGGGGAATAAGAAAAAAAAAAAGGGTAGAGAGGGAGAGAACCAAAACATAAGAGACTCTTAAAAACTGAGGGGCGCCTGGGTGGCGCAGTCGGTTAAGCGTCCGACTTCAGCCAGGTCACGATCTCGCGGTCTGTGAGTTCGAGCCCCGCGTCGGGCTCTGGGCTGATGGCTCGGAGCCTGGAGCCTGTTTCCGATTCTGTGTCTCCCTCTCTCTCTGCCCCTCCCCCGTTCGTGCTCTGTCTCTCTCTGTCCCAAAAATAAATAAAAAAAAAACAAAAAACAAAAAACTGAGAACTGAGGGTTGATGGGAGGTGGGAGGGAGGAGAGGGTGGGTGATGGGTATTGAGGAGGGCACCTGTTGGGATGAGCATTGGGTGTTGTATGGAAACCAATTTGACAATAAATTTCATATTTAAAAAATAAAATAAAATATTAGTTTCATTTGCCTAAATTCTATTGTTATAGAATTGTGATCTACATATGATACTCTGTCTCTTCTCTACCATTAAAACTGGCTTTAAATACCCAGTTTGTAAGTCAGTCATTCGAAAAGAAAGTAACATTCTCTGACTCTCAAGGTTAAGTTACATAACTTACACATAACTTAAACTCTGAAAATATATACACATGGGGTATTCACTGAATCATTCTGAGTATGCTTATATAGGTGTATGTAATTTTAAAAGCAACAAGATTTTGAATATATAGCCATAAATTTAATAAAAGGATAATGCAGTGAAATCACATGTGTTATAAACATGAAATTTAATGTTAAACAGAGTTTTTAAAATAATATTTTACACTTGTATTAAGTTAGACGTATAATATTTTTTGTCTAAGAGCTGAACAGAGTCAAATCTAAAGGCAATTTTCCTCAGTGAGAAAACTGTCATTTTTTTAGCAACTAACATGTTTTAATATATGTATTCCTGACATCTTACATGTTGTGTTTTCACAAGTACACATTATCATTCACAAGCAGAAAATGGCCTTGAATTCTGTAATACATAGTCTAACAGCTTATGCAGTGAGAACAGAGCAGCACCACAAATAATACTTGCAATGTATTCCTATTCTACAATATTTCTCTTAGAGTCATCACTGATATTCAGATTTATTTTCATTTTAATTTAATAATATTTTTCTATCACAAGAGAAAATTTTCAAGGTTCAACTATTTATTGAGAAGAAAGACCTAGCCAATTTTCCCTGAATCCTGATTTTTCCCTGAGCACATTTCCTTTACGTACATTACACTGTCAATACATTTTATACAGACAAAGACAAATGTAATCATTTATGTTTCATGTCAAAAAAAAAAACTAAGAAGAATAAAACTTTTTAGGTGTTGAGAAAAAAAAATAATGGTTACTGTCAAGCCACTTTTTATTTATGCTCTTCAAATTTTTTTTCCGAGTGAAAAAAAGGCCATGACTAAGTGGTGTTATGAAAAGTTGTTAAATTATATTGCCTGGAATAAAGAATCTCAGATATATCCAAGAGGCACTGATAAGTTTTGGGAGGAAACAAGAGAAAAACAAATTCTACTGGAATGTTTTTGGCTTTGATTTCACTTAATCTTGAATTGAGATTTAAAAAGAAAAAAAATTCTTGGTTTAGGAGGGGGAAGATTGCTCTAGCACTGAAAAGGACTCCCATAGTAAGGCATATAATTACCCATTCTGCCATGGGAAAAATTATACTGTCAAAGGATGATAAAAGCACCACTAACAGGACTATGCTCCTCAGGTAGTTTCAGAAGAGCAAACTGCTAGATTTATGTAGGAAATTTTGGAAGTGTGGAGGTCATGGACTGGTGCACTTCCAAAGGCTTCAGTAGGTTGACATTAGCTATCAAAATATAGTTACTATGATAAAATTGTTGTCAGTTGATTGGCACTCAGAGCTGTGTTTATGCAGGTAAGTCCATTTCTACTTGTTTGACTTGCTGAAGTCAAAAGCTGTTACTGATTGGTTTGCTTGTAAAAAAAAAAAATTGTCATCAATCAGTTGAGTGGATTAAAATCCAATTTGGGTGACTGCTTGATAAATAGCTGTAGAATAATGAGTCTTTCCTTAGGACTGTGGTAATATGTTATTCTCAGTTTATCATTTCAGTTTTCACACAGCCAAAGCTTCAGGAGAGACCATCAAATATTGTCCACATCATCAGTACTATTGTCGAATGAGGTTTCATTTGCCAATAAATATTTTTTGGTTTAAGCATCAATAAGTATGATTTCATCCTGGTTTTGTCTTTAAATCACTTTTTGAGTCACCTGTGGAGAAAATCCTATCCAGGAGTATTTGAGAGTTTGCACAACAAACATCAAAAAATTCTAAGGCAAATAAGCATGACTAGAGTTATAAGAAGAGAATAAAAGAGATTCTGGAGGGGGCGCCTGTGTGGCTTGGTCGGTTGGGCATCCAGTTCAGGTCATGGTCTCACAGCTCATGGGTTCAAGACCCGCATCGGGCTCTGTGCTGACAGCTTGGAGCCTGGAGCCTGCTTCAGATTCTGTGTCTCCCTGTCTCTCTGTTCCTCCCCTGCTCACCCTGTATCTCTCTCCCTCTCTTTCAAAAATAAATAAACATTAAAAAAGCATTTTTTTAAGAGATTCTGGGACAATGACGTAAGACTTTCTTTGCCTGACAGAGAAAGTCCCAAAGATGCTGAGTTTTCAGTTCTCTAAGCTTACATACAGATTATTTCACATTTCCAGTTCACATGAATTGTTGGCAATGGTATAGTCTCTCTTTGGGTGACAGGAAGAAAACCCAAGACTAATCTGATTGTTCATAACTACTTATCTTAAGTAATTCAAACTGGTTTGTGCTGGCCTAGAATGTGGGTTGTATTGCTCACTATGCCAACCAAAGTGATGGACAAGTTCTAAATGACTACTTTGAATCCTATAACTCTTACTAATGGAATTCTTAGATGTTTGTTACACTTGGTATTATTCATATTGTTAGACAAGCTGATATTAATTAGGTCCGTTTTATGAGACATCATCTACTTAGGTTACTGGAAAATCATTCACTTTGAATAGTTTATTAGCCATACAAAATAATTAACCATGGTTCTGGATTGTCACTGAAAAGTCTGATTTCTGTAAAACGAGAGCAACCACAGCTGGTCTAAAGGATATATGACTATTTTTAGTGCAGCTACAAGTATTTTATTTCTGGGTGTTGGCATAACAATCATTGGTGTATCTTTTTCACTTATCTGCCATAAATATCATTGTTGGTAATGTTAGTTTAACTTTCTGTCGATTTATAGGAACATCTTAGGATTTAAAAGTCCTAATGCTAATATTTATTGGCAGATTGATTATTTAAAGTTGGTAAGTTTTACATTACTGACTAAAATTTTGAAAACCCATTCTCTAAAGGAAAAATAGGAGTTATCCTATCAAAATAGGATTTAATCAAGATATAGAACCACACAGTAATTTAAACAGGGGAAGATTAATATAAATGATTTTGAATCTGTAGAATAAGGGAATAACTGTAAAGATAGACAGATATAACTACAAAGTACCCTAGAGCAGAAACAGAGCACCAGAGAAAGGACAAATGCAGAAGAGTAGATCTTCACCAGACTGGAGTGCAGACCTTATTGAAGAAGATGTAATTGCAGCCCACAAGATGGCTGATAAGTTTTCTGGGTTTCTGGGGCTACAGCTGGTTCCCATTCACCACTCTAGAAGGAAACAATTCTCTGAGATATAGGTGAACCATGACAGGTGGAAAGGAAGACAGAGAGTATCAGAGCCCTGTGGTATGAGACCTGGAGTGTAAGGTGTCTGTCTTGAAGTTGCCACTGTAATTGGCAATTGATTATATCTGGTAGTATAATTGGCAAGATGGTCACTGTAACCAGGGAGTGATGTAACATCACCAAGACTGTCCACAGAACAACACTAGACGTCTCATCCATGCACTGCTAATGGATTGTGCAGCAGAACTAAAAAAAAAAAAAAAAAAAAAAAACCACAGGAATTGAAACCAGCAGCCTTCTTTCACATGTAATGGCGCCCTCGGTGCCCTCTACTGACAAAGCATAACATTAGTCTCACTGTAGAGAGGAAATCCTTGGATTCAGTCTGTTATCGCAGAGCATATAATGAAGGGAAATTTGGAACTGAGAGACAACAAATTAATACCTAGCATGAGTGGAATATATAAAATGTATTAATGTAAATTAGAAATAAAGAGGTTTTAAGTTAATATAAAGCAAATTATATAAAAAAACCATTTTACTGGGGTGCCTGGGTGGCCCAGTTGGTTAAAGCGTCTGACTTCAGTTCCAGTCAATATTTCATGGTTCATGAGTTTGAGCCCCACATCGGGCTCTGTGCTGATAACTCAGAGCCTGGAGCCTGATTCAGATTCTGCATCTCTCTCTCTCTCTGCCCCTCCCCTGCTCATACTCTGTCTCTCTCTTTCAAAAATAAACAAACAAAAAAAATTTTTTAAAGAAACCATTTTATTATGAAATACATGCAACAGTGCAATCACTGGTTGATCATAAAAAGTTAAAGAAACAAATTAAAAAATAAAAAAATAATTAATTATATTAACTATAGGCATGGAAAATTCAGACAAATTATTACAACTGAAAAGGAAGTACAGCAAGTGTTCTAGACTTAAGATCAATATATACAAATCTATTGTTCTTCTATCTATGAGCAAAAAAGAACATCTGGAATTTTTATAAAAATAGAATTTAAAAAAACATAATTGTGACATCTGAAGTCCTTCTGACAAAGCTGTGATACATTTTGTAGAAAATACATCACAAAAGTTTAATGAATGTTATGAATGAAAGGCAATTAAATGGAAACCTATGTCATAGCTAGGATTGTAAAATTAAGTATCACTGAAATATAAATACTGTCTGTAATATTTCATAATTTAAATTCATTTCCAATAAACACTGCCAAGTTTTTCATAAACCTAGATTATAAAATATATGTGGAAAAAAACTAATTGCCTAGAATAGCCAAGACAAATATAGAGAAGAAGAGAAAAAAATGCCTAATCAAATATCAAGACATGAAAAACATAATAACTTACACATTGTGGGGAATTCACAGGGAGTTATTTGGACAAGGATAAAAATAAATAAATAAATGGAACACAGCCCAAAACCCAGATCAGATATTATACATAAACCTGCAATTTTATATATGTATGTAGCATTAGTTATCAATGGAAAAAGTAAATGATTTCTTCTTGAATGGATGACCTACATGGGGAGGGCGGAATGAAATTGAATTCAACCTTCGCTAGTAAAAAAAAAAAAAAAGAGAGAGAGAGAGAGAGAAAAGTACATCTATATATATTAAGACCCACATGTGAAAGTCCAAACTATAAAACTCTTACAAGAAAATGGTTAAGAATATTTCTATTGTAAGATAGAAACACTTTTTAAACAAGATACAAAACACAAGCATACAGAAAATGTTTGATACACTTTACTGTATTATAAATAAAAAAGCTCTTCGTGGAAAAAAATTAATAATCAAAAGGCAAGTCACAAACAAATGTCTGTAATAACTAAAACTGTCAGATTAGAATATAAATTATAAAGAGATCATACAGGTCGGTCAAAATAGCAAACAAAGGGAAAATAAATAAAAGACACATGTAAAGGAAAATTTCAGAATAGAATGTCTCAATAGCCAAAATATGAAAACATACTCAACCTCACCAAGGATCAGGGAAATGAAAATAAATTTTGCCTCATATTGGCATTAGATCAATGAAATTAGAATATCTAACAATAAAGATACTCTTACCATAAAACAAAGACAGACACTGATGAGTATAATCACAATAGAAAGCAATTTCTCCATTATCTTGTAAAGATGAAGTTGCACTTCTCCTATAATTTAGCATCTCTACTTCTATATACGTGCCTCTCAGAATTTTTCACTGATGTACAAGGACGCATATACAAGAATGCTCACAGCATAATTCTCCTAGCAAAATAAAATTAGAAACAACTTAAATATTTTTCACTAGGAGAATGGATTAAGAATACTGAGTATTTTAATTTAATGTAATTGTTTGAGTTAATTTGCAGAGAAAATTACTAAACTAGAAATATCTTTAAAAAAAATTCACAAATATAATGGAGTGAAAACAGCAAGTTGAAGAATATGTAAAGTCTGAGTCCACTTGTATGATACTCAAAAGCAGTAAAGACACATAAATATATGGATATACAAGACTTTAAGATATGTATTCATAAATTTTGAGAAAATGAGGGACAAAGAAATCATTCAAACTTTCATAAGCAAAGGAGTGGGGTTAAAGTCCTCATATCAAGGATTATCCAATCAAAATTGAACTTAATTTCTTTAAAGTAACACTAGAATCTTTTAAAACAATGGAGCAAGTTTCTAAAATGTGAGAAAAAATAATTTCTAAATTAAAACTCTAGCACAATATCAAATTCAAATATGATTTAAATCATGCTTATACTGTGTTTCAAGAAGATTACATTCAATGCCCTTTCTCCGAAGGAAAAAGATGTGCTCCACCAAAATGAGAGAGTATGAAGAGAAGAGATTGACATAGGCATAAAATGTATAGATCCTCATCTTCTATATAGGAATGTAAATAGATTATATGCAAAATTTTAAACTTTGGGGTGCCTGGGTGGCTCAGTCAGTTAAGTGTCCAACTCTTGGTTTTGGCTCAGGTCATGATCTCACAGTTTGTGAGTCTGAGCCCTGCATCAGAGTGCATGTGCTATAAATAAATAAATAAATAAATAAATAAATAAATAAATAAATAAATAAAACAAAATAAATAAAATTTTAAAAGGCATATTACAGTCATATTATTTCAAAACACCAGAAACTAGTTTAATTCAACTGAAATCTTTAAGCTTTCATTATAAACTAGAATAACTAGTCACAAATATCAATCAATATTTAGCATAATTACTTTAAAGTGCAACTTCAATACAACTGTAAATTTTGAAATGTCTTACTTTTCTTCTTGTCAGTATATATTTCCATGAAGAAACACCCTTTAAGTTTAGTCCTTACTGCATAACTCATCTTTTTAATTTTATATCCTTCCTGAGCCCTCTGTTTTCACCTTTCCTCACTATGTTCTCTGATTGACAGTGCATCTATTTATACTAAGACAGTTTTCTTTGCACTCTTCGGAAATTTCCAGTATTTTACAGATTCTGTAGTATCCTCTCTATTACATAAGTATTCAGTTTTTACTCGAGTTCTTCTTCAAAGATATCCTTATTCAAAAGAAGATGTATAAACCGATTTTTCTGACTTTTTGCTCTTCTAAGTAAAATTATTTTGTTCTTTCATTCGCTTGACAATTTAAAGAATTCTAATTTTCAAACAACTTCCTTATAAGTCTGAAAACATAGCTTTATTGTCTTTTACCAAGTTATGCTGATGATGAAAAATCTGTAAGTTTTTCAGTGAGAGCTGCTTTCTACTCTCAGTAATGTTTGTTTTTCCTGGCCCCCTCTAGAAGCTTTCCAAAGCTGATATTAGTGACTTGAAAATTCACAGGTATGTCTGTAGTTCAGATTTTTTTCTGGGGGGAGGGGGCAGGGGAGGTTGTCAATTTAGTTTGATTTAGTTTGTTACTGGTTGACCCTTTCAATAACAAATAACAATTTATATTTTTCCCTATTTCTGACAAATTTTACACAATTGTGGGGGGTTTTTTTATCATTTTTCCCACTCTGTCTTCTCTGTTGCCATGTTTTAGGATTTTCAATAGGAAATATTTAAACTTTATGAATTAATCTTCCTTATTCTTTTTGTTTTATGTTTTGTAGATTTCCTGCACTATCTTATACATCCCTTCTACTGATGGCTTCATCATCTATGCTTTTTATAAAGATAGTTAAAATTTCTTCCTTGTTCTCTAACTGCTTCCTTCTTGAGTTGAGTTATTTAAATCTCTGATACAATATTCAATTTAATTTCTTATTCTACTGTCTTCATTAAGCAAACATTTATTTATCGACCATAATTTGCCAGACACTCTTCTAGGACCTCAGGATATGTTAATAAATTTTGACATGGTCCCTCTTTTCATGAAAATGAGAGTCTACATCCCTGAATATCTGCTATGTCCAGGTTCAATTTCTCAACTTCTTCATCTTTGCCCTGCTTTCCTATGCTATTTTTAACTGGCCATTGGATTTTTGTTCATATTTAAGATGAGAGATAAACTGATTTCCTAGCTGTTAAGCAAATCCATTTCTGCCAGTGCATCTCTCTCCTAAAAGGAAATACAGAATAAGATCTCCATGTATGTGGGTAGTGAATGTGAGCCTAATGTAAGTTACACACACAGGAAATTTGAAGTTAGGCAACGTACATTCTGTAATGTGCCAAATATGGAGAGCTTTAATCTGGGTCACCAAAACCCACACTAAAATCTATAATTTCCCTTCAAATAAACGGTTCCATTTTTTAGATGGAACATATGGGCAATGTGACAACATGTTGCACTGCATTTCTAGAGCAGAGAAGCTGCAGGCTGTTTTTTCTATGAATGACTCCATAACTAACCATTCGCTTTCTGGCTCCACTATTCACTCTTATTCCCACAGCTCTCTTATTGGAACATTTCCTGGGTGGTCAGGGAAAGCTGCCCTCGCGACTCAGATGTTCGAGCTTTCTCCCCACCAGGTAAGACCTCTGCATACTCAGCATTGTTTCTTCCCTCCACAATCTCCCAACCACTATCCATGACCAAAATTCACTCACAATACCCTTCCATTGGTGAGCAACTGTCTTGATCTTCTCACTGTTATAAGTTTAAAATATTGGGCTATATTTTACAAGCAAAGTGATTAGATTTTGAAAGAGGAGAGAAATAAGTGGGTGTGCTTATTGCTCATACTGGCAAAGAAGAAATAACACAGTTCTCTCTGTATATATAAATATTGGTAATATATATGTCAATATTATATATCTATTATTTTGATATATATCTATTATGCATAAGTACATAGACATATAGAAATGTATTATATATGCACATTATATATAATATAGATACAGATATAGTATACTTATTATATATACATTTATATATTGTAGAGATACATTTTTGTACATATGTATGTTATAAATATACGTATGTATATATTTGTGTGTATGTGTACATGTTAACAAAAATTTATCTATGACTCATTATTATTTTATCATGCTAAAAATATTTTTTTAGGATTGTGGCCTATATCAAATTTTTCTAAATTTCCCTTGATGATTAAAAACTAAAGTAGAACTACTTATATTACTATTTCTTTATATAGCCACATGGTGGCAGCAAAAGATAAGAGCACATGCAGAGAGACACTAAGCTATAAAGGAAAAAATAGAAACTTCTAAACACTGCTATAGAACAAGTGCCCAATTACAGAACAGTCACATAGTATAAAACTAATTTATATGATATGGGTTCTATGAAATTATTTAAATTCAGAATTTTTGTTACTTTTAATTTTAATGGATCAATAATGCAGCCAGCTGTGATTACCATGTTGAGTGTAACTCACCTTCTTTGTCATACACTTGGACTTACACTTTCAAAGTAGTTCCCACATTCTTAGCCACGCATCCAATGATATTTAACTTTTCTCTACACAAAAATTTATTTTCCTCCACTTATTATTATAGTCATAAATAGTTGGAGTGAGAGACTGAATATACAAAGGCCAGAGCATCTACAATGAGAGAACTGTGACCCACAATCTGCTCAGGACCCAACCCCTTGTCTACAATAAACAACCAAGGAAGTCAGCCTACTCTAAGTAAGATTTGTAGGAAGCCAGCCTGCTATCTCCAGTGACAATCCAGGAAGCTAAACAGTACTTCTGTAACAACAGGCCCAAATGGCCAAGACTTGATTAATAACAGCTTCCCTAAGTTTTGTTCCCACTCCCAATTTAGGACCAAGAGCAGAAAGTCAATCATGCATGTCTGACCAATCACATAAAATGCACTCCTTCTTATTACCCTCCCTCCACTTTCATTGTGCCAACAGCCTGCCCTTGAGTCTCTTCTCACATGCAAGTAATGGCGACTGACTCCCTTGTTATAGCAAGCTCAGAATAAATAGCCTTTGCTTGCTCATTTGGTTGGTCTTTATTTATTTCCACAGTAGAATTTAAATTCATCCAGACCATAACGGGAAGAGAAGCATGGATATGTAATTTTAGCATTTTAGTCCCTAGAGAAAGAAGGAAAGGGAACACAGAACTCAGTAGAAATTGATACCTGTTGTAATTGCTATTAGACTATTATATTCCCTTTTTTCTCAATATCTTTACACTTTTTTTCACTAATTATTGCAACTTGTAATTCTCACTATAAACAGCATTAACAACAAAAACATGTTCTCACCTCATATCTTGCAACAATCCTGAAGATTGTTCTCTAAAGAAAACATTCTCACTTTCTGCCTAAAAACTTGAGACCCAAATCTATTAGCCATTGTATCAATCTCTGGTTGATATCTATTCCACATGGAAACCTTACTTATAACTACAAGCAACATACCTTATAAAAATAATATGGAAAAGACTGAGGGAAAAATAAAGGATAATAGTTGATACATACATATGTATATATGCAACTGGTTATGAAGCCACAGTTAGTAATTATAATTTCCTTTTCCATGACTCATTATATACTCTCTTTGTCCTTAGCCTGATTTCCTGCAGGCTGTTTCTTTAACCAGGAGGAAGGTGGGGAGAATCTAAACTTTCAATCGTGTTTTTGTTTCGTATTTTAGAGAGAAAGGGAGAGCACGAGCAAGGGAGAGGGGCAGAAGAGAGAAAGAGAAAAAGAATCCTAAGCAAGCTCCATGCTCACTGCGGAACCCAATGTGGGGCTCGCTTCCATGATCCTGGGATCATGACCTGAGCAGAAATCAAGAGCTGGACACTCAATCAACTGAGCCACCCAGGTGCTCCTAAACTTTCAGTCTTAAAGGTACTAGTCATTTTTCCTGTATATCATGATTTTCCATTAAATCTGACCACTAGACATGGGAGTAGTAGGAGGCACTCCAGATAATCCCCTGGGGGATTCAGACATATTTTGGCTTATTGCGTAATCGTGCTAATTTCTCCTGATAATCATGATCAGTTATCTCACCCAATACTGTAATAGCTTCTGTGCCTCAGAGTACTGGCCACAGTCTCAATGCCCAGTTTTGAGTCACCACTGTTGTATACACTTGCATGTACAGTTTTTTTTTTTTCCTTTGCAATCAAAACTTCTGAACCAGCGGTCTCCTCAGTAATGGTACTGATAAGCAACTATTTTGTGAGTGGATTATTAAGAATCATAGTGAGAAAAGATATTTCTAATCCCAATCCTTCATTTCCAGACCCACCACTGATAGCCAGATATAAATAAATATTGACTGCCAATAGATAGTATCTAGTATACAGGCTGGTCAGCTAAAACACTTTACTATGTTTGTATGTTTGAAGCTTGGCACTATATAAAGGAATGAACAGAAATTTTCCTGCCCTCTAGGTGTATACATTATAAATTTTAACCATAATTTCCAAGAGCTGATATAAAAATGGTCATAAACATATATTATCATAAATTGTTTAATGATTACCAAAACATGTTTATTTTAACTGTATGGTATGATTCCAAAATGCTCTGTACACACTGAGACCACCTGTCTTGGTCTCAAAAGAACATTTCTTCTCAGTCTGGAAAAATATCTTAAACTCAAAACACCTAAAACTCAATTATCAAAAATTCTACATATGTTTATCAAATAACAGAATTATTAACTAACCAATTCTGTAGCACATGAATTCAATTATTCAATTTTTATTGCAATGCATGTATTCCATTTTTAAAAAATATTAAGATAAATGAAATTGGGACTCCACTAACATTTAAGATAAAATTTAAGATATATATACAAGTAAAATATAATAAAATGGAAAATGAGTATATTTATTTAAAACTACATTGCAAAATCTACTCTAAATGTCTTATATAAATTAACATTGTAATGTTGCATTTTGAACTATTTCAGGCTCTGCGGCATAAGTAATGAGGCAAGATCAATACCATACAATTAGTATTGCCATGATACTCCAATTAACATCAAATTGTTTTCTATCTTCTAGATGATAGGAAGTTTTCCATGTATGTTTATTTTTAATACTAAAATATTGAAACTATTTCAGCATGTTATGAAGAAATAGTATTAAAAACAATACTATATTTTACAATTAAGGTGGAGTCACAGAAGCACATGCAGGATGAACTCTGAGTCTCATTCCATACCACTCAGTTGTACAGACAGAATCAGTGGACACAGAGTTAGCAGGGACAGAGTCAGTCAAAATCTCCGGGAATTTTCCACTGGGATGAGTAATTCACTTATAAAAGTGCCTTCACTGAATTGTCAAGACCACTTTCACTGTACTCTTGTTCCTCACAACCTACTTTTATGTAATGACCTAAAGTGACCTTGTTGTGCTTTTGAAAACCATGTGATTTACTTGCAAAATAAACTATAAAAAATGAGTCTCTAAGACCTAGAGCAAGGTTTTCCACAAGGTTTAGGAATGCTAAGACAAAGAAGATAATGATGGTAAAGATGATGACTAATGATAGTCACCACTTTCCATTTAAAACAACACCATACCTGATGAAATACAGCCAGACCAACACTAAACAATCTTGCACACCTAGAAAACTGATCTGAGGATTAACAGAACAATCTGTACAACCTGAACCACAGAATTCAGCAGGTACACAGCACAGAGAGGTGAAATGGGGGAGAGAGAGGCTGCGGAGGGCAGGGAGCTGCTTTTTCGTGTACAGAGAGGACGGAGATGGGGTGGGGGGAGGTATGGGAAAAATACCCCCCCCACAAAGCAGCTGGAGAGAAAGTGGAAAAGAGGAAACAGCCTCAGTGACTGAACTAAAAAGGGAGAAAGAAGAAAGGAGAGGGTTTAAATTCCATTAAGACTCTATAAATAGGGAGTGCAGATTCTGAAACTCTGCAGTGCATTACCTGGTGGTGCTCTGGTGGGAAGGCGAATCCCCAGAAGCAGAGTGAAGTCCGGAGGTCTTTGGGTCACACAGGGAGAGCTGTTTGCCCTGCTGGGAGGACACCTGGTCGAGGCTGTGTGACTCTACCAAAGGCAAAGGCACCAGTGGACCCTGGAGAATAACAACATTCCAACATTCGCTGATGCTGGAACAAGGTCAGGGGGTGAAGCCTGGTGCCAGATGCATGTTGTGATTTGTCATAATCCCTGAAACACTCCTGGTACAGGATCACATGAACTTTTTCTAGGGCTGGCTGGCACCCAGGAGCAATCTCTGGGCGTCGGCAGCAGCACGGTCCCACGAACGTTCCCGGGTGCAACCGGCACATGGCCATTGCTCGGTGACACCCTCCCACAGAGGGGCAGAATTATTCAAAGATGTAGTTCCTCAGAAATAAGGAGTCAGAAAAAACAGCTGTATCTGAGATAAAACTCAGGAGGGAGGTGCCGCCTGGGGCTTGGTCACAGACTGTGAAAGAGCGGGGAGTGGACGGAAGCTGGAGACAAAGGACAGATGGATGATTGCTGATCTTGCTAATCCGTGAGAAAAGAGTTCCTATACTAGAGACTGGGTAGCTGGGTGAGGCCATTATCACTATTCCCGTGCATGTGCATACACACCTACAAGTGCCACAACAATCCCCCAGTAAGTTAAGCAATGCCATCTAGCAGAGAATGGAGCCATTACACTAAGCCCCGCCCAACCGGGCCGCCTCGCTCTTCAGGAACATGAGCCTCTTTGCCTGATTAGTTTATGGACTATAAAGTGCTTCATACTTTGACATCTAGGGGAAAACGAAGTAATTTCAGTCATATTCCAGTCTGTTAACTGGTCCATCTATTCAATTTTCTTTTTTCTTTTTCTCTTTTTTGCTTTTTCCTTGAAAACAGAGAGAAAAATTATTTTATTTTCAATTTTTATTAAAAATATTTTTCTTTGATTTTTTTGCTATTTTTTTACTTTTGTGTAAATTTTTTCAAATTCTATTTTACTTTCATCATTTCGTTTTGTTCTACTTCAGTGTATTCATTTTGTCAAAATTTCAAACAATTTCCTTTTTTTTTCTTTCTTTCCCCTTTTTTCCTCTAATCTATAAAGCCCCTTTCAACACCCAGATTAAAACACACCTAGGATCTATGATCCTTTATTCGATTTTTTGTGTATGTGTTTCTTTTTAATTTTTTAATTTTAATATATTTTTTAAATTTAATTTTTTTAATTTTAATTTTTTTACCTCATTAATTCCTTGTCTCCCTTCAAAATGATGAAACGAAGGAATTCACCCCAAAAGAGAGGGCAGGAAGAAAAACAGCTAGGGACTTAACCAACACAGATACAAGAAAGATGTCTGAACCAGAATTTAGAATCACAATAATAAGAATACTAGCTGGAGTTGAAAATAGATTAGAATACCTTTATGTGGAGATAAAAGAAGTAAGAGCTAGTCAGGATGAAATAAAAAATCCTATAACTAAGCTGCACTCTCAAACGGATGCCAAGGCGGCAAGGATGGATGAGGCAGAACAGAGAATCAGTGATAGAGAGGACAAATTTATGAAGAATAATGAAGCAGAAAAAAAGAGGGACACTAAGTCAAAAGAGCACGATTTAAGAATTAGAGATCAGTGACTCATTAAAAAGTAACAACATTAGAATCATAGGGGTCCCAGAAGCAGAAGAGAGAGAAATAGGGGTTGAAGGGTTAAGTGAGTAAGTCATAATGGAAAACTTTCCTAACGTGAGGAAAGACACAGACATTAAAATCCTGGAAGTACAGAGGACTCTTATTAGATTTAACAAAAACTGACCATCAACAAGGCATATCATAGTCAAATTCACAAAATAATCAGGCAAGAAAAGAGTTATGAAAGCAGCAAGGGAAAAAAAGTCCTTAACATACAAGGGAAGATAGATCAGGTGTGAGACACACCTATGCACAGAAACTTGGCAGGCCAGAAAGGAGTGGCAGGATATATTCAACGTGCTCAATCAGAAAAATATGCAGCCAAGAATTCTTTATCCAGCAAAACTGTCATTCAAAATAAAAGAAGAGAGGGGCACCTGGGTGGCTCAGTCGGCTGGGTGTCCGACTTCGGCTCAGGTCATGATCTCGCCGTCTGTGAGTTTGAGCCCCGCGTCGGGCTCTGTGCTGACAGCTCAGAGCCTGGATCCTGCTTCCGATTCTGTGTCTCCCTCCCTCTCTGACCCTCCCCTGTTCATGCTCTGTCTCTCTCTGTCTCAAAATTAAACATTAAAAAAAAAAAAAATTTTAAAAAAAAAAATAAAAAAATAAAATAAAATAAAATAAAAAATAAAAAAAAATAAAAGAAGAGATAAAAAGTTTCCCAGATAAACAAAAATGAAAGGAGTTTGTGACCACTAAACCAGCCCTGCAAAAAATTTTAAGGGGGACTCTCTGAGAGAAGAAAGATGAAAAAACAAAACAAAACAAAACAAAACAAACAAACAAACAAAAACAAATAAAGATGTAAAGCAACAAAGACCAGAAAGGACCAGAGCACACCACCAGAAACTCCAACTCTACAAGAAACATAATGGCAAAAAATTCATATCTTTCAGTACTCACTCTAAACTTCAATGGACTAAATGCTCTAACCAAAAGATAGAGGGTAACAGAATGGATAAGAAAACAAAACCCATCTACATGCTGTTTACAAGAGACCCACTTTAGATGTAAAGACACCTTCAGATTGAAAGTAAGGGGATGGAGAACCATCTATTATGCTAATGGTCAACAAAAGAAAGCTGGAGTAGCCATACTTACATCAGACAATTTGGTCATTAAAATAAAGACTGTATCAAGTGATGAAGAAGGGCATTATATCATAATTAAGGGGTCTATCTACCAAGAAGATATAACAATTGTCAACATTTATGCACCAAATATGAAACACCCAAATATATAAATCAATAAATCACAAATATAAACAAACTCATTGATAATAATACCATAATGGTAGGGAATTGAACACCCCACTTACAAAAATGGACAGATCATCTAATCAGAAAATCAACAAGGAAACAATGGCTTTGAATGACACACTGGACCAGATGGACTCAACAGATACGTTCAGAATATTTCATCCTAAAGCAGCAGAAAATACATTCTTCTCCAGTGCACATGGAACGTTCTCCAAAATAGACCATATACTGGGACACAAATCAGCCCTAAGTAAGTACAAAAAGATCAAAATCATATTGTGCATATTTTCAGACCATGCTATGAAACATGAAATCAGCCACAAGAAAAAATTTGGAAAGGTAACAAATACTTGGAGACTGAAGAACATCCTACTAAAGAATGAATGGGCTAACCAGGAAGCTAAAGAGAAAATTAAAAAGTACATGGATGCCAATGAAAATGGTAACACCACAACCCAAAACCTCTGGGACTCATCAAAGGCGGTCAAGAGGAAAGTATATAGCAAACCAGGCCTTCCTAAAGAAGGAAGAAAGGTCTCAGATACACAACCTAACCTTATGCCTTAAAGAGTTGGAAAAAGAACAGCAGATAAAACCCCAAACCAGCAGAAGACAGGAAATAATAAATATTAGAACAGAAATTAATGCTATCAAAACCAAAAAAAAAAAAAAAAAACCAAAAACCCACAGTAGAACAGATCAATGAAACCAGGAGCCAGTTATTTGAAAGAATTAACAAAACTGATAAACCACTAGCCAGTCTTATCAAAAAGAAAAAGGAAAGTGCCCAAATAAATAAAATTAAGAATGAAAGAGGAAAGATCACAACCAACACAGCAGAAATAAAAACAATAATAAAAGAGTACTATGAGCAATTATATGCCAATAAAATGGGCAATCTGGAAAAAATGGACAAATTCCTAGAAACATATACAATACCAAAGCTGGAACAGGAAGAAATAGAAAATTTGAACAGACCCATAACCAGTAAAGAAATCGAATTAGTAATCAAAAATCTGCCAAAAAACAAGAGTCCAGGGCCAGATGGCTTTCCAGGGCAATTCTACAAAACACTTAAGAAAGAGTTAACACCTATTCTCTTGAAGCTGTTCCAAAAAATAGAAATGGAAGGAAAACTTCCAAACTCTTTCTATGAAGCCAGCATTACCTTTATTCCAAAACCAGACAGAGACCCCACTAAAAAGCAGAACTGTAGACCAATCTCCCTGATGAACATGGATGCAAAAATCCTCAACAAGATATTAGGCAACCAGCTCCAACAATACATGAACAAATTATTCACCACGACCAAGTGGGATTTATACCTGGGATGCAGGGCTGGTTCAATATCAAAACAATCAATGTGATTCATCACATCAATAAAAGAAAGGACAAGAACCATATGATCCTCTCAATAGATGCAGAGAAAGCTTGGACAAAATATAGCATCCTTTCTTGATAAAAACCCTCAAGAAAGTAGGGATAGAAGGAGCATACCTCGAGAACCTAAAGCCATATATGAATGACCCAACGCTAATATCATCCTCAATGGGGAAAAAAACTGAGAGCTTTCCCCCTAAGGTCAGGAACAACACAGGGATGCCCACTCTCACTACCGTTATTCAACATAGTATTGGAAGTCTTAGCCCCTGCAATCAGACAACACAAAGAAATAAAAGGCATCCAGATCAGCCAGGAGTAGGTCAAACTTTCAGGCTTTGCAGAGGACATGATACTCTACATGGAAAACCCAAAAGATTCCACCAAAAAACTTCTAAAACTGACTCATGAATTCAGCAAAGTGGCAGGATATAAAATCATTGCACAGAAATCAGTTGAATTCTTATACACCAACAATGAAGCAACAGAAAGAGAAATCAAGGAATCAATTCCATTTACAAGTGCACCAAAAAACATAAAATACCTAGGAATAAGTCTAACCAAAGAGGTGAAAAATCTATACACTCAAAACTATCAAAAGCTTATGAAAGAAGTTGAAGAAGACACAAAAAATGGAAAAAGATTCCATGCTCCTGGATAGGAAGAACAAATATTGTTAAAATGTTACCCAAAGCAATCTACATATTCAATGCAATCCATATCAAAATAACACCAGAATTCTTCACAGAGCTAGAATAAACAATCCTACACTTTGTATGGAACCAGAAAAGACTCCAAATAGCCAAAGCAATCTTGAAAAAGAAAACCAAAACAGGAGGTATCACAATCCCAGACTTCAAGCTATACTACAAAGCTGAAATCATCAAGACAGCATGGTACTGGCACAAGAACAGACACTCAGATCAATGGAACAGAATAGAGAACCCACAAATGGACCCACAGATGTATGGCCATCTAATCTTTGACAAAGCAGGAAAGACTATCCAATGGAATAAAGACAGTGTCTTCAGCAAGTGGTGCTGGGAAAACTGGACAGCGACACACAGAAGAATGAACCTGGACCACTTTCTTACACCACACACAAAAATAAACTCAAAATGGATGAAAGACCTAAATGTAAGACAGGAAACCTTCAAAATCCTTGAGGAGAAAGCAGGCAAAAACTTCTTTGATCTTGGCCGCAGCAACTTCTTACTCAACATGTCTACAGAGGCAAGGGAAACAAAAGCAAAAATGAACAATTGGGACCTCATCAAAATAAAAACCTTCTGCACAGTGAAGGAAACAATCAGAAAAACTAAAAGGCAACCAATGAAATGGGAGAAGATATTTGCAAATGACATATCAGATAAAGGGTTAGTATCCAAAATCTATAAAGAACTGATCAAACTCAACACCCAAAAAACAAATAATCCAGTGAAGAAATGGGCAAAAGACATGAATACACACTTTTCCAGTGAAGACCTCCAGATGGCCAACCAACACATGAAAAAATGCTCAACATCACTCATCATCAGGGAAATACAAATCAAAACCACAATGACATACCACCTTACACCTGCCAGAATGGCTATCATTAACAACTCAGGCAAAAACAGGTATTGGCGAGGATACAGAGAAAGAGGATCTCTTTTGCATTGTTGGTGGGAATGCAAGCTGGTGCAGCCGCTCTGGAAAACAGTATGGAGGTTCCTCACAGAACTAAAAATAGGACTACCCTACGTCCCACCAATTGCACTACTAGGCATTTATCCAAGGGATACAGGTATGCTATTTCAAAGGGGCACATGCACCCCAATGTTTATAGCAGCACTATCAACAATAGCCAAAGTATGGTAAGATCCCAAATGTCTATTGACGAATAAATGCATAAAGAACAGGTGGCATATATATATATACACAATGGAATATTACTCGGCAATCAAAGAGAATGAAATCTTGCCATTTGCAACAACATGGATGGAACTAGAGGGCATTGTGCTGAGCGAAATTAGTCAGAGAAAGACAAATATTATATGACATCATCCATATGAGGACTTTAAGACACAGAACAGATGAACATAAGGGAAGAGAAGCAAAAATAATATAAAAACAGGGAAGGGGTCAAAACATAAGAGACTCATTTTATGGAGAACAAACAGAGGGTTACTGGAGGGGTTGTGGGAAGGGGGATGGGCTAAATGGGTAAGGGGCATTAAGGAATCTACTCCTGAAATTCTTGTTGCACTGTATGCTATTTGTATGTAAATTAAAAAATTTTTAAAAACGCCATTCCTGACAAGTCTGGCAATAATCATGTACTTTATTTTTTTTAATTTTTGATTTTTTAAATTTAATTTTTAATTTTTAATTTTCATTCATTTTTAATTTTTTTAAGCATGTGGAGCCCAATATGGGGCTTCAACTTACAACCCTGAGATAAAGACCTGAGCTGAGACCAAGAGGTGTATGCTCAGCCAAATGAGCCAACCTAGGGGCCCCAAACATTTACTTTAGATCATAAAACAGATTCTGTATTATCATGTAAAATATCAGTGAGTACAAAATTATCAGTATTTATGAATATAATATTATTTGATTACTTACTAAAGAGATAAGAACTTCATTGTAGGTGATTACACTATGATTTTTGTTTGGGGGGATACATAAATACACTGTATACAATAACATACATCTCATACTAGAAAATTAAAATTGGTATTAAAAAGTACCATAATGATAAAAATTAAAGAAAACTATGGGAATAATGATACATATTCCTATGGACACAGTCCAGAAAAAAAACTTCTATAAAATTATTGAATAGTGGACTATAATCTAAATAGGCAGCTTCCCAATTATACATTTACTACTTTAGAAGAAATTGTATATCAATTCTTATAAAATTACAGTTTTTATTCATAGGAACAATACTATTAATAGTCATCAGTTTCACTGGATAGTCCATGAAATCCCTTGAACTACTGATAAACTGACAAAGTAAAGTCTATAATGTATATTTCCACAAGAACTGTTTCAGAAAATGTCATTGTTAAGAGAACTGAAGCTTGATGAGCAGTATTGCAACCATTTCTAAGAGTCTGTTGAGATTAAATTTATACAGAAACAGTAACATCAGCCCAATGATTTAGAACCTAAATACAGGATAAAGCAGTTGGTTCAGGAAGTACAACACATAGTAGTCAAAAGTCTAACTAAGAAGCTAGCAGATATCTGAACACTTAGGCAGGGCATGGCTATGAATTAGTGAGGCAACTAGTATCCAGGTGTTAGCTACAGGGACAAGTGCGCAGGGATAAAACTCCAAAGTCCTCCAAAAGGACAATGCTAAACCATTAAATACCAATCAAAACCTCAACTTATAAGTTTAAATTTTTTTTAATGTTTATTTATTTTTGAGAGACAGAGACACAGAGAGAGAGAGTGAGCAGAGGAGGGGCAGATACAGAGGGAAACACAGAATCCAAAGCAGGCTCCAGGCTCGGAGCTATCAGCACAGAGCCCCATGCGGAGCTTGAACTCACAAATCATGAGATTATGACCTGAGCTGAAGTCAGACGCTTAACCAACTGAGCCACCCAGGCGCCCCTCGACTTATAAGTTTAAGTCCTAACTAAGCTGAATATAAATTCTCAGGTTAACTCCTCTGTGAATTTAAATTTCATACAGTGCATCAATTTAATATCCCATTTTGGTCACATTCAATTTTCGATAATTAGGAATAAAGCTGCTCTAAACATCCACGTGCAGTTTTAGGAGTAAGTTTTCAAATCATGTGGCTAAGTGTTTAGGAGCATGGTTGCTGGATCATAGGGTGAGGCTATCTATCTTTAGTATTATAAGAAGTGCCAAATTGTTTTCCACAGTAGCTGTTTGACCTTGCATTCCCACCAGCAATTAATGAGAGTTTCTTATTCTGCATTATTGCCAATGTTTGGTAATGTTAGCTTCTTCAATTTGGCTACTGTTAGCTTTTTGTATCTTAGCCATTCTAATAGGTATGTAGGCATCTTGCGGTTTTAATTTTCACCTTCCTGATAGCAGGACATAAATTCATATAACAGCAGAGACGATAGAGTACATAGGCAAAGATGCAGTACAGTAGGGATGTTGTTTATGGTCTATATGAATAGATTAAACATAAATTCAAATGATTTTGTACACATAGTTTTCATGTCATTTCCCCCCAAAAGTAAGGAAAATCTAAATTATATTTTATATTGACAATAGAATTAAGCAACGGTATCTCTGGGGCGCCCGGGTGGCTCAGTCATTTAAGCATCTGACTTGATCTCGGCTCAGGTCATGATCTCTTGGTTCATGGAGTCGAGTGCTGATTCGGGCTCTGTGCTGACTCTCTCTCCCTCTCTCTCCCTGTCTCTGCCTCCCTCCCTCTCTCAAAATAAACAAACATAAAAAAAAAATAAAAGTAAACAATAGTATCTCTGCTTGCTTCATGTGTGAGGTTACACCCATAATATATTATTTAAACCCTTAGAAATAAGGCACCAATAAGGAAAGCTATTTACTACCAGGTCATAGTTCAACATATATGAAATGTATACAAATTAACTTTAAAGTATGTCTAAATGGATATATGTACATGTATCTGTATCCACACACACATCAGAGAAAAATAACTGGCCTTGACTAATAAACTCATGAAAAAAAATTCACTTTTATAACAGTGAAAAAAATACAAAAAAAATAAAATGCAAAAAAAAAATGAATCAACAAGCAAAATTTAATTTGCAGGATCAGGAGTTATTAAGATGGACTTTCAAACCACTGGCTAATTTTTTTAAGAATTCAATTTAGAAATCAATATCAAAAGTGTGAGATACAATTTTAATTAAAGCATACAAATGTAGTACAAGGCATTATGACAAGTTTGTTAATAGGTGAGATGGAATCTCATCAAAATATGAGCAATGATTATTTAGAGATGTTGGAGAAGTGACTATTTTTGTTTTATTTCCTGAAATTTCCAGATTTTATAAAATGAGTGTTATTTTAGTGATTATAAGAGTTATTAATAAAAGATGTAAAAGTGTTACTCATAATTGGTAATATAATAGAAATGAGGATCTAAATCCCTAATGATAGAAGAATGGTCTATTATGGTCTGAGCATTCCATTGCTGATACTCTACCATAATAATTATTTACAAATTGGGAAACACTCAAAGTATAACTCTAAGAAATAAAAAGATACCCTGTTGTATATTACTGTGATCACATTCACGTCTTTGTGAAGAGATAGAGACAAAGAGATAGTGAGAGAGTGTATTAATGAAGATAGAGACCTTGTCTATCTTGTACAGTCTGTAGGCTCAATACCTAGGCCTAGATTAATGTCTGCCACAATGTAGATTCCCAATGACTCATTTATAGAATGAACGTATGCATGCAAGATTACTATATATTGAGACCTAAAGAAATATACTAAAATGCCATACACACTAAGGTTGATTTGGGGTAGTAGAATTATAGATGATCTTTAAAAAATGTTTTCCTTTACATTTTTATATTTCCTAATGTTTCTATAATACATATACAAAATATAACCTATCTCTTATCCTAATATGAAGGATTAGAGAAAATATCATACATATTTTAATGTGATCCTAGGTATGTTTTAAAAAAAGGTGATACAAACTAACACTTTCATTCTATTAAAAAATATTTTAATTTTTTTTGAAATCACAGTGAAATGGCTGTTCTGATTAAAATCCAATCAAGAATATCTCTAGTTCTGTAGCAATTTCTTATACAATATAACTATGAAAATCTCTGCTGATGGTTAATTACTGTCAGAATTGAAATTAGTATTCCAACTACCAAGTCTTTAAAGAGGCCTTAGTACAACAGAAAAGAAGCACCAGATGTTCAGATGACTGCAATTTTGTCCTCAGCAAAGGTTATAATCAGGTTCACAATATAAGCCTCGATGAAGAAGCAGTGTGCTATAGAAGAAAAGTACACTGGGCAAAAATTCATAAAAAATGAGCTCAAAATTAGTCTCCATCACTTAGTAATTATGAGTTTGATTCATCCTTAACTTTCGTAAGCCTCAATTGCTTCAACTATATCATAGAGATCATAATAACTGGCTTACTTGCTCATTTCAAGTATAGTGTATATTTGTCAGATTTCAAAGAACTCTTGTGCTTGTTTTTTGTTGTTGTTGTTTTTTACTTTTTTGCTTTTTGTTTCTGTTTTTATTTGCAGAGTATCAGTCTCTTATTTTCCCTCTCTTATCCAGCAAAGCACGTGCCTTCAAAACCATTTTCTTTCAGTGGAAAAAATTATTAACTATGCTGGAGCAAGTGACCAACTGTCATGGACACAACCACCACTAGAAAATTATTTTGAGAAGTGTGTTTAGAGATTGTTTTACTTAAAATACAGACTTTTTTAACGTACATAATAGTATCAAACTGTAATCTTCTTCACATTGCTTACTTAGTTTTACATTAAAGCTGGTGTGGCTAAAAATAGTACAAGATTATACATCTTGACATTTCCACATGGCCAGAGTAGGAGGCTCCTGTCGTTTGTAGATTCTGAAGCTTCTGAGTCAGCCAACCCTTGCCAAAATTTTCTTTGGATATTAGGCAATGTTCCCATATTTCTTAAAGAGACTCCCAAAGTATTTTTATAGGTCTCATCTGCCATACCCTCTCCTCCCTGTTCATCCATCATACCATCACCCCAGTAACATCTTAACTTTCTTGAGCCTATCAGCACCCTTTGTCATATCTCCTTCTGTTGGTCCTTTAGAACTATATCTTTATAATTAACAAACCCTTTATATCCTCATATTCTCTGAAGGATCATCTCCCCCTCCTTATTCTAACTGAAGCCAGACTACTCACTAAGGGTACTAGTTTGCTGTCATCTCAACTACTGTTTGTTCTCTCTCTTGCTGGGAATGTTAGAGTACGTAAGTATAACCCTTGTCCCTTCAAGACTAATGTTTCTCCGTCTTCTAAAACTTTCTGCCCTAATTTTTAAAAAGAAACCCCATGTCCTATGCCCATAATCTTCCCAGCTCTTAGTCCAATGTTTCCTCCCCTTTATACACAAATTCTTCAAAATATTTTTTACATATACTCTTACCTTTCCCTGCTTCCTGCTCTCTGTTCAATACATTCCAACATGACTACTGCCAATGCCACTCCATTAAAACACTCCTGGGTAAGCTTACAAAAGGCTTGTAATATCTTCAAATCCGGTTAACATTTTAAATTCTACTTATTTGATTACTCACAGGCATTCAACGCTAATAGCTACACTCAACTTCTTGAATGTTTTCCATGTCCCTACAGTCTTCTGATTTTCCTACTGCATCTTTTGTCTCCTCTTTCTCCTTGGTAGCTAGTTTCTCTGCATTGACTATATATGTTGAATTTATTCATGACTCAAGCCAAAGATTTCTTTTTTCATCTTCCCTTAGTATTGAATTTCTGCCTATGAATGTAACTCCCTAAAACAAACAAACAAAAAAAACCTCTTAAATGTGTATGTATTTCTACTATAAAGAAGACAAAATTGGGTAATGTGTTAAAGAACAAGAGGTACGGACAGCTCATTGAGGAAAACCTCTTTGAGAAGCTGCCGTTGTAGTTGAAATTGGGATTGTGAAAAGGCTTTAGTCAAGTGAATATAGGTGAGAAGTTAGCTCTCAACACAAAGATCAGCAACTGCAAAGTTAGTGTGAGGGCCTTGAGATGAGAAGGATCAGCAGACTGCACATTACAGGGTTTTCAAAAATCCACAAAGAGTTTTGATTGTATATGTGTGATGCAAAGACTTTGGAGAATTTTAAGCAAGAGAAACACAAAAATTGACTTAGTCCATGATGTGGAATAGGTGGATAGGTTCCAGAGGGAATGCAGTAAGGTCAGTTTTTAGGATTATGCGGAATCCAGGAAAAATGATCATGGTGGCATGAGCAAAAGAAGCAGCAGAGAATATGATGAGAAGCAACCATTCTATAACACATATAACATATTATTATGTAATATATAATACTCAGAGTTCACAGATCTTTTTTGAAATAGATACTGCTTTCGGGTTGTCAGAAGGGAATCAGGAATGGCTTCTACAGTTTTGCCTTTATCAAATAAGATTTTAGTGCTACTTAATAAGATGGGATAGTTTTCTGAGGAGTGAAATACTGGAGTACACACAGTTATTTTTTCTGTATTATATTGAGAGGAATATAATACATAGAAATGGATATACCATGCAGACAATCAGACATATGGGTCTGCAGCTCAGGGAAGATGTCTGAATTGAGATAATATTAGATATTAATACTAGATAATAAACAATTTGCTGGAAATATTTTAATCCAATAGCAAAAATGTAGTCACATGGGAGACGTCAGGTGGAAAGAAAGTAGAAGTTGAGGACAGAACGCTAAGTCTCTAATTTTAAAGTTTTTATAGAGCAACAAAAGAGAAAGAAAGGCTAGTGATTTACACGTAAAACCAAATAAACAATGTTATGGAAGCACAGAGAAGAAATTGTATTCAAGAAGGTTGTGGTAAACTCTCAAAATAAATAAACTTTAAAAAGGGGGGGGGGTGCCTGGATGGCTCAGTCAGTTAAGCGCCCAACTCTTGATCTCAGCTTAAGTCAAGATCTCACCATTTGTGTGCTCAAGCCCTGAATCATCAGGAGTTCAGTGTTGATGGCACAAAGCCTGTTTGGGATCCTGTCTCTCCCTCTCTCTATGCCCCTCCTCCACTCACTCTCTCTCTCAAAATAAACTTTTAAAAAAATAAGGTCGTGGTAAATTGTATCCAATGCTATGAAGTTCACGAGACTAGGACAAATATTTTATCATTAGCTTTGACATAATATACATCAGTGCTAACCCTGATTAGAATTCCTGGTGAGGATAAAAGCCAAATGGGAATTTGTTGAAGAAAAATCTGGAAGGAAAGAGAGAGAAGTGGACAACTTTTTCTAGGAATTCTAGTTTCATGAAAAGGAGAGAAATATTGGGGTTGAAGCTGAAGGAAAATGTGAGCTCAAAAGTGATTGTTTTAAAGATATTTATATTAAGGCATATCTGTATATTAATTAAAACGATCGAACAGCAATGGAAAAAGAATGATGCCGAAGACAAAATTCAAGATCAAGGTCTTAGAGAAATTGAGAATGAGTATGATCCAATTCACAAATAAACTGGCCTTAGGGAAAAGACATCCTCCATTGTTAAGTCATTTTTTTTAACTTTTTTTTTTAACATTTATTACTGAGAGACAGAGAGAGACAGAGCATGAGCATGGGAGGAGCAGAGAGAGGGGGAGACATAGAATCCAAAGCAGTTCCAGTCTCTGAGCTGTTAGCACAGAACCGGACACAGGGCCGAACCCACAAACTGTGAGATCATAACCTGAGCCGAAGTCTGATGCTTAACCAACTGAGCCACGCAGGCGTCCCATTATGTCAGTTTTGAACAAAAAATACTTTATACACACAGAGGTAGGGTGTTGTAGTTGGTGGCAGAAAAATGAGATTGTTTTTTACTGATTTTAGTTACTTTGTAGTGAAATATGAAAAAGGCAACAGTTCAAGTTGAGAAATATGGAGATTTTTAAGAAACCTAACGAATGTTATAGTCTAAATGTTTACATTCCCACCCCCCAAATTCTTATGTTGAAATCCTAATACCAGTGTGATGGTCTTAAGAAGTGGGGCCTTTGGGAAGTGATTAGGTGATGACAGTGGAGCCCTTATGAATGGGATTAGTTGTTATACATATAACAACTAATATATATATATAATATATATATATATATATTATATATATATATTATATATATATGTGATATATATATATATATCACATTATATATTATATACATAAATATAATGACATCATGTGCACAGAATTCTCCAGCCTCTTCCACCATGTGAGGATACAACAAGAAAACTACAACTAAAAAGAAGGCCCTTGTACAACCATGGTGGCATTCTGATCTTGAGCTTCCAGCCTCCAGAGCCTCCAGAGCTGTGAGAAGTAAATTTCTGATGTTTATAAGCTACTCAGTCTGTGTTTTGTTATAGTAACTCAAACAGACTAAGACATGATGTAAAACAGTCATTTTAGGGAACAAGAAAATGAATTCACTAGGAGAGTAAAGTAGAATACTCTGTCCTTATTGAATATCCATTTTTATTTTGTGTTCATAAATTTTAAGTGAGTCTAGTGAGTTTCGTGGTATGTTTCTGTCAATGCTCAACTGCTTTAGCTCATTTATAATGTATAGATTGTTGAGTTTAGCAAAGTTCGGCTTTGCCAGGTGTGAATGAATGAAGGAGGGGAAAAGGAACAGGAGAATTAGGGGAATCTGCCATGGGACTGTATAGTGCTGGGCCATGGAATGTGGGTTGGGTGAGAGATATGAAATCATAAAGGGGATGGCAGATTATTAAAAATAGTGAAAAAATGGTAAGTTCACTGAGTTGGAAGTCTTAATGACATCAAAGAATTTTGGAGTGGGGTCACAAGTTTAAGTAAAGTAAAAGAATAGGAAATGATGTCGAATTGTGAGAGTTGTGAGGTATAAAGTGAGGTATAAATTGTGAGGTATAAAGTCATGTTGAGGTCTACGATATGAACACCGAGTACAAGGCTGTAGTAGCTTCTCTCTTGTGGTGCTAATGAGTAGAGCAGGGGAGGGGCAGCACTGTCTCATCATAGCAAGAACTTCAAGATTGGCCTTAATTGCTCTTACTCTGTCCCTCTAAGATTAATTCTAATGAATCGCTGCATGAAGAATGAGGTGTTTTAACAAGCAAACCTGAACATGCCCACACCCTTAGCTTTCAACTCGTCAATGTCTCCCCTTGTTTGTGGATAAAGAGCACAATTCTACATAGGGCTAAACCTTCTGGTTTCGCCCAGTCTTCACCTAACTTGCTAGGTATGGCTACCAAATGCCCCTTCCTGCTTTTGCTCCAGGCCCCCTGGCTTTCCTTCTGTGTCTTGAAAATATTCTGTGTTCCTGGTATCCTCACTTTAAGAATTAGTTCCCTTGCCTCCTTTCAGATATCAGCTCAGTCAGCATTTCCTTGCAAAAAGACTTCCTGACCCCCCAAACCATCACAATCTCAATCTCTCCACCTCTAGAGTGCAGCGATGCAAATTAAATAATAAAGCTCATATTCCACATTTCAAAAAAATTCAAATGTCGTAATGTCTCATTTTAGTGAGAATATGGGAAAAAGAATTCTTACATACTGTTGATTAAGCATATATGTTCTCCAATTTGGATTTTATATCTCATTATGTGAAAAAAGCATATAAAACATATGTATACCATGAGGCAAATTTTGTGATAATAGTAATAAAAGTGTAATTCTGGTATATGTTATTGGAATAAATACACACACACATGGATAAGAACCATTATTTTAATGGTGTGCTTTAGTTGTAGCATAATGCATACTCAGAAAATGCACTTTAAATATTAAGCCTTATTAGGCAACTCAGTTCATTGTTACACTGATTTCAAAATTCACCAAAATGCTTAGAATAAATATTTCTGTAGATGAGTTTTGAGTAAGAAACTTCAAATTAGTTTCTGGAAAATGAATTATTTCTGTTGAGTAGAATTAGGATCGCAGACACTCACTAAAAGCCTAGACCTATTTTTCTGGAATTTCCACTGACTGTAACTAATATAGCCACTTACTCTAACGCTATGTTTAGTTGTTCTCTGCCACCATTCAGTTGTTTTCATCCGGCGTATCATGTGTGCTTACCCTCTCAGAGCTGGACTATTCCAGGAAATTGCCTGTGAGACTTCTGAACATCTACTGTTCTGGGGGCACACTGGCTTTTTTCTATATTAGGTGAATTCGGCAAAGAGATTTTTTTGCCTTAAAGGAGACACCAAATGACATTTAAAATAAAGTATCAAGTAGGGGTTTTTTTTTCCTGTAATAAAAAAGTGATGGGTCAGATCAAGACCTGACTATAGATGCTGACATAAAGAAATATACAGAATCATAAAACCAGAATTAATGCACATTTTCTTTCTTAATATTCACCCAGAAAAATAATTTATGAAAATAAAATAATTTTTAAATGGGGAAACAAAACTAATATAAAGTCAGAGGATTAAAATAACATACCCAAATTTTCTCCTTGTATTTTAGTTTGGATCTAAGCACAAGTATTTATTTTTATAGACTTGAGTGTGCAGACTAAAGAGGAAGGATCATAATGTACAACAGAAAGAGCTTGGGCTTTATCGTTAATTAACATAGGGTCAGATACTTACCAGCTATATATTCTCAAGTAGATCACTTTCTGTCTCTAAGTCTTTGCTTCTCATAAATGTAAATGGGGATAAGTAAAACTCTTGCTCTATATGCTTCTCATTATAAAATCGGTAATAGGTGGTATACACTAGAAATAGGGTAAAATAGGTAATGAATGCTGGAATTATAAATTGCCATGCAAATGATTATCATGCCATTGTGTCAGTTCTAGGATTGAATGAGACCCTCCAATTCTCCACAATACTAATGCCACAAAAACTTATGAGCAATATTAAGCTGTATTGTTGGTTTGTTGAAAGAGGAAACAGAGAGAACATAAGGCACACTTTACTAGTTGACATTTCATTAGGATTGTCCTTGATGGCAATTCTGACCGTATAGGGCTATTTCTCTACTGTGCCATGTGCAAGAGGAGAGAATCATGCACAATGCCCCTGCCTCTGAGAAGTATTCCATTGGCTAAGGCAAAACAGAAGAAGAGTGAGATTAAAAGTGAGTTTGCCAAAGAAAGAACATGCAAGATCTTTAATATCAGTCTCTGGTAGGAAGTATCACGCTTTCAGTTTATATAAATTATCATGTTTTCATTAGAACTCTCCATGTTAAAATATGAAGAAATCTGGTAAATAACTGTGGAAATACAATGATTCCAAAGAAAGTTGTATAAAAAAACATGGATGTTGAGAATTTATATTGAAGCTCATCAAAAAAGAGTCTACTAGTCATCATCTTTACCTATAGATTTAGGCCATAAAATAGCCGTGGCTATTTGACATATCCAGTGAAGGAGTCTTCTAGGTATTATCTATCCTTGAGGTTGAAACTTAAGAGACTTAGGGATTGGCTCAAGGAACAAAATGCTTTGGATTGATCAGAAACATTTAAATTTAATAGTCTGAGATGCCTGTCTTTACTTAATTGAATGACAGAAAACAATAAGCAGAGCAAAAGTAGACAATAGAGAAAAAGAAATAATGAGTAGTGTATGCCTATCTTATAAGAAAAGGCCAAATTCAAATCATCCTCTGGATTTCTGTAGCACTCTTTTTCTATCCTGTCTCCCATAGGTATGAAATAAGCAGGGAGTCCCATTATAAGTAGGAGAGTACAGTTGGTAGGAGCCCAGTTGGTTATAAATGAACTCCATACACATGCAGTAAAATACACATTAGTCCCAAAAGATATAATTGCCTTATAAACAATACAGTTATAATAGCATAGGAAGGAAAATTTTCAAAAATTCTTTCATTTCATGCTAATATGATGTAGATAACTATGGCAACATTTCCTGACAGCCTAAATTAAATGGTAGATTCTGAAAAAAATCCAAATTGACTTCAGAAAGGAAATGGATTAATCAATGTCTACATAAATCTAATTTTTAAAAAGGCTTTATACAATAATGGAATGTCTTTGTCTAAACTGTAATACATTTTAGTTTTGTGTTCAACCTTGGCAATGATTTATTTACTTTCAAATGTATTTATTCATGATGATGCTTAGGTAACAATCCAAAGCTTTCTATTGCTTTTCTAGTCACTAGAGTGGATGCAATGATGCTATGTCTATATGACAGAAAGCTTAGTATATTAAAAATAAAAGCAATGTCCAAATTCACAACAGTTTTGTGATGAGAATTCTAAGTAACCCAAATAGCTAGCTACCAAGAATGCCCAATTCCCCATGTCCACAAAGAAATAAACTATGGACCTATGCATTTACATAGCCACATATACACTGTATCTGTGTATATATTATATACTTCGACTCCAAGTTGATATAGGTTTTCTCACTCTATTGAGCTGGACTCATGAGTAAACTCATTTCGACCCTTTAGAAAAAGAGATTATATTTGAGTCAAACATGAGCAAGTTCCTCCATGTTTTCTTACTTCTGGTTGCCTTTCTTCTTCCTATTTGTTCTTTCAAGGTAGAGACACATTCTTAGGCTGCATTAATAAAAAAGGAAGAGTCCAATGAAAGAAAAGGGAATTTCCCTAAGTACATTTAACTTTAATTCTTTTTTTCAAAATTCCAATCACTACTGGTGACCCCACCCTATTAATTAATTGATAAGTCTGTGTCTATTGTGTCTTTGTAAATTACATAAGTGTTCTTTTTTTGGGCAGGGGGAGAGGTAAGTGGCAAGAAGCATCCTTGAATTTCTTTTGACAGTTATATTTCACTAAAATTATTGATGATATCAGTATCGTACCCTGTGGACTAATGTTTTAAGTGATGTTTTATTTTAACTCTTTATGTATATTAATAACACCCTCAGTCAGAGACTAGATGTATAAAAAAAAGTGTATTGAGAAATGTGCCAATAAATTTTCCCAAAGAACAGCATGAGTATTTGTTCAATGCAAGAAGAAATGAATGGATACACTATCTTCTGCTGGGTTCAATTAAGTCCTTCAGAATGTGTGAGGCCTAAACTAGATAGCTAATCAAGAATGAAGGAAAAAGACACTCTGAAATGTTTCCTTCCTTAGTTCATACATATTCGCCAAAACTTCTTCATAGTTAATTAAAGAAACAAACCTAAACAAGTGCTGTTGATGATGCAACTACTTTCAGAGCTTAGTAAAAATGGCCTTGCATGGAACAACTGTCTATTTGAGAGTGGATTCACTTCCTTTCAATGGAGTTCACTTAACTTGCTTTAATCAATCCTATAGTTCAGGGACACCTGAAAGCAGCTATCAAAAACACTGTGATTTCTTTCAAGTTTTTCAAAATTTCAAATTTTGAAAAATCTACGTTGGTAGATTCAAATCTTCACAGCAACACTCTATAAATAAAACATCAAAAAACTTAAATATGCATATTTCACATAACTTGGCCTATGCTATTAATTACCACACTATGTTCAAAGCCCATTAGACAATTAGATTATGATCTTATGAAATGACTTTTATTATTTTCTTTGATATGTGACTTACATGTGTTTTACCTTACAGTGAGATTTATATGTAAATTTCATTCCCTAAAACGTTTTCACTTTATTTCACCTTTTAAGGAAACCCTCAAAATATTCCATAGAACACTGATTTTCCATGGAAACTGGTTGGTGTTTTAGCACAAGGGGAAAGATCATTTATCCTACTGTATAAAATGTGCTGTGTCTATCACATATTTAATTTGGTTAAAAAAATCCAACTGATCTATATACTCCATATTCCCTTGTGTCAAACACAAATTCTTAGAATCTAAGTGTTTTATTAGTACATCTATTACCTATTCAAGTGCAAGAAGTTCCACAATTTTCTGAGAATAAAACATCCAAAATTTAAGACATTTTGCAAATTTGTACTCGAAGCATAATTACAAGCCTCTATTTTTGTCAGTGTTGTGAAATTTCTGGTGGTCATCTTGTCATGCAGATTATACATAATCATGATTTTTTTGTTTGGGTTTTTTTTCTAGTTTAGTTTTCCAGTTAAGGAAAGGTCAGGCTATCCTAACGAAAAAAGTAAAATAAGAGTATTAATAGAGTTTGCAACCAGATACTCATGTTACTCCAAGAATTAGGCCATTTGGTGATGATGGTCTAATGCTAGTTAGTTGGTCTAATATGACTTGAGCTCAAGTGTATTTGATCTAGATGAAGAACACTTGCCCAAGATTCAAAATGAATAGTAAAAAATGCTATAATAAAAAATGGTTAAATTTCAGTTTAGCTGTTTGTTTTTGGCACTCACAAAATAATCATGACTCCATAATTTTTCTGAACCTTTTCCATTTACTGTTAAAGAGACTGATGGGTTAAAATATAGAAACTAGCTAAGAAAGTATCTGTAATATTTGAGCATAAAGTCCTTGCACTTAAGTGTCAAACGTCATAAATATAGGCTCTTTCATAGGTTTACTTCTTCAAAAAGACATGACTTTAACCTTCTTGGATGCAGTGTGCAAATTTCTCTTAACAGACGCTAATCCCTGTATTCTGACTTACGTTTGAAAGTCCCAATGTATAAATCTGTTCGTGGGTTTATCTGGACTACCCAGTTATTTTTTTAATTGAAGTATAGGTGACACACAAAATATTAGTTTCAGGTGTACAACATGGTGATTTGACAACTCTATACACTTTGCTATACTCACAAGTGCAGCTACCATCTGTTACCACACAACACTGTTACAATACCACTGACTGTATAACCAGAGTCATTTTTAAATGAAAAATAGGGGAAGCGGTTCCTTAGAAATTAAAATTAATGATTTCCTGAGGTCAACCACTACCCAACTAATCCTCATAATGATTTTGAAAAATAGTAATAAGTGTCCTCTAAAAGTAGATGCAGGCAAGTGGGCCCAGACCAGGGCTAGTAGGCCACGATTGGATTACACAGGCCCTGACTTGGCCCTTTTTGGTCATTATAACTTGAAACACCCAGATTGCCATTTTAAGCAGTTTGGAATTTGCAAAGGCCAACTCTCAGAATAAATCCAATTGTTGGGGAAAGGAAATTTTGTTTGGTTGCTTAATGTTTATTTATTTTTGAGAAAGAGATAAAGAGAGAGAGAGCACAAACAGGGGAGGGTCAAAGAGAGAGGGAGACACATAAGCCAAAGCATGCTCCAGGCTCAGAGCTATCAGCACAAAGTGCAACGTGGGACTTAAACCCACGAACTGTGACATCATGACCTGAACTGAAGTCAGATGCTTCATAGACTGAGCCACCAAGGCACAGACTTTTGTGTAAATTCCAACACAGCTCTTGGGCAAGAATGGGAAATATATATATATATATATATATATATATATATATATATATATATATATGTATATATATATAATTTTTACTCTTTATTAATTTTATAATCCCATAATGTTAGGAAATGAAATTCTGATAAATAACATTTATACTCCAGTTTTAGCTGGTGATTATTCGTAATACAGAATACAGCTTTATTACATCTTAAGCAATATAAAACGCATAGATTATCTCTAATTATCCATGATCACACTTTATATGTGTGTGCACACATATACACACATACATACTTCAGGTGTACATACATACATACATATACTAGGAGAGAGATAGACACTAATGGTATTAATTAGCTCTGCTCAAGATCAGTGTACATAACTTTCCGAATTCATGGAC
Organism: Neofelis nebulosa; assembly: GCF_028018385.1. Lineage (NCBI taxonomy): Eukaryota > Metazoa > Chordata > Mammalia > Carnivora > Felidae > Neofelis > Neofelis nebulosa. Next base: position 66,898,044 of record NC_080784.1, on the reverse strand, counting down.
CTTCTTCCTAAAGAGGCAGGTATGAAATACATGCACATATGTTTGATAAAAGTTTATAGGCTTTGGTTTTTTTTTTCCTTTGTTCATAATTTCAGCATTTATGTATATCCCCAATGAGTTATTCGATCATGTTCAAGGTTTTTAATGGCTATAAAAATTAGTGTTATTTGCTATGTATCCTACTGGAAATCCCTGATTGGAAGCTTTTCTTAAGTATGAAGAATAGTAAGAGATAATGTTTTAGGCCTACTTACTTTTTCTTTTTTGGTATAAAACGTTTTTTACCTGGGCACCAGACCTACCATATCAACCAATGATTTCTTTGAGACAGAATTTCTTTTGGATAATCATTTCCACTCTAAGAAACAGAAAAAAATTGAAGCTCTTAATTTCTAGATCTCCATCTTGGAAATCTTTGAATTATCTCAACTTTGTACAGGATTTTATGCTGGGAAAAAGTTTTATTGCTCTCAAGCTGAATTCTAGTAGTTATGCTTTAGAAAATGTGACATGTTCCAAGGTGTGCATTAAATCATCTGGTTTCAGGCCTGTGACATGTGTGATTATGTGAGTGAGTCACTGGTGGATATCAAAAGCACCCAGACTCTGTCTCCAGATATATCTCTGGTATACCCAGCATGATGGCTACCCATATGGCACAGTGAATTGGAAAAGGGCAGAAACCAGAGACAATGGTAAAAAGGAAGATCTTTTAGATTCTAAGAACTCAAACTCTTCCTGTCTTGTCATCAGTTTTTATTGGGTCAATAGCTTTCATACTTTGCCCTTTAATAGGAATACTTTCATACTTTGTTCTTTAATAGGAATAATGAAATCTTTTTTTTTTCCATTCTTCCCTCAAATGCCTGCACTGAAAGTCATAACAAAATCCCCTTCGTCTCTGGTGAGAGGTAGGGAGTGTTGATCCATAAAGTGTCAGGATCCACTGGCATCCCTGAAAATTACTCCTCTGGATGAGAATTCTTCAGCAAGTGTGGATCTCTTGGAACACCACAGCAACACCCGCATAGCACCCTTCCTGAACATGAGTTTGCTCCTCTGCAAAGAAAAACTCATCTTTCAGGTTGAAGCATGCTTACATGCCCAGGACAGTTAGAGTGCTGTTCCCTATTTATTCTTCTTTCAGAAGCCTCCCCTGAGGTTATGGTCAATCAGCCCAACATACTGCAGCTCCACAGGCAGCTGTGACTGAGACACTAGGTCCAAGTTGGACCCTTCCTGCTTCAACAAGTGGGTAGCAATTCATGATCAGCAGCCACACGCCTGTGACATCATGGATCTGGCACTGCCACAGCTGCACATCACTGGTGGGAAAAGTCTGACTTGGCTTTAAACATACTTTGTGTAAATATGCTTAAGAAATTGATCTTTGTCTGCCTGAATCTGTATGATGACTTTTTCCAGACTGATGTCCAGCTGATTTCTTCTCTAATTCTAGCCTTATGATTTCTTCCCTTCATGCAGTCAGACTATGAACTGATCTTAGCTGCTGTCCTGGTTATAGACTATTTTGATCTATGTGAACTGTACAAGTGTTTGTATCTCTCTAACCCAAGAGCTTTTCTTTTGCTCAGTGGTCAATTCCAACAGTCTAAGCCCTTTATGATCAACTCTAGGATTAACTAGAACATTTCAAACACTTCTATCACCTGCTTATAAAACACAATTGTGTTATCCAACACCACTGCGGCTTGATCTTCAAGCCGAGCAAGTTCTTGCCATTCTCTTTACTATCTTAACTTTACTATTCTCTTCAGACTGCAGAACTGGTCAGATCAACTTGAGTTCATTTATAGAAATTAAAATTTCCTTCCCTAAATAAAAAATGAATAAATAATAAAAAATAAAAACAAATAAAAATACGCTTCTCAAATGATCTCATAAATACCATTTTTCACTTTAGTCAGAAGAAAAAAAAAGTATTTTACCAAGAGAATGCTAATTCCTTTATTTTGTAGCAATCCTTGCTTAGGAGGATTCTGTAATTCAGTTGCATTTTCAAAAATGTTAGTGCCACAAATTTATTGCTGAAATTCCTACTAAAGAGAATAAAATGTTACATGTTTAGAGTTCGATTCATTATTCCTCTTTCCTCACTAAAAAATATGTTTTGTACCATGTATTTTATAATATATATAATTATAATTCACAATGATAGGTGATTTTTAAGAAATAAAACTACAGAAATATAGTGAAGCAAACTATATTTTGCTTTAGTGAAAAGATTTAATTTAATTTTCTAGTCTTCCCTTGGTTGTCTAAATTTCTCATGTATGCTATTACAGCCCTTGCTGTCTCTCTACCCACAGTTCCCTTCCTCAAACGTATGCCTGCATGACCCCTTCACTTACTTCAGTCCTGTATATAAATATCACTTTTCTTTTTTTTCCCCTAAGTTTATTTATTTTGAGAGAGAGAGAGAGAGAGAGAGAGAGAGAGAGAATGAGTGAGCAGGGGAGGGACAGGGAGAAGAGAGAGAGAGAGAGAGAGAGAGAGAGAGAGAGAGAGAGAGAGAGAGAGAGAGAGAGAGAATCCCAATCAGGCTCCATGCTGTCAACACAGAGCGCAACATGGGGCTCAATCTCACAAACCATAACATCATGACCTGAGCTAAGATCAAGAAGCTGATGTTTAACTGACTGAGCTATCCAAGAGCCCCTAAAATCACTTTTCAATGAAGTTTTCCTGAACTACTCTATTTAAAATTGCAACTTTATTTCTCAACTCTTCTTTTTGCCTTTAATTTTCTCCATGAGAATTATGTTTTACTCACTTATTAATTTGTCCTTAAAACAGAGGCCAGCAAAAGAAATTTCATAGTATAAATTCAAATACATTTAAATATAGAAATTCAAATAAATTCAAATTCAAATATATTCAAAATATAAATCATTTTCCTTAGCGGCAGAATATCACCGTCAATATTCTCATACTGTTCTACAGAACAACCTTTGAAGAAATTATTTCCAACTATCCTTGGGATGTTCATGTAATCAAGTCCTAAACAATGAAACATAATGGCCAGAAGGAACTCTCATAAAATCTCTTTAAAACAGGGAAGGAACAATACATCTTTTTATTTTTTACTGCATCTTGCCTATAGTAAACATTCAATGTTGGAAATGGAACAATTACTTGTAGCCATTAGGTGATAAGCATGAGGACAAAGCCACATACCAATCACCAAGAGTGGACATATCAATCACTGATGGTATTGGCACTAGACTCCCTTTTTTCCCTGGTTATGTGAGAATAACAGTCCCTCAACTGATTAGGCCACTATTATTTGGTTCTCTATTAAGGCCATCCAACATAAATTCTAGCCAATACAAAGCTAAGAAAAAAAAAAATCTCACGAAGCTCTACCTTCTTCCTGAATTCCAACCGATTCCCTGCTTGAGAGTTGCACTCTAGAATTGTAAACTAGGTTACAGACATATAAGCAACAAGTTCACATATAAAATAAACATCACAATACTACAGGTTTTATTTTCTGATCAGTATTTTTACTACAGAGTTGTAGGCAAGTTGTGTAACACTGGAAAGAACAAAACGTGGGGGTCAGAATTTGAAAAGTTTACCTAAGATTTGCTAATGAATAGTCTGGGTCTGCAAGATTATCATATAATCACTCTGGATCTCAGCTTCCTCAACTATAAAATTTTTAAGATTGCACTTTAAATCCTCTGAAGCCTCCTGTAGTTCTAATACTGTATTTGTTTCTGGGCTGTTTGACACCTTGTGCTGCCGATGACTGATGTATAAATTTGTATTAAGAATAAAGCAGAAGAGTCAAATTAGCCTAGATTATCCAACTCTAATTTAGGTGATTATGGTTATTCCTTCACTCCCACAAAACCATGTGAAGGCTTTATGTCAGATATTTAGTACATTTTATTCACCAGTTAGGAAGCTATTTTAACACTTGCTAATGACACCCGCTATCTTCTATCAGTGAGTTTCTGAACTACTGCTGGCAGATTAGATTGTATTTACTACATCTATTTCTAGCACATGGTCAGACTGACCTGGCATAGCATCTTTGTTGGTGAGAGTGAAAAGTTGATGGGACAGTATTTGTCAGACTGAAGAAGAACTCAGAAAATCTAATTTCAAAAACTACATAAAGCCAATACCCTAACTCACTTCTGGAAGCTGCTTTTTTGTACACTACTCTAGAAACATCATGCCATTGCCTTATTAAGTGGCAATTACATTGATGGAAAATGAACTCCAAAGGGCATCTATTTCCATTTCTTTTGCTCATTGCCCCATCCCAAGGGCCTAGGACACTGTGTGGCACAGAGTAAGCATTCAAGAAATAGTTGTTCAATTGAATCTAATAAAAATGGTTCAGTTCTTACTGTTTCTTTGGAAGAAAATTGCTGCATTTAGGGCAGACAATTTCCAAATTTAAAAACCAACAACTCATTTTATTAAAAGCAGAAAACCAATCTTCCGATAAAATATAAAATGCATGTTTTGAGAATATAGTAAATACATTTTTCTGATTCTTGCTCAAGTTAGAGTCACTGGGGGGGAAGCTCAATGCCGTAACAAATTTCAAAATGCACAAATATTAAATGCATAAATTGTGCCTCTTTAGTCACTAAGTATATACACATACTATCACTAAAAACTCAGCTCAAATTTGTGGGCCTGAATGGTATAAGAAAGAGATCTGGCTTCCCAGTGTCCATCACAGAAAGGGTGATCTTGCTATGCGGGTGCTGATTATTAATCTGGAGGGAAGCAAATACGATGAGGATATACCACTGAGATGCAGTACAATCAAGCCAGTTCCATGAGTGAACAGGGTAGAGAAGTAGGAGCATTGACTGGGAGGTTTTCTTTAATTAAGCATTGATTATAATGAACATCATTATAATAACATAATGATGTACTAAGTTGCAATTTAGTAAAATAAACATAAAAGAGAGCTATTATACGCAGCATTTTCCCATCATTCCATGGGACATCAACTGGAATTGAAATGTAGTTTGATATATTACTAATTCTAGAGGACCATATTTAAGTTATTTACTCTTTTGTGGAAGTAGATTAAATTTGCTAACCACGTGTACTTAAAAACCTTCCTCTCTAGGGGCACCTGGATGGCTCAGTTGGTTAAGCATCTGACCTCAGCTCTCAGGTCATAATCTCACAGTTTGCGAGTTCAAGCCCCATGTTGGACTCTGTGCTGACAGCTCAGAGCCTGGAGCCTGCTTAGGATTCTGTGTCTCCTTCTCTCTCTGCCCATTCCCCACTCACACTTTCTCTCTCTCTCTCAAAAACAAACATTTTTAAAAAATCTTCCTCTCTAGGAATTCTAACAGATGTTTTATGATAAAGTGCCCCAAACCTTCTTTAAAAGTTTCATGCTTGACACTTAAAACGAGTAACATGCTCACAAATATATTTAATATACATGACCTAAGTTTTACACTTTATAAGGGCAAAGGACAGAGATACCTTTTGGGTGGGGGGGAGAGTCCGGGGGGTGGTTAGGACTGGGCAGCAACAGAAATGTAGGTATCTAAACACTTTTAGTGGGAATTGTCCCCTTTGTTAGTACTATTACCTTAATACTAACACTCCCCTACTTACTACACTCCCACCTAGTCCTCTAACTTCCTCTCCCACCTTTTTCTCCCTCCAATGACACTGGTTTTCTTGTAGATCTTGAGTACACCAAGCACACTCTCACTTTATGGTGTTTCCATTCTTTGCTGTCTAGAATAATATTCAGTCATTTGTCCTCATAGTTTACTCCCTCCCATCCCTGTGTAATTCTACTCTATCTTCAAATATCACCACATTAGTGAAGGCTTCAGCTACTGCCATATGACAAGTAGCATTATTTCTCACTTTGGATTTCCTGGTTTGACTTTACTATCCTTCAGAGCATGTATCAGTACTGCATATTATTTATTCATTTACTTCTGATTGTTCTTGCCTAAGAATATAAGCTCCATGAGAGTTACAGTCTGTTTTCTCCACTGTATATCCACAGCACCTCAAATGGTGCCTGGGATGTGGTGTCAGCTTATGAAATGCTACTTGGATAAATAAGTGATTGTACACTTAATTTTTTTAAGTGTATTTATTTATTTTGAAAATGAGAGACAGTACAAGCAGGGGAGGGGCAGAGAGAGAGAGAGAGAGAGAAAGAGAGAGAGAGAGAGAGAGAGAGAGAGAGAGAGAGAGAGAGAGAATCCTAAGCAGGCTCCACACTGTCAGAGCATAGCCTGATGTAGGGCTCAAACCCATGAACCATGAGCTCATAACCTGAGCTAAAATCCAGAGGTTGACACTTAACTGGTACCTGCCCCAGGCACCCCAATGATAGTAAACATTAAAGTCAGCCCACTCAGGGGCGCCTGGGTGGCTCAGTCAGTTAAGCATCTGACTTTGGCTCAGGTCATGATCTCACGGTTCATGGGTTCGAGACCCACATTGGTTCTGTGCTGACAGCTCAGAGCCTGGAGCCTGTTTCAGATTCTGTCTCTCTCTCTCTCTCTCTCTCTCTCTCTCTCTCTCTCTCTGCGCCTCCCCCACTTGTGCTCTGTCTCCCTCTGTCTCAAAAATAAGTAAACATTTAAAAAAAATTTAAAGTCAGCCTACTCAAACATATTGCACTTCTGAGATAATCTTCAGCTTTGATAGCCATGGTACTACCTGATTCTCCAAGATCTTTCCAATGAAAATATTTCCTTTTAGGCAGTTTTCTAGCATTTCAATGTCTCCTTTGATCATCCTCTCTCCTAAGTTTCAGCATTCAAGTTCAATTTAATGAAGATGTCGGATTAAAGGATAGTCCTACAAGCCATACTAAAGCCATACTAAAGCCTACATAAGTAAATAGAGGTTTTAGGCTGTGATAAAAATAATATAATGTGATTTATTTCTTTTCTAAATTTATATCAATCCTATATTTAAGACTATATCATTGTCAGCTCAGCTGCTAGAGAACTCCCTTGCCTGCAGACCCTAACTATCTATTGCAAAGTTTCTTCTCTAATATTACAACTCCTGCTGTGTTATCCAAGTATCTGCCTGAACCTTTCCTTGTAATGGTAGCTGTTTGGGGACAGGGAAAGGGAAAAAAATTTTATGGCTCTGTTCTGAATGAATTCTGGCAATCTATCACATTCTCTCTACAGTTCTGCCCAAGCTTATGTGATGTTTTGTTTTGTTTTGTTCTGTTTTGTTTTGTTTTCCCCTTGATTGCTAGGATTCGACAGTAACAGTTGATGTTGATCTTAAAGTGCTTTAGGAGTCCATGTATGAAAGACGAAAAAAAAATCTGAATCATGGAAACATGAATGTGATTCCTGATAACGTACTAGCTGAGAGGATTTTAGGAAAACCATTTAACTTCCCTGAAATGGTTTGCTTCATCTGCTAAGTACCAGTCATAATATTTCATAGGAATATTGTGATAATTATATGAAATAATATATGTAAAGTGTCTGGAACATAGTTAATGCTCAATGAATATTGTCTAATTAAGAACAGATTAGTTTGACTAATAAGATTACTAAGTGTCATGAAAATGCAAAGAAAAAAGAGGAAGTGCAAAAGCAAAAGTGATAAATGAAAAAAGAAAGGTGATTATAAACTAAGAGAAAGAAGACAAATTCATATATATATTGAAGCCATGAGCAGGAGAGTAGGATCAGGAAGTCAAGAGATTATTTGTATTAGAAAGGACTCAAAAAGTCAAGTATTTTGTGTGATAGCTGCTTTTTTTGAGATCAGAGCATATGAGAACACTGTTCTTAGACACACAATCTACAAAATCAGTTTTGGGAAACATTGAGCAAATGATCATGAATCAATCATATTATTATGAATTATTATATAATCATTATTATGAAAAATCCAGGGGTGCCTGGGTGGCTCAGTCGGTTAAGCGTCCGACTTCAGCCCAGGTCATGATCTCACGGTCCGTGAGTTTGAGCCCCGCGTCGGGCTCTGGGCTGATGGCTCAGAGCCTGAAGCCTGCTTCCGATTCTGTGTCTCCCTCTCTCTCTCTGACCCTCCCCCGTTCATGCTCTGTCTCTGTCTCAAAAGTAAAATAAACGTTTAAAAAAAATTAAAAAAAAAAAAGAAAAATCCATACTTATTAAAGTAGAAATGATATAAATAATCACTACACTGGGATAATTATTACTTCCTTGAAGTGTATGTAACATTTTCAAAGGTGTAAAATGCTGTCCTCTCAAGGGCTTAGTAACATATTTTTGAAAATAATTTAAGCAAATTTTTAAATAAAATATTAACTAAGATAGTGCTTTTACAAAAGCAAACAACAAAAAAATCACAATAATTTATTATACCTCTTAAACTTTGTATTAATCTTTCTGAAACTATTCACTGACACCTGGTTACTTTTCCCACCTCTTTTCTTTCCACTGCTCCTTATTACAAAATAAGTTCTGTTTATACTCACTTCTTTTCATTCCTCTAATTGGCCATTCTCACTTTCATCAGCATATGGGAAACTCCTTGGATCCTAACCTAAACACACCCTTCAGGAAGCCTTCCTTGATCTCTCTAGCTGGGACCATCTGCTTTCCCTAACTCTCATGGAACCAACACTCAGGAGCTCCTCCACCAAATACCTATAATACTGTAATTGCTTACTTAGTAGACTCTACCCACAAAGACAACAAATTCTTTGAGGCCAACGACCACAGCTGCCTTGCTCACACATAGATCACCAGTATCTCGCTCAATAAATATTTTTAAAAATAAACTTGGGTTTAAAAAAAAAGGAAGTTAGACAGATACGCTTATAGGATAAGAAATTCTAGGGGCGCCTGGGTGGCTCAGTTGGTTAAGCATCTGATTTTGGCTCAGGTCATGATCTCAACATTCCCTAGTTCGAGCCCCACGTTGGGGTCTGGGCTGACTGTTCAGTGTCTGAAGCCTGTTTCGGATTCTGTGTGTGTTTCTCTGTCTGTCTCTGCCCCTCCCCTGCTTGTGTTCTGTCTCACTTTCTCTCTCTCTCTCTCTCTCTCTCTCTCTCTCTCTCTCTCTCTCTCTCTCTCTCTCTCTCTCAAAAATAAATAAACATTAAAAAAATTTAAAAAAAAAAAAAAAAAAAAAAAAAAGATGGGGCGCCTGGGTGGCGCAGTCGGTTAAGCGTCTGACTTCAGCCAGGTCACGATCTCGCGGTCCGTGAGTTCGAGCCCCGCGTCGGGCTCTGGGCTGACGGCTCGGAGCCTGGAGCCTGCTTCCAATTCTGTGTCTCCTTCTCTCTCTGCCCCTCCCCCGTTCATGCTCTGTCTCTCTCTGTCCCAAAAATAAATAAAAAACGTTGAAAAAAAAAAAATTTAAAAAAAAAAATAAATAAATAAAAAAAATTAAAAAAAAATTTAAAAAAAGAAATTCTAATATAGGCACACATTCATTTGTCTACAAATTTGGACGTGTTTTTCATAATGTGATTAAAAACAATTTGTCACCTCAGCTTGCCTTTTCATCAAGTTCGAGGAAGTTTCCCTTAGGAAGTCTGTGGGTTAAGCAGATATGTTATCATGAAAGAATATTTGTTCTGAGCGTGCACAGTCTTTCCAAAAATATCCCTTATGAGTTCATAGGGGAAGACCCAGTCCTTGCTTACTGAAAAACAGTAAGTAACTTCAAATCTGTTACCAGGATATATAGCAACTGAACAAGTCAATAGAGTACAGAATTGATCCGTAAGATTTAAGGGAATGCACCAAATGACAGAGTATTCGTCAGAGTGTTATAAGATTAAGTAGCCTTATCTTGTCCAAAAATATATATTCAGTGTATATGCTGTACAAGGCACTCTACTGGAGTTGTGCAGAATAACTTCCAAAATTTAAATAGAACATAAATACATGCACACATACACATATACACACAGCCATCTATGTTGTCAAGTAGAATGGGATAAATTCCTTAGGAAGTAGATATATTGCCTTATGAGTTCAGACAACAGGATGATCAGTTCTTGCTAAAAATATCAGAATAGATGTATATTCATGAAATGTGTGGAATACAACCTCAGCCTTAATGGGAGAGAGTGATAACAGGACACTACATGAGTGTCTATGAAAAGTGCGACTAAAGTAGATACTGTGACACAGAAGGTAGGGTATATATTTGGGAAATTTTAACAGTGTGTCAAGTCCATGCAGAAATACAATAAGACATAAAGAAAAGTTTGATCTGATACAGCAACAGTTCTGAATAATGGGTAAGGATTTTGGATGTGGTGAGACTATTTCATCAAAGAAGAAATGTGATTAGATTTCTCAATGAGAGTTTTCCTTTGGAGAACTTTTGTTTCAAAGTAGAAAAAGAATTAGAAATTAACTACAAGATGTTTAAACTGATACTTCTGACACATATCCATGGCTCATTGTAGTGACATGATCAATAAACCAAACCTGTCAAAAATTGGAGGAACATTTGTTAAAATGCACATAAATGTCATCTTTTTTTTTTTTTTGATAACTACTCATTTAATCAAGACCAATAATAAACATCTTTTTGGGAGGAGTGGAAAATGGGTTAAAAACTCAAGGATAACAACATCAGATACAAACACATCATTATGTCAACCACCTTAGGGATGATTCATGTACCAAAATGGAAAAACAGGATTTATTCTTATCTTCCCTTCTTGCTCATTTGTAATTTCTCTCTCTGACAGTGAGAAACCCTGGCTCCCATCTACTATCAATTCATTTACTGTTCATCTCCCACATGCATGTAAAGGAGTTTCTGAATTAACCTACACCACCATGAGAAATAAATTTCCCAACTTGAGCCCAGTGCTTATGAACAATTCCTTCTGCCTTACCTTACAATTTCCAGCCAAAACATCATTTTCCAAAGTTCTAGTTTTCAGTGAATATGAATAAGGCTGATACTAACATCTATCTACAGATTTTTGTATGAACGTGAGTTTTCAGAGGAAATGAGGCATTTCAAAAATGGTGGGTGCTTAACAAGGAGGAATGAGAGATCTAGGAACATGCCAAGTTACTAGTTTGAATCATGTTTGGTTGAAGGAAAGAGAACAACTCAGAGTGCTGTAAATAATAAAGAATTTGATTTTATTTTCCTCTCATGGGAAATTCTGGAGATGGTGGTTCTAGTACTGGTACCCTCTATGGAACCAAGCCTCTTTCTTGCTGGTCAGTCACTCAGTTCTCTTTGTCAAGCAACCACATACACCAAAAGGCTGTATCAGCTCCCGCCTTCAAGTCATCATTCCAACCAGCAGAACAAGGAAAGGAAAAAGAAGAATGTGACTCTCTGTTTAGGAAAATTCCTAGAATTGCACAAACCACCACCACGTACATCTCATTGGCCAAAACCTCATCATGTGTGCACACCTAGCACCTGGGAATAGAATTTCTATTCTTGTCACCCACAGGATTCTACCTAAAGTTTGAGGAATAGAATACTACTCGAGTACGAACGACAACTGTGGAACATTACTCAGCTAGTTTTGTCCATATAGCTAAGTTGTAGGCAATGAAATGTATGAAGAAGAGATGCATGGAACATCTGGGAGAAAATGATATATATATTTTTTCTTTTTTTTAATGTTTATTTACTTTTGAGAGAGAGAGAGAGACAGAGCGTGAATAGGGGAGGGTCAGAGAGAGGGAGACACAGAATCCGAAACAGGCTCCAGGCTCTGAGCTGTCAGTACAGAGCCCAACGCAGGGCTCGAACTCACGGACTGTGAGATCATGACCTGAGCTGAAGTCGGACACTTAACTGACTGAGCCAGCCAGACACACCTATACATATATTTTTTCTTTTTCTCTTTTCTGGTGGCTAGAATGTAAACAGGATGGCTGAAGCTTGAATAAATAAATTTGTCCATAAGTGAAATTTAAGAATAGAAGGCTACCATGATATCTTCTATGAGACACAAAGACAGAACTATGGGACTCCAGTAGTCAGTCCGTAATTGTCTACTTCCAGACTAGAGAGAGAAATTTCTTCATGAGAGAGAAATTGACTTCTGTCTCTTTTATGCTACTGTTATTTTAAGTTTTCTGTCAAAGAAAAACCTAATTCCAAAAACATACAGAGAAAAACAAATCATCTGTCTCTTTCATTGTAATTTCATCCAAGTTGCTACCATGATAGGTAGGGTTGTTTTGAAAGTTACCAAGGATCAAAGTAGGACTAACTGGTGCTTTTACAAGTAATTAAATGTCATTTCATAGATCGTTTACTGAATTTCTAATCAGTATCTGACACTGTGCTAGGCATCAAGGATATAGTGTAAGCTTAACTATAATGGCCCTGACTTCCTAAAATAAAAGAATAAATATTTCAGGGGCACATGGGTGGCTCAGTGGGTTGAGTGTCCGACTTTGGCTCAGGTCATGGTCTCACAGTTGGTGAATTTGAGCCCCACATCAGGCTCTATGTTGACAGCTCAGAGCCTGGGGCCTGCTTCAGATTCTGTCTCTCTCTCTGTCTGTCTCTCTCTCTCTCTCTCTCTCAAAAATAAACATTAAGAAAAATTTTAAGAATATTGTAATAAGGCAATTTTACAAAAAGTAAAAAAAAGGTAAACGTATAATTTGGAAAAATTCTATGAAAGAAAAGAAGAGAAAGAACTTTCAGGCAGTCAGAGTTGCCATATGTGGAACTGACTACTTTTATCACTTCTTATTGTTGGTTTTCAGGCACAGACTGAATGACAGCTTGGGAATGTGGTGAATAAAATGTGTAGAAAGCAGCCTCCCTGAAATTGAGAGTCATGCTCAAACTATGATTTGAAATCTTACAGAAATTATTCTCTAAATCCTGAAGTTGTTTAAGGAATAAATTCTAAATGCTCTGTTTTATATGTTATCTTATGTATCTCATTAAATGCTTTTGTGTGCTGGTTCATGAGTACTTTGATAGATATTATGGTATTAAAAGGAGTATATTTAATTCCAGATTTATACTTCAGCCCCCTCAGGAGTTAGGATGCCTTTTATCTTTCTCCATGAGATTTGATGCAGGTGTTGCATATATTAGCTGCTTAATGAATATGCATTGCTGAGTTAACTCATCTGGTCTCAAGCTGGTGCTCAATTAAACCTCTAGGAAGCCAGCTAATTCCAAAAAGACATTAGTTACAGGTTCACAATAGAAATTATTTGGGAAATTCAAAGAAAACAGTATAAAAATCTGATAATGTAATTGCCTTATTAACCCTGTAAGGTTTCTTCTTCCATTGAAACTAGCACAATGCCTCACGAACAGCTGATGTGAATGTTTTTTTTTTTTAACATTCTGCTGCAACATTAGGATGAAGATATATACTGATGTGCTCTTATTAATTCTAAAGTTGGTGCATTTACTCATTAGATTGGGCAATCTATTCCACATTCTAAAGCTACTTGAAATTTAGGTTGGCAGTCAAAGGTAACTTACAAGTGATCTCTAGGTTTACTTTTAGAAGGAATTTTCATCTTTAAATGCTTCCCTGTAGCATTTCATTCCCTCTCTCTCTCTCTCTCTCTCTAAATAGTATTGGTTTTTCTCTCCATTACCAATTCAGAATAGTGTAACAATGTGACTTAGTCAACTTATAAAAGAGGTTCTAATGCTTAAAAATAAATTAAGTGACAAAATTATATTAGGAGCTTGAGGGCACCTAACAGTATAGATTTTTCTAAAAGCAACATATAATCTAAATTAAAACTATACCAAGTTTCAAGGAAATCATCGAAGTGTTATTTTCGTCTACAGCCTCTAACAGAGAAATGTGCTGATGAACATTATAGAAGCAACATTAATGGACAGAAACTCGAGATGAAGGTAATTCAGTGAAGTAGTGACTGATCTCATAGTGTCTTCCAAAGATCACTAGCTATTTGGGATATATTAGAACCTACATAAATGCGCGCGCGCGCACACACACACACACACACACACACACACACACACATATGCTCACACAAATGCTTTGTGAATACATCACTTTGGGAAGTGCTGGGTGACAGAGTATAAAGTATTATTGTAACATAAACCTGAGCTTTCTTTGTTTTTGTAGATCATTTCATGTGACTTATTTTGAATGAATCATCCAAACCAAAGCAAGTTGTACTTCATTTTAAGAATTTACCTCGAGGGCACCTGGGTGGCTCCCTCGGTTGAAAGTCTGACTTTGGTTCAGGTCATGATCTCGTGGTTTGTGGGTTCCAGCCCCGCGACGGGCTCTGTGCTGACAGTTCAGAGCCTGGAGCCTGCTTCGGATTCTGAGTCTCCCTCTCTCTCTGCCCCTCCCCCATTTGTGCTTTGTCTCTCTCAAAAATAAATGTTAAAAAAAATTTTAAATAAATAAATAAATAAGAATTTACCTCTATCTTATGAATTTTAGTTATTGGTTAAAGATAATAATAATTAATAATGCCTACCTGATATAGTTTATATAACTTCTAAGTTAGGAAATATATGCAATGACCAAGAATAGTTTTTGATAAATTACACATAAAAATGATCATCATAGCTATTATGTACTTTACTTTTATGTTCATGTCTCTTTAGATTATATATTTAAACATATTTAGATAAACATATAAAAAGATAATTCTGGAATAATATGTTTTTTTTTTCCCTTTTGTTACGCTTCATGGTAAATTTAACTTTCAAGAGACAAAGGAAATCCCCTGATTGTTATGCAAGTGCCAGAACACATGTGTCCCCCAGGCACACATACTGCTCATGTAGTTTCCACAACAACTATGTACAAACTAGAGGAGAAACCTCCTGCTCTTAGAAGCACATCCTATACCACGGTTCTCAGTATTTTTATTCCCAAGTTTGATGAAAGGTACAAAAACTCTCACCAATATTTCTGGTCTCTGATACAGAAGAGTATGTATTTGAATTGATATGTATGTGGTTGGGAGCAGAGATTTAAGTGGTGATGGTATGAGTACAATTTAAAAGGACTTCATATTTGATTCTGATAAGTTGTCCAAGTATATTAAAAGGCTATAGAATTATAGAGCCATGACTTGATAAACCCATTCTAAATTGATCATGATGGCCTTTTTAATACCCAAAAGTTATGACTTGTCTTTCCGTAAAATACGATTAGATTTACACTGAATCAGGAAGTAATAGGATATAAGAAAAAACAGCTATTTAAGCAAGTTTTTTTATTAAAAATAAGGTTCATATAGGGGTGATCTCGGCCAAAAAAAAGTGGCACAATGTATAAAAGTATAAATTTAGCACATAGTTTTGAAAATGACTTTTCATGTTTAATTCAGAGAAAAAGAATGAGGGGGTTCTGGTCAATAGGGAGAAAAGTCTAAAGGGAAAAAGAGCAGCCATTTAGAGACATTGTGAAGGAAAAATATAATGGCCTTGAACCATTTGAGGAAAAAATGAACTTAGCCCTTAAAAACCAAAATGGACTCAGGAAATTGAGAGCTTAAAAGGAATTTTTTTTCATGAAATGACTATAGCTGCGCATAATAACATTATTCTGATAAATGAATCAACTGCAGATTCCCACAAATAGTTCTTAACAAGAATCAACTTATGTTAATTCTATATTCACAGTTCCACTGAATTTTGCACTTTAAAAGTAGTAGGAATATGTTACTTAGGAAGACTTGATTTAGGACATTAAAGCTCTGGGAAGCTTAATCAATAGAGAAGATTCATCTATAAGGAATTTAAACTCCAGCTAAGAAATAAAATACCTATCACTGAAGAAAGATAATAATTATAAAGAAAATCTCACCCTTTGCCAAATGCTTATTAATCACCTCAAGATTTCAAGACCCAGATTAAATGTCCTTCTCTGTGAAATTTCCTTTTATTTTCAGAGTGGAATTACTTATTCCTCTTCTAATGTTTAACATTCTTTAAAAGACTAGAATCATTCAGTCAGTATTTATCAACAGCTGTGTGGCACACAGTATATTGTGTTGGAGACATAAACAAACAACAAAAGAAATCTGCCTTAAGAAACCTGAATCCCGGGGCGCCTGGGTGGCTCAATCTGTTAAGCATCTGACTTTGGCTAACATCCTGATCTCAGAGTTTGTGCGTGTGAGCCCCACATCGGGCTCTATGCTGACAGCTCAGAGCCTGGAGCCTGCTTCAGATTCTGTGTCTCCCTCTCTCTCTGCCCTCTCCTGCTCATGCTCTGTCTCTCTATGGCTCTCAAAAAATAAACATTTAAAAAAAGTTTAAAAAAAGCAATGAGAAATTCTACATGTAAATATATTAATCTGAATATATTTTAATGAACACAAAAATAATTGTTCAAAAATGCACAACTACCTGATATTGTTTAGTAATTCAAGGAAAAAAGGTATGAAGGGGAAATATTAAGAGATTATTAAACTTTTCTATATAAAATCGGCATTGTTTAAATAGTAAAAACAAGCATAACTTACTTTGTTTAATGAATAATTTACTACCAAAAGAAGTCATATATAAATGGCAATCATATTTTTAAAATCTATCACTCTGGTACATTAAACATATTTAAAGAAGTCTCTTCATAATTACTGCATTTAACTAGTTTTAAAATGCTTACACATTCCAAAATTCTATTGATAATATTTCAGCATCATGTAGATCTTTAGCTGAAAACAAACCATTTAAAAACATCTGTACTCCCAGAGCAATCAGTCATTAACAAACCACATACTCACTTACACAAACAATCCTATTTCAATTAGTAAAAAATACTCAGTCATTATTAGGAAAAAGCCCATAGTAATCCGATGCCAGTTTTAAATTTTAATTAATATGAAAAGCCTTCTTATGAATATGGAAAATAAATTTGTGTGCCATTTTTGGAAATGGAATTATTTTAATTTAAATTAACTAAATGCATTGTATTTCTAGTATCTATTATATCTTCCAAAGAAATCACTGTATGGATCTGAATTATTTATCAGTATTGAAGAAATTGTTTTTATGATAAACTCATGTACAGTATTTTATGGCTATAAAGTATCAGTGGGCCAATAAACACAGTGGGCCAAATCACACCAGTGATTATAGGTTTTTTAAAAGTATAAACATTGTACTGTTCCATGTGTTTATCTAGTAAAGTATCACTCTACTTAAAATTGCATGCATTGATAATATTGATGACCTCCTAGTACTGTAAATGGAAATTTCCCTACTCCCATGGAAAAAGCTCACATTAGGAAATTTGCTCCTATGATTAGTTTCATTTTCCATTATCAAATTTTCCCTCTCCACTGGGTAACTTCATCCGTATGCAAACATTCTTATGTCCCTATTAAAAAAGAAAAATCATAAAAAAGCAAAAATAAGAAATTTCCCCATTATCCTGCATGCCTCTAGACACTACCCCATCTCTCTTCTGCTTTCAGATAAACTTTCAAAGTTTTTACAAATTCTGCCTCCACTCCTCATCTCATAATTTCTATTCTAAGCACTCTCCCTGGGCTTCTCTCACCATTGCACTGAGATTACAGTGTCACAAATGACTTCCCAGTGGTTATTGACATTGCTTCCTTTGCTTATTCTATCCTGACCTGCACTCTCAGCATCACTGTTTCCCCTTCCCTTTCCTCAATTTTGCTTTCTGCATACTTGTTCTTAGTATCCTTCCCTGATTTCCACTCATCTGTTTTCTTAAATACGAAGATTTACTTCTGTGTCTGTCCCTTTTTGTGGGTCACCTCATCAAGTTCTGTGGCTCTAAACACCATACTTGTGCCAATAACTCCCAAATCTATGAATTCAATTACTACCTGTCCCAAGAACTCTGGATTCATGTATTCGTATCTGCTTTCTTTTATGCCCACTGGGATATGTAATATCAAACTTAATGAGGCTAAAACAAAACCTGTGATACCCACCAACAACCTTCCACCTACACTGAGCTACTCTTCCCTCCATCATATCCTTCCATAGCTCTGGGGAAGCAAGCAGCATTATAATCAAACAAATTACTCTTCTGTCCCCTCTTCCTCCATTCCACCAGCAAATCATGATAGCTTTACCTCAGAACAAATCTCAATGCCTACCTCATCTCTCCATCTCTTCTTCTCCCATCCTAGCCAGGTCATTATTCTCCATCTCTTTAGTATTGCTCCCTTGTAACCAATTTTCCTTGGAGTAACCTAGATGCTCTTTTAAAGACAGATCATGGTGACTATAGTTAACAATACTATACTATATAGTTAAGTACTACTAGAGAGTAGATCTTTTTTTTTCAATATATGAAATTTATTGTCAAATTGGTTTCCATACAACACCCAGTGCTCATCCCAAAAGGTGCCCTCCACAATACCCATCACCCACCCTCCCTTCCCTCCCACCCCCCATCAACCCTCAGTTTGTTCTCAGTTTTTAAGAGTCTCTTATGCTTTGGCTCTACTAGAGAGTAGATCTTAAATGTTCTCACCAGAAAGAAAGAAAGAAAGAAAGAAAGAAAGAAAGAAAGAAAGAAAGAACAAAAGAAAGAAAAGACAACAGAAAAAAAAAGAAAAAAGAAAAGACAAAAAGAAGAAAAAGGAGCCATGTGAAATGACAAATGTATTAACTATCTTACTGTGATAATTATTTCTAAATATATATATATATATCAAGTCATCACATTGTACACCCTCAACCTACAACAATGCTATAAGTCACCTACAATGCAATAAAGCCAGTGGGGGGAAAGTAAAAGATCAAATTAGGTCACTTTCTTGCTCAAAACTCTCCAATCACTTTCCTTTCCACTTTCAATAAAATCTAAAATCTTTTCTGTGGTTTACGGTCTAGCTTCTTTGATCTCAACTCTGACTACTGTCCTCCAGCTGTATCATCTCTTCTTTTCCATGAGCATGTCAAGTGGGTCATCATTTTAAAGCTTTCTCAATAATTAGCTTGCTGCCTGGAAGGCTTTGCTCTTAATCTTCAAATCTATCTTCTTGGAATTCTGAATGTAGCTTTAATACAATCTTCTCAGTAATGACTTTCTAGCACGAACATACAAAACGACCACTTCCTCACTTTCTATCATACCATCTTATACACATTTTTATGCACATCTAATGTATCACTTTATTATTCATATTTTTAAATTTCTAAATTAGTGTCCTTATTATTTTCCATATTAGAACATAATTTCAAGGGTGGAGACCTTGTCAGCCTTTTTTATTTTATCTCTAGCGCCTAGGACACGGCCTGGAAGTTAGTAATAGTAAATAAATATTAGTTAAGTAAATAAAGGAATTAAATGAGAATGCACCTGGAGGTTAAACAAGAAAATGTATGATCTCTGATCTTAGTGTCAAGGCATTTTTTTAACCTCTTTTCCCTGCTCTATTTTAACCATTCCTTGGATCAATTATGTATCTAAAATATCCATCTATCTTCTCTCCCTTTCCATCTCCTTCTCCCCCCTCCCTCTCCCTTTGACTCTCTCTAATTTCTCTTGGCTAAACACAAGTATATGGATTGATCCCACCAAAAAATGCCCATCAATATGTCAGAATAACAAAAAACAAACAAATAAGTCACATTATGTCACAGTTGCATTTTTGCTTAAAAAGTAGCAATCAGTAATCTTTGGCAGCTGGTAATTTTAAAATCAGGATCACAGCCTCAGAATGCAAACTTTGGGGGCTGAATGTGTGAGGTCTTTGATCTGAGTGCAACAGTGATTTGCAACACCTATGAGCTTTCCAAAGTCCTGCCCTGGACACGTTGCCTCCTCAGCCACTAGGTTTGAGATTGAGTTATTATTCTTTAACTGATTTCTCTTTAAACAAGAGAAATTTATATCACGGATAAGCAGTTATTCTCTTCCTAGTATCCTAATATTTCAGTACCTGACCACCTCATAATGATCAGAAGAGGTAACAACACACTGCATATAAAGTATCTGCCAGCTAAAGGAGAGGAGGACCAATCTCAGATTATACTGGAAGAATAAAGGGAAATCACTACATATGAAACCAGGCTCAGGCTGGGCCCTGCATGGTTATTATCTCATTCAGGATACACAACAACGTGATAAGGTAGGTAATAATGGTACTTTTTGAACACATGGAGGAATGTGTTTAGTGAACAAGTAACTTGCACAAGAACATTGGAAAAAGCAATAATGTAGATATCAAGCCCACGCCTTTCAAACATGAATGTTCTTTCTGTAGGGATAAAATGAAATAGCAATACTTACATATTTACTTCTGAATAAACATTTTGCAGTGTTCCATTTTAAGCCTACTGGAAGTGAGAGATATATACTATATTATATATGATACATTACCATTAGTATTTGTCTAAAATTTTAAAAGCCTATTACTCATTATCTTTTGCAGGGAAAAACTCTTTTTTTATTTTTGTTTTTAAACACTGATTTCATGTTCCTGCTTATCTTGACAATATTTTGTTCACATGAATTAACATTTTAAATAAGAAATTTGCAAGCATATGTATAACTATTTCTTCTAAATTAAAAGTGCAGCTTTGATTCAAAAACCAACTCCCCCCTCACCCTCTATTCCTAAATACTTCATGGATGAATATCAAATGCTTACAGAAAGTCAATTATGCTACAACAACTAAAGAGCAAGTTCGTACATTTTTATGTTTAATGATAAAGATGGTGATACACAGGACAGATACAGTATTAGTAAAGGGCATTTTTGTATTATGTATTAGATGTTATGATGAATGTATTTATATATCTCTGTGCTGCTTATTAAGTATCTTTTGACTCCAAGCTTGGCAATTTCAGATAAATAAATTCATATAAGGATATAATCACTGGGTGTAAAATAATTATACTACTGATTTTACCAGGAAATAAGTTATGTATTTTAAATGAATAGAAGAAATTATTTATGCCAATGCAAACTAATGATGGTTATTTCTAAATGATAGGATATTTTTTTATTCCTTAGATTTTCTACATTTTCTAAAATGACAATACATTGTTTCTTTATTCAGAAATTAACACTGCTATAAATATCCGTTTGTAGTAGTAGTATTTAACATACCTAACTTTATTGTAACTATCTAAATTAATATTAAATAAAAACTTTCAAAGTTTATTTTTGATAGAAACTTAGGTAATTAGTTAAATGCCCATTTTATATAAAATTTACTTTGAAAAAGTGTTCATTTTCTTTTTTTTTATTTTTTTTATTTTATTTTTTTTAATTTTTTAATATATGAAATTTACTGTCAAATTGGTTTCCATACAACACCCAGTGCTCATCCCAAAAGGTGCCCTCCTCAATACCCATCACCCACCCTGCCCTCCCTCCCACCCTCCATCAACCCTCAGTTTGTTCTCAGTTTTTAACAGTCTCTTATGCTTTGGCTCTCTCCCACTCTAACCTCTTTTTTTTTTTCCCTTCCCCTCCCCCATGGGTTTCTGTTACGTTTCTCAGGATCCACATAAGAGTGAAACCATATGGTATCTGTCTTTCTCTGTATGGCTTATTTCACTTAGCATCACACTCTCCAGTTCCATCCACGTTGCTACAAAAGGCCATATTTCATTTTTTCTCATTGCCACGTAGTATTCCATTGTGTATATAAACCACAATTTCTTTATCCATTCATCAGTTGATGGACATTTAGGCTCTTTCCATAATTTGGCTATTGTTGAGAGTGCTGCTATAAACATTGGGGTACAAGTGCCCCTATGCATCAGTACTCCTGTATCCCTTGGATAAATTCCTAGCAGTGCTATTGCTGGGTCATAGGGTAGGTCTATTTTTAATTTTCTGAGGAACCTCCACACTGCTTTCCAGAGCGGCTGCACCAATTTGCATTCCCACCAACAGTGCAAGAGGGTTCCCGTTTCTCCACATCCTCTCCAGCATCTATAGTCTCCTGATTTCTTCATTTTGGCCACTCTGACTGGCGTGAGGTGGGGGAGGGGAGGGGTTTCTTTGTAACTGCCTTCAACAAATAGAATATAACACAAATAACATGGCATAATTTATAAGACTAGGTTAGAATAGGAAATATAATTTCTGTCAAGTTCTGTCCCTTAGGACACCTACTATGGGAATCCATTTACTATATTGTTAAAAAGCCCCAACTCACTGAGAGGCCACATGCACTTCAAGTATTACAGTTGAAGTCCACCAGCTTATCAACCACCAGCAAGTATCAACCATCATAACATAAGTGAAAACCTCAGATGAGCTCAGACCCTATGTGTGGAGTCAACTCAAGTCTTCAAGCAGTTAGCTGAGTCCCCAGAAATCACTGAACAGAGATAAATGGCTCCCCCTTTGCCCTGTCTAAATTTCTGATTGCTCTATAATATTTATGACCATACAAAATAGTTGTTTTATGTCATGAAATGTTGGGATTTTTTCACAAATTAATAAATAACCAGAATGGTAAGAATTGTCAAGAACAAATAAAATATATATGGAATTGATAGCAATTTCTGATGAAATGTCATTTGTTCAGCTATGTAGTCAATTGCTCAGAGATGACCAATCCAGCACTTTCAACAATAGTCAAATTATAGAATGAGCCTAAATGTCCATCAACTGATGAATGGATAAAGAAGATGTGGTTTATATATACAGTGGAATACTACTTGTCAATGAGAAAGAATGAAATCTGGCCATTTGCAGCAACATGGATGTAATTGGAGGTTATTTGCTAAGTGAAATCAGTCAAAGAAAAACAGATACCTTCTTCTGAAAGAAAAAAATAAAAGTTTTAAACTGAAAAAAAAAGACAGATACCATATGTTTGCACTCATATGTGGACCTTGAGAAACTTAACAGAAGACTATGGGGGAGGGGGAGGGGAAAAAAGTTACAAACAGAGAGGGAGGCAGGCAAACCATAAAAGAGACTCTTAAATACAGAGAACAAACTGAGGGTTGATGGGGGGTGGGGGAGAGAGGAAAGTGGGTGATGGGCACTGAAGAGGGCACTTGTTGGGATGAACACTGGGTGTTGTATGGAAAACAATCTGACGATAAATTATACTTAAAAAATAAATAAAAATAAAGATGGCCAATGCATAACTTGTTAACAAATACAGAATAAATAGATGAAATTCTTTTTTATTAATCATAGCTTCGAGAAATAAAGAGTTTAATTTCAGTCTCCCATGAGACTAAAAGTTCCTTGAGAGTTGATATAATTATTCATATTTTTGCATAGGTTCGTAATGTTATTGTAATTAATGAATAAATAAATGAATTAATAATTGGAGCAATGACTGAATGATGTAATGGCATTTCCTCTATACTTTCTGGAACTAATATTGGACATTTAGATCCCTAAAAACCAGAAAGTGATCGTAGGAATTACTAACTGCTTCTCTCCACCAACCACACAGAATAGACATACACATGAACACACACACACACACACACACACACACACACATTTAACAAGATCTTAAAGACACTAAGCAAGATATATGAGGGTAAAGACACTTCTAGTTCAAATTTTTTACTTTTTTGTAAATCTTAATGAATGACAACTTGAGGTTATAATAATATTATAAATAATTAATAGTTGTAGGATTCTTAAAGTTGGTAACATTATCTTTTTTTCACCATTTTTCAACTCATGAAATGATAATTCTAGATCTCTTCATGTAGATATCAAGTAGGGAGAACAAAGTATGTAGGTATTAGGGTTTTTTAATTTGTTCTTATTAAAGTATCATTGACATAAAATATCCTATTAGTTGTAGGTATACACCATATTAGTTTTACACAGATACACAATATGTAATAGTTTTTTGGCCAGTGATAATTAATATAGATATATCTGGCATCATATGTGTTCTTCTATAAACACACATTTCAAATTATTCAAAATTCAAGTGGTGCCCATCTATATGCCATCTGAAAATACTGTTTGTGTCTGAATTACTTTAAATAGTTAAATCAATCTCTTAAACTAAAAACATTTTTGTATGTAAAGCTATTGGTGTGGCACATCTGACATCTGGACCAATTGTCAGCTATAGATAATTATGTCCCTTAATGTTCCATGCATCTATTTTCAATCCAGTTCAGACCTTGTAATTAAAAACCCTTTAAATAGGAAACAGCTTTTTTAGATAATCCAAAATCCCGACTGAATTCAAAAGAGTGATGTGATATCACAGACCCTTTGTCTGTAAAAATCATTACATTTTGAAAGTTTTCACCCTTGCTTGCCTAAAAGCAATGTATACATGTCTACAAGGATAGCAGTTTAATAAGACTTGAAAATCTCTACTGAATATACAAATATCTCTGGCACACAAAACTTCCTACTTAAAATGCAATTAAGTACAGCTAAAATATTTGTGACCTTTTTTTGGGGATTGATAATAAAACTTACTGTGTTGATTATGGATAAAAGAGCAATAAAATTACTGAAATTTAGACTCTGGGCCATTGGTAAGATTTCTTCATTGTCTAAATAACTCCAGGCTCTCATCCATTTCATTCCCAGGCACACACTAAATGGCAACATGTAACAGACCAACATATTCATTCACAAATGCTTGAAAATCGAAATTTTGAACATCTATCAACATAAGGTTCAGGATTTTGTCACCTATTTCATTAAGAATTGTACACAGTGTGCATCTATATTAATCATTTCAGGAAGTTCTTAAACTAGCTCCCCTCCACAAGAATCTCTTAACCAACCGACTGAGCCACCCAGGTGCCCCATCACCTCCACAAGAATCTCTATAGTAGAAATATGTAATTCAATGCAATCTTACCAGCATTCCTTCTCTCTTCTATAGGAAACATCACCCCAGTCTTCCTACCACCCTTCTGCAATCTATGCACTACTGATGGGACAGTTAATCACAGTATCTTTTTAGCTCCAGAAAAGTGGCAAGTAACTGAGTGCATTAACAGTCTCTCCCCTGCACTTTAGAATCTTGGACAGAAGGCACAAAGAAGATCAAAACAATTCATTAATTGTCTGCTCCTATGTAGACCAGATGTCAGCAAACTGTGGCATAAGAATTAGTCTCCTATTTTTTTTTTATAGATACTTTTCATTGGAACATAGCCAGGTTAATTTGTTTACATATTGTGTATGGCTGATTTCACACTACAATGGCAGAGGTGAGTAGTTGCAACAGTAACCAAATGGCCCACAAACCTAAAATATTTACTATCTGGCTCTGTAAAAAAAAGGTTTGCTGACCTTTGACCTAGATCAGTAGAGCTACTATAATTTCTCTATTTTTTAAAATTTTTTTCTAACATTTATTTATTATTGAGAGACAGAGAGAGACAGAGCATGAGCATGGGAGGGACAGAGAGAGGGGGAGACACAGAATCTGAAGCAGTCTTCTCCAGGCTCTCAGTTGTCAGCACAGAGCCCTACACGGGGCTTGAACTCATAAACCGCGTGATCATGACCTGAACTGAAGTCGGACACTTAGCCAACTGAGCCACCCAGGCACCCCTATAATATCTATCTTTTATGAGCCACTTTGTTCAGTCCCTGTTTTTAGCTTTTGAAATACCTAGGTTCCTTTTCCCCAAGTTTGGTCAGACAAATTATGTTTTGCTTGCAGTCAAAAAATACCAAATGATCACTAAATGGGTTCCAGGAGTTGGGACAAGCAAAAGATCCTCTAGGAAATGTGGAATAATTGGAAATATTTACCCACACTAAGATGGGGAAACAGCAGTGAGACTGCTGTTCAAACATGAGATGAGACAGTAACTACCCCATAATATGCAGTTGTAAAACAATTAATCTATCAACTGTGGCACCTGGATCTTTGAGATAACCGAGGGGAATTCTACCCACTATTGTCAAGTAATCCGAATATCATGAGAAATGTGGAAAGTGTGAAACAGGATGCTTACTTATGTCAGCACTGGATTACAAGAATTTAAGAAAATTATTTTTCTGAATTAAGATGAAGTTGGTTTCTCCTGTTTACAACCAAAGACCTTTAACTGAATCACCGTAACTCAAGGCAGATTAATATGAAATCCTCCATAATCCAAGGTTGACACCATTCTTCCTGCTTCAACGATCTAAAAGGACCACTATTTGTTTCTAATATGTGAAATGCAAAACATTATTGAGAGTCTCTTGAAACAACCACATGAAAAATGTTTTACCCACAACAAACTACAGCAGCTATAAGGCCACTTCTCTATATAATACAGATTAATAAACATCTTAGATAATTATTTGACATTATAGAGTATAGAACTAGCCAAAGAGCGATTTTCTTTATTTCAAAAAAACAGTGCTTTCTTAGATCACAAAAATATTAAAATATAAATCTGTTTTCTGTTATCACTGCTGTATTTATTTTCTCCTATCCACCTCCCGAGTTGTCTAATATCCTACATTTCTCCTTGCTTTGGTAGCTTTTATGTCACACAGTAAAAAGCAGCAGTTGCCAAGTATGCAAAAGATAATGCTCTTACTTTCTTTGTGAAAATCTAGATTAATTGAGGTGGAGTTGTCAAATTATCCTAGCAGATGGAGGATGGGGAAATGTGTTTAGCATTTATGAGACAAATGGCTCATTCCAGTAGGAGTTAGAAATGTTACCAAAATAAGAAGGAAATAATCCTTGGGCTGGGTTACAAAAGGAGGAAGGAAATTCTCTACAGATTACAGACCAAGTATATATTTGCATATAGCATCCTTAAGGAAGGATGGCTACAGGATGCAGGAGGGCATCTTATGCTTAATGCTGTGATCTTGGAAGCCTCAGGAAAAGAGCTCTTTTGTGTATTGTAGAAATCAAATAGTTGCCAGATCTTACGGGACCATATTGGTTTACAAATTGAACATGTCTATAGTATCTGATATAAACTGAAGATGACAGAGTACTTTCCTGGATTACTTCAAATATTTAAAAGCTTAAAAAAACAAACAAACAAACAACTGACGGAGCACCTGGGTGGCTTAGTCAGTTAAGCATCTGACTCTTGATTTCAGCTCAGGTCATGATCTCACACTTCCTGAGTTCTAGCCCCGCATCAGGGTCCACGCTGACAGTATGGAGCCTGCTTGGGATGCTCTCTCTCTTTCTCTTTGTCCTTCCCCCCAACTCTCTCTCTCTCAAGATAAGTAAACATTTATTTTTTAAATCTAATGATCACTTCATAATCTTTATCACACTCAACCAATCAGTAGCAGAAACCATATTTAGTTACTAATGGGGAAACATATTTTACAGAATATTTTACAGAAAACTCTAGCAGGATAAAATCTTTAAATAATAGCAATAAATAAAATATTAAATGAAAAACACTTCTATCTACATAGAATACACTTAATAATCTACAGCCAAAGTATTGGATTAATTTCTGGATGTAATTTTACTATACAAAAGAAAGCTTCACTTCTGTATATAAAAAACAATCCATTAGAAAAAGTAATTAAAGGGGTGCCTGGGTGGCTCAGTCGGTTAAGCCTCTGACTTCAGCTCAGGTCATGATCTCGCGGTCCATGAGTTCGAGCCCTGCGTCAGGCTCTGTGCTGACCACTCAGAGCCTGGAGCCTGTTTCGGATTCTGTGTCTCCCTCTCTCTCTGACCCTCCCCCATTCATGCTCTGTCTCTCTCTGTCTCAAAAATAAATAAACGTTAAAAAAAAATTAAAAAAAAAGAAAAAGTAATTAAATACAGAATTTATGATACAGCAAAAGGTAGATAGGAATAAATTTAAATACGATATAAGATACATTTCATAAAAAGAAAAAGGTTTTCTTATAGGACATTAAAAAAGATACCAAGAGAGTAAAAGTATACCATGCTCATGAATTGAATCGAAAAATTTGATACAATGCCAACAAGTAAAAAAAAAAAAGGTGAACAGAAATGCCATACCAAGTTACAAGACTTAAAAATGTTCATATTGGTGGAGGAATAGGGAAAAGTAGTGTCACCAAGCAGAAAACTGACATATATACACACATTTATTGAAACTTGCTATTTCAGAGGGGCCACTACAAACTGGTAGCAGAAACTATTCAAAACTGGAAATATCACACATGAAAAACTAAACAGTAAGTTTTTAAATATACATGAGATATGCATTTAAGAAATGCAAGTGAAATGAAACAGAACATTTAGAACGTCTGTTGGGAACATGAGTAAAAAAAATGAGTGAGTAAAGGAAGAGGGTTGATTTGAGGAGGAGCGCACTGTGGGCTTTCTAAACTTGTAAGTTATCCATTGTCTTCAGTTGGGTGGTAAATAGGAATTTTTCAGAATGATTCATATCTGTTTATATTTATATAAATGAATATACAACAGTGTGTTATGGGTTTTATATGTATAAAAACTTCCATTATAATAAATACAGAACAGATAATAAAATTTAAAGTTCATAACTAAATGAAAAGTGAGAGATTTTAGGTGGTAAATTTAGAGACAAATATATGGTAGTAGAAATAAGGGCCTCACGGGAATAAAAGATTGAGTAAGAACTTACTTATACCAAGGAGATGAATGTTTAACTATATGCTGTAGAGAATTGTAATAAAAAAGAGTTTAAAGGAGCGCCTAGGTGGCTCATTTGGTTAAGCTTCCA
The DNA here is from genome assembly GCF_028018385.1 of Neofelis nebulosa. Lineage (NCBI taxonomy): Eukaryota > Metazoa > Chordata > Mammalia > Carnivora > Felidae > Neofelis > Neofelis nebulosa. Next base: position 66,869,498 of record NC_080784.1, on the reverse strand, counting down.
ATTCCTGGTTTCGGCTCAGGTCATGATATCATGGTTCATGAGTTCGAGTCACACATTGGGCTCTGTGCTGACAGCACAGAGCCTGCTTAGGATTCTCTCTCTCCTTCTCTTTCTGTGCCCCCCACCCCAATATAAATAAATAAACTTGAGAAAAAAAGAATTTAAAAGCACATAACAAAGTAGGTAAATCCAAGTTCCTTAAAGATACAATATTGGTATACACAGAACATAACTCCCAAGTTCTAAAGGGCAAGTATCTTCATATGTTCTCTTCATTGTGAAATCCCAATGGTCTAGAACAGTGCCTGGCATATATTAGGTACACAATTGATATTTTTGGAATAAATATGTTGAATAAATTAATGAAGAGTACAAAATACCTGTAACCACAAGAACACATGGTTTTGGAGGGTTTGTCTTATGGATTGGGCTGTATCTGGTGGTTATTTATGTGACTGTGGACTTTTTCTCTCTGCTTATATTGTTTCTTCTTTGGTGTGTTTGTGTGAGACAGTAGAGAATGGTACACAGAAGAAACAAAAGACTAAATCTGTTCTAGACTTGAGGGAGTAAAAGCAATTTTAAGGCTTCTTCTAGATTATCTAATTTGTTCCGATCAAAATATGAATAAAGCAAATAATGACAAACATAGTCTATTTGCAACCTGATTAGTTGCCTAATCATTATATTTATAGCAACAAATGTTTACTTCCATTAGCAATTTAGACATTATTTTTGTAACAATCATATAATTACCTAAGAAAGCCAGACAAGTAATCAGGTGAAAACATCCTGATTTTAAGTACTAAAATATTCTAAAATTACAACTTTTTAGTTTTATTCCCAGAAGGAATAGCTTTAAGATCTGAAGGCATGTTGATTCATTTGTTTCCAAAAGATAAAAGTCCCTCCTTAGATAATTTAGTGGAGAAAACATTTGAGTATAAAAGGAAAGGCAAATATTTTTTTTTAAATAATATCATACACTCAAACGAAAACTCAAGATAGATTAAGTTTCTAAAGTTTTTCCATGTTATTGAGAGACATCAGAAAGTAAGGAAAAGAAGAATTATATCGACTTTTAATCAGTTAAATGGTTCCCTCTCTTCACAGGAAAAAATGTTATTTTATGAATAGATACAAAATCAGAACTTTCTGACATAGGAAAAATGGTCATCATTATATGCTCCATAAGTTTGTTTTCTGTCAGAAGTCAAAAATGTTTTCAATTTGCTAAATGGTTAATTCTTCAAATTGTTAGTAGTTGTTAGAACTACTAACTTAAATCTCCTTATGTTCTATATATTCTACATTGGGAAACACTCAAACAAATTTGAATTATTTCTTTGGATCAAATAAAAACAATCTAGATACTTAAGAAATTGTCTCCTAATTAATTTGAAAGCCATGTTTTAGCACTCTTCAATAAATTTTCAGGCAAAATATCATGCCCTTGCTGAAATATTCAGAAAGACCTACCTAAGTCCCCTAAGTTTATTTTCCAGACTGTAAGGAGTAAATAGCTTTAACCCTGAAGTGTTTAAATAACGCTGAAAGCTCTGAGGGTTCTAGGGTATTTACAAATTCAAAACAATGAAAGAAAACACGTGAGAACCTTTGGCAAAGGTTCAAGTTTCAGTCTCAGACTTCTTTATTTGTTTACATTTAATGAAGTCATTATTTTGATAAAATTAATATATTTTAAATAGAAGTTAGTTTTTAAATGTAAACTGTGGTTTGATTTTCCACTTTGTCCAGCAAAGTTGAGGACAGCAGAAAGGATTACTCATGACTCCATGCAAGTGAAGAGAGGTGAGAAGAAGGCTAAGGGAAGTTTCCCTGAGCTGCTCTCCAGGTCCCACATGTACTGAGCACACATGCAGTGAAACAATGTACAATAGGTCAGTGGGCTACATGCCAGTAAGAACGTACTGAAAACATGCAGAAAAACAAGTTAACATAGGATAAAATATTGCATGCGATACACAGTCTAAGGAATTTATGAGCACAGGCAGGATCTAACCCCTAGATATACATATACTAGTTAAGTGAAGCACAGCCTGCTGTTTTCAGCAAGCCCAGAAAGCAGTGCTCTGCTGTGCAATGGGTTCCCTATAACCTCCGGACCCAGGACATAGCTATATGATTTCCCATAGTAAAAAAAATACTTTTTCATTTAAAATTGAGGAAAGGAAAGCAATGGTACTACAGGAGTTCCTAGTCAGATTTACCCTACAAGTATAACACATTTTAAAATACATTATTATTAGCATGAACTTCCCTTTCATTTTTAAAGAAAAGGGGTACAAGGTTTTTTTCCCCTTAGGTTGGAAAGAAAAAAGCCAGATTAAGAATATTATTTCCAGGACATATGTTTCACTTTTTCACATATGTTTGGTATTAGTATATAAAGTATATAATATCATCTACTCCATGTAAATTGTTTGCATTTAATTTTGATTACTATTATACATGGCAAAAGGATTTAGCTGGATAGTACTTCAAGATATGTACTTGAACATATATATTGCACTATATATGTGTGCGTGTGTGTACATATATGTTATACATTTTACACTTTATATTACATTATATATGTACTTAACATTTATGTGTGTGTGTGTGTGTGTGTATATATATATAAAGAAAGAAAATATATAGTATATTTTGGCAATGTTTAAAATTGTTGATGATTTTATCCTCTTTAAAGCATTTATATCTATAATACTACATACTCTTTTTTTTAAAACACTTATTAATTTACTTTTGAAAGAGATAGAGAGTGAGTGGGGAAGAGACAGAGAGAGAGGGAGACAGAGAACCCCAAGCAGGCTCTGCATAGCGCTGAGCCCTATGTGGGGCTCAAAGTCATGAACCATGAGGTGATGACCTAAGCCCAAACCAAGAGTCAGACACAAATGACTAAGGTACCCAGGCACTCCTGTAATACTATTTTTTTGCTTTTTTTTTTTTTTTTCACTTCTAACATAGACAATGCTGTCCATAAATTTCAATCACATTTTGTCAGTTTTAACTTAATCTCCTTCTGAGAGTTGACAGAATCTCTTCTTAATGTTGCAAACATTAAGATTGTGAAATCAAAGAGGGGTTATGAATTACAATGTTTTCTTCTAGAAAATTAGAACACAGGGTAAATTTAGTGGTTTGAAAAAACCTTACAGTTAAGAATGGAAGTATTTGGACTCAGATATGAAGATATTATTCAAAACAAACCAGTTCAATTTTTTAATTACAGAAGACAACTAAGATTTTTCACAGGTGTTAGCTAATATCAGGAAGAAGGTAAAGAGAAAGACAAAGCTACAATATAAACTTTTTTAAATACATGGTGTCTACTCTAGTACTGTTTCTTAAGTCATATTTTCTTTTATTATTTTTTACTTACATATCTTATGTCATAAATAAATGAAGTTGCCTCTAGAAAAAAATAATAAGTATGTGAAAATAAGACAAGATGAAGTCAGCAGAAGGTAAGAATACAGCAATGAAAACTGTAAAGGAATGTTTGATTGGGCAGAAAATTTCTAAGTTTTAAAGGAAAAGCAAACACAAATATAATCACAAAATACTAGGATAGAAGTTATACAGTCACAAAAACCTGAACTTGCACAAGATAAAAAGTGTCCAAAGACAAAAATATTAAAAATAAGACAAGATAAAGTCAGCAGAAGGTGAGAATACAGCAATGAAAACTGTAAAGGAATGTTTGATTGGGCAGAAAATTTCTAAGTTTTAAAGGCAAAGCAAACACAAATATAATCACAAAATACTAGGATAGAAGTTATACAGTCACAAAAACCTGAACAACTTGCATGAGATAAAAAGTGTCCAAAGACAAAAATATTAAAAATGTCATTTTTTCCCTTACAAACAAGAGGCAAAAGTAATACCTTAGGGCATATATGCTATTTGTATATCTATACATTTCACTTTAAAAATTGGGATCACGGCAGTAACAAGAGATGGTAAAAATATATTACTACTAGTGGGGAAAACAAAAGAAACACACTAAAAACAAACAAACAAAAACCTCATAATCACGTAGGCTGTCTGTAAATGTGCACTCGCTGTCGTGAGTCATATGAGAAGTTTATACCACAAAGTAGATACACATGAGGGCAAATTAAAAATATAATTTTTGCTTCTTCTGATTCATGGAATTATATGCTCTGAAAGCAAACCCTACGATTTGACAATCTCACTGCATAGAATTTGAGATTCTCAAAGAACTTTAGAAAAATGAGAGAGCAGCTCCTGAAAAGCACAATTTGTCCTAGACGACACATGTAATACTTGGCAGAAACAGAATTTGAATTTGAATCTCTACTCTTTAGTGCTATTTAAATTATACCAAAGACAACAGCAAGCTGATAACCAATGTTTTTACCACAAACTAAGGTTATTTTACGTTTGGCCATGAAATAGATTTCTTGTTTCTGTATCATGACATTTCTCCTATATTTTCCATTCTATCATTCATTGTTCATGAATTATGTTCTTTCTCTCCTAGTCCGGTCTTCACATTTTAACTCCCCCGAATATGTGGCAAGGTTGTAAGTCACATGAGGTAACAGTGATAGACCCCCTCTTCAAATTGTTCATAGTATTTAGTACTTAAATTAGACATAAAGTTCTATGAAAGCTATGTATTGGATGTATGACGTTGGCAAATTACTTAGCCTCTCTATGCTTTGGTTTTCTTATCTTTAAAATGAAAATAATAAGAATGACTCCTTCACAGTATTAGTAGCAAGATTAAATGTGTTAGTATTTATATAGCACACAGTAAGTTCTGTAAAAATGTTAAACACAAATTCATAAGACGATGACAATCTGCCAATCTTTATATTGTAGCTTTGTATTTACATAGCCCTTAGCTGATGTTTTGTGGTCCTATTAATGGATTCTCAGAAATTTTTAGAAGTTGGAATTTTGAAAACACCAGTATTAATTTTTCAGTAGAGACCTGACTCATGTTGACTTCTAAAATTATTATGAGAGAGTATAGATATAGATAATTTTATCAGACAAAGATTTTTGGTGGTATCCTTTCAAAATATCATTATGATTATGAAAAATACTGTTTCACCTAATGCAAAGCCATTTAGAAATAATTTCCTCCTCAAATAAAGATGTTTTTCCTACAAAATTTAATGTACATCCTTTTGGCTGAAGCAACAGTGGAAAGCTGATTACACGTAAGCTGCGTTAGACAGTGTCCTGCTTTATGATGATGATGCTGCACTGAAAATCCTGGAGTAAGATTACGTATCAGCTATTCCCTTAACTTGTCTATAGAGTTGAGATGTTTGTTTCATAAAGTAATCCAAGTGATCCGAGATTGTTTTTAACATGCAGCTAATAGATTTACTGAAAGAAGAGAAATAGAAAAAAATAATGACACAAACCAGTTGACTCTCATTGCTCTTATGCCAGCATTTGTATAGATTTACTTGGTAAAAACTCATATACAGAGTACGTGTATGTTTGTGTTTGCAGAAACATTCTTATGTAACATGCATATATATGTAAATATGTATGTGTGCTAATATGTAAATGTATATATAAAATATATACATCTTTTCTTCTGTGACTTAATAAGATGATGAGAAAGAGATAAAGAGGCTTTATAAAGATATGAAGTCAATCAGAAAGATATAAAGTAGGGGAAAAATGATAGAGAATACATGGACATTTTACCAGCCCTCTACAACATTCAGAAAGTATACTTCTCTACAGTGCAAAATTATACTATATATATGTTAAATCAACAATTATATCATCAATCTAGAATTTCACCTTAATTACAATTATGCAAAACAACATTCAATAGAATATTTTTTAAAAGTATGGTAGCAATCTTCCACATGCTGAAGTCTTCTCTTTGTCTCTGTCAACATGCCCACCCTACCTTTTTATATTAACACGTATCATGTTAAGTTTTTATATAATTAGGACTTTTTAAAATTTGTCATCTGACAAAGTAATTACTTCTCTTACCAACCAAGTGTTTTAAAGGATAAGGTCATTTCTTTCTCCATCTTTGTATTTCCAGCACCTGAAAAATTGTATAAATAAGCCTTCGGATCAAGAAAGGCTCCTGGCTGAAGATGCTATCGTACCATACAGATGGCATTTAACTGTATAACATCAAGGAAGAAGAGATGAATCAGTGAGAAGCAAGTGGGAAGCATCAAAGAAGACTGAACCAGCTCTTATATAAAGAAAACTACAGTGTGATGTTCTTGAAGCTAAGTGATAAAGGTATATTATAAGAAAGCAGAGGTAAATGTTGAGAAATGAGATGAAGCTAGAAACAGTTTATTGGATTTAACAATGCAGAAATCATTAGTGATACTTATAAATGCAGATAGCATGGAATTGTGAAGGTAAAAGCCTCTTAGAGTATGTTTAAGAGAAAAAGGAAAGAGAAAAACTGAAGACAGGCAGTACAGAGAATTCTTTCCAGGCATTTTATTGCAAAAGGTAGCAGAGATATGGGATGGGAATGGACGTGCATGTCAGGTCAAAAGAAGAGTTTGTATTGTTTTATATATATGTTATATATTATATAGAATATATAAAGAATATATATTATAGATATTATATATATATATTAATATATTATATATATATGAGAAACAGAGGCTACTGACATATTGTATATTTTGAATTATATAGTATAGAAGGAAAAAATTGATGAAGTGGGAAAGAAAGCAGAAGTGAGGTTTTCCTTAGAATGATTCTCAGCATATATGCAACATAAACATAACAAGGAAAACTTGGTTTATCACTGGATGGCCATGTCAAAAAAACACAGCCTTTTGTTTTGACCACTGATTATTTTGCTATCAGTGGGCTACATTGAAAAATAAATGTTGGAAGCAACATCTGTGATGTGTGTGACACTGATGGCATTTTTACAACACACGCATACACCTATGTGCTATCTCATCTTCCGAAAACACTTGGTGATCGGTGCTATGTCTCCTGATGTGTGGAAGAAAAAAATGGCAAAAGATAAAAGCTGTCACAACACTTCCACTTGTTATATGTAGAAATCTTTGTATGATCTAGGAAAACACTGTTTAATCACTTTCATCTTTGTTACTTGAACATTTATACACACATCTGCGAAACCACCAAGCTATACATAATTCTCATATCAGGAATTATAAATCCATCTTTTACTTTCTCCTATAGAATTTATATAACACGGAAGTGCTTGAAAGTGACACAGTTATTAGTATAATCTTATAACCTTGAATTCATTCCATATAATAAAAACAATAAAGGAATCAAACTTTTATATCACAGTGACACAAATTCGGGAAAATGCAAACAGCAGCAGCCTCTATGCCAGAGCCAGTTCAGCAAATATGTTGTGAGAATTTTACAGCAAAATGGAACAGATCCAGATTTAAATGTGAAGATATTTTGACAATACATTTCTGTCCATCGGACAGAATGTTATAAACATAAGATGATACATAATGGCTTTTCAAACTAAAATTTTTTGATTGACTTTTGCAGTTTTATATCAAATCAGAAATGTGCTCAAAACACACACACACACAAAATGACATTGGAGGACATCTACATAAATACCTCAAAAATTAACTTCTAGTGTTTTCTCTTTTATAAAAGATTATTGTCTTGATCTGTTATAACCCACAAATATTCTGAGAGGCTCTTAATGAATTTTGGGAATTTAAATCAAATATTATTTGTCCACAACAGGCTAAATTATTTATGGCAAAGATTGATGGGAACAACTAAATATTAAATTATATATTAAATTAAATAAGAGTAATTTAAGTAAAATAGAAAGATAAATATCAATTATTTATAAGGAAAATTTCAGATGTATTAAAAATGAAAGAGAGGAAAAATTTTTTTCTCATTTTTTATTGTTTTCACTCTGCAGTAGTTTATAAAGATTGGTATAAAAATTCTGAAAATTTGGGGCACCTGGGTGGCTCAGTTGGTTAAGGGGCCAACTTCGGCTAAGGTCATGATCTCGCGGTCTCTGAGTTCGAGCCCCGTGTTGGGCTCTGTGCTGACAGCTGGAGCCTGCTTCTGTTTCTGTGTCTCCCTCTCTCTCTGCCCCTCCTCCATTCATGCTCTGTCTCTCTCTGCCTTTCAAAAATGAATAAGTGTTAAAAAAAAATTCTGAAAATTGACATAGATAAAAAGTAAAAGAAGCCTACTTAAAATGATGTGCTCCCACTATCACTTCCATCTTTATAGCAAGTATACTGGGTATAATAAAAGAAAATTGAAAAATTATTTACTGTGAAAACAGAACAGTACAAGCGACCACCCCATGAGGCTATAGCTAATATAAGCCTCTTACATGATGTTAGTCGGGGTTCCTTAGAGAACCAGAGCAAAGAGGAGATAAGATATATACATACCTCATACACATATATATGGGGTGGGGAAAAGAAGGGGAAAGAGGCTTGAAGGGACTGGTTCACGCAATTATGAAGGATGGCATGTCTGAAGCCTGTAAAGCAGGCTGAAGAACCAGGGAAGAGCTGAGGTTGAAATTCAAGTCTGAAGACAGTCTAAAAAGAATTTCCTCTTTCTTGGGGACCTCAGTCTTTCCTCTAAGGCCTGTGATACGGCCCAGCCAAGTTACAGGGGTAATCTGTTTTACTCAATGTCTGTGGGTTTAAATATTAATCACATCTACAAAACACTTCTACAGCATAACCTAGACTTGGGTTTGGCCAAACAAATGCATCCCATAACCTAGCCAAGCTGACACAATTAACCATCACACATGGAAAGGCATTAAGTGAAGTAAATAGAGCTTACAGGCTAGAATTTGAGCTAAACCTTTGCAACGAAATCTGCAATATTGACAATGTCCCCATAGACGGGTAGCATAAATACAAAAATATAATTTAATTCTGGTCAGAGAAGCCTAGAGAAGCAAATGAAGGTGAGGATAAAACTGTAGCATTAGGAAGCATAGAAGGTGAAAAATACACATTTAAGATGAGTCTACAAAATACAACCCGAAATATGTGATGTGCTTAACAGTAAGATAACTGGCAAATAAAAATTTGATGAATTAAATCTGTATAAAATTTATTTAAAAAATAAAACAATCTTAAAAGAGCTATATGACAAATGTATTTTTATCCTCAAAGAAATAAAGAATATCACTTATCAAAGCAATTAACTACAGAGGTTCCAGGGAAGATGGCAGAGTAGGAAGCTCCTAGGCACACCTCGTCCCACAGATACAACTAGATAATACCAACATCAGTGTAAATAACCCAGAAAATGACCCAAAAACTGACATAACAGTCTCTGCACAACTAAATGTAGAGAAGAATCCACATCAAAAAGGGTAGGATGTGTGGAGGCATGGTGAGGAACTAAATGGATCCATGGGGATTACTGACTTGGGCACAGAGAGGGGAGAGAAACACATCCTTGCACACAAACACCTAATGCACGGGGAACCCCCATAAAGAAGATGAATCTCCATAATATTTGGCTTTGAAAACCAGAGGGGCCTAATTTGGGGAGTTCTTACAATTTGTGGGGCTTAACACCTGGAACTTTAAAAATCAGCAATCTTGGCTCTGGGACAGCCAGAAGACAAAAGGAAACCGAATCTCCGTCCTTAAAGACACTACACAACAATCAGCCCTGCTGAGATATAGCATAGAATCAGCAGCTTGAAAAATGCCTGGAGTATACAAGAGAGAGATTTGTTTAGTATTCTCAGAGTGTGTGCAGGAGAGGCAAGGATCTTTAGGAGACTTCTCCAGAAACAAAGAAGCTGGTGGGCACCATTTCTCTCCCTCACTCCCCAGCCTGGATACATGGACACCTGAGGAAACCAGCACAGTGCCAACACTCTCCACCTAACTTGCTAACAGTATCCTCTGCCCTAGCTACTCTCCTGTCAACTCTCCACATCTGGCAATAAGGCAGGAGTCTTTCTAAAGCAGCTCCAAGTCCCCTCCCAAAACAGACCGGGGCAAACATTAACATTGCATACTCTGCCTGTGAAATCTCCTGTGGACCTTCCCCCTCCAATATGCTAAGCAGTGCCACAAAGTTGAGAGTGTGTAAGCAGCCTTGACAGGAGCCAGCACCATGCCAAAATGACTAATGGCTAGGGAAGAGGAAAGTATAGCCACATACAACGGTAAGACGAAAGCCCCAACGCTGAGCTGGGGGCAGAGATCTGGTCTGACTACAAACCCACCCACTAATGAAAGCTCCTCAGAGGACAATACAGGAAAGCACCCTGCGGTTCACTGCTACCGCGTCTCTGGAAAACACCTGGTCTAACTCAGTTCAAGCCCAGGGTGTCCCTACATTGGCCCACTAACAACATGAGGACCAAACCCTGCCCACAACAGGCAAAGAGAGCCATTGAAGGTGACTAACCTAAAGTCAAACATGACTGAACCACAACAGTAGGGCCTACACAACATACAAAGGAGACATCCCTGAAGCCAAGGTTTATATGAACAGGCAACATTGCACTGCAGAGTACTACAGGACCTTGTCTTCCTTCATAAGACTACTACTTTCAAGAGCATGAGATGTAATAGACTTTCCTAACACATACAAACAGACACGGAGAGTTGGACAAAATGAGGAAATAGAGGAATATGCCTCAAATGAACAGCACAAAATCACAGCAAGAAAGCTAAATGAAATAAATATAAGTAATATGCCTGATAAAAAATTTAAAGTAATGCTCATAAAGATACTTACCGGACTTGAGAAAAGAGTGGAGAACCTCAGTGAGACCCTCAACAAAGATTGAAAACATAAAAAAAGAACCAATTGGAGACAAAAAAAATTCAATAATAGAATTTAAAAATACACCAGAGGGAATATATTGTATACTAGAGAAAGTAGAAGAATGGATCAGTGACCTGGAACAGACAAAAATAAAGCAATCAAGCTGAGTAAGAAAAGAACAAATATAGTAAAAAAGAAAATAGACTTAGGGAACTCAATGATATCATCAAGCTTAACATTCACATTATAGAGATATGAGAAGAAGAAAAAGAAGAAGAAGAAGAAGAAGAAGAAGAAGAAGAAGAAGAAGAAGAAGAAGAAGAAGAAGGGAGAAAAAAAGGTGCCAAAAATTATTTGAAGAAATAATAGCTGAAAACTTCCTGAATCTGAGGAAGGAAATGAAAATCCAGATCCAGGAGGCTGAGACAGCTCCTAACAAATCATTTCAAGGAGGTCTGCACCAAGAAACAGTAATTAAAATGGCAAAAAAAAGTAGTGATAGAAAATTTTAAATCAGCAAAAGGAAAAAAAATAGTTACACACAAGGGAAAACCCATAGGTCTATGAGTTAATTTTTTACGTCAGTAGGGAATGGCATGATACATTCAAAGTGCTGAAAGAAAAAAACCTGTAACCAAGAATATCCTTTCCAAAAAGAGTATCATTCTAAATAGAAGGAAACCTAGAGTTTCCCAGACAAACAAAAGTTAAAGAAATCCATGACCACAAAACCAGCCCTATAAGAAATACTAAAGGGAACTCTGAGTGAAAGGAAAGACCATAAATAGGAGTTTAAAAAAGGAAGTACAGGAGTAGCAAAATTAAGCATATCCATAAAAATCAGTCAATAAATTCACAAAGTAAAAGGATGTAAAGTATGACAACATATATCTAAAACATTGTGGGGGGGAGAGGAGTAACAATTTAGTATTTTTAGAATGGATTCAAATGTAAGCAGCCATCAACTGAATATAGACTGCTATATGCACAAGATGTTATATATAAACCTAATGATAACCAAAAATCAAAAACCAGTAATAGATATGCAAAAAATAAAGAGAAAGGAATCCAAGTACATCACTAAAAAAAGCCAGCAAACCATGAGAGAAGAGAGCAAGAGAAGAAACAAAGAGAGAAGAACTACAAAACAGTCCATAAAAAAAGTAACAAAATGGCTATAAGTATACACCTATCAATAATTTGCATGTAAATGGACTAAATGCTCCAATCAGAAGACATAGGGTGATGGAATGGATAAAAAAGCAAGACCTATCTATAATGTGGCCTATAAGAGACTCGTTTCAGACCTAAAGACATGCCGGTTGAAAGCGAAGGGATGGAGACTATTTACCATGCAAATGAAAGCCAGGGTAGAAATACTTATATTGGACAAAATATAGTTTAAAACAAAGACTGTAACAAGAGACAAAGAAGGATGCTCTACAATCATAAAGGGAACAGTCCAACAAGAAGATAAAACAACTGCAAATATTTATGCACCTAACACAGAAGCACCCAAATACACAAAGCAGCTAATAACAAACATAAAAGAAGCAATCAACAGTAATGGAATAACAGTAGGGGATTTTAACACCCCACTTACATCAATGTATAGATCAACCGAAAAGAAAATCAACAAGGAATAGTGGTTTAGAATGACATATTGGACCAGATAGATATAACAGATATATTCAGAACATTCCATCCTAAAACAACAGAATACACATTCTTTTCAAGTGCACATGGAACATTCTCCAGCCACAAACTTTAACACTTTCAAAAAGATTGAAGTCATATCATGCATCTGTTCTGACCATAACACTGTGAAACTAGAAATCAATAATAAGAAAAAATTAGAAAAGAGCACAAATACATGGAGTGACTCCAATGTCACTCATGCTATTAAACAATATATGGATCAACAAAGATATCAAAGAGAACATCAAAAAATGCATGAATACAAACAAAAATGAAAACATAATGGTCCCAAATCTTTGGCATGCAGCAAAATCTATTCTAAGAGAGAAGTTTATAGCAATACAGGACTATCTCAAGAAATAAGAGGTAAGAAAATAAGAAAAACCTCAAATAAACAATCCAACCTTACACCTGAAGGAGCTAGAAAAAAGGACAAATAAAACCCAAAAACAGTAGTAGGAAGGAAATAACAAAGAGCAGAAATAAATGAAAAAGAGAAAAAAAAAAAGAATAGATCAATGAAACCAGGGGCTAGTGTTTTAAAAGATCATCTGAAAAAGAGGGGGGGGGCTCAAATAAAAAAAATCAGAAATGAAAGAGGAATTGAAAAAAAAAAAGAAATGAAAGAGGAGATAAAACAACCAATACCACATAAATACAAAGAATAAGAGTATATTGTGAAAAATTATATGCCAACAAATTGGACAACCTGGAAGAAATGGAAAAATTCCTAGAAACATAACAACCTCCAAAAACAAACTCAAGAAGAAATAGAAAATCTTAACAGACTGACTACCAGCAATGAAATTGAATCCATAATAAAAAAACTCCCAGCAAACAAAATTCCAGGACCAGAAGGCTTCACAGGTGAATTCTACCAAACATTTAAAGAAGAGTTAATACCCTTTCTTCTCAAACTATTTCAAAAAGTAGAAGACTAATCTATGAGGTCATCTTACCTTGATACCAAAACCAGATAAATATACTCCAAAAAAAGAGAACTACAGGCCAATATCTCTGGTGAACACAGATGTGAAAATCCTCAACAGAGTATTAGTAAGCCAAATCCAAAAAAAAAACATTCACCATGATCAAGTGGGATTTATTCCCAGGATACAAAGGTGGTTCAATATTTGCAAATCCATCAACATGACACATCACATCAATAAGAGAATGGATAAAAACCATATGATCCTCTTAAAAGATACAGAAAAAGCATTTGACAAAGTACAAGATCCATTCATGATAAAAACCTTCAACAAAGTAGGTTTACAGGGAACATACATGACCATAACAAAGGTCATATATGAAAAACCCACAACTAACATCATACTCAATGGTGGGAAAATGAAAGCTCTTCCCCAAAGATAAGGAACAAAACAAGGATGTGTGCTTTCACCACTTTCATTCAAAATAGTACTGAAAGTCCTAGCTATAGGAATTAGATAACAAAAGGAAATAAAAAGCATCCAGAATGGTAAGAAAGAAATAAAACTTTCACTATTTGCAGGTGACAAATAATCTCTATAGAAATCCCAAAAAGACTCCAACAAAAAACTACTAGAACTGATAAATGATTTCAGTAAGTTTGCAGGGTACAAAATTTATATACAGAAATCCATTGCATTTCTACACACTAATAATGAGGTAGGAGAAAGAGAAATTAAGAAAACAATCCCATTTACAATTGCACCAAAAATCAAAAGATACTTAGGAATAAACTTAACCAAGGAGGTCTTTCTTAACCAAGAGAGACCTGTACTCTGAAAAGTATAAAACACTGATGAAAGAAATTAAAGATAACACAATTAAAGATAAACAAATGGAAAGACATTCCATGTTCATGGATCAGAAGAACAAATATTATTAAAATGTCCATACTACCCAAAGAAATCTACAGATTTAATACAATCCTTATCAAAATACCAATAGCATTTTTCACAGAACTAGAACAAATAATCCTAAAATTTGTGTGGAACCCCAAAAGACTCTGAATAGCCAAAGCAATCTTCAAAAAGAAAAACAACACTGGAGGTATGACAAGCCCAGATATGAAGATATACTACAAAGCTGTAGTAATCAAGACATCATGGTATGGCAGGAAAAAATAAACACACAGATCAACTGAACAGAATAGAGAGCCTGAAATAAACCCACAATAATATGGTCAATATTCAACAAAACAGAAAAGAATGTTGTTTAAGCCTAGGTCATGATCTAGGACTAGGTCATGATCTCACCGTTCCCGAGTTGGGATCCCACATCGGGCTCTGTACTGACAGCTCAGAGCCTGGAGACTGTTTCAGATTCTGTGTCTCCCTCTCTCTTTCTCTGCTCCTCTCCATTCACGCTCTCTCTCTCTCTCTCTCTCTCTCTCTCTCTCTCTCTCAAAAATAAACATTTAAAAAATTAAAAAAGAAAAAATACGTATAATCGTTGAGGAGTAAGACAAGGTAATAGACAAGAAGAAATGTGCAAATACATACGTGTATGCATTCACCCACATGTCTTTTCCCTTTTTCAATAGAAAATCGGTAAAGCTAGAAAAGCATCATGATATTTAAGCATACTTTTCTTTTAAACGTTTTTAATAAGTAAAGCACATTGAGATTTGCTCTTGTTTCGAGAGGAAAGACTGGAGCTAACCAATCATTCCCCATTCAGAGCAACAGCACACCTCTCCAGAGTGGTGCTCCTCCTTTGCACCACACTTCTCTTTAGCTTCATGACACTGTTCTTGTCCTGGTTTTTCCCCTTTCAATAAGATTTTCAGTTTCACATTTTTTAACTCTTTATTGCCCATTGCCCATTTTTATTAACCAATTTTTAGTGTTTAGAAGGGAAGGTTTCATTTTCTCAGAAGTGCTGTGTCAAATGTCACAACATTCTCAGCCAGACCTCCCTGAGAAATGCTCCCTGTTACATTGCTAAATAGATGCGATAAAAAAAGAAAAAACCACTCATTTTTAAGACCAGATTTTGTTAACACTTTTTACCATTGGTTTCTTTAAGAAAAATATATAAATAACTTGAGAAAATTACCTGAATATGCTATGCAAAAAGTGGGAAGGAAAACAGAACAGTAAATACTGCCTAGCAGCTCCATCCCTGGCCATGGGTAAGTCATTCACCATCTCTGGTCTTAGTTTCCTCAGCTGCAAAATGTGTCTGATTAAGTGAAGTATTTTTTTAGGATTATACACAAGGTTGATGTAAACTATAACATAGTAGATACTTGATATTTTTTCCTTGATCTAGCATGAGTAAATTTAAATTTCTAAGCAAAGCTGAGAAAAAGTAGGTACTGTGCAAAAGTAAGTTATTAACTAATTGACTATGGCCTTTGCCTTTTCATTCCTACCACTATTACTTTGGTTCAGGCATCATTCTTTTCTGCCTGAGCTATTACAAATAGCCTTCAAATTCCAATGTTCACAATGGTCTCCCAATACCATGTTTCTCCTACCTATAACTACATTCTCAAGGACTGTTATTAAGGAATATTCTTTTTTTTATGTTTATTTATTTTTGAGACAGAAAGCATGTGTGGGGGAGAGTCAGAGAGAGAGAGACAGAGGATCTAAAGTGGGCTCTGTGCTGACAGCAGCGAGCCCAATGTGGGCTGTGAGATCATGACTTGAGCAGAAGTTGGATTCTCAACCGACTGAGTCACCCAGGGCCCCAAGGAATATTACTCTTGAAACATAATTCCAAATACTATACATTTCAATGATTCCTCTTGGCTTAAAAAATGTTAAAACACTTTGTATTCTAGGTCCTTCACGACCTAACCACAACTCATCTTTTCATCCTTATTTAGGATACTTTCTATCCTGCATTTAAGACTTACTCTTGGGGGGCCTAAGAGGCTCAGTTGATTAAGCGTCTGACTCTTGATTTCACCCCAGGTCATGATTTCACTGTGGCTGGGACAGAGCCCCACGGTGGGCTCCCTGTTGACAGTGTGGAGCCTGCTTGAGATTCTCTCTCTCCCTTTCTCTCTGCCCCTACACTGCTCACGTGCATTCATTCTCTCTCTCTCTCTCTCTCTCTCTAAATAAATAAATAAATAAATAAATAAATAAATAAATAAATAAATAAATACTTAAGGAAAAAAGACTCCCTCTCACATCTCTGCTTCTACTCATCCATTTTCTATGCTCGAAGTGCCCTTTCTCCCATTCTTCCACAACTACCTAAAATACTAGGTCTACTAAGAATTTTTCCCTAAGAATGCTTTGTAATACAGCAAAAATACACTGCCCTCCGTACACCCACATATCCCTTGACCAGCAAGAACTTTTCATTTTGCACTAAAGCTGGGTTTTATACATATATAAGCCTTTATCTAGTTTCCCACAAATTTCCCACCCAAACCTAAGACTACTGGATTCTTACAGAAACAATATTTTACCTTCATGCCTGCTGCATCCAGTATCTTGTCTGACACATGTGTGTTATGATGATGGTCAAACTCTCTGTCTTTAAAGAGGGTGTGTTGCTCTCAAACTCTTTGTCTAAACATATAATGCAAATCCCTTTGTTTTAAAAATCAAGCTTTAAGAAAAAAGTTGTTTTATATAATATCCCATGGTGATATATTTAGATTTCATTCACAATTTTTACTTATACTTTATATGAATAAGCTTTTAAGAACAATGTCAAAGTCAACATCATTGAAAAGATGTGACAAGGTATACCAAACTTCCCGACAGGGGGACGTACATTTCTGAGCACACATGGTATGTGTTAGAAAGGAGAGGTAGAAAATTTTTAAAGTGGCTGAACTGTTCATAGATCTTCAAATAACCAAAATATATATACATATCCAACAGCATACAGTATTAGTGCATCTCTAAGTAATGGTAGTCCAAGAGCAATTATCCATTAATTTTCCATATTATCAGAAGTCCAGTGAGAAAACAAATACTTTAACCATAAGTAGCAAATATATTTTCCATAATTATTGCTCTTTGCAAAATTTGCTAGCTATATTTATAATGTCATAAAACATGTAGGAGGAACATTGATGATGTTATTTAATGCAATATTTATTACACACTGGCTAAAAATATATTACATAAAAATAATATATCCATTTAGGATGTTCACTATATTAATTGTATGCTAGTAAAATAAATATTATTAATATTATATTCCAGAATCCTCATATTGATTCACATTTTAAAAATGAGTAACATTCTTAAAATGTAATGTGATTCCTGACAGTTGTATTAGCTTGAGCTCCCAACACATACTGCATAAAGGCTGTAGTATGCAAAAAATAGAACAAAAGCCCATCTGACAGAGGCTTTAAACTTTATACTATTTTTCTACTCCCTTTTTTTCCATAACCTCTGCAAATTAATTTATCTGGGGACTAGCAGTCATGACCTAAAATTAATTTATGACAAAATTGCTCATTGCTCTTTGTTCCCCTGAAGAAACTGAAATTAGCATTATCATTTAGTCATTAGAACATACTTGCTTCAGAATAATCGGTGAAATATAAAAGCTGTTATAGTGCTCTGTTCTTAATCCTAAAGTGGCATTAGGACACTTTTGTCCCCAACCATAGACCTGACATTATATGCCTCAAGAAAATCAAATCAGAATGTCAGCATATAAGAAAGTAATATATGCACAGTAAGACAAATAAATATATATGGAATTTTATGTGGGATGATTAAAATGAGAGGGAATAATATATTTATCCCTACTGCTATTACTTTAGTTCAGGCATCATTCTTTTCTGCCGTAAGGTATGTACCTATCTATGTATTTATGACAAAATTGATATTTTGTTTAAAATGTGGTTTCTCTTATCTAACATAAAAATAAAAGGGCCAGAAACAGCTCTGGGAAGGGTAAATTTTACCATCAACCCAGGTAAATGCTAATTATCCTTCTAATGAAAGTTATTAAATGTAACTCTTGGTGACCTCTGAATGAATTCCTTCAAAGAGAAATGTTCCTATGTATGTTAATTTTATGCAAAGTTAAGTTCTGTGGCTGAGCTTTCCCCAAAATTCATTTTTCAATTATACTCATGATGCTCAGATAGTATAGAAAACCTGCTAATCTTATCAGTCATAATTTTTCTTTTTACTTATAGACTGAACAACTAATTAAGAATAGCTTTTAGGGATATAGAAAAAATGCTTCATTATGTTGAAGATAATACAAAATTTTATACAGCCTTTCTAAATTTTAAATTCTTCACCCACCACTGAGAATGTTCCTTAAAAATTTCATGACAGCATACCAATTTGACAACTAGATGTGATTTTTAAAATATGATCTAGAGATTTAGTTGTACAAAGATTTTACATAATCTTTGACATTGGTGATAAAAGAAAGACAAGGTATCTAAGCAAGATCAATAAATTATCTAATTCATTCATTTATTTTACTTTGACAGTTGAATTTACATCTTTAAATGCAGTGTTCCCAGGATCTTGTGGGTTTTTTTTTTTTTTTTTTTTTTTAATTTAAGGCCAAGATTCAGGTCTTTTTAAAGCTAGCTTAGCAGGAAACTCCTGCTTCTCACTAAGACAGAGAGGCCTGTGGCCAAAAAATTCTTTCATAGAAATTAACTAGAAAAGTTTGAAAATTAGAAACTTATTTATTTTCTAATTTGTTTGCATGTTCTTATTTAAAGGCAGCAGAAATGCTTCTGAGATAATGACAGAAAGCCCACCTACCATGGAGGGGGACTGCCAAGAGGTGAGGAGATATTGTGCAGACACTTTTGTTTAGGATATTTGTTTCAAGGTAAATGGAAAGAGGCTGAGATTATAGGCAACAGGCCTGGGAAGAAGACCACAGTTGAGAGTCAGAGAAATCACCAAATATTTTGGTATTGTTGTATGACTAAAGATAGAGATGGGAGTGACCAAGGTTCTGATAAAAATGAGAGTCACAGAACAAAGCCATAATACAGATGATTTTTCTCTCAGAGTATTTTCAAAATTATGAACTATGTAGGTAAGAAGTAAAGAATGTGAGGGGCTGCTGGGTGGCTCAGTTGGTTAAGCATCCAACTCTTGGTTTCAGCTCAGGTCACAATCTGACAGTTCATGAGTTTGAGCCCCATGTCAGGGTCCATACTGACAGTGTGGGTTCTGCTTAGGATTCTCTCTCTCACCCTCTCTCTCTGCTCCTTCCCTCCTCCCTCTCTCTTTCTCTCTCTCTCTCAAAATAGATAAATAAATAAAAACTTTAAAAAAAAAAGAGGTAAAGAAGGTAAGCTAAAACTTTCTGAAAAGAACAGAGTTTTCCATAGTCTCACTATACTTAAGAGACAAAGATTATAAAATTCAGAGCCCACTAGGGGACCAACCTCACTGAATATCTCACTCTCATTAGGAATCACTGGAGGCCATGCCAAGAAATGAATGTAAAACATATATAAATATATATATTACTATGGCAACTCTAGCCCATCTCAAACTCAGCAAGTTCATAATTAGATAAAGTTCATCGATCACCTGCTCTATCTTCCTAGCAGAGCAAGGGGTAAGCCCTCTTTGACTGAAGATGTTATAATTTAGAACATCTATTTTTCAAACAACAACAGATGTTCAAAAAAATTACTAGGCTTGCCAAAAGGTAGGAACAAATGACCAAAAGACAAGAGAAAATGCAGACAGTAGAAGTAAATCCATAGGTAATCTAGATATAGTAATTAGCAGACAGGAATTTTACAATATTTATGTTCATTATTTTTACTGAAGTACAGGAAGACATGAAAAAAACAAAGACAAAGAGATGGAGAATAACACCAGAGATCCGAAATCTGTAAAACTGGAAGTGACACACAATGCTTTAGATAGTTTCTTTCAAAGTTTGAAATTTGTATACATTAACTCAAACTATATTGAACCTACAATATAGGCGCATGACAGTTTTAAAATACAGCATTATGAATTATATCCCTCTTGAATTCAAGAACTAATTGGGGAAATTTGAAATATATGTTGAACACTTTTGGATTATGTCTTTACTAGGGAAATATGATTCAATAAATGTTTAAAATAAAGTATAACCAAGACCCTTACTGGTGACAATCTTTCCCCTAGCCTGATGTTTTGTTGTGAAAAAATTTAGTTAGGGTAAACTCTTGACTTCTCTCTTCATCTCGTGTCAACTGCTTACAGGAAAGAGTGAATTTTATTTTTGGGAAGTGTGATCGGAAGAATTCTAAGTTGACCTCAAAGATTTCCATCCCCCAGTGTTAACACAACACACTCTATAATCTCCTCTCCTTGTTTGTAGGAAGAACCTATGAATGTGATAGAATTCACTTTCATAATGATGTTACATTATATAGCAAAGGTAAAAGCATTTTTGCAAGTGTAAAAAAAAAAACGTAAAGTCCCTAATCAGTTTGACTTTTAGTTAACAAAAAGAAGAATTATTCTGGGTAGGCCTGATCATATCAGATGGGTTTTTAAAATGCATGGGGCACCTGAGTGGTTCAGTCAGTTAAGCATCATGATCTCACAGTTTGGTTCCTGGGTTTGAGCCCCACATCAGGCTCTGTGCTGATAGCTCAGAGCCTGGAGCCTGCTTCAGATTCTGTGTCTCCCTTTCTCTCTGCCCTTCCCTGCTTGTTCTCTGTCTCTCAAAAATAAATAAATGCTAAAAAAAAATACTGTTTAGGCTTCTGCTCAGATCAGAGAGATTATCCAGCAGGTCTTGAATAAGCAAGCTGCATGTATTCTATAGCAGCAAGAAACTGAACTCTGACAATGGGCAGATTAGCTTGGAAAAGGACCCTGAGCCTCAATACTAGCCAATATCTACATTGTGGATGTGATACCCTGAGCATAAGACTCATATTAGCCATACCTGAACTTCTGATCTAAATGTGAGGTAATATTCGAGTATTGTTTTAAGCTGCTAGATCTGTGGTGATTTTTGTGAGCAACAGAAAGTGAATATAGTAATATGAAAAAAATTAGTGAGAAAGCATTGCTCAGTCTTTTATTCTATGGTACTGTCTGACCACAAGATGCATGGGACTATTCCTACATGGAAATCCTGTGAGTTTTCTAATTGTGCCCCTAACAATGTTGATTATTAAGCTCAAACCAGGGATGAGTAGTCGCAAGTTTTCTTCCCACATATATAATTCATGTCCTTCACTCAGGTCTATTTAATAATAAAGGTAAACTTTGGATCTTAATCTAAAAATCCTGAATCTCTCTCAAATGGTTCTGAATTAATTTGGAGAAAAGAAACACACATTTATTATTGGATGTTTACAAACCCCAAAATGTACAGTATTATCACTTGTCCTACAATAATAACATATTACCAGTTTGGTACATCATTCTGCTAACCAAGACAACTGAAAGTAATAAAACCAGAAAAATAAAGTGCATAATGGGGAAAATGGCATTTCTCTATGAAACTCTGTAACAACTTCAATGTTATCATCAAAATTATTGCCCCTAAATTTCATTATTTTCTTCCTGATGTTAAATGGCTTGAAAATATAACTTTTCTTTTTAAAAGCACAATTACAAAGATGGTCACTGTAGAAGAAAATCTTTACAAACACCGTGTCCTTGAATGATGTCAGAGTTGTTGTTTGGAATGAATTTGCATAACTGGCAGCTTTGAGCTTCCTAAATCTCCTTGGCAGAAATAACGTTCCAATTGTTTTTTCCATAACCAAGATGACAATGTTCTTAAATAAAATTGTCACTAAATTTCCTTTTGAATTCTGACTGCATCATTGAATAAATATTGTCTGCTGAAACTGGCTGTGAAGATAAGTATTTCATGACTGTTAATATATTTCCTATGCAAATGTTTTGGCCTCCTTTGATATTGGAAGCACGGAAGAAAACTTTTGCTATCTATTTAATTTAGAATGTACTATCGAATCAGATGCATAAGTCCCTGAAATTAAATAGCTATTTTATTGTATCATGTTATTAAAGTAGCACATTCTGTACTGAGGACAATTCAGTGATAATATGCCTGATTTCAGTGTGTATGAAATACTACCAGAAAGAAATATATCTTATTAAATATGAATTATTTAAGTAAAATCTGCAGTCTTTACAAAATTCGTTATACACACACACACACACACACACACACACAGACACTTGAACTCGAACTTGGGCAGGCACCAAATTCACATTTGGGATTTGGGAAACTTGGGCTATGTCCAAATTTTCATCTAAATTCCTCCCCATAATTAAATCATCATATATTTTATCATGAATATACCCGGATTCTTTAAAACATTACAAAAATATGTATTGCTTATCTATATAAAATACCTCTGTTTAGATTATTTTAAATTGCTTTTCTATGTACACACTTTGCTTAATATCATCAAAATTTATCACCTCCACTTAAAATTATATCAACAATTTCCTTGTAAAAGATTCACAGGATTTATTTCCCCACATACAATGAGCTTTAGGCTTAATAAGCATTTTAAATTAAAAGTATGCTGGATGAGAAACGTATTAATATTTTTATTTTAGAAACACATGAATGTTTTCTCATTCTCTAAAGGCAGTTCCATATTTGCCAATTCAGAAATACAATACTTCATGTTTTCTTGACACCAACTGCCCTCCTTTTCTAAAGAGGCATGGTGTTTTAATATCGTTTGTACAAGTAATGAACAATCTTGTGAAAATTCTCACTTGTCTTTAACTCTGTACTTCCAGTATTATCCCATTCACGATGGCCCTACTGAGTCCACTCCAGACTTTTCCTCTAGTGCTAGCTGTTAGCCTCCTTCCTTATCAGTACTCTGATGGTTGGTTTTTATGAAGTAAGCCAATATATTCTCTCTTATAAAATACAATTGCTTTTTATATTTCTGGACTTAAAAACAAAAGATTCTGAAACACCAAAACAGAAAAAAATACTTTAATTCTTAGAAACATTAAATCTCTGAAAGAAAGAATTAGTAGGAAGATCAAAGGCCAAGGATCCAGAGGTAGGGAAACACTCAGACTTAAGCAGCAGAAACTGGAAGGAGGGGAAATGAAAGAATGAGGTGGTAGGGGCCAAGGGCAGGTCACCAAAAGTGTACCACAATGGCATATTGATTATTTGGAATTGAAGTTACCTCAGAAGCAGCCACTGCAAGGACATTTGGGCCCTACTCTGTCCTCTGAAAGCAGGAAATAAAATCTCCCATATGAAAAACACATTCCCTGTACTAAGAAATAAAAAGAAACCCCCATTACTAGAGACAGGGACTTTAAAACGCAGAAAGTTGTAGAAGTAAATCTTGTTACTTTTTTACTAATCTATTATTTCAGCCCAAATTCCATTTAGAATTCCTTACTAATTAAAGCTCGCCAACATCTGTTTTCTTTATCCTGTCAAGTCCTTACAAATTTATAGTCTCTTTGTCTAAAAAAGTATAGAAACTGCCCACCTTGGTCATGTCTTTAGCCCTCAGTGTCATTATCGGACCTCCATGTGCATGTAATAAAACTTCGAGTTTTTTTCTCCTGGTACTCTGTCTTGTGTAAATTTCTTAGTCCAACTGAAAGAACTGAGAGTGAAGGAAAATGTTTCCTTCCCTGCAAGGTGTTAGAGCCAAAAGAATAATGATAACTTTGAGTCCTGTGAGAAAAGCTAACAGGGAGGAGGAGGAGCAATAAAGCTTGTGAATGCTAAGAAATGTAGCAAGGAACACATGAAAGTGACAGTTCAAAACAGCCTCATGCAGTTGGAAAGACAAAAACATTTTTTTGTAAAATGTAGACAGGAAAGTTAGGTTAAATTGTATGGAGACTGAAGGGATATTTGATCTACTACCTCAAAGTTGGTTCCTACTTAACCTTCTTAATTAAGTCCTCTTATGTAAAATAAACATATTTTAATACGTATTTTTCTCTTCTGTCAATAACTAAAAGAAAAAGTTTTGTGATGCCCAAATGAACCACATACAGTAAAACCTTGGTTGGTGAGCATAATTTGTTCCGGAAACATGCTTGCAATCCAAAGCACTTGTATATCAAAGCGAATTTCCCCATAAGAAATCATGGAAACTCAGATGATTTGTTCCACAACCCAAAAATATTCATATAAAAATTATGATGCTATAATAAAATACAAAATAATAAATAAAATAAAAATATAAAGAAAAACAAATTAACCTGCACTTATCTTTGAAAACCTTCATGGCTGGTGTGAGGGAGACAAGAGAGAGGAGGGTTATTGTGTAGCATGACTTTCATTATCACTAACAGATGTTGGCTACAGTACAGTATTAATAAACTTGTGTCATGTACTGTATGTAGTGGAAGTGACAATAAGGCAGAAGAAAGGGTCTGAGCTTACTTATATGGAAAAGCAAAAGACTGTCCATAGGTGCTATGAAGTGACAAAAATGCAACAGTGCAAGTTGTGGGCACGTTCCAGTGTTCTGAAAAATCATGGATCTCTGCCAAACACTGTGGTCTGAGACTGAGCGTCAGAGCATGAGAGATGATCACCCACAATCCTGCAGCAAGAGAGAGAGAGAGAAACAGAGAGAGAAGAACTATTGGCTCAGTTGTGATCATGTGACATTTAATGTCACATACAACTCGCATTGCAAGACATCACTCATTTATCAAGTTAAAATGTATTAGAAATGTTTGCTTGTCTCACGGAATACTCACAGAACAAGTTACTCACAATCCAAGGTTTTACTATACTTATTACTAAGATTTCTATTCTCACAAAATCACAACAAATACTAAATGGAAAGTTGAGATATTAAAAGGAGAGATTTTGTGATTATACTTTTTAAGTCCTGTCAACCAATCTAGTGCTTTATCATAGTATAGATCCCTGTATCAGTCAATGTTATCTGTATATAGATAAGGTTCCAGATCATATATATGTGTGTGTATATATATATATATATATGTGTGTGTGTGTGTATATATGTATATGTATGTATATGTATATACATATACATGTGTATATGTATACACACACACACACACATATATATATATATATATATATATATATATATATACACACACACACACACACAGAGGTAAGATCTATATAGAGAGATATCTGTATCTGTATATATCTCATCTATATATCTACACATATATCTCTATATCTTATCTATATATCTCCTCTGTGTATAGTGATATCTATGTATTTTATCTCTTTATATATGTCTATATATATATCTATATGTCTATAAGAAACTTATATGTAAGCTTCTATATTTTATCGATAGATAGATAGATAGATAGATAGATAGATAGATAGATAGATATAGATTGCAGTCTAGATTCTGAAATGTGTAGGGCAGCCTGGCAAACTAGAAATCCAGGGAAGAATTTTATCACAGTTTTGAGGCAAAATTCCTTCTCTAGGGAACCATAGTTTTTGCTCTTAAGGCCTTCAACTGACTGGATGAGGTTTATATTCTTAAGGATAATCTCCTGTATTTAAAGTCAACTGATTGTAGATGTTAGTCACATCCAAAAATACATTCACAGCAACATCTGGAGTAGCATCTGACCAAACAACTGGGCAGTATACTGTAGCCAAGTTTATGTAAAATTAACAATCACAAGCCCTAAGAATTAAAAGAATACTAAAACAGAAGAAAGGAAATAAAAATGGAAAGAATGGGATCTTAAAAATAAGATGAAATGAAAAATTACAGAATGTAATCTTTCAGATTTGTGAAATAGAAAATAAGAAAGTTATAAAAATGTATTAGTTAATAAATAGCATTTTCAATCTTAGATATCTGTGTAAGATTATTTTTCTGGAGCATTTCATGTTCCTCTGAAGATGACAACTGGCTTGGGGTGCTGAATTCCTCTTCTCAACTCAGTCTCAAAGATATTGCAGAAAGCAGAAACAAGTCAAAGGATCTATCACATTAACATAAAAGCTATGAGAAAACTGTAAAATGGTTTTGGTGTAACAGACTGAAAGGAAAACATTAACTTAAAGTGAAGTACATCTGGGTATAGCATGAAAATGAGTATTTTTTTAGTGTATCATTTTATCTCTTGCCTACTGGACACAGAAAGACAGAAAAATAATGGTCAACTCAGCACCACCAGGATCCCTAGGCTAATATATAGGCAGCATCCATGGCTAACCTGGATTAACCTTCCTAGTCCTTCAGTTTATTTTCCTCCCCCATTTGTCTGTATCCTGAAAACTAGGTGATCTTAAGTAAGGAGAATAGCAAAGGTACAGATTGTAATCCTATAGGCACTATTCTAGGATACTCTTCATCCCCACCTCAAAATCATCACACAAGTTACAAGCTAGTATCTGCCTTTAGCTGATCCTCTGTGGTACACCTCATGAACCACTATGAATACAGCTCCAAATACAGGAACTCACAGGACAATAAGATATTTAATGTACTGCAACAGAAAGAGAAAGAAAAGCTAGATCAGATGAGGCAGAATTAATATATGCAATAAAGAGGCATGTGAAATCATAAAAACCAGACAGTATTAGTAATGAAAAACAATAGTTAATATAGAGAACACAACAGATGTGCTGAGTTCTAGATTTAAAAAAAGAGACGGATGAGTTACTGACCTGCAAGATTAGGCAGAATCACTTCCTCAGAGGTATTAGGAAGAGAAGAAACATTACAAGAAAAAAGAGATATGGAAGTTGGAACTATAATTGCCAATACATATATCATAGATCCTAGAAATAAAGAGTAATAAGGCATTATCTTTAAGAAAAAATACTGAGAAATTTCTCAGAATGAAAAAATGTTGTCAAACCTATGGGATCATAAAGTGCCAGGACAATTCTACTCTAAACTTGTATTCATGAAATTTCAAATCATCAGGGGAAAAAAAAAAGAAAGTGCCAGGAGAAAAAGTAAATTAGCTAGTCAGAAAAAAAAAGAATCAGTTTGACATCATAAATTACACTTGGTGCAACAGTAGAATGGAATCATATTTACAGGTGTCGAAAACTGATGCAAATTCTCCATCTAGTTTCAGGAAGGAAAAAAAAAAAGCCTTCCAAAAGTTCACCACATAAAGGCCTAGATATGAATTCCTACAAGAAAGAACCACATCAAGGAGGATAATATATGACACTAGAAGTTATATTTAACAAATAAATTTAAAAGCACTTAGTTATCTTAATAAGCATTAACAAGAAGGAGAGTGGAGAAGGGAGAAAGGAGGCGGGGGGAAGACAAAATGGTACTTAATGAGTTAGTTTTCTCACTTATGGATTCTTATATTCCTACAATATTGATAGGAAAATAAATACATGTTTGGGTAAACACTAAAATGTATTTCAAGGATGAGTTCTAGGAGAATAAATGTTACACATACATTTGGAAGCAGAAAGAAACATTTGGGGGCACCTGGGTGGCTCAGTCAGTTGAGCATTCGACTTTGGCTCAGGTCATGATCTCGTGTTTTGTGGGTTTGAGCCCCACATGGGACTAACTGCCGTCAGCACAGAGCCTGTTTTAGATCTTCTGTCTCCCTCTCTTTCCTCCCCTCCCCTGCTCGTACTCTTTCAAAAATAAATAAAAACACGTAAAAATTTTTAAAAAATAAAAATAAAATATGAAGAAATAAACATTTGAACTAAACAGGAAAGGAGGGAAAATGTTAAAAAAAAACAGAGTTGATATAACACAAAGTTAGACTGTAAATAAGCCTATATAAAGCAGTAATCACAGTAAATCTAAAGGACTTGAATATTATTACATCAAAATTCAGAAATTTTATTCAGATATAATCACAATAAATAAAATCCTTCATGTGTAAAGTTAAGGAGATATAAATTGAAAAACAATATGTCCAATACCAAAAATCATAAAGAATAAATATGCATAATGCAAGAGACTTTTACAAACAAAAAGAAAACCATATTGCCAATAGAAAAAAGAAGAGTAAAATTATGAATAGTCAATTAACAGAAGGGGAATTCCATGTAACGAGTATCAATGATCAGCATATTTTCTTAACTATCAGGTTGACAAATATCAGAAAATTTGATAATTCCAAATGCTAGTGAATAATCAAAAAATAATTTTTTTCTGCATAGTTTGGACAACTCTTTACTCCTATGACTGTTATTTATGACTAATTTTTAGACATTTTATTTTTTCATGGTATATAATTTTGGGTTTTTAAAATTTTTATTGTTGAAGTATATAGTTGATATACAATGTTCAGTAGTTTCAGGTGCACAGCATTGCGATTTGACAATTCTACACATTACACAATGCTCACCACCATAACTGTAGGTACCATCTGTCACAGTACAACCTTCTTACTATAGTATTGACTACATTCGCTGCACTGTACTTTTCATCCTCATGACTTAGTTATTTTATTTTTTCTTAATTTTTGTTATGGTTTATTCATTTTTGAGAGACAACAGAGAGTGAGCGGGGAAAGGGCTGAGAGAGAAGGAGACAGAATCCGAAGCAGGGTCCAGGCTCTGAGCTGTCAGCATATAGCCTAACATGGGGCTCAAACTCACTGACTGAGAGATTATAACCTGAGCCGAAGTTGGACACTTAACTGACTGAGCCACCCAGGTGCCCCATGACTTATTTATTTCATAACTGGAAATTTGCACCTTTTTGTTTTATGTTTTAAGAAATGAGACTCTTATGTATATGTGTTGAAGTTCCTTTCTCCCATACTGTTCCTTTTTGCTTTACTTTGTAAAATGGGCTATGCATAGGATTTTTTTTACCCTCATGTAGCTAATTTTACAATTGTCTATGTTTGGGGTTTTTTAAATTTTCTTAGGCACAGAAAAACCTTCATTATTATGATCTTTTAAAATATTCTGTTTTTCCTCTTTTTACAAGAACATGTAATACTTTTTATTAGGTTTAGTGCTGGCTCCATTATTTGATTTTACTTTTTCTGGCTATCCAACAGGTTTTTATTTGCATATATACTTCTTATTATCTTGTTTCATTTAAATTTTAATATTGGAATCACGTTAAGATTTATATATTCATTACAGAACTTTCTGACTCTTTGGTCTAAGATTTTTTCTGTTCTATAGCTATTCTTTGAAATTAAATATGATTTGAATTTATTATATTCAATGTAACATTTTTCTTACCAAAATATATTGATAAGTATCTCTCTCCTACTATTAAATAACAGCAGTTATAGTGGAGAATTTGGTCTTATTACTTTGATGGATGTTACTGCTGCTGTCAAGCTGTTAGTTTTAATCAGGGAAAAGTTATATGTTATTTCATTAAGAGTTTTATTTTTCAAAATTTTATTAAATTCTAGTTAGTTAAAAAAAATAGTGCAATATTGGTTTACAGGAGAATTTAAGGATTCATCACTCACATGTAACCCCCAGTGCTCAACACAAAAAGTGCCCTCCTTAGTACTCATCAACCATTGAGCCAATTCCCCCCACCTTTCCTCCATCAATCAGTTTGTTCTCTATCATTAAAAGTCTGTTATGGTTTGCCTCCCTCTTTTTTTCCCCCTTCCCCTATGTTTATCTGTTTTGTTTCTTAAATTCCACATATGATTGAAATCATGGTATTGTCTTTCCCTGACTGACTTACTCCATTTAGCATAGTACACTCTAGCTCCATTCATGTCATTACAAGTGGCAAGATTTCATTTTTTTAAGTTTTTATTTATTTATTTTTGAGACATAGAGAGAGAGAGAGAGAGAGAGCGAGCATGAGCACAGGACGGGCAGAGAGAGGGAGAAAGAGAATCCCAAGCAGACTCCGCACTCAGTACAGAGCCTGACCTGGAGGTCAATGTCACAACTGCAAGATCACAACCTGAGCTGATACCAAGAGTCAGACACTTAACCAACTGGGCCACTCGGACTCCTAAGATTTCATTCTTCTTGATATCTGAGTAATATTCTGGTGTGTGTGTGTGTGTGTGTGTGTGTGTGTGTACTACTTCTTTATGCATCCATCAGTTAATGGAAATTTGGGCTCTTTCAATAACTTGGCTACCATTGATAGTGCGGCTATAAACATCAGGGTGCATGTGCCCCTTCAAATCAGCATTTTTAAAATTAATCATTTTGTATCTTTAAGGTACCTTGGGGAAAATGTCATCTTGGAATTCTTTAACTCAGAAAAAATGTCTTTCTAAAATGTCAGGCAAAATAAAGATTTTTGTAGAAAAAAGTTAAAGAGAGTTCATTACCTGTATACTTGTACTAGAAAAAATGTTTAAGAAATTATTCTGGCAGAAGAAATATACCAGATGAAAATAGGCATCCATACAAAGACTTGAAGAGCACTAGAAATTATAAAAATTCAGGTAAATATATTTTTTCATTTTAAATTCTTTAAATGATAATTAATTAACAAAAATAGTTTAGTTTTAGTTTAGTTTAGTTCAAAATTGTATAGAAACAAAATGTATGAGAACAATAGTACAAGGACTTATCAGAGATAATGAAAGTCTGTTGTAAATATTTTTATTTATTTTTGAGACAGAGAGAGAGAGAGAGAGAGAGAGAGAGAGAGAGAGAGAATGAGCAGGAGAGGGGCAGAGAGAGGGAGAAAGAGAATCCCAAGCAGGCTCTGCACTGTCCACACAGAGCCCTACACACGACTCAAACTCACCAATCATGAGATTATGACTGAAAACAAATCAAGGATCAGATGCTAAACCAACTGAGCCACCCAGACACTCTCATTGTACATTTTTTTTAATGTTTATTTATTTTTGAGAGAGAGAGAGAAAGCATCGGTGGGCAGAGAGAGAAAGAGACAGAGGATCCAAAGCAGACTCCATGTTGACAGCAGAGAGCCCAGTGTGGGACGCAAATTCATGAAATGTGAGATCATGACCTGAACTGAAGTCAGATGCTTAATGGATTGAGCCACCCAGATGTCCCTAAATTTTTTATATTATGTGAGAAGTGGTATAACATTACCTGAAAATAGAATGTAATAAAAGTTAAATTTGTAATATGTAAACTTTAGGCAACCTCTGAAAATAATAAGCTAATGAACCAATAATGCAGAAAAAAATATATAATCATAAGAAACACCCAGTCCAAAAGGGAGAAAAAGAGAGAGAGAGAGACAGACAGAGAGAGAGAGAGAGAGAGTCCCAGTCCAAACAAAAGCAGGAAAAATAGAAGTATACCATCGAATTGGTAGATGTTATTTCTCTCCAAATTTATAATGGGTCGAATATGATAGAGAAAATAGATTATTATTATTGGACATTATTATTAACAGCAATTCTAGTAATAAGTTTATGTAAGAGAGAAGAGCACAGTGCTTATAAGGACAACCTTTAGTGTCAGGAAAACTTGGATTCAAATCCAAATTCTGCCTCTTATAAATTGTGTGGCCTTTGCAAATTCTTTTCTTTTACCCTTGTTCTTCTTATAGTTGGGGCCTTTTAATCTCCTTCCAAAAATTTGTGTAAGAATTTTTTTTAATGTGGTTTAGCTGCTACTCCATTTATGTTTTATATAAATGCTGTCTCTTATTTTCACACAGTAGTTATTGAGTGTCAGAATCTGAGAATCCTCAATACTTGTTCGTTAATTACACAATGGTCTCCCTTCAACCTGCTTGTCTCTCCCATACTCCAAATTAATACATTTAGGTAAGAGCACTTTGGAGTAAGTTTGGCAACATCGCCATATTGTAGTGTATTGTTTTATTTTATTTTTTTTTATCAAAATGAAATTTATTAGGTGGCCTTTTGGAAACTAGTCAACAGTCTGATTATTTATTCTGAAGGAAACCGTTGTCTAGAGTCTTATTGCATAGCCAAATTATCAGGGTAAATATATGGGGGGAAATTACTCATAATTATGCAAATATCATGTTACCTCCTTATTTAACTATTACATATTTGAAAGGAAATGTTTGCTAGAGCTCAGACAGGACCTCTCAACAAGGTAAAAACAAAACAAGACCTGATGTGGCAAAAAAAAAAAAAAAAAGTTCAGAGTCTTGACTTAAAAAGCAAACACAGAGGCTCTCCTTTCTTTAATTTTTATTTTCCCTGAAGACTGAATTAAAGCTACCAATATGTGAGGGATTTACTAATAAACTAGCTACAAATTTACCGATTTGTAATGGTGAGGAAAGCTGTCGTTTCCAAGTAACTAGAATACAAAAACACTTTTCTTTTAGACAGCATTCTCTCTGTTCTCCAAATTTCCAACAGAATAATTTATGAAAAGAGAAGGGAAGGATGGCCTTTGATTTTACACAGCTCATTATTAGAGCAAATATATTTAACAGTTCATGAGCGATGCTTAGACTACTGCATAAAGATGAAACAACCCTGCCCCCTGTAATAGGCTGAATGATAGCCCCCAAGAACATCCACGTCTAGTCCCTGGACTCTGTGAATGTAGCCTTACATGGATTATCTGTATAGAGCCTGGACATAGAAGTGTCTTTCAAGGAAGGAGGCAGGGGGAATTTGACCCAGGAGAAACAATGTGACAACCTCAGCAGGAAGACAGAGATTTAGAGAGGCTACACTGCTAGCTTTGAAGATGAAGGGACAGAAACCAAAGAATGAAAGGGAGGCAGCTCTCGAAACAATAGAACAAATAAACCAGTCCTCTCCTTAGACTTTATGGAGGGAGTATGGTCCACCTGACATCTTGATTCCAACCCAGGGAAACAGATTTCAGACTTCAGACTTCCAGAACTGTCAGATAATGAATGTGTGTTTAAGATAATAAATAAATGTGTAAGAGTAAATGAGTATCACCACAAAGCTTGTGATAATTTGTTACAGTAGCCACAGGAAAACCATGCAGTCCCCCGCCACCCCAAAATAAATTACAAGTAAAATTCTTGTGCCTTCCAGAGAGAGTGTGCCTTCCCTTAAGGCAAGGCTGCAAATACAGTCACACAACTTTTAACTGGGGAGTTCTCTTTTCTAAAGCCCATGTTTTTTGCATGTATTATTAACCAGACTTTCTTTAAAAACTTAGAATAAAATTATCATTTGTGGAGAATGCATTCTCCATGTAATTGGCAGTTTACAACTCTAATTTACAAAATATCTCTTAAAGATATTAGTTTGCCACATGTCAGCATCTATCAAATTTGTGTATCCACTTGCTAGTTTTATTTTTTATTTTCAGGAAATTGCTTCTTTTCAATGTGGCCTCAAATTTGAGAGAAGTGACAAATTTATTGTACCCCCTAAGCAATAAAATAGTTGCATTTGTATTTTTATATTTTCCAAGTATTTTATAGTAATGACAATATTTTAATGATATTTTTGACAAGCATGTAAGATATGCATGAAAAGCAATGTTATTGTAACTAAAAGACAGTTCACTGATACAGAGGAAGCTTAAGCGATTTAATCATTCCACTCATTAAGATGTTACATCTATGTCAAGAACCTGAATCTCTGGCAACTAGTTAATTTCTATATATCACCCAGTGAATCAAGACCTGAATTTTATACCTAACAATGACATAAAGATTTGGAATAGCAAGATTGGTTCATACTACCAACCAGATCAAAGATGCCACAGATATTGGCACTAATAGATCATTCTGGAACTAAAGAATCAATTTATTTTATATTAAAGAGAGTTACTGTTCTTACAAAAATAGTTTTTAAAAATGCATGTTACTAAGCATGCATGATAAAATGAAACAAAAAGATCTTTCTTATTTTAAAAAATTATAAAAATAAAACACTGAAAGGGGTTAATAAATTGTTTTCAGGAATTTTAAATCAGGTATGCCTCATTCAAAATAATATGCTATTTCTATTATATTATAGCAAGAAATCATACTTGATGTATTAATTAATACAAAGTATTTCGATTCTCAGTCCCCAGTTTTGTTTTGTTTGCTACTCAGTAATTGGTGGGTAAGAATGAAATAAAATGGGTTCCCAGACCCACTATCCCATACGGCCATGAAAATTGAGGATCAGTCAATTAAAGTGATCAGGGGCATCTCTGAATAATACTCATAAAACTCTAAGAAAGCTTTTCTATCAGAAATGCCTCCTAGGGGCACCTGGGTGGCTCAGTCAGTTAAGAGTCCTACTTTGATTCAGGTCATGATCTCACAGTCAGTGAGTTTCCTCAGTGAGTTTGCTCAGTCTCTGTTTCTCTCAAAAATAAATAAACATGAACAAAAAATTAGAAAAAAATTCCTCCTGAAATTTAAAGATATATTTTATATTTTTTAAAGGTGCTTGAGAGAAAATGCATTATTAATTCAGTCTTTCCTATTTCCTTGGAAGAGCTGCAGTTAAATGGAAAACTTACTTATCCAAGATTCTGCTAGAAAGTGCTTTCTGGGTAAGTGTTTCATAAACATGAACGGCTAATCCAAGTTTCTGTGCAGGGTTACTCTTGGTTCTCAGCATCACAAATGGTTTTTGTCTGTTTTAACCTTCAACACCTTAGATCCAAGGATGGGATTCTCACATGCAGAGTTACCAAGGCAGACTTTTAAAAATGAAGCTCCTATAAAATTGCACAAATAGACATCAGCCACAACCACAAAACAGAGATACTGAGATTTCATCCCCAGCAAGGATTTCTTTATTTGAGTCTGGAATGAGTTCACCATTTAACTGGGTGACAAGTCAAAATTTTCAGAAAAACCATACCCTTTGTTTTTCAGTTATATTACATGGCATTTCATACCTGCCTTTCATTCATTTGGGGCTTTTCCAGATGCCTGCTTGAGAATTTCTTTGCCTGCTCTTGGTCCATTCAACTTAGGGTCCAGTGGGCTCCAGCCAGAAGTGCTCTGGAGAGGCTACACTATCCCAAATATCCTTCCTTGTTATGGATGAGTGTGCCTGACAGAGACCTGGTTCCTCAGTGAGGTTGGTTAGTGGCTTCTGAGGCAGTGGTGAACAAGGCAGTCACTACCAGTAGTAAAAAGTGACCATTATTCAGAAAGCTGGGCCATCATTTTGTTTCTGTTGTTTTTTGTTTTATGTTTTTTTTAATTTTCAACGTTTATTAATTTTTTAGAGAGAGAGAGTATGTGTGTGAGCAAGAGGAGGTAAGAGAGAGGGAGACACTGAATCTGAAACAGGCTCCAAGCTCTGAGTTGTCAGCACAGAGCCTGACACAAGGATTGAACTCACAAACTGTCAGATCATGACCTGAGCTGAAGTCAGACACTTAACTGACTGAGCCATCCAGGTGTCACTGTTGTTTTTTGTGTTTTGTTTTAATATTTTTATGTTTACTTTTGAGAGAGAGAGAGAGAGAGAGAGGAGAGGGTAGGAGAGAAACAGGAAGACACAGAATCTGAAGCAGGCTCCAAGCTTTGAGCTGTCAGTACAGAGCCTGAAATGGGGCTCAAACCCATGAACTGTGGTCAAAGTTGGATGCCCAACTGACTGAGCTACCCAGGTGCCCCTGTTTGTTTTTTAATGTTTTATTTATTTTTGACAGAGAGACAGAGTGTGAGCAGGGGAGAGAGAGAGAGAGAGAGAGAGAGAGAGAGAGAGAGAGAGAGGAAGACACAGGATCCGAAGCAGGCTCCAGGCTCTGAGCTGTCAGCACAGAGCCCGACTCAGGGCTCGAACTCACAAACCATGAGATCATGACCTAGGCAGAAGTCTGATTCTCAACCAATTGAGCCACCCAGGCACCCCAACCCCTGTTTTTGTTTTAAATAGTGACCTGGGATCCCAAGAATGTTTCCTTCTTGTTAATGTCTACTGTAATTCAATCTACTGTCTGGGGCTACCACTTACAATAGTTGTTCTTCACTGTCACTTGCATTTTTTAAGTAGCATAAACCCAAAACCTCAGCAAAGTTGGGAACTTACTTAAAATAAGAATAAAGTTACTTTACAAGCCACACTTAAATAAGCCCAGATGTTCTCCAGCAACAGAGCAAAACAGCAAACTTGAGTTCACACAACAAAATAAATACGCTACAGAGTTTGCCAAGTGGTGAGTGCTCTGAATACAGCAAAGCCTTTCTGCACAACTACAGTCAACATTCAAGGGGATGTATACCACTAGGGGTCCCCGCTCTCCTAGTGGGGAGAGCTCTGGATTGGCTCTGGGTTGGCTCTGGGTTGGCGTCACAAGGTTTTTAAGTGGCAGTTTGCCCCTTGTCAGGCTGAGTGAGTGACACAGGTTCAGAACAGGTCTTGGATGGAATGTTCCAAGCCTTTCACAGAAAGCACGTCAGTGACTGATTAAATGTGGGCTCCAGCTGCAGGTGAATTTGGGAACACTGGCAGAAGGCCATCAGCCTGGCCATCCTCATGGTAGCTTGGAAAAACTAAGCACGCCAAAGAAGACTCCATACTACTCTGGGCTCTCCCCTTTTGTTAGTTTCTTTGATGTGGTGAACCAGCTACTTCTGAGTATCTTTTCCAAGAGGGAAAGGCAGAATAACTTTCTCTGGAACAATCCACAGGCTGTGTGGCATGCCTGTGAGAACAAGTATGAGGCTAGAAATTATCACAGGGGTCCTAACTGTTTTCCCATTTTGGTGCTGAGCATGATCAGAGCCTTGGGTAGTAAAAGATATCAAAGGCCCAGATGGTTTCAACCAGAGGAGGATGCTCCCAGGAAAAAGAGCACAAGAGGTCTCTTTCCTCTGGGCTAACCTTTCTGGAAGGTTCTGTTCATTATTCCCCATGCCCCACTTAAATGGACTGGAAGTGTCCAAGTCTCCCGTATAAATAAATGAAAGGTCTGAGTCAATTGCAGAGATTACTTCCTCCTGCCCCTGCCCCATTAGTGCCCAGTGAGTGTGGGGTCTGTGTTAGACATGACCTGGGGTTCCTAACTCATTCTCAGGCTCTCAAAACCAGTCAGACCAGGCTTGTGGGTGACAAAATAAAGCCTTGAGGTGGTGTGACTTGACCTGGTCACTGGGATAGGTAGAGGACTGACTGGTCCCAGCGCTCTCCCCCTCAACCCTAGCCAAAGTAGGTTGTTTGTCAGATGCTGATGGAAGTATGTGAGCCCTGACTGCAGATGATAGGCTTCCAGGAATGAGGCACAAAGAGCCCATCAAAGATGAGCTCTCTGTGACTGGAGAAGGAAAGGGCCATAGAGAACAGGAATCTCATCTCCTTCTTGTCCTGGGAAAGAAAACAGGATTCATCTGTCCCAAGGGAAGATGGTTCCTGGATTACAGGTACAGCTACAGCCTAAGCACCAGGAAGTGGGCAAATGGGGTGCTACAAAATCTGGCAGATTCATGAATTATACCTATTTACAGTTGAGTTACCAAAGACTTTTGTTAAGAGGGTTCTTACCCAGATTATGACATTAATAAAGAAATCTGCAGGTAGGACAGAAACTCTTGTTTATATAAACAAAGAAGAGCCATCGGCTAAAAAGTCAGCCGTAATGGCCAATGCACAACTTTGACTTTTGGTCATGGTGTCAATGTTAGCCAGCATTTGGGCTTTAGCTATAGATATCCACCACAGATCCTCAATATATGGTGAGTTCTATTTCCTGGATTATCTTTAGTTTCAATTCTTATGGTGATTTTTTGAGCCAAGAGGCCTAGCTGAGTGAAAGGCTTTGCTGGAGGACAGTATTGCTCAGACAGAGAAGCAAGAGGAAAAGTAGTTAGAAGCCTCTCTGTAATTGCTGAATTCTGGAACAACCTCAAACTTACAGAGGCAGGAATGGACAAAAGCATGATAGAAAGTGGCTGGCTGGGATCCCAGGAGGGTACCTTGTACCCAGGTACAAGTCCAGGTACCTTGACTCTCACAATGGTCATATAGCCTCCTTTACCTGGAAAGACCTAACAGCCTCACAAAGTTTGGTCAGGGAATCCTGGCTCATGGTCATCCAGGTGCCCCCAGGAGAGGCCAATGGTCTCCTGAGTATTAAAATATTTGGCAGTGTCCCTTTGGGCATGAGGACAGTTGGGTCCCTAATCTAATCAACTGAAACGTAGTTTGAGCTATTCAAGGCCATGGGAACTAACCAGTGCATAGTACTGAGTACACAATTCTCCAAAATAATGCAGCTTTGGGGAGCAGTCAGAGAGCCTATTGCCCAGCATTGCACTGATGATCTCACCTTCACAGCAGATGATTGTGTGTGTGTGTGTGTGTGTGTGTATGTGTGTGAAGAGTAGTGTTTCCTATGGATAGATAGAAACTATTAAATCCAGGTGCCTGAGGCTGTGGAAAATCGTTTCCACTGTAGATCACAGTCCATTTCATACTTCTTAAAAATCCCCACTTAGATGTAAAAAGAAGAGCATTAAAAGTGTAAACTTTTAAGCACACAATACAATTAAAATTAAGTTTTTAGGTTAACTATCAAGATATAAAAAGTTGATAAAGTCAAGTGATTGTGTTACCATAAATGAAACCAACTGTGGTTTTGCCTTTTGAACAACTGTCTTGATGATATTGACATTAACTTAAATGTAACTGTAAAAAGTGAGTCAGTAGTAACGAAAAAGTGTTTAATTATGCACATTAATTAACCATCTGGATATATGGTGAAAGTAGACTTTTTATTCATTAACAACACCATAATGATCACAAAATCTGGATTGGTCTAATTGCTTATTATTTTTGATAAAATTGCAATGATACTCATATTATGGTCATAAAATTGCACTAAATTAGAGTATGAGAAATTACAGATGAAGCAGAATTAGACATCTGGTAATTATTAAAAATTATAGGAACAGTTTTCAATGTATACTCACACCAAGCCTATCACTGATGTTTAAGATTTTTACAGCAACAATAATCAATTTATAAGTCAGACTAAAATTAGTGCATGTTCACCTGCAGTGTTACATTTAACCTTTACTAACCTTTACTATCCTTTACTATTTTCCCAGATATTTCACAAGCTGGGAATTCAATTTGAATGTCTGTTTCAAAATCCTCTTTCTTTGCCTTGTAACAAACATCTCTAAATTAATCTCCAACTTTATTTCTACTCTTTACTCTCCTGTGTGTTTAAGTAATGGTGAATTTATGTGTTCATTAAAATTACAAAAATTGTCCTTACCTCTAAAATGGGAAATATGGGAAAATTAGAATTTTTAATTAAATGCAACTAACATTAATCAAGTTTACAAAAAATGAGAAAGGAAAAGAGAA
Source organism: Neofelis nebulosa (assembly GCF_028018385.1). Taxonomy (NCBI): domain Eukaryota; kingdom Metazoa; phylum Chordata; class Mammalia; order Carnivora; family Felidae; genus Neofelis; species Neofelis nebulosa. The sequence continues at coordinate 66,829,929 of NC_080784.1, read as the reverse complement.
AAGAGAAGAGAAAAAATGAAGGAAAGGAAAGAAAAGGAAAACAAAAAAAGTAAGGCAAGGCAAGGTTAGGAAAGGAAGGGAAAGGAAAGGAAGAAAAAGTCTGTAAAATAGCAGCGTAGGAGGATGCTGGGCTCACCTCATCCCCCTGATCGCTAAGATTCCACCCACATCTGCCTAAATAACCCAGAAAACTGCCAGAAGACTAGCAGAATGGACTCTCTGGAGCCAAGGGTAGACAAGATGCCCATGGAAGAGGGTAAGAAGGGCAGAGAGGAGGTGTGCGCTACCCGGACTGGTGGGAGGGAGCCAGGTTGGTGGAGGGGCAGCCCGCCCTGCAAGGCAGAGACCCCAAAGTCTGGCTTGCAAAAGCGGAGGAGCCAGACTCTGTGAGTTCTGACAGCCAGCAGGACTTAACATCTGGAATGTTAAAAGTCAGCAGCTCTGTTCTTGGAGAGCTGGGAGGGCGAGAAGACACTGGGAGGGAGAGTTGTTGAGCCCCAGAAGATAGAGCTCAGCTCAGCAGGGGAACAAAGGCACTGGCAAGTGCCATCTCCCTCTCCCATCCCCCGGGCAAAATTCCAAAGGGAACCAGTTCCCTTCCCCAAACATGCTTGCACCAAGCAAACGCCCAATGCTATGCTTCTGTGGATTCATCCCTCTAATGGGTCTGCCTCCCTCCCGGTGCTGCAGGGCCCCTCCCACAGGGGACCACCAACAACAAAACCAGCTAAGCATGCCCCTCCCACTTCTGTGCACTTTGCGGATCCACCCCGGTTTATACGCCAGATCTCATCGAAGTAGTACCAAAAGCCTGGCAGTGTGCAAGTAGCTGAGACAGGGGCCACACCACTCCACAGTGAGTTCTGCCCCTGGGAGAGGGAAAGATAAGGTACACACCAGGCTGAGTGTGGCCCCAGCAGTGGGCTGGGGGCAGATATCGGGTCTGACTGCCGCCCTGCCCACCAACACAAGTTACTCCGGACAGCACAGGGGAAGTGCCCCGCAGTTTTGAGCCACCGCAGGGACTAACCAAAATGACGAAACAGAAAAATTCTCCTCAAAAGAAACTCCAGGAAGTAGAGACAGCTAATGAATTGATCAAAAATGATTTAAGCAATATAATGGAACAATAATTTAGAATAATAGTCATAAAATTAATCGCTGGGCTTGAAAAAGCATAGAGGACAGCAGAGAATCTATTGCTACAGAGATCAAGGGACTAAGAAATTGTCATGAGGAGCTAAAAAATGATATAAATGAGGTGTAAAATAAAATGGAGGTGGCCATAGCACAAATTGAAGAGGCAGAGGAGAGAATAGGTGAATTAGAAGATAAAATTATGGAAAAAGGGGAAGCTGAGAAAAAGAGAGATAAAAAAAATCCAGGAGTACAAGGGGAAAATTAGAGAACTAAGTGATGTAATCAAATGGAACAATATCTGTATCATAGGAATTACAGAAGAAGAAAAGAGAGAGAAAGGGGCTGAAGGTGTACTTGAACAAATCATAGCTGAGAACTTCTCTGATCTGGGGAAGGAAAAAGGCATTGAAATCCAAGAGGCACAGAGAACTCCCTTCAGACGTAACTTGAATCGATCTTCTGCATGACATCATAGTGAAACTGGAAAATACAAGGATAAAGAGAAAATTCTGAAAGCAGCTAGGGATAAACAGGCTCTAACTTACAAAGGTAGACCCATAAGAGTAGTGGCAGACCTATCTACTGAAACTTGGCAGGCCAGAAAGGAATGGCAGGAAATCTTCAATGTGATGGACAGAAAAAATATGCAGCCGAGAATCCGTTATCCAACAAGTCTGTCATTCAGAATAGGAGAGATAAAAGTTTTCCCAAACAAACAAAAACTGAAGGAATTCATCACCACTAAACCAGTCCTACAAGAGATTCTAAGGGGGATTCTGTGAGTGAAATGCTGCAAGGACCACAAAATACCAGAGACATCACTACAAGCATGAAACATACAGACATCACAATGACTCTAAACCCACATCTTTCTATAATAACACTGAATGTAAATGCATTAAATGCACCAACCAAAAGACATAGGGTATCAGAATGGATTAAAAAAAACAAGACCCATCTATTTGCTGTCTACAAGAGACCCATTTTAGGCCTGAGGACACCTTCAGATTGAAAGTGAGGGGATGGAGAACTATCTATCATGCTACTGGAAGTCAAAAGAAAGCTGGAGTAGCCATACTTATATCAGACACACTAGACTTTAAATTAAAGGCTGTAACAAGAGATCAAGAAGGGCATTACATAATAATTACAGGGTCTATCCATCAGGAAGAGTTAACAATTATAAATGTCTATGTGCTGAATACGTGAGCCCCCAAATGTATAAAATAATTACTCACAAACATAAGCAACCTTATTGATAAGAATGTGGTAATTGCAGGGGACTTTAATATTCCACTTACAACAATGGATAGATCATCTAGACACAGGATCAATAAAGAAACAGGATCAATGAATGATACATTGGATCAGATGGACTTGACAGATATATTTAGAACTCTGCATCCCAAAGCAACAGAATATACTTTCTTCTCGAGTGCACATGGAACATTCTCCAAGATAGATCACATACTGGGTCACAAAACAGCCCTTCATAAGTATACAAGAATTGAGATCATACCATGCATACTTTCAGACCACAATGCTGTGAAACTTGAAATCAACCACAGGAAAAAGTCTAGAAAACCTCCAAAAACATGGATGTTAAAGAGCACCCTACTAAAGAATGAATGGGTCAACCAGGCAATTAGAGAAGAAATTAAAAATATATATGGAAACAAATGAAAATGAAAATACAACAAGCCAAATGCTTTGGGATGCAGCGAAGGCAGTCCTGAGAGGAAAATACATTGCAATCCAGGTCTATCTCAAGAAACAAGAAAAATCCCAAATACAAAATCTAACAGCACACCTAAAGGAAACAGAAGCAGAACAGCAAAGACACCCCAAACCCAGCAGAAGAAGAGAAATAATAAAGATCAGAGTAGAAATAAACAATATAGAATCTAAAAAAATGGTAGAGCAGATCAACGAAACCAAGAGTTGGTTTTTAAAACAAAACAACAAAAAAATTGATAAACCTCTAGCCAGGCTTCTCAAAAAGAAAAGGGAGATGACCCAAATAGATAAAATCATGAATGAAAATGGAATGATTACAACCAATCCCTCAGAGATACAAACAATTATCAGGGAATACTATGAAAAATTATATGCCAACAAACTGGACAACCTGGAAGAAATGGCAAATTCCTAAGCACCCACCCACTTCCAAAACTCAAAGAGGAAGAAAGAGAAAATTTGAACAGACCTATAACCAACGAAGAAACTTAACTAGTTATCAAAAATCTCCCAACAAATAAGAGTCCAGGACCAGATGGCTTCTCTGGGGAGTTCTACCAGACATTTAAAAAAGAGATAATACCTATCCTCCTCAAGCTGTTCCAAAACATAGAAAGAGAAGGAAAACTTCCAGACTCATTTTATGAAGCCACCATTACTTTGATTCCTAAACCAGACAGACACCCAGCAAAAAAAGAGAACCACAGGCCAATATCCCTGATGAATATGGATGTAAAAATTCTCAATAAGATACTAGCAAATCGAATTCAACAGCTATAAAAAGAATTATTCACCATGATCAAGTGGGATTCATTCCTGGGATACTGGGCTGGTTCAACATTCACAAATCAATCAATGTGATATATCACATTAATAAAAGAAAAGAAAAGAGCCATATGATCCTGCCAATCGATGCAGAAAAAGCATTTGTCAAAATTCAGCATTCTTTCTCAATAAAAACCTTCAAGAAAGTCGAGACAGAAGGAACATACTTAAACATCATAAAAGATATTTATGAAAAGCCCACAGCTAATATCATCCTCAATGGGGAAAAACTGAGAGCTTTCTCCCTGAGATCAGAAACACGACAGGGATGTCCACTCTCACCGCTGTTGTTTAACACAGTGTTGGAAGTTCTAGCATCAGCAATCAGACAACAAAAGGAAATCAAAGGCATCAAAATTGGGAAAGATGAAGTCAAGCTTTCACTTTTCACAGATGACCTGATATTATACATGGAAAACCAGAGAGACTTCACCAAAAGTCTGCTAGAACTGATACATGAATTCACCTAAGTCGCAGGATACAAAATCAATGTACAGAAATCAGTTGCATTCTTATACACTAATAATGAAGCAACAGAAAGACAAATAATGAACTGTTCACATTCACAATTGCACCAAGAAGCATAAAATAACCTAGGAATAAACCTAACCAAAGATGTAAAAGATCTGTATGCTGAAAACTATAGAAAGCTTATGAAGGAAATTGAAGAAGACATAAAGAAATGGAAAAACATTCCGTGCTCATAGATTGGAAGAATAAATATTGTCAAAATGTCAATCCTATCCAAAGCTATTTACACATTCAATGCAATCCCAATCAAAATTGCACCAGCATTCTTCTCGAAGCTAGAACAAGCAATCCTAAAATTTGTATGGACACAAAAGGCCCTGAATAGCCAAAGTAATTCTGAAGAAGAAGACCAAAGCAGGAGGCATCACGATCCCAGACTTTAGCCTCTACTAAAAAGCTGTAATTATCAATACAGGATGGTATTGTCACAAAAACAGACACATAGGCCAATGGAATAGAATAGAGACTCCAGAATTGGACCCACAAAAGTATGGCCAACTAATCTTTGACAAAACAGGAAAGAATATCCAATGGAAAAAAGACAGTCTTGGGGCGCCTGGGTGGCTCCATTGATTAGGCGTCCGACTTCGGCTCAGGTCATGATCTTGCGGTCCGTGAGTTTGAGCCCCGCATCAGGCTCTGTGCTGACAGCTCAGAGCCTGGAGCCTGCTTCAGATTCTGGGTCTCCCTCTTTCTCTGACCCTCCCCCATTCATGCCCTGTCTTTCTCTATCTCAAAAATAAATAAACATTAAAAAACTTTTTTTAAAGAAAAAAGACAGTCTCTTTTAACAAATGGTGCTGGGAAAACTGGACAGCAACATGCAGAAGAATGAAACTAGACCACTTTCTTGTACCATTCACAAAAATAAACTCAAAATGGATAAAGTTGCTCACCTAAATGTGAGACAGGAAACCATCAAAACCCTAGAGGAGAAAGCAGGAAAAAACCTCTCTGACCTCAGCTGCAGCAATTTCTGACTTGACACATCTCCAAAGGCAAGAGAATTAAAAGCAAAAATGAACTATTGGAACCTCATGAAGATAAAAAGTTTCTGCACTGCAAAGGAAACAATCAACAAAACTAAAAGGCAACCAACGGAATGGAAAAAGATATTTGCAAATGACATATCAGACAAAGGTTAGTATCCGAAATCTATAAAGAACTCACTAAACTCCACACCTGAAAAACAAGTAATCCAGTGAAGAAATGGGCAGAAAACATGAAAAGACACTTCTCTAAAGAAGACATCCAGATGGCCACCAGGTACATGAAAAGATGCTCAACGTTGCTCCTCATCAGGGAAATACAAATCAAAACCACACTCAGATAGCATCTCACGCCAGTCAGAGCAGCTAAAAATGAACAAATCAGGAGACTACAGATGCTGGTGAGGATGTGGAGAAATGGGAACCCTCTTGCACTGCTGGTGGGAATGCAAACTGGTGCAGCCGCTCTGGAAAACAGTGTGGAGTTTCCTCAAAAAAATTAAAAATAGATCTACCCTATGACCCAGCAATAGCACTGCTAGGATTTTACCCAAGGGATACAGGAGTGCTGATGCATAGGGGCACTTGTACCCCAATGTTTATAGTAGCACTGTCAACAATAGCCAAATTATGGAAAGAGCCTAAATGTCCATCAACTGATGAATGGGTAAAGAAATTGTGGTTTATATACACAATGGAATACTACTTGGCAATGAGAAAGAATGAAATATGGCCCTTTGTAGCAACGTGGATAGAACTGGAGAATGTTATGCTAGGTAAAATAAGTCAGGCAGAGAAAGACAGATACCCTATATTTTCACTTTTATGTGGATCCTGAGAAACTTAATAGAAGACCATGGGGAAGAGCAAGGAAAAAAAAGTTAGAGTGGGAGAGAGCCAAACCGTAAGAGACTCTTAAAAACTGAGAATAAACTGAGGGTTGATGGGGGGTGGGAGGGAGGGGAGGATGGGTGATGGGCATTGAGGAGGGCACCTGTTGGGATTAGCCCTGGGTGTTGTATGGAAACCAATTCGACAATAAATTTCATATTAAAAAAAGAAAGAAAGAAAAAGTCCTTACTCCCTTCTGGGATTCTTAACAAGTTTGCCAGTAATATATATATTTAAAGCTCGTAGGGGTGTGAAATAGACACTGGAAATAGACACTATGGACAAAGTGCAAATAACATCATTTGTATTTGCATCAGACACTACAAAGTACAAATAATGTCATTTGTATTTATGTCATGAAGAAAGTGCTATTCATTCACAACAGAAAAAAAAATAAGTCAGAAGGGGCTTAAAAGTATTTTTTTTTTAATTTTTTTTTTTAACGTTTTTATTTATTTTTGAGACAGAGAGAGACAGAGCATGAACGGGGGAGGGTCACAGAGAGAAGGAGACACAGAATCCGAAACAGGCTCCAGGCTCTGAGCTGTCAGCACAGAGCCCAACACGGGGCTCGAACCCACGAACCGTGAGATCATGACCTGAGCCGAAGTCGGCCGCTTAACCGACTGAGCCACCCAGGCGCCCCAAAAGTATTTTTATATTAGGCAATGTGGTAGTTACCTATTGTGTTACCTCCTACCATTCATTCTCATTCTGCCAAAGACTCCCTTGACAAGCATACCTTTTTTTGTAATCCTTATTTATTTTGAGAAAAAAAGAGAGATTGTGAATGGGGGAGGGGCAAAGAGAGAAACAAAGAGAATCCCAAGCAGGTCCCCACTGTCAGCACAGAGACTAATGTGGGACTCAAACCCACCAAATGTGAGATCATGACCTAAGCTGAAATCAAGAGTTAGACACCCAACCAACTGAGCCACTCAGGTGTCCCTCTTTAATCCCTGAGGGGGGGGGGGCGGGGCACATAATTAGCACTGAACAATACCTTGCATTCCCCTACCCCAGTGATTTGCTAGGTGATGCATTGATGATCTAATTAATAGTTGAGGAAATAAGCAGTCAATATATGTGTTAAGAAATGTTGCTTTTCCATCTGCTTTTGTTAAACTTGATATGGAAGATTATACTGCCCCTATTTTACCCCAACATGGCACCTAAAAATGAAATTAACTTAGAGAACATCACAACAACAAGGAACTGAAAAACAAAAGAACTCACAGAATAAAACTTCTAGACAACAATTAACACACTTTTAGAATAGATAACACAAACTAAAAGAAATCCAGTCAATTGGTAAATTTATTAATTATAAATTATAAGCATAATGTTTGTATTATAATACAGCATTATGCTATATATATTATAATAAAATATATTATAAAAAATATGACATAGAGAAAATGAACATCTTCACATATAGCCAGCAACATGAATCATAATTCAGGGAAATGAATGATGTCTTAAAAATGCAAATATATTATGGACACTAAAAACTTGCATGTGATTAGAACTATCAAGACTATAGTATCTATACTTAAAGTTACCAAGAATAATTACAAAGAAAACATTGTAAGTACAATAAAATTTAATAATACATTAGCCCAGCAGTGAACAGATATCAAGGACTCTGGTGAAAAATGTCATGACAAATGTTCCCTGGTGGCCTTCCTTATCTTATCCGAGTCTTTTATGTGAAAGAAAATCTGGACACACTTCAACATGAAGTTTCCTTTGGCATCAAATCCAGTGAACTGTATAACAGATAAATTTATTATGGCAGTTCATTTCTCCACCAATGTAAATTTCATACTCCAAACAGAAAGAGCATGGTAATTACACTACTCAGGGTTCACTTCCATGAATACAAAGCATTGACATTTAAGGAGAAATGTGTTTAAAATAGGGAATGAGGAACTTGAGGCATGGGCTTTACAATGGGCCTCTGGAAATAATTCCTAGTATAGCAATATTGGCCTCTGGAGACCTCACATGTAACTTCTGTAATTCCACCACAGAAATGCTACCTCAACTACAACAAGAAATGCATGGATATTAGGAACACATGGGTCTTTTTGTTTGTTTTATTTTTTAATGTTTATTTATTTTGAGGAAGAAAGAGAGAGGGGGAGGGGCAGAGAGAGGGGAGACAGAGAGAATCCCAATCAGGCTCCATACTCAGTGCAAAGCCCAACGCAGGACTCAATCACACAACCTGCTAGATCATGACCTGAGCCAAAACCAAGAGTCAGACACTTAACTGATTGAGCCACCCAGGTGCCACAGGCACACGATCTTAATTTCAAATGGATCAGCAATTGGGAAGTAAGCCTGTGATACACGCAACACAACAGATGAATTCCAAAAGTGTTATAAAAAGTGAAAGAAGGAAGGCACAAAAGACTATATGATATTTCATGACATTTATATGCAATTCTTAAATAACAAAAACTATATTGCAAAAAGCTAATCAGTAGTTGAATAGACAGTAGTTGAAGAGACAGAAGACAGGACCAAATCTAAAGAGGTATTGAGAATTCTGTAAGGTAAAGAAACTTCTCTACATCACAATTGTGGTGGTGGTTACATAATATATATTTGTCAATCTTATTGAACTGTATACTCAAAATTGGTAAATTTTATTGAATTTCAGTTATACCTCATTAGAAAAATGAATTCAAAAATACATTAAAAGGATCATATACCATAATTAAGTGAGATTTATTCCAGGGATGCAAGGATGGTTCAACATCCACATATTAATCAATATGATACACCACATTAATGAAATGAAAAATAAAAAGCATATGGTTATCTCAATAGATATAGAAAAAAATATTAACAAAATTTAGCATCTATTTATGATAAAACCATCCAACAAAGTAGGTATAGATGAAATAAAACCCCAACACATTAAAGGCCATAAATGACAAGAACACAGCTAACATTATAGTAAATTGTCAAAAGCTGATAACTTTTCCTCTAAGATGAAGAACAAGAAGGATGCCTACCCACTCTTACCACACTTTTATTCAACATAGTATTAGGAATCCTAGACAGAGCAATTAGGCAATAAAAAAATAAATAAAAGGCATCCAAACTGGTAAGGAAAAAATAAAACCATCACTATTTGTAGATGACAACATAATATATAGAAAACTAAATACTTTACCTAAAAACTGTTAGAACTAATAAATGAACCCAGTAAAATCACATAATACAAAATCAGTATACCAAGATGTTATTTTTTTATAAACTAATAATGTAATATCAAAAAGAAATTAAGAAAACAATTCTATTTATAATTCCAACAAAAAGAATAAAATACCTAGAAATAAATTTAACTAAGGAGATAAAAGACCCATACTGGTGAAAAAAATTGAAAACAAAAAATAGACATTTAATACTCATGTACCGAAAGAATTAATATTGTTAAACTATCCATGCTACCCTAAGCAACCTACAGATTCAGTATAATCCCTATCAAATTTCCAATGGAATTATATTCTAAAATGTGTATGGAGCCACAAAATCACCACATAGCCAAAATAAAAGAGATTTAAAAATAGATTGTTTTTTGAATTTTTTTTAACATTTATTCATTTTTGAGAGACAGAGCATGAGCGGGGAAGGGGCAGAGAGAGGGAGACACAGAATCGGAAGCAGGCTCCAGGCTCTGAGCTATCAGCACAGAACCTGACACGGGGCTCGAACTCACGAACTGTGAGATCATGACCTGAGCCAAAGTCAAACACTCAACCGACTTAGGCACCCAGGTGCCCCCCAAATTTTTTTTTATCAGAGCAGAATATAAAAGAAGTTTCATTTTAAAAGTTATAAAAACATATAAATAAATAAACAAAAGTAAAAAATAAATTCTTACCAATTACTACCTTAAATTAAAAAAAGACTTCTATATAATGACTTTGCATAAAATTAAAATAATAAAGTCTTATTGCACTTATAAAATAATTAAAAGATTTATAATATATAATATATACTTACTGTGTATAATATACATATAAGCAAAATAAAAACACTACTTCACTGGTGGTGAGAGAATCCATGAAAAACATTACTAATGGATCATATGCCTTAACAACAGCCAAAGAAATAAAACATATTGCTCTAAATATAGATACATATATTAAATACACAAACACATTCTTGAGATGGATACAGAGAAATTAGTATTGTCAGGTGGGAAATAATAAAAAATGGAAGGGTTAATGACCTAGTCCTCTATATGCTACTTTTTATTGTCTATATTCTTAAAAAAACATGGGAAAGTACTAATATTTTAAAATACGGATGGAAAATTGCACTGGTACTTTTTACATTTTGGATACTTTTCTGCATATTTAAAATATTTAATGAGTAGCTGTTACTTTCCAAATGTATAATTCTTGTAAAAATATGGCAAGAAAATAAATGAAAAAAAAATGGCTCTTTCTTTTTCTAAAGGGAGTATAAATACATATTTTGAAATGCATAAAAGAAAACCAGGATTGATTCATAAAGATCAAGAAAAATGTTTCTTTAGTAAAAAAGTACAATTACACTATTTATCACAAATATCTGTAATATGGAAATTTTTTCAAGATGGGGTCATGGTAATTATTTTTCTCTATTCAGAATCAGAGAAATTTTTAAGTTACAAAGAGAATTTTTTTTTTAATTTTGGAGAGAGAGCACACAAGCGTGGGAGAGGGGCAGGGTGGGGAGAGAGAGAGAATCCCAAGCAGGCTCCACACTCAGCTCAGAGCCCAATGAGGGACTTGATCCCATGACCCTGGGATCGTGACCCAAGCCAAAATCAAGAGTCAGACCCTTAACCAATTGATTGACCCAGGGACCCCTAAAACTAATTTTAATATATTTAAAACACTAAATGAAGAGTAGGTAAATTAAGAGAAATTTGTGAAAATGTTTTAGAGAACCAATGGACATTCATAGGCTCTAAGTAAATAAGACAGAAAATGTAATGACCTATCCAAGGAAACCTCTGCGATTAGCAATGAATTCAAAGCAGGATGGGAAAATAATACTACAGAAAAATTAGAAAAAGTCTTTAAAATTTACTTGTATTAGGGGCACATGGCTGGCTCAGTTGTTGGAGCATGCAGCTTGATCTCAGGGGTGTAGGTTCAAGTCTCAATTTGGGTGTGGAGATTACTTAAAATCTTTAAAAAAAAATTACTTGGTCAAGAAACCACTAGAAAAAAATTAATAGGCAATGTCTTCCAGAAAGTATGAAATTCATATGGGCTTCCTTTCTAGAGCTTTATCTTAAGTATTTCCAGAGATTAACATTAATTATTGATTCATATAATTACTAATATACAATCCCAAACAAGGAAGGACTAACATTAAATTGTACACATCAACCAAAATTATTATTTCAGTTTGTTCTTAACATATTGCTTCTGTCTTCTGTAAAGTTGTCCTATTTTAGCTGAAGTTATAACAAGTATGTGTATATCCAGCTGCCATCTATTTTTGTTGTTGTTTTGTTTTATCTCTAGTCTCTGCTGTGAGGCTGTACATTAGAGAACACTGCTATAGTGCTGCTTGTATAGCTGTTTTCATGGTGCTTTCCCATTATAGACTATAACTATGGCATTCAGAAAACACAGAGCATTTACTGAAGAATAAAGGACAAGTAATTTTTTTGAACAAGTTATTTAAGTTTCTGATCCTATTTCCTCAACTGTAAAGGAACAATGATACCAATGATATGGTGTTGTTTGGGGAATCAAATAAGATGGTGTATGTGGAGTACATGGCATATACTGAATGTATAATACCTATTAATAACCTCTCCCAGGTTATTACTGACAGATGATACATAGATAGATAGATAGATAGATAGATAGATAGATAGATAATAGATAGATAGATAGATAGATAGATAGATAATAGGTGATAGATACATAGATGATAGATATCTTCAATAAAAGCATGAGAACTTTCTTCAACTATAAAATGGGGATTTAATTACACATACCACAAAGGGCTACTGTGAAGACAAAGAAATAAAGTATTTATATCACTCAGAACACTGCTAGCACAGTGTAAAATACTCCATGGAAGGTAGCTTTATTCCATGAAACCAATTTCATAAGAAGTTTAGTTTGGGAAAATATAACTTCATATATGTATACCATGATTACTTAAAAATGCAATATGAATGTAACATACAAACATCATAAGCATACAGTATGAGAACGTTAAGAAATAAATAGCCATGAAACACAATCTATGAAGTCAAACATTATAAGAATTTTTAAGTCATCTATGTGTCCATTCTAGTTATTACAATACTCATCTTTCACCACCAGAAACCAGTGTCCTCTACATTTTGTGTTACTCTTTTACTTTTCTTTGAAGATTTGCAGCATAATTAGATATCCTGAGACAATATATTGGTTAGTTTGACATGTCTGTTAACCTTCACATAAATAGAGTCATACTGTTATGTATTCTTCTGTAACTTGCTTTGGTCAGTCAACATTGTCCGGGATTCATACCTATGGAGGAATGCATGAGGATACTCATTTTCTGTGCTTTGTTTTGTATCATCTTTAGAATATAAAATTATGTATGCACTCTTCTGGTTTATACTAGAGTTGTTTCCAGTTTTGTATTATTTATAACAATGCACCTATGAATATTCCAGTTCGCATCTCTTGGAGCATATATTCAGTAATTTGTATAGAACAAAGTTGGCAAACTTCCTACAAAGTGCCAGACAGTAATTGTTTTAGGCTTTGAGGGTATATGATCTCTGCCACAACTAGTCAGTTATACCATGGTCATACAAAAGCAACCCTAAATAATAGGCAAATGAAAGGACATGGCTATGTCTTAATAAAATTTTATTTACAAAGAGGATTTAGGAGGAACATAGTTTTCCAAGTCCTGCTCTAATGTAGGAGAGGTGGGTTGGAATTGTTGATTCATAGTGTGTCATATGTGCATCTTCACTTCACTGCTTTAGGACAATCTCTTTTCCAAATTATTTCTATCAACTTATACCCTCACAAGCAGTATGGAAGAGACCTCCCTACTTCACAATGTCACCAATACTTTTATTTTTTTAAATGTTTACTTATTTTTGAGAGACAGACAAAGCATGAGCAGGGGAGGGGCAGAGAGAGAAGGAGACACAAAATCAGAAGCAGGCTCTAGGCTCTGAGCTGTCAGCACAGAGCGCTACACGGGGTTGCAACTCACGGACCATGAGGTCATGACCTGAGTCGAATTCAGATGCTTAACCTACTGAGCCACCCAGGCATCCCAATACTTTTATTTTTTAATAAATAAAATTTTTTATTTATTAAATTTATTTTATTAAAATGAATTGAATTAAAATTTAATTTTCCCTATAAAATGGGTTTGAATTGGTATATATTGTAGTTTTATTGTATAGTTATGATTATTAATTATAATAGGCATATTTTCATACACTGATTTGTTATTTATACTCCCTCTTATAGAAAGCCTATTTATATAATTTGACCATTTTTTTCTGTAGGAGTGTTTGTGTTTTTCCTTATGTGTGCATAGAATTATACATTGAAGATCCTACTTCTTTATTGATTAAGTATGTTGCAAGTTTCTTCTTCATATTTCTGGCTTGTGTTTCCATTCTTTATGAATTCCTCTAATGAGCACAATTATTTAATTTTAATGTGGGTAAATGTATCAGTATTTCCTGTTACAGTTTGCAGGTTTGTGTGTATTTGCCATGTTTAAGAGAACATCTTTGTTCAAGTTCATGAGATATTTCTTTTCTATTTACTTCTAAATTGATGGAAATCTTTGTGCATGGTTTAAAGGAGTTTATTCATTATGCATAACCAACATCCAAGAAACAAATATTAAGTTCACCATTTTTCCTCTGATCTACAATACCGCATCAAATTTCTATATATGTGTGAGTGTCTTTATAAACTTTCTTTTGTGCTTAGTCTACCTATCTACTCCACAAACCAGGCCCTGATATCTTAATTACTACTCTTTTATAATAAAACCTTGAAGTCCATTAAGGTAGTATTACTCATTCTTATTCTTTCTCTCCAAAATTACATTACATATTCATTGATCCTTACACCTCTATATTAGTTGTATAATCAGCTCTTCAACTTCTATGAAAAAATTGAGGGACTCAAGTGGAACTGCACTGAGTTCCACTTGACTAGTTTAAAGAGAGCTCATATCTTTAAATATTGTCTTCCTAGCCATTAAAAATCAGGTTTTGACAGGTTTTAAAGGAATCAATCTGACTTTTGGTATAAGAAATAAAGAAAAGAGTGGAGTCAAGGGGCCAGCTTGGAACTCCGTAGTATTACGGATCAAAGACCGTGGTAGTAGAATAATGCCCCTCCCCCAAGAGGGCAATGTTTTAATCTCCTTAATATCCTGTGAATATGTTACCTTACAGGACAAAGAGAGTATGCAAAGAGAATAAGTCAAGGATCTTGGCATGCACAGAATGTGTTGAATTATCCAGGAGGGCTTAATATAATTATAAATGTCTTTATAAGAGGGAGGCAGAAATGTTACAACAAGAAAATATGTGACAATGGAAGCAGAAGCCAGAGAGAAAAGGATGATGCTGACTTTGAAGATGGAAGGAGAATTCCATAAGCCAAGGTGTACAGGTAGCCTCTAGAACCTGGAGAGGGAGTCTCCCTTAGAGCCTATGGAAGGAACACAGTCCTTCTGGCACTTTGATTTTAGGACTTCTGAACTGAAGAACTATAAGATAGTAAAATGGTATTGTTTCAAGCTGATAAGTTTATGGTATTTGTTATAGCAGTAATAAGAAACCAATTCAAAATGGAAGGAAAATTAGATTAGGAAAGTCAGTGAAAGTGCTGAGAACTGGGTGAATTCATCTTAGGACTTGAAGTGTGAATCAAATATGATATTTTCATAAATTCATGTGGATCATGAGAGTCAAAGACAATAATTCTAAGGCTTAGGGCTTGAGCAACCAGAAAAGTAAACTATAATTTCCTGGTATATAATTAATCTGTAAAGAAAGATTAGGGGTTGGAAAATGAGTTTTAGTTACTTTAAAGTTGAAGTGCCTGTTAGATATCCACATGGAAAAGTCAAATTGGCAGATGAAAGAGGGCTAGAGTGAGGGCATATGGTGGATATTGTCAGTATCCAAAGACCCTAAAGAAGAATTAGATCATCTACTGACTAGATAAAGGATAGAATGGAGCATGGGCTGGGTAACAGACAGTATGCAAGTGAGGAATAGGAAAAGAAAATATTAGAAAAAAAAATCAATTTAAACAGGAGAAAGTTGGTCCTGAAAGTCAAATGAATAAATTGAAGGGAGTTATCAACTGTAGCCTATGGTACAGGAATGACAAAAAGGCAACCTAGACAAGAGTTGTTGAAATGGAGTAGGAATGAAAACTGCATAGACCAAAATAGTAAAAAGTTGGAGAACAGAAATTGAGAGCAAATATTGGCAACTTTTTTTTTTTTTTTTTTTTTAAATTTTTTTTTTCAACGTTTTTTATTTAGTTTTTGGGACAGAGAGAGACAGAGCATGAACGGGGGAGGGGCAGAGAGAGAGGGAGACACAGAATCGGAAACAGGCTCCAGGCTCCGAGCCATCAGCCCAGAGCCCGACGCGGGGCTCGAACTCACGGACCGTGAGATCGTGACCTGGCTGAAGTCGGACGCTTAACCGACTGCGCCACCCAGGCGCCCCTTGGCAACCTTTTTTGTGAAGTTTTCTGAAAGGTGAAACACAGAAACATAGAGTATAGCTGAACAGAAAGGTAGGGGTTTTTTTTTAATTCTAAATTGAGATGTATCACATAATAATTTAATGCTAAAAAGAATGATTTCGTGGAAAATTTGAGTGATGAGTTTGGATAGGAAAGGTGTGATTTCATTAGAATATAGAGATGTCTAGCTTATATAAGATAAAGAAAAGAAATAGCTGCTCTTATTTGGTGCTGAGAACCTATAGATGTTCTCTACTATTTTTTTCCAGTTTTATTAAGATATAATTGACCTATAACATTATTGTAAAATACACAACATAAGGATTTGATATATGTACATAGGTGAAAGAATTATTGCAGTAAGTTTAACATCCATCACCTCATATAACTTGTTTTCTTGTGATGAGAATGTTTAAGATCTACTGTCTGAGCAACTTTCAAACATACAATACAGTATTATCAGTTATAGTCACTATGCTATACCTTGCATCTCCAGAACTTATTTATCTTATAAGTGGAAGTTTGTACCTTTTGACTATATTCATCCAATTCCCTCAACTCCAACCCCCACTTCTGGAAAAAACCAATCTGTTCTCTCTCTCTCTCTCTCTCTCTCTCTCTCTCTCTCTCTCTCTCTCTCTTTCTCTCTCTCTGTGTGTGTGTGTGTGTGTGTGTTTAGTTTGGTTGATTATTTTATGTTTATGAGTGAAAAAGGCGGGAATATCAACAGCTGAATCAGAATCAAATACTGGATGCCTGAAAAAAGAGAAGAAATAGAATCATACAGAAGAATATTATGCTTACACAATTGTGGTAAGATTGTTTGGCAGGCATGCTGGGTGAATACAGGTAAAAGACATAATTGAGGTTCTTTCAGGTTAATATGACAAAGAGGGAATAAGTCATGAGTACTATGAGTTCATGTAAGGGTTTATGAACCAGAGTGATACTACATATGGCCAGCAGCATCCAATCTCAAGAATGAGAGAAACTGAGGACATGAGGAAGTAGAGATACAATAGAAGAGTGATAGAATCTATGAACTGGAGGACTGAGATGGGTAAATAATTGTGGGGACTTCAGTCAATAGAAGTTATGAGCTGGAGAAATAGGAGGATATTGGTAGATGGAGAGTAACTAACTTGAAGGCTGCATTATTGAGGAAGTAAAGGTAGTGGTAATGATCCTATTTATAGGTGTAACCATAGGCATAGGTAGCTGAGGCACTCAGAAGGTACCACCGAAGGAAGAAACTAAATAACCAATATATTAAATCACTTGGCGGATATTAAAAGCCTCAAGCAAAGATCTAAGCCCAAATCTTCAAAGACAGGGGTATTTTCAAGAGAAGGATTGGAAAAAGACTGGAATTGTCAAAGTGAAGCCAGAAGACACCTACCAGACTTCTAGATCTAATGGAATGTGCAGTGGCAGAGTCATGTGACTGACCTTCAAAGGCAGTCGTGCCCTCCAGAGCAGAACCATTCTAACAAAAAGTGAGCAGAACTTTCAGAGAAGATGTGAGTGATAAAGGGAATATGTTGATGAAGGGCTTGAGTTCCAAAGTGCACAATGAAAGCATTAGTCAGAGGTATAAAATGGGGTTGGGCTGCAGGATGCATAAAGCTGCAAGTAGGGTGTCCTGATGAAAACGAGGGCCTGAGGGTCTTGGGCTTATCATGGTGACACATGTAAACAAGTGTAAAAGACAGTGGAAATCTCTTAAACAGATTATGGTGATAATGCTCCCCTTGGGAGTTTGTTTTTTTTTAAACTGATACTGTAATCATGAAAAAATTAAATTATTATGGAGAAGAAAATATGTCATTGTCGAGAGAAAATTTAATTGCACTGAAATTACAAATTATAGCCAAATGTTCATGAATAACTAATGCTGTTAATTAATTCTAAATTCAAAAGTAATGTATTCAAGTTTTATTAAAAAATTAAAACCACCTAAGGGTTTCCAACTAAGAATGAGAATTTACTACATCCAATTTTATTTAAAGATCCAGATTAGAAGGTCAATAACCTTAATAAATCTTTAATATGCAATTCTTACACTCATTTAAAACTAGATTATATTAGGTCTACATAGCATACCATTAAGCAACTTTATTAATAAACTCAATTGAATTATTCATTAACGGATGTACTATTTTGAGCTTTAGTGATCATTTTATTTACTTTTAGAATCAAGGATTTTTAAATGTTTGGGCTCATCTTATTCAGTTATAATAATGCCCTGATATTTAATGAATGTTTGAGATTCTAGTCTAGACTAAGAAGAGAGCTCATAATGCAAACTGAGTCACCTCATATAAAAGATAATTTAGCAATAATAACTGTAAAAAATGCTAATTACCTCCAAGAATGTGGGATCCTTTCGAAAATTCAACACAAAGGGAGGCAATCTAATTGTCAACATATGGTAGAAATATGATTCTGACAAAAAGAAACTGCTTGTTTCTTCCTTTCACCATTTTACTGAGTACCAATGATGAGCTCTTTGTGTGCTCACTTATCACTAGTTCACTTTCTAGTGTGTTTCTAAACACAATATGAAATGCTACCCTAGTAGTTTCCAAATTTCTGAGGAATTCTCTATTGTGTCATTTTGTTTCAAAGTACTTTGTGGAAGAAGTATTGACAATTCCAGCGGGAAAAATATCTCAGGGAATATTGCCAAAAATCAAAAGCAGGTTCTAAAAGGCATATCCATGATGATGGAGGCAACCTCACTACTTAGCACATACCTGAAGAGGAAAAGTCAAGCTCTAACAGCCCCCTTTTACCTTTCAGCATCCTTCCGTAAAATCTGCCCACACACCCAAAGTGGGTATCACTTCTGCCCACTATCTCCTCTATTTTGTAGCACTCAAGTAATGGCATGCTTTCAAATAGCTGCCAGTCAACACTTAACCAAGTGAACTTAAACTAAAAGCAGATTCATTATTTAGCTTTCCCAGGAGTTGTGTGTATCTTAAGAGGGAAATCAAAGACAAAATAAAACAGCTAATCATCATCATCATCATCATCATCTTCATACCAATAACAATCCCAATCTCCACATAACCCGAATACAGAGGAATTAACCCTTAAATATGGGATTTTCAAACTTGTGATGACTACATAATATGTCATTTACAGTACTATGTAAGGTGCGTCTTGACTTCCTGAATCTTCGTGTCTTTTTTACTATGCTGATTTTGTCTAAGATATACATCCAGTCATACATCACTTGAGTGAGAATGGCTTTTTTTTTCTTTTTTTTAATTCTAGGAATTTGAATCTTGTAAATAGAACTGTTTAAGTGTGTTAATGTACCTCAGGGAATTTTCTCACCTAAAGCTTTCACTAGATGACACTGTTTTACCACCTAGAAGTGCTTCCGATTGTATGTACAACAGATTGCCAGTGTGTTTCCTTTCTTTCTAATAAAGGAACTGCATTTTTATGGATTTCATCTTCATAGGTTTCAGATTATACAAACTTTAAATGAAAAATGTTAGTCCTTTACAACTTAAGAGAAAGAATCTTTCTAGACTGTGAAATCCAATATATTTTTTCACTCGCAGGGTATGAAGTTTCATGCTTGCTCTCACGTTCTTAAATATTCTAAGCAGTATCCAGTAATAATGGCTGACATGTGACTATTTATTTTGCACCAAGTACTTTCCTAAGTGTTTTACATATATTAAATAATGTAACCTTCACACAAAAGGTTAAAAAGTAATCCACCATCACACCTCTAATAAGTGACAAAGCAGTGTAACTGAGAAGCCCAAGCCAGCTACGTGCTGGACCCATAGTGTCTACTACTTGCCATAATGAACAACTACTTATAGATCAAAATAACTGATACCGAATTTATTTTTTCCCAACACAGGAATTAGAGCTCAATAATCCATTTCTCTCCTTCTTTGGTTTTAGCATCAGGAATAAATTTAAAATCAAGTTCCACATTAATGGCATGTTACGTGTTAAAGGGAGAATCAGACTGTCCAGATTCAAACCCCAGCTCTATCATTTCCTGGGGTGGGGGCATGAGCTTGGACAAATTATTTAGCCTCCTAAAGCCTTAAAATTAGGATTTTTACAGTAGCAATCAAGTCGTTATTGAGCTATTGTGTTATCAAGTCAT
Organism: Neofelis nebulosa; assembly: GCF_028018385.1. NCBI lineage: Eukaryota > Metazoa > Chordata > Mammalia > Carnivora > Felidae > Neofelis > Neofelis nebulosa. The sequence continues at coordinate 66,809,899 of NC_080784.1, read as the reverse complement.
GTTGCACAATTCATGAAATATGATTGCTATTTGAAATACAGTTCAAGCAGAAAAGAATTCTTTCTGGGCTCCTTCCCAGAACAACTACAAAGGATATATTATATAGACAGAGTACAGAAAAAGCCACTTTGATGAAAAAGGCATATTGATTAAAAACCATTTAAATGTTTATTGACATCTACAATGATAAATGTAGCTTCAGAGGTGATCTGTAGTATGCTTTTATAGATCAGGTGGACAGATTTATTGATGTTTCTTGCAAGAAATATTAAATCATTTAATCTGCCTATAATCACCAAATAAGCAGGCTCCCAGTCTCCTGAAAGACGGAATAAGGACAACAACGTATCAACTCCGCCATGCTCTATAAAGGTTAGCTTTTTCTTTTAACACAATCCTTCACTCCTCACCTCTCCCAACAATCTTTTTCCAATGTGTCCGCTAATATTTCTGCTTCATGATGAGTTCACTTTCTAAAAACTTATAAATTCTTCTGTTGATACAGAAGTCTATAGGCCATAAGTCTATGGCCTTAACTGGACTCTAAAATGACCAATTTTTCTGTACCCTTTCAAAGATGAAGGTATTTTACCTCTTGCCTTATGTACCTTAGAACCAAGTTATAGAACCCATGTCTTCGTGTCCAGACCATTTTCCCCTTCCACTTATATTTAAAAGTAAAATCTGCTTCTTTGACACTCAGATCATTCTCTTCCTTAACTTGTTATGAAAAAAAAAATGGACTTCCTATTTACCAAATTTATAAAGATGCACATACCTGGTTTTTAGCATTCAATCCCATAATATTTATTTTCATCCTAATTATTTCAAAATTTATCAACATCCTGGCTTTTCTTTACTTTGGCGTAAGCTCCATTGTCCTTTGCCCTCTGCCCCACTTTAACCTTTTCCTCTATCACATTCTAAGACTGACCAGAGATTATCCTAACAACCACATCGCTAAATCAGAAATCCTAATCCCCACCAACAACTTTTTATGATACTTTTCTTTTCAGTATTTCCATTATTGTATAGAATTATCCCTCTGTGATCTCTCAATCCACTCATTACTCTACTTTTCTCCTACCTTTCAACATTTTCCTGTATTTTCCTCATTTCTTAAAGAATTTAAATTTTTGAGGTTAACCATTATAATCAGTATCTATTCTCTTCTATTTCTCATCTATTACTACAGAGAAAGTGTCTTTTCTTTTATGGGAGACAAAAATCTCCTCTCTGCTCCTAAGGACATCTTTCTCCATCAGCTATATATCCTCTATCTATATATGATATGAATTATTCATATAGATATGAATTTTTATATCCTATGATATGAATTAGAGGATCTACCAGAGATCCAGCCTTAAAAAAACTAAGTTCTAGAAACAGAAAAATAAAATAGAGTAGACAAAATCATCAACGACGTAATTAAAAATAAAAACTCCAAGACAAAGTTATGAATTTCCATATTGAACTGTCTTGTTAATTACCCAACACAATGGATAAAATTACACATACAATGATATGTATCATCATGAAATTTCAGATTCTGGCCAAAGAGAAAATCTTATGAAATTATGAAGAGAGAATTTGTAAAGAGTGATTTAAAAAGAATTTATAAACAGTTTAAGAAAAAAAAGTCATGGAATTATAATTATTGTCAATTTCTTTACAGAAAAACTTGAAGCTCAAATGTCTTAACACTTGTAAAGAAAAGAATGTCTCCTAACCCAGTAAAACTACTAATTACACAAAATTACAGAATAAATAAATGTATAGACAGACTAAGATTAAAAAACAAATGGACAAAATAAACCACCCATGTATCTTTCAACAAAACACAACTGGAAGATATATATTAAACCAAGAGCATAAATAAAGGAATGGGTGTACATGGCACCTAAAAAAAGAGGCTCCAACATAAGAGAGAAGCAGAAGCACTTCCTAAAATAATGGTGAAGAAGGATCATAGTTTTGACTGCTAGAGACTAGGTTTGGAGGGAGTGGGGGTGGGTGGACAATAAATACAGAGTGACATTTTCTTAAGGCACCATCTTTCCATCATCACTTTTAACATTTATTTTTGAGAGACAGAGAGAGACAGAGTGTGAGCAGGGGAGGGGCAGAGAGAGTGGGAGACACAGAATCTGAAGCAGGCTCCAGGTTCCGGAAGCTGTCAGCATAGTGCCCGATGCAGAACTGGAATTCATGAACCGTGAGAACATGACCTGAGCTGAAGTCGGATGCTTAACCAACTGAGCCACCCAGGAGCCCCTCCATCATCACTTTTATGAATGAAATCCATATCATTATGAGGTACAGTTGAGTCTGAATGACAAGAAAATAAATAGTTACACTGAAGGCTAAGCCTCTTTCTGAAACAATATCTTGTCCAGATTCTTCTGATCCAAAAAGCTTTCAAAGAAGAGAAATACACAAATCTGTCCAAATGAGAGTCTACATCATTGCATATGTGTAGTGATATGCCACAAGCTGATTTTAATTGCCTTTGAAGAGTAGAACTGTGGACTTGGGGTAAGAAGTGTTGTGAGGAAGACTTTTTTCAAATGCTTATTACTCTTTGATTCCTTCAGAATTTAATAATTTATGAATGTATTTACCTATCAGAACTGAAGAAAATAAATCATCTTAAAGTAAATAGAACCTCTTGAATATTATTGAGGCTGTTGTTTGTTCTGAGCATTTAGTGAAAGGATCTGTCTTCATCAACATTGTCTCAGTCCTGAGATTTTGCTTTTGTTCCTTTGTCTGTGACTCATCATTCAATGTCCATCTTCCCTTGAACATCAGCAAACTTATCCACAGTGAAACACTGGAATTTTAGCCTTTTGCATTTTATCTTAAAATGTAAACCAGCAACATCAACATAACTTCCTGTATGATCTGTAATGAGTTCAAGATTTCTGTTTAAACTGAGATAAATAGCTTTATCAAAATATACTGAGGAAAAAAGCCCAGTAATATGGAGTGCAAAAGAGGCTCCTGAATTTTGTCTTGGTTTCAACTTAAATTTATGTCTTCAAAGCACCATTTTGTTTTTTTCTCCTCACTGATTAACTGACTTTTGCTTTTCGTCCTGAAATGACCCTCAGCTTCTTGTGCTGTTCCCTTGCTCCTTGATGCTCCTTTTTGATCTATAGCTTATACATATATTTTGATATCTGAAATTTTCTCTCATTTTTACTAGTCTTTGGCTGGGCTATTTCAATCCTAGAATCCCTGATTCACCTCTTTCTTGGTTGAAAATAAATCACACTAAACATCTAATTTCTTGTTTATATTACTTTATAGGTGAAACACTATTACAGCACCTTTCAATCTAGAATTTTTATGTACTTATATATTCTTACTTCCCCAGTAAAAAATGTTAAATGTCTAAATGTAATTAAAATAGATTAAATTGGGTCTTCACATTGTACTCAGACATTAGACATGGACATTTATGAGACTGGCTGTTGTCTGGGTCACTCTATCCTAATATGGTATGATATGATACTTTGTAAAGAAGTAAAACATTGATGGTACTAAAAAAATAAAAATCTATTAACCCTATTTGTAGCTTGGGCTGAAACAAATTAAGGCATTAAAACTATATTAACAACTTTTGAAGAATAAATTTTGAAGAAAGAAGAGTGAATTTGCTATGTATCATTTCACAAGAAGAAAATTTTGATCACTACAAACTTTTCCGTTAATTTTTCTTTGCAAACTTAAAATGGAAAGTTACAAAAATCATAAGAATATTTACGCTACCCAGTGCTTTATGTTCACACTGCACTTCTTCTTCAAAAGTCATGGTGCTACTGGCCCATTGCCCTTGTAATATTTTCTGTCATGATAACAATTAAAAGATACTTGAATGATAAATGTTCACTTAATATGATGTGCCAGATTGCTTTAATAAATACTATGTACAAGTTATAACAGTAAATTAATATTCACTTGAAAAAAAAGGAATAACCTTAGTAGTATACCTATTAGAAATTAGAAAGATTTGGTTATAAGGCATTATAGGAATTTTTTTAGTGATTTCACCATTCTTTGTATTTGCTTATTTGTTTTACTGGAAAACCATATATAAGCTAATGAAACCAACAGAATATTCATAACATCAATCAATATATAATAAATATAACACTATGTACTCCACAGAGCCATAATTAATATGAAATGTGGTGACATTAAATGTAGATATAAAACAGTACTTGATGGATAAAATGTGAAATTGAAATCTGTAAGGCAGCATCATTAAAGAGGAGATGTCAGCTAGTTTGTGTTTCAGGACTATTTAAGGTACAAGGCAACAGGATCTTATAACATGAGTTGATACTGAATTGAAGCCAGTTCTGGAAGGCAGCAGAAAGGGGTAGAAGGTTCAAAAAAGGAACCCAGCAAAGAAGGGATCAACATCCTACAAGGCTTGGTAGGGGAAAAGTGGCATATAGATCTGGTGGCCTCATCTTCTAAAGCAAAGATGGGGGATTAGCTCTTACAAGTATTTGTTTACTAATGTGTAGGATAGGTTCATGATATTTAAAACAATGTCTCCAACTAAACCCGTATGTATGGTTTTACCCACATCAATTCAATCACTATGATTTTCTTCATGGTTTCTCATTAAGAGATGCATATCCCTCATCATAGTTATTGTATTCATTTTCCTTCTTTTATGAATCTCTTCATTAAGATATTAAACTAAATAATGAGAATAGATGTATTTTGCTGTTGATGTGAAGATTAATTAACTTTTATTTCCCACACATAGCATTTAATTATGTAACTACCATTAACCCAGTTCTGAAGATAGAAAGATGGAAAATGAAAGATTATTTGGATTAAGAGATTTGCCCAGGGTCACTCATTAGGAGCAAGGGGATTCAATACCTCTGACTTCAGATATTATGTTCTCAACTACAAAACTACATTGCCATTGTGTGAGTTTCATTCATACTAACACTTACATTTATACTAATGCTCTTTGGGATACAATGAAAAACAAAGGATGAGACAGTGTCTTGGTGATCATAGATATAAATTATTCATTTATAAAACATTTAATCTAGCATGGGCTAGGTTCTATGGGCACTAAGATGAACAGGACTTGACCCTTCTTTAAAGAACTGCAGAGTCCAAAAGCAGAGGCAGAAATAGAAATTTCACAGAGGAAGAACATCTGTGATCATGACATACACCTTATAGACTTCAAACTACAGGGAGCATGATAATTGAGACCTCCAGCTTCTGTGCTCCGAAATCCATGCTATGCCCTCCACAAACCATCTAAGCAATTAAGCAGATGTACTAGAAATACCAATGCAGGCTCCTGCCAATTTTGTCTTAAAGATTCCTCAAAGACTCTGGGAACCTTTCCAAGGAAGTATGAAATGCTTCTACCCAACTTTCTCTTTCTCTCTCTTTCACTTAGGGTCAGTTTGGCATCTCAGTCTGATTGCTTTCCCAGCCTTGATTAGTTTATTCTAGTTTCTCAGAGAGACATTTCACCCAATACAGTCTTTGAGTGTTTAATTACCTCTTCCTGTCTGTTTCTCAGAAAATCTGGGCTAACCTAGGATTTAACCAAAGAAAGATGGATAGATGTAGGCTTTCTGAAGGAAGGTCTGCCTATATTTATGAATGTTATAGCTAAAAATAAACCAGTTTCATAAAAGTATCTTTAGGCTAGGTAGAGCTGATATGAAAACCAGGACTGGCCTTCGCTTAGGCTTTCCCCCCAATCCCTTGTACCTACAATTCCATAATCAAATATTAGCCTTAAGTTGAGGTTTTCAAGAATTACCTGTTAAATTCCAAATGTTATCAGAAGTTTTTTTCTTTTTACATATTCCAATTTTATTGTTTCTTTTATTGTATTTTATTGGTGGTCATGATGGTGGTGGTCGTGGGTTTTGAGGGGAAGAGAATGATTGAACCTAGAATCAATGTGTGAAGAGAGACACTGCTGAGGTGACTGAAGTGTCAGAGCCAGATAACAGGTTAAAGACAGAGGAAGTACCATGAAGTCTAGGGACTTCCACCCAAAAATTGGGTACTATTATAACAATTCTTAGGCACTGATATTAACCAGCTTGTTAGTATTTCAAATCTTCTAGTTAAACCCATTGTAATGAATTATGTATGTGCCTGGGTTCCCAGACTTCTCGAAATTAATCAGCTTTTGTATACCTACTTTTCACTTTAAAACTTGACATATAATGGGTAACAGTTATTTGTTTTAACATTCATTTATTCATGCATTAAACAAATATGGAATAGTCATTCATGCATTTAAGAAACATAGAATAATTTTTAAGTGTATTTATTTATTCTGAGAGAGAGACAGAGAGCAGGGGAGGGGCAGAAAGAGAGTGAGAAAGAATCCTAAGCAGGCTCCAGCTGTCAGCACAAAGCCCAATGTGAGGCTCCCAGAACACTGGGATCATGACCTGAGCCACAAGCATCAGACACTTAACCAACTGAGCCACCCAGGCGCCCCTGGAATAATCTTCTTATAACAGTCAGGGCTATAATAGAATTTGAGGTTTCAGCATTGGATAAAACAAAATCCCTGATCTACTGAAGCTCACATTCCAATGAGAGGAAATAATTAAATGAATATGAAATATATTGTGTAAGGTAAAAAGAAAAATTAAGGAGGTCAAAGGCTCACAAATAAGTGAGACAGGGGAGAGGTGCTAATTAAATAAGGTAGTCAGGGAAGGCAGAACTAACAGGATGATATTTGAGTAGACATTCAAATAAAACCAAAGGAAGGAGCCATGCATACATGTGGAGGAAGATTACTCCAAGTTGAGGGAACAGTGATTGTAACGACACTGTGATAGAAGTGGGCTTGGAATGTTTGACTAACAGTGAGGGTGCCAATGTGGCCAGAACAGAGTGGAAGTGTCATGAGAAGCAGGAAATGAGATTGTACCTATGACCAGATGCACGACCAGATGGGGTCCTATATGCAATCGTATGGAAAATAAAGAATGCTATTACAAAATGTATTCTGGCAATTATTTGCCAGAAATTTAAGTTAATGTTAATAAGCTGATTACCTCTTTAATAAAATGCACCTCTTTCCCAAATGGCCATTTTTAAGTGAAACTTTCCACAGGCTTCATTGGAGGCCTGTCACATTGTTAATAAACACGCCTAATCTTTACAACCTGGCACATTCAGCTGGACTGATGTAGTATCTAACAATCTGGTATAATTTAATCAATAGCAGTACTCTCCAATAATATGTTACCTTTGAGACCATCTGATATTTAAACAGTTCCAAATTATTTTTTACTTAGCTATAGCTAGCAAATAATTTAATGTGTTCAATGAGAGTAAGTTGGCTATCAAAACAAATGGTTTTAATTTTCAGGAAAAATGTTATATAGCAAAAGTATGTTTGTAGATAGCATAACTTGAAGATTATTGGTGTCTCATCTAGCAGTTTATATAATTGCTGATATATTGATACACAAGAGAGCCTATAAAAATAATTTTTGAAATTCTCTCTGAATAAAATGTATTTAATGAATTCATATTTTCTAGAGTTTATTCACTAACAATATAAAAAATCTTTTATAGTGTTACATATTCCAAATAGTTCCATGACCTAATCCTTTATTTTATCAAAAATATTTCGTAGTTCTTTAACAGCACATATGTACAAAATATCCCCAAAGAAAGCACACCTTAGATGATATTGATTATTTGCCACAATGGAATGTATTTATCTGATTAAAGATCATGTTGGCCTTTGTTCCTACCTAGCATGAAAAAACTGTTTTCAGAATTATTTCTCTAAACAGTTTAAAAATGGTTAACAAAATATGTACAACATTGGTATTTTTTTATATAACAAACTTTTATGACAATACCAAGTTATTTAGAGTAATATCCCATGTCAGACTACTTCTCACTATAAGAAAGGGTTAAGGCATCTTGACTGGAATTAAAGAAGTTGGTAGCCAGGAAAAAATTAGGGAAGAATCCAGTTGCTTGATTTTGTCAGTTTTATAAAATCATTGATTAAGAAGAGGCTGTAAAGCAACCAAAATATTTATTTGAGTTCTTAGGAACTGCAGTTCTAAACATACAGAGTTGACCAAAATTGCCAGTGTGCTCCAATGAAGGTGTATGAAGGCAAAGCCCCAAGGTTACATAACTTGTTTTGTGTTTTTTGTTTGTTTGTTTTATTTTATTTTTAATTTTTTTCATTCAAGTTATTTAATATACAGTGTAGTATTGGCTTCAGGAGTAGAACCCCATGATTCATCACTTACATATAACACCCAGTGCTCATCCCAAGTGCCTTCCTTAATGCCCATCACCAATTTAGCCAATCCCCTCAACCCACCTCCCCTCCAGCAACCATAAGTTCGTTCTTTGTATTTAAGAGCAGGGCTGGGGGAGCCTGGGTGGCTTTGTCGGTTAAGCGTCCGACTTCGGCTAAGGTCATGATCTCACGGTCCGTGAGTTTGAGCCCCGCGTCGGACTCTGTGCTGACAGCTCAGAGCCTGGAGCCTGCTTCAGATTCTGTGTCTTCCTCTCTCTCTGCCCCTCCCCTGTTCATGCTCTGTCTCTCTCTGTCTCAAAAATAAATAAACGTTAAAAAAAATTTTTTTAAAATAAAAAAAAGAGCAGGGCTGGTTCGATATTTGCAAATCAATCAATTTGATACACCACATTAATAAAAGAAGGGATAATAAACCTACTATCCTTTCAATAGATGCAGAAAAAGCATTTAACAAAACACAGCATCTTTCATGATAAAAACCCTCAAGAAAATAGGGATAGAAGAAATATACCTCAACATCATAAAAGCCAAATAGGAAAGACCCACAGCTAATATCCTCAATAGGGAAAAACTGAGAGCTTTCCTTCTATAGACAGGAACACGACAGGGATGTCCACTCTTATCACTGTTGTTTAATATAGCATTGGAAGTCCTAGCCTCGGCAATCAGACAACAAAAAGAAATAAAAGGCGCACAAATTGGCAAGGAAGAAGTCAAACTTTCACTGTCCACAGATGACATGATACTCTACGTGGAAAATCCAAAAGACTTCACCAAAAAACTGCTAGAACTAATACATGAATTCAGCAAAGTCACAGGATATAAAATCAATGTACAGAAATCGGTTGTAGTTCTATACACCAATAATGTAGCAGGAGAAAGAGAAATCAAGGAATCAATCCAATTTGCAATTGCACCAAAAACCATAAGATACATAATTTGTTTTAAAAGATTTATGATTGGTGTTGGAAGAGTTCAAACTCACTATATAATATACAATTGGCTATTTAGCTAGCAGGTATTACCTTATCTCTAATTCAATCCAAAGTAGAAGGATGTATTCTAGGAGGTAGTGGAGTTGCGATTGACAAGTCACAATTCACAAAAATCCAAAGTTCATGGGTCCTGCTTTCTCAATGTCCTTCCTACTCCATTTTGAAGGAGTCCCTTAACAATGTTAATTTTATTTTGAATCTTCTTTCACAAAACAATACCTACAGTTCCTTAACTCCAACTTTAAGCCAGACTCTGTTGGAGACTCCACCACTTAGGTGGAGGAAAAGAATCTTCATCAGTTATTTATTCTATATTTATCTTTCCTTTCACCTTGAGGGCATATAGGGTACCTTTAGGGTACAATTAAGCTTACCATTATATCTCACATTTCCATAATCTTCTGGTTAATTAGACAATTTTGGTTTAAAGTAGATGGGTTTACTTCCTTTGATAAAGTATGTAAAACTCTGCCCCCAAACAGTATCAGTATATCAGAAAGATCCTAAAAGCTGGTTTTGATACCAGAGAGAAAAAACACGAGTATGCAGCAGGATGTGACCATAGGTTTATATAATAAATGAAAGAAAGAGAATGAAGAATGGTAGATGGTGTGACTGATTTGATTTTATAGGTTGACTTGTGTTGAATATTTTGTAAAATACCAATGTTTGCTATGTCTACTATCTAATTAGCTAGTTATAAGTTAGTTATAGCTTAGTTACAAGTCTTTGTTTATGTACTTATATATTTTGGTGTTATAAGATACTTTTCAGTTTGGTAAAGAGTACTTCCAAAGGAGGAAAATTAGAAATTCTCTAATGTAATCCCTTGCCTTATATTGTTTCTCATTACAAATTGGGATACTATAGTTTTGGGGGCAAGTTAGAAGTAGGTGTGTGTGTATATCTTAATGTGGTCTTAATGTAGTCAGGATGAGAGGATCTAAGAATCTAATGGGAGAAGGATTACCATGTTTAAGGTTGGGGAAAAAGTGACAAGAATCTATGATTTATAGAAGGATCCATGGATAAAGTCAAAAAACTGTTTACCTTCCATAAAAACAATATTTTAATTAAATATCAACTCACTATTCCTCAGAATTAGAAATATTATAAAATGCAGATTTTCTGTTCCTATTACAGTAAAAAGGACTAAAGAACACTGATTTAAACTAATAGTCCAAGAATTTCTTCTTTGGTACAAAATAGATTAACAAGGATCAGATTTACTCTCCTACCTGAACTCTAAAGATATTGGGTATCAGGGTGTGGAAGGCAGCAATCCCTGAGAATTGGAAAACAAACAAGGTAATTCCTATGATGGCCACAACTTTCTGCCTGAATAGAGTTTTCAACCTGCAGGACAAGAAAAAGAAACCAAGGCAGAGTCAGATGGTCTCTCTGTATTAAAGAGACTGATCTGTAGGTCCAGGGAGACTAAGTAAGTTAGAGTTTGTAAGCATGGTATTGGAGAAAAGAGATGTACATAGATAGAGACAAGTTCAGAGATATGAGAAGGTCCGTCTTGAGTGTTTTACTGAGGATTTTTCAGCATGTATGTGTGAGATAACTCCCTAAAGTCTGGAAAAAAAGACACATCACTATATTAAGGAAAATAGTGGCCAAAGTTCACATGGGGCAGATCGAAAAACCGCATAGTTGAGGAACGTCAGTTAGACTACTAGAAGGATATTGTCTCAGCAGTACAAAAGATTAATCATAGACTAAGTGCTGCTCAGGTTCTACTTAACAGAAAATAAAAATGAGACAAAAAAAGGACCAAACTTTTTTCCAAATAACTCAATCACCTCCTAGAACAAAGCCTAAGAATATTTTTAAAACTGCAAAAATATGCAGCACCAAGTAAGATAAATTTCACAGTGTCTGAAATCTAATAAGAAAATTATTAAGTATGTAAAGATCAGAAAAATACCACCCATGCTGAAAAAAATTAGTTGACCAAACTTTTCTATAAATGACATAGATAATAAAATTAGTAGACAAAAAATTAAAATGTTCTTAGTTTTCAAGAAGCTATGTTAAACATACTAAAGACAGAAATGGAAGATATTTAAACATCCAAAGAGAACTAGATATGAAAAATTACAATATCTGAGACAAAAATACAATGGATAGAATAAGTAAAATAGATCCCGCAGGGAAAAAAAGCCAGTGAGCTTAAAGACAGTAATTGATATTATCCAAAATGAAATACAGAGAGAAACACACACACACACACACACACACACACACACACACACACACACACAGAGAGAGAGAGAGAGAGAGAGAGAGAGAGAGAGAGAGAGAGAAGGAGAGCATCTGTGAACTGTTTAGCCAAATATATGTTTATTCAAATCCTACAGGAAAGCAAGCAAAGGCCAATTATTTCAATAAATAATGACCAAAATTTGTCCAAAATTTATGAAAACTGTAAACCCACAGATCCAAGACATTCAACTATCCCCAAGCATATAAATCTGAAAAAAATTACACCAATACACAGTTTAATCAAATTGCTTAAAAACAGTGATAGAATAAATAGCTTAAAAGCATCCCGGGGGGTTTCTTTTACAAAAGAAAAAAAGCTAAAGATGAGAGCAATTCCTAGTGGAACAATATCTTATAAAGTACTAAAAGGAAAAAGTAAATAAAACTCTCAAACTGTCAACTTAGAATTCACTATCCAGAGAAAATCTTTCAAAACTGAAGGTTAAAGGTTTTTTCAGACATGCAAAAGCTGGAAAAATTCATCAACAGCAGGCCTGTACTATGAGAAATGTGAAGAAAGATCCTTCAGGCAGAAGAAAAATGTTATCAGGTGAAAATAAAGATCTACACACAGGAATAAAGAGCATGGGAAACATAATGATACAGGTAATTATAAAATTGATTTTCTTATAAAATCTCTTTAAAATAATATCATTATGGCTTCTAGCTTTTTTGATAAGACACACAAGCTAACTTTTCTAGAAATGAAAAAACTGCCTGTCTTGAAACAGTCAAGAAAAAGTAGCTCTCAAAATCTCTCTCAGGATCCTGTCTTTCACCAAACCACCTAAAATTAGATACTGGTAAAGTAGATGGGATGGTACAAATTAAAATGTTATTTCTATAATATAAAAATCTCAAGCTATCAGGGCACCTGCGTGGCTCAGTCAGTTAGGTGTCTGACTTCCGCTCAGGTCACGATCTCACGGCTTGTGAGTTCGAGCCCCATGTTGGGCTCTATGCTGACAGCTTGGAGCCTGGAGCCTAGAGCCTGCATTGGAGTCTGTGTCTCCCTCTCTCTCTGTCCCTCCCCTGCTCACACTCTGTCTTGCTCTCTCTCTCAAAAATAAATAAAAACATTTAAAAATTTTAAAAATCTCAAGCTATAAAAATATTAGAACATGTTCTCCAGCATTTAATACCTTTTCTTTCACTACAGAAATTAAGAAAATTGTTCAATGCTCTGGAGTTCTCTTTTAACCACAGTTTAAGCCAATCTTCTCCATTCTGGAGTACTTGAGACCTTCTGAAGAAATATCATGCAAGTCTTTGTCCTCTCTTCCTTACTCATTACCCAGCATTATGATTCTTTTCATTTTTAAGACTCTGATCTGCACTTGCAATGATCTCAAAATAGAGTCTGAGGCTGAAAATATACTCACATCTACTATGATGAATGCTAGAAGCACAACTTAATACCAAAATGTTGTTTCATTTGAAAATCAATGAAAATTAGGTTAAATTTAATTAATATGTATGATTTTCCAAACCCATTAAGAGATAGGCAAGACTATGCATAACAATATGCATACTCTATGTTGCCGTAAGTTTCACTTTTATTTCTCTGCCTCATTCCTACCGACTCTAGCCAGTCCCAATTCCAATTGTTTCTATGTATTAACATAATAGTTATGCACAAGAGCGATCTATTGTGCAAAAGAAAAAAATTACATTAATGAACTATTAGTTTAAATACCTTTGTTGGATATAAATCATTGCTTTGCTAGACTCTGGCCTAAAGAACTGTCTCTTGCCATTTCATTTATGTTTCATCATCCAACTGAAAAACAAAGACTCCAAAATTTAATTGAATCATGTAAAAGGCTGTTATCTAGGGCAGCAGTTCTCAAACTTTAATGTGCATACAGTCACCAGAGGATCTTATTAAAACATAGATTCAGATTCAGTGTGTCTGACATCTTGCATTTCCAACTAGCTCCCAAGTGGTAAGGCTGTAGCTAATCCTGAAACCACAATTACAGCAGCATGGATCTAGAAGTGAAGTCCATGAATTTGTTGTGGAGATTTTAAGAGTAGTTTGTTTCCTACATTAGCTAGAACTAGGATTATCCAATTGTTGTGTGAAATGTCCCAGTACAAAGAAACACATACAAACATAAAGACAGACAGACAGACAGACAGACAGACACACACACACACACACACACACCTCCTTCAGTATCTTAAGTTAAATAGCTTTAATGTGCTTAAATCACACGACTTTCTTTTCAATACTTTTTTTAGAGTTTTAAGTTCATAGCAAAATTGAGAGGAAAGTGGAGAAATTCCAGTGTACCACCTGCCCCCATACATAGATAGCCTCCCCTGTTATCAATGTCTCCTACTAGAGTGGTATATTTGTTACAACTGGTAAATCCACACAGACACATCATAATTACCCCAAAGTCATAGCTTACATTAGAATTCACTCTTTTGTGTTTGTTCTTTGTTTTTAAATTATTTATTTTGAGAGAGAGAGCATATGCACAGTATTGAGGTGCTGAGAGAACGGGAGGGAGAGAATCCCAAGCAGGCTCTGCGCTGTGAGCACAGAGCCCTACACAAGGCTTGAACTCATGAACCATGAAATCGGGACCTGAGCTGAAATCAAGAGTCAGATGCTAAACTGACTGAGCCACCCAGGCTCCCCTAGAGTTCACTCTTGATGCTGCACATTCTACACAAATGTGTAATGACATATATCCACCAATATATCCACCAATATAACCATGAAGAATATTTTTATGGCCCTAAAAATCCTCTGTACTCCATCTATTCATGCCTCTCTCCCAACCCCTGGCAACCACTTACTGTTTTAAAGTCTCCACAATTTTGCCTTCTCCAGAATGTCTTAAGGTTGTAAACAAAGTATTGCAGCCCTTTCAGATTAGCTTCATTCACTTAGTAACATGCAATTTGTATGATTTTTACTTTTACTTCCACATCCTGAAAAATGCTGGTTTCATGGTAAAATCAACTTTTATTGATTCACTATAGATTAGAAACATATAAAAAGGCAGATTTGGGGGCACCTAGGTGGCTCAGTCAGTTAAGCATCTGCCTCCTGATCTCAGCTCAGGTCTCAATCTCAGGGTCATGAGTTCAAGCTGCATGTTGGGCTCCATGCTGGGCACAGAGCCTACTTAAAAAAAATAAAAATTTCAAAAAAGGCAGACTTCAGAGATGTTATATGAATTGGCAAGAATTATTTCCCAGCAATCAACTGTGCTTGCTAAATTTTAATAGTTAGTACAGTCTCTAATTAGCAAAATCTATGTTCTTGGCAAAGATAAATAGCCCTGAACTTTATTGCTTTAATGTTTGCCAGATATTCCTTCAAATTTTAACTATCAAAAAGTAATATGAAATAAATATATGATCCCCAAGTTTAAAGAAGTGATGCACTATATGTGGCAATTTCTAAGATATCTTTTCATGTTCTACAGTTAAAGAAGCTCTCATTTTTTAATTCATTATTTGCTGTTGGCATTGTAAATAAATAGCCTAGGTATTCTAGTCCTAGGGTAATTGTAAAAGATAGCAAAGAGTCCAAGTAGCAACATCTCCATTCTGACCATCTTACATAAAACAAATACCTTATCTAGAGAACAATGAATTGGTACATGTATTAAAATATACTCAGGATTTGTTTTAATCATGTATAGTAAGGTGACAAACAGAACAGTCTTTGAAAGAAGAGCTTATCAGTTACAATCCTCAAGAAACAGGAGCATGCCACACAGGTCAGTGTCGTAGAGGGAAACAGCAGGGACTGTCAAGAGGCAGAAGAAGTGATGGAGAAAGTAAAGCCCAGAGTCTTTATTGTGGTTTCTGCAGGAAAGAGTGGGTTAGGCAGGGTTGGCAAGTTTGAACAAGTTTAGAACGGGATACTTTGAATGCTTTTGACAGGATATGGGCTATAGGAGTGGTCTCAAGTTGCCCAGTATCTGGCCCTAGAGTGATTTAGGGCATGAGAAATATCGGCTTGGTGTGTGAGAGTTAGATAAAGAAGGTGGTTGGGTATATAAGCTTTGAACTGGTTGGTTGCATACATAAGTAATGCTAGCAGGCAAATTGTTTACCATCTCTAGGAATTAGCAAACCCTGGGAGTCACAGTCTCTCCCAGACTGGCCAGGAAGAACCACAAGAAGTCAAAAAGTCAAAGCATCATAAATTACAGAAAATGAAAAAAAAAAAAAAAACCATGATTAATTCAATGCATTAACCACTAAGACCAAATCTTACCTAAACTCTGCCAGTTTTCCTGAATACCCGTAAAACTGATCATGACCTCAGAAAGTATGTTTAGCCACAGATGATTCTTCAGCCGTCACAGCCAAGACAAAGCTTCCCTGAATTAGATTTTATTGCTTTATATCCTTTGCAAATAATCATTGTCTCAGATAAAATAAAATCAGAATCACTATTAAGTCCCCATGTCCTTTTCCTCGTGTCCCTAAGGAAAAATCGTAAAGCACACTCCTCAGCTCACGTGACTCCTAGAATAAACTTAATTTCAAAAGACAGAAAGGAGAAATAAAAATATCAATTTTTTTGTTCCATCCTAAAGTAAAAATGATTTCATATGCAATAAACCTTTTAGAGCATATATACTTATAACCATCCTCCTGTTCTCTGAAGCACTTTGTATATAACTTATAATAAAAAGTAAAAGAATTCGGCTCAATTAATTAGGAGAAAATATTTATTTTAATTGACAATAAAGCACTGGGGGGAAAAAGGCTGAATGGATATTATCAGAATGAATCTATTTTAATTATGACTGTAATGGACATTTTAAGACAATATCCTTATTTTTTGTAGATGTTTATGCCTATCATGATTATAAATGATGATCTGAGTTATGTTATCTGAAAAATATTATTAGTTTTAGAAACATTGCCTCTCAGTGTAATGTCATTTTAGTGTAGTGGTAGGAGATATGTTAGTAATTTTATTTATCCAACATCATTACTGTACTTATTTTGACATAGGAAGAAAAAAACATAATGGAGTGTATTTCTACCATTAACTTTTATGATCTTTAAAAATTACTTCCAGAGATGACTATCAGTAGACAGTATTATTTTAGTCTTAGTGATACCAAAGGATGAAAATTTTCTGGAAAAATAAGAAATAAAATAGTTTATAACATAAAGTGGCCATGTTTATAAACTCTTAAAGCCACCTAAATACTAGTTATGGTTATTATTAGCAGAATAAGCTCTTAAAGGTTGTATGATCTATACATTTTCACTCTTAAAAATCTATGTAATAGTATGACTGGTATTTATTCAATAATAAATGCAGCAATTAAGTTGCATGTGTTCAATGAAATCTCTTTAGAACTTAATTAGCAGCAAGTGTTACCAAATCATTTTCTACATCATTTGAGGTGTACTTTCCATTATTCTTCAGGAGCAAAGAAAAGATTAACCTCTAAGGATAAAAAAAAAACTCAATTCTGTCTCCTGACAGATATTCTTTGAAAAATTAGACTACTTTCATCCATACTATTGTGAGATTTCTGTAAGAAAATAGTTTTGGTAGTTTCTAAGCAGTTTTAAGTTCGTTATTAAAAATGGTGTGCTTCTGGGGCACCTGGGTAGCTCAGTCAGTTAAGCATCCAACTCTTGACTTCAGCTCAGGTCATGATCTCATGGTTTATGAGTTCAAGCCCTGTATCAGGCTCTACGCTGACAGCGTGAAGCCTTCTTGGGATTATCTCTCTCTCTC
This sequence comes from Neofelis nebulosa, assembly GCF_028018385.1. Lineage (NCBI taxonomy): Eukaryota > Metazoa > Chordata > Mammalia > Carnivora > Felidae > Neofelis > Neofelis nebulosa. Next base: position 66,792,576 of record NC_080784.1, on the reverse strand, counting down.
TCTCTCTCTCTCTCTCTCTCTCTCTTTCTCTCTCTCTGCCCCTCCCCTGTGCTCGCTCACTCTCTCTGAAAAAAAAAAAAAAAAAAAACCTAATAAAAAAAATTTAAATATTGTGTTTCTGGAGTATATGTATTACACACCAGGATGCATATTTTCTTGCTGGATAGTATGTATATATAGCATTATCTTAAATTAATTCAATTCTGTGTGACATGTTTTCATTCTAGCCCTCAATTACTCTTCCTCACCCTGACACCTACCCAATCTTTGAGTAGTCACTAACACTGCTCTTCCAGGAATGCTACATTATTCTGTTTTCATCTCTTCATCAGGACACTCTTCATACTGAGACCCGAAGTGATAGTCTATGCTATAAGACATCCATTAGACTTCGACGTCTGACAGTCCTTACCCTCATAGTTTCTTCCCTACGCCCCAACCCACCTGGAGAAATTAAGGCAAGTTTATCCAAGGGCTGGATTAGTGTTACCTAAAGCAAATTTCAACATTGAAAAGAAATTTTATGATTTACACAGTTTACTGAATAAGACATTTATTGGTTCCAAATCTCTATACATATTTTCCCATGTGGACTGAAACATGTTCACCTATTTATATCTATTTTCTTAAATATGAGTGTAACCAAGCAGTATAAGATGATGAAAGGAAAGCCTTGTTCACTGGTGATCTTATTTTAGAATTTCTTCTTAGAGATAAGAAAGAAAAAAAATCCATATTAGGTGATCTTGAGCCACAAAATTCATAGTATCATTCTCCATTGTTTTCTCAAGTTATTTACAAGTTCACTGTCCTTTCCCTTCACGCACCTTAAAAATACTTCACATAATATCCAAAACCATATTGTAAATTTGATAAATGAGTCTCTTAAGATCTATCATTGTTGGCATTTGTGTATTTCAAGAATGTTGTGTTAGTGATTAACTCACCACATAAATATATCAATAGTTATCCATCATTAAATGAGACTGATTAGACAGTTTCATTTTTTTTCACAATTACTAGATCACAAGGGGAAAATTGTCTAAAATTGGACATTATATATTATTAACACCTTCAACATCTTTTTAGAGGAACTTTGTTAGAGAGAAAGTAGTAAAAAGTTAAAAAGGAAAAAAGTTATATGGTGTCCAGGATATTCAGGTATTATTTGGTAGCTGATTCTAGACTATTTTTCATAGTGCCACACACAACCCCACAAACAGGCAAATACAGGCTGGTCAGGACAAAGGCCATGGCACTCTTCATATCCAGATTATTGGAGGGAATGAGAAAGAGAGAGAGAGAGAGAAGTAATCAGAGCTTTGCTAGATCTCCTATACAGAATACATATGAAGAGGGCTCTCTTGCTATAGAAGATTCAGACATGTATCCATTTTTGAAACTTCAAGAATTTAGGACAGTACTACGGTTATCTGGTCCATTACAGGGGAATTTTAGAAACCTGTGAACTTTATTTTGGGACATCAAAATTCTTCCTAATTCTTCCTAGTGGCTGTGCTCTTCAGTTTCTTCTAGGTCAACATCATTCTGTGTGAGGTCCACAGATCACTGCCTGTTTGCAAACTGGTCTTAATCCACAATGAATTAAGTATAAAACTGAGGGTAAGCATTTAAAACAGGTGTCTACACACTAAAATTCATGGATCAGCTGCCCCTTTGGGTAAATAAAATTCTATTGGAATATAGTCATGCTCATTCATTTACATGTTGTCTCTGACTACTTTGGAACTACAATGGAAGAATCAGTAGTTATGGCAGAAATCATATGGCCCAAAAGCCTAAACTTTTTACTATCCAGGCCTTCACAGAGTTTTTCAAACCACCATACTACTCGATGCCTAGAAACATTAATAGCAAGTTGACATGATCATGACATATTTTTCTAGTATTTCTAGTATTCTTTTCTGTATTTTACAAATGTATTGGTCTACAATGGGTTAGCAAAGGCCAAAAAAGGCTCTTAACACAGTTTAAGAAGTGCTGTTCTGGATCAGATATATTTCATGATGAGGTAAGTCTGTTCATGAAAATCACTTTATTTTGTTTTTGTTTTTTTTATAAATTTTTTTTAACGTTTATTTATTTTTGAGACAGAGAGAGACGGAGCATGAACAGGGGAGGGTCAGAGAGAGAGGGAGACACAGAATCTGAAACAGGCTCCAGGCTCTGAGCTGTCAGCACAGAGCCCGAAGCGGGGCTCGAACTCACAGACCGTGAGATCATGACCTGAGCCGAAGTCGGATGCTTAACCGACTGAGCCACCCAGGCGCCCCAATCACTTTATTTTGAACACACATACTGATGTCAATGGACTGGCATTTAATGAGATTCAAGGGATTAGTCAAGATTATTCTCTGGCTGGACTTATACTTTTTCAATGCTTCTGTCTTAATAACAGTTTGTTATAATTAGCTATTGAAAAAGCAGATATTTTTCACAACAAAATACTACTGTTGTGCAGTGGTAATAAAGATTTTTAAAAGGGGGGGTGGTGCGCCTGGGTGGCTCAGTCGGTTGAGTGTCCAACTTCGGCTCAGGTCATGATTTCACGGTTCATGAGTTCCAGCCCTGCAACGGGCTCTGTGCTGACAGTTCAGGGCCTGGAGCCTGCTTCGGATTCGGTGTTTCCCTCTCTCTCTCTGCTCCTCCCCTGCTCACTCTCTGTCTCTCCTTCAAAAATAAAGAAAAAAATTTTTTAATTAAAAAAAATACTATTGTGCAGTGGATTTTCTAATTACATATTGGGTTAAGTAAGACTCTAGGCCTTACAAAATTTCATTACAATACAAATTTACAGAAGCTACATATACATGTTATTTATGATTTTAAAACTCCCAAACCTGAATGAGATTAGCATGGATCAAATGGAAATTCCTTTAGCCAAACATGAATTTAGTTTATGGCTTCTTATTATTAAGTTTGGTTTTCCTACAAACCATGCTTATTCATAAGATAAAATCTGGATAAATTTTCAACATAAAGTTGATGATTTCTTCTAACTTTTGGGCTACACATAGTACTAGAAAGTATTTGCAAACCAGCATAAAACATTCTCCTTTTTCCCTGATCAGAAAACTACAGGAATTTTAGTTATCTTGATAATCTGGTATCAGAATTATGGCTTGGCAAATTAACAATACTTAAGACTGCCCAAGGGACAAAGACTTTCTAACTTGTACTTTCAAGTGAGATCAGACTCAGCTCACCCACCATGGGTTGTTGGGGACTTGGAACTGATTTGGGGAGTGGGCTAGGCTCCTGATTTTGCTCTCAAATTCCTCTAAAGAGGATGCATGAACATTCTAATCACTGACTACATATTCTGTGGTCTCTCCAAAGGAGGATGAGTACCCCAGGTCCTTGCTGAGAGTTAATCACTATTAACATACTTGCAGATAATCAAGATTTATTAATTTAGATTTAATTACGATTTTGGAAAATGTGACCCAACAATGTTCTCCCAGACATTTACAAATTACCTTATTTATTGGGTCAGCTGCCTTTCCTGTGAGATAGTATAAAACAGTTAAATTAGAAGAAAATTATATCTAGAAAGAATTATCACTTTCAAGTATCATTTTAACCAAGTCATAAAAGCTAAGGCCAAAAGAGTCTGCTCTGTTAAAGAAACAAAGATCTTTAAGAAACACAATAAATCTTAATAACAAGAATAAGAAACTCTTTAAAATTCCACATAATTAGTTGAATAAGCTACTATCAAGGAGGATGCTGGTTGAAACATGTAGCTATTTATAGTGATAGTTAATATAATTCTACAAAGATGATAATAACCAACTTAAAATTATGTAGCCACAAAGAAGTAGATAAAGGACCTTCCTCCCAAACTTCAAAAACTAAATTTCTAAGAAGTGGGGCAAATATTTCTACCAGCAGTGGTGGAGATGGAAAACAATAGGATAAGTCAGTTGTAATTTTGAAAATCTGTTTAAAGATGTTTATGTAGAAGTAGGGCTATATGTCAAATTAAGTCACTTACATTTAGAAATGTAATTTCAATGTACTATTTTCATTCTCCATAAGAATTTTGCAATTTATCTTCTCACCAGAATTAAGGCCCATTATCAAAATAACTAGATATAAAAAATTAAAATGTTGGTGGATTTCTGTGACTGGACTTGTGATTTCAAATATGCATATTTGTAAGAAAAAATTCATAACTTAACACCCAAAAAAGGGTGGCAAAAAATGTAATTTGGTTTTAAGTACATTCCAATTTATAAACTTAAGAGTTGAGTTTTAGACTTCTATAGAAAGCAAACTTTTAAGAAACATGTTAGAGAGGTGCCCAGGTGGCTCAGTCAGCTAAGTTTCTGACTTCAACTCACTTGATCTCACGGTTTGTGGGTTTAAGCCCCGATGGGGTTTTGTGCTAACAGCTCAGAGCCTGGAGCCTGCTTTGGATTCTGTGTCTCCCTCTCTCTGCCCCTCCACTGCTCGCTCTCTCTCTCTCAAAAATAAACATAAATAAATAAATAATAAACAAAATAAAAAACATGTTAGAGATAACAATACTTTTTTCTGCATCATGAGATCACAAACATTTCCATATCAAACATCTCGTTGAAATTTAAGAGAGCAGTGGAGCCTTTTTTTTGCAGATAAAATGAATATAGGGGCGTCTGGGTGGCTCAGTCAGTTAAGCATATGACTCTTGGTTTCAGCTCAGGTCATCATCTCACAGTTCATGGGATCAAGTCCCACCTTGGGCTCTACATGACAGTGTGGAGCCTTCTTGGGATTCTCTCTTTCTCCCTCTCTTTCTGCTTCCCCACCCCCACTCATGCACATGCACGTCTGCTCTCTCTCTCTCTCTCAAAATAAATAAACTTTCTTAAAAAATGCTTTCTTCATTTCTGTTTCAATGTGTTATCAAAAACATTGTTTGTCAATATCATATATCATTTGATACAGCATTTCTTTTCAACTCAGAATTTCCATCTCTCTGCTACAGTCCCCATCTGGTGTTTTTTTTTTTTTTTCTTATCTAAGTCCTCCATTGGAGTCCTTAACATATGAATCATAGCTATTTTAAATTATCCATCTATTCATTCTAATATCTGTTTCATATTTGCATCTGGCTCTGATGCATGCTTTGGGTCTTAACAATGTAGTATTATATTTTATGCTTTGGACAATCATTGCAAATTTTTATTGAAAGCTGGACATGTTGTATCAGATAATAGAAAATTGAGGTTAAAAGGTCACTAGTGTGAGGATTTTATTAGCCTCCTTAAGAGTTTCTCTTTGTTTAATGTTTGCCATAGTTACAGGTACAGGGGTTTCATATTTCTCTAATGTCTTTGGTTTATTCTCCTCTGTTGATTTTGGCTTCCCTAAGTACTCCTAGTCAGAGACAGTATATGCCTTGCAGCTTTTTATCCATGGCCCACTATTATTATACTGGAATCCTGTTGGTATGATAGTAGGATGTGATGATTAGAAATATTACATTTCTATTAAAACAGTCTTTTGGTGGGCTGCCTGATGGCTCAATCAATTAAGCATCTGACTCTTGGTTTCAGCTCAGGTCATGATCTCATAGTTTCATGAGTTCAAGTCCCACACAGGGCTCTGTGCTAACAACACAGAGACTGCTTCAATTCCCTCTCTTCCTCTCTTTCCACCTTTCCCCTGCTCATGCTGTCCCTGTCTCTCTCAAAATAAATAAATAAACTTTTTAAAAACTTAAGAAAAAATAAACAGCCTTTTGGTGGCCTTATGTCTCTGGTCTATGAAGTGCTCACTCGCTTTAGGTAAGATAGGAAGGGCAGAGGGCCTGCAAAGAGAAGAATGTCCTTTACCCAAGGCTCTGTATCCACACACTGATAAAGTTTTCCTCCTGGACTGTGGGCCTTTATTGCATAAAGCCCCCAGACTTCTTTCAGAATTACCTTGTCAGGATAGGATGGGTGTGACAACTTCCAAGCTTTTTAAAAGTCAGAGCCAAAACTGAAAGTCTAATCCTCTACTTTTAACTTGACTTTTGAAGCCACAATGCTTGGATTCAAGTCCTGACTCCCATGTCAGAATTATAATTTCCTTTCTTACCATCAGTCTTGTTTGTGAAGTTATTCAATCTTTTCTTTCTTCTAATCAGATTGCTTAATGATTTATTTTTTCACAGAATCTAAAATATCTACCAAACATTCTAAGTAGGTAATTTGATTTTCCCAGCTTATCACTGTAATATCAGATGACAAAACTTCTAGAATGCTGGCATATTCATAAATAGACATCTTTTCAGCTATACATTTATCCAAAGATCAATGATCTAATGATTTATGGATGAGAAGTAAGTTTCATATGGAATACCTTGGGATTAACAGTGATTGTGAATAAATAATAATTTTAAAAGGTGTATTTATATTAGTCGGGTTCTCTGGAAAATCAGAACAAAAAGGAGTGTGTGTGTGTGTGTGTGTGTGTGTGTGTGTGTGTGTGTGTGAAAATGAATTGGGCTCACATGATTTTAGAGGTTTACAAGTCCAGAATCTGGTCAGGCAGGCTGAAAACCCAGGAGAGCCAGTGTTCCAGTTTGAGTATAAAAGCTGTCTTCTGTAGGACTAGGAAGAGTCAATGTTGAAAATGAAGTCTGAAGGCAGTCTGCTGGAGAATTCTCTCTTGCTTGGGAGAAGCCAGTCTTTTTGTTCTATTCAGGCCCTGAACTGATTAGATGAGGCTCACACCCATTGAGAAAGGCAGTTTGCTTTACTCAAAACTCAGAAATTTCACTGTTAATCTCATCCAAAACACCTTCACAAAAACATTCAGAATAATTTTTACCCAAATACCTGGATACCTTATGGCCCAGCCAAATTGACATTGAAATTAATCATCATTGGAGCACTTTGGTGGCTTAGTTGGTTGAGTGTCTGACTCTTGATTTCAGCTCAGGTTATGATGCCAGGGTTGTGGGATTGAGCCCCATGTCAGGCTCAGTGCTGAGTGTGGAGCCTGCTTAAGAGTCTCTCGCTCTCCCTCTGCCCCTCTCCCCTGCTGGCTTTCTCTTTTTCTCTCTCTGTCTCTCTCTCTTTCAAAAAAATTTTAAAATTTAAAAAGAATAAGCAAGAGCTTTTAAAAAATTAATCATCACAGTATTTAAATAGGTACCTTGACATGGGTGTACTATATTTTCTAGAGCAATATTTATAAATGGATATTAGTATTATTTATTTTATCAACGAGTAAACTAATAGTTATATAAAATAAGTGATAATTTCATGACCACAAAGTATATATTAGAATAAGAATTCAAATTCAGGTCTGACTTCAAAGTCCATGCATATTCTTTTTGTATCCTATAATTAACTAAATTTCATCTGGCTCTTACCTTGATTTTTTTATACTGTGTTTAATTCTGATTCTATTATCCATAGCCATACCAGCTTCCAACTAAGTAAGTGCTAGTATTATACAATAAACAATGTGTCTAGTCTTTGTCTCAGGTTCCTTGGACAGAGCTTCTAAACCATTGGAATTTTCTCAGTAATAAGAGTACATTTGTTATTTATTTAAAAAGGGGGTAGGCCCCTTTTTAGTGTAAGCTAATGATATGACTCATGTTAGGCCCTTACATAGTGTCAGGATGGGTGCTGGCCATGCCAGAAAGACCAATCATGAGATTAGAATGTTGAGGTGACATCAGCTTGACTTCCAGGGAGGAAAGGGAAGGCTGAAGATTGAACTCGATGACACAGCTAATGATTCAATCAATTATGACTATGTAATAAAATTTCAAAAACGTTCTAGGTATTGAGGCTCAGGTGATCTTCCTAGTTGAACACATCAATGTGCCAGGAGGCAACTATCTCCTGATTCCACAGAGAGAGAACACAGAGGCTCTATAATCAGGATCCTCCCTGACTTTGTCCAACGAGTCCTTTCTTTTGGCTGGTCTTCACTTGAATCTTTTGTAATAAAAGTATAATCATAAGTAGAGTGCTTCCTTGAGTTCTATGAGTAATTCTAGTGAATTATCAAATCTGAGAAGGTAGTGGGAATACCTAATTTGGAGCCAGTTGGTTAAAACTGTGGATGGCCTGTACCTGGGAACTCTGTAACCTACAGTTGGTGTCTAAGGTGAAAATAGTCCATGCAAGTGCAAAGTCTACAGTAAGGTAGACAGTAATGTCCACTTAGTGTCACAACTGCATCACAGTATTACGGATAGTCTACATGAATAAACTTGGTGCATCTAGAAGTCATACTACCCTTGAGAAGGGATAGGAAATATGGAGTAATTCTTCCTTTTTCATCCATGATGGTCATTGTTTCACATGAACAAAAATCACACTTACTGAGCCTAGACAAGGTCTCAATGCCTTAGAGTGCTCCTCCTCCAAGTATAAGTGACATCACCACTTGATTCAAATTACAAATTGTTCATACAAATTAATTTGACTAGCTCTTCTATACAAACCAGGCAACACAAGTCACCCTAAGAATGGGACACACTAGTAGGTCATGTGTTCAACCTTATTTCAAGTAAGCACAATTAAACCCATGGTTCTCAACATATTGCAAATCATTGGAAAAAATACTGTTTCTCAAGCTAATTTCCCAATGGTAGAATTAGGGTCTAAAGACCTATGAGTAGGGAGGATAAAGAAGGCCAGATTAGGGTCTAAATCTTATTTTGTATTGTAACATCAATGATAATGCAAATAATATTTTGTCAATTACAAAATATGGGTTTCTGTAAAGTTAAGTGCCAACTAATTAATAAGGTACACAGAGGTACAGCTTAAATAAAAGTAGTTCTTTAAGTCCTAATAATCAACAGCTAAATCAAAAGGATATGAAGAGAGGGGTACCTGGGTGGCCCAGTCAATTAAGTATCCAACCCTTGATTTCAGCTCAGGTTATTATCTCACTGTGGTGAGATTGAGCCCCATGTCAGGCATGAAGTCTGCTTGAGATTCTTTCCCTCTCCCTCTGCCCCTTCTCCACGCTCCCCCATGCTCACGCTCTCTCTCTCTCTCTCTCTCTCTCTCTCTCTCAAAAAAAAAAAAAAAAAAAAAAAAAGGATATGAAGAGGATATCTGTCAGGCAGAGGGACTATAAATCTATAGAATGGTATTAAGGAAGGAGACACAAGCAGTCCTCCTCATATTACAAAATGCATTATAGTCCTGGATGCTCATATATAAAATGCTCATAATTCTTGAAGTGGGGGTTACAACAGCAATTGAGATAACAATACATGTATATATAATCAGCTCATTTACAGCTATGAATGATAGCAGACATCTCCAGATGAAGGTTTACTATTGCTAAGTCAATAATATAGATGAATGTTTCTTTTGCAGTAATAATTCACAATTATTTAATTTTTCATTAAATAAAACTACTTAGTAAGTCTGTGCCTATCAAATTCCTTCCATTTCTTAAAAAGGGATCGTTACTCAACTCTGAAATATTTATCTATGGTATTAAGTGAAATGAAAAATCAAGAGCCACACAAATGAAGTGAAAGAGGAAACTATCTTCTTTATGAACATATTGTACTTCATTTGTTTTTGTAGACACTCTCCTCTATGCTATCACCTTTAGCCATCAAAACAACCTTAAAATATAGACATCATGATCCTTGTTTAAACTGAACAATCACAGTCTCAATGATATAGGCAATTTGGCAAATGTTACACAGCCAGTAAGAAATAAAGCAGGGTTTTAACCTGACATTTTATCTCTATTCAAATCTTGGCTTCCCCCAAAATGTGTTTAGATAGAATAAATCATTGTTCCAAGCAACCTAAAACAGTATAAATTGTTTCTTTCTTTGATTGGGACTACTGATTTATAAAGAAAAAGTCAGAAGAAAATAGAATATCCTCATGCAATTTTGAGCACCTCAAGGAAAATATACCCCTAAGTAAACCTAACCAAGGCACGTTATTGTGAAATGTCACAGCACCAAAAGAAAGACTAACATGGGATACCACAAGGACTATCCTGAAAAAAAAAAAAAGAAAAAGAAAAAGAAAAGAAAATGAAATACCCAATTCCATCTTTTAAGAACATCTTTAAAATAAGAGTCTTTTCTCCCCTTCATTCTTTTCATTATCATCAGGTACTTTTATTGCCTTATTTTCTCATTCTGGCCTTGAACACAAACCTAAGGATATTATTCTTATTATAATTTAAGCTTGTAACTAAAGAATATTCACTTCAAATACCAGTATTTCCCCCCACACATACACACTTTCTGTACGAGTAAGACTGTCAGTGTCTAGAAGATGACACTTAGATACATCAGTATTCTGATACAATCCAATTGGGACTTATTTTAACCAATACTCCATTCAAAACAGTATAGTTGGGAGAATAAATAAGGTACTTATACTTCTTTCAGTCTTTTACATTTTCCCAAAGACGTTCTCTTCGTGGAGACAGATTTTTTCAACTTATTATATTCGTTCTACTAATTATATGAAAGCTTTTGTCACTAATGAGCTATGCTTTTTGCATTTTTAAATACTTAATAACACTTGATGAATGTCTAACAGATAATGAGTAATTCTCCAGGGAGCAATATATTATTTCATGTCATTGTTCAGTCTTTTGTGTCAGTGAACAAAAAGTAGTAAAAGAATTTGAAAGGAAAATAAATTCACAAAATAAAGGATTTTTTAGAGCTAACTTTATGTTTGCCAAGTGACATGTCTCTAAGACATTTGCCTGAGAAGACAATGCCTTTAGGACAAAGGGTAAAAATATGTTTTAAATTAAAATGAATAATGAATTCCAGGCAGTCTCTTTTTTAATACTTATTAAAGTATTAAAGTGTGTAATTAGTCTTCATTTCATAAAGTTTAATTTTTTAAAGTGTTCTAGAAGCTAACATATGCTTGACATATGTTTGGTCAGAATAAGCCACACTGACTTAGTATTAGAGAGCATGTGCTCAAGATTATAATGATTTCCTTAGTTGAAGAGCTTCAGCTCTTCGATGATTTTCTCAGGTATGTTTCAGAAAATTAAGAACAAAATTGTTTGGGATGGCTGAGTGGCTCAACCACGAAGTTAAGCGTCCAACTTCGATTCAGGTCATCATCTCACTGCTAGTGAGTTCAAGCCCTGCATCGCGCTCTGTGCTGACAGCTCAGAGCCTGGAGTCTGCTTCAGATTCTGCGTCTCCCTCTTTCTCTGCCCCTTCCCTTCTCCCTCTCTCTCTCTCTCTCTCTCTGTCTCAAAAATAAACATTAAAATTTTTTTTAAAAAGTTGTGTCAACTTAAAAAAATTTTCCCTTTTCTAATTTTTAGAATTTAACATAAAGAACAATAAAAGGAAATAAAGAAAGGAAGAGGATGGATGTCATAAATTTTCAAGATAAGAGCCTGCCCATAAGCCAGTATTATATGAGGTGCCAATGGGTAACTATTACCTAAGGGAGTCATAAACAGTTTAGTGTAATGTAAAACATCAAAAACAAGCAGATTAACAGTTATTAGACTTAATCCCACCATTGATTTAGTATTACTCAGTAACTATCTAAAAATGATTTATCTTGTTTTTCATATGATTTTTTAAATGAATCAATTTGAAACTTTATCACAGAACTCTACATTGAGAGGATCATATGGTTCTTATCCTTTCTTTTATTAATGTGGTGTATCACTTTGATTGATTTGTGAATATTGAACCAGCCCAGCAGCCCAGGAATAAATCCCACTTGCTCATGGTGAATAATTCTTTTAATGTACTATTGAATTTGAATTACTGGTATCTTGGAATACAGCAATACTACAGGGATATTAGCCTATAGTTCTCATTTTTAGTGAGGTCTCTGGTTTTGGAATCAAGGTAATACTGGCTTCATAGAATGAGTTTGGAAGCTTTCCTTCCATTTTTATTTTTTGGAACAGTTGGAAAAGAATAGGTATTAACTCTTCTTTAAATATCTCACAGAATTCCATAAAAGTTCTGTGATATGGAACATAGAATAACACGTATTGTTATTAATAACATAAATAAGATGCATTGTTATTAAGAAGAAAGATAACCTAAAAGAATAAAGATAGGGGAATAAAAATTTAAAAAAGAGAGAGAGAAAGGAAGAGAAAAAGAGAAAAATGGGGAGAGAAAGAACAAATGAAAATGCAAAGTAAATTACTTTTTTTGCAGTGGGTAATTTGATCTACATAATTAGTATAACTCCCCACTCTCTCACTCTTCTAATTCTTTTTTTTTTAGTGTTTATTTTTGAGAGATAGAGACAGACAGTGCATGAGGGTGGGAGGGGCAGAGAGAGAGGGAGACACAAATTCCGAAGCAGGCTCTTGGCTCTGAGCTGTCAGCATAGAGCCCAGAGCGGGGATCGAACTCACAAACCACAAAATCATGGCCTGAGCCAAAGTCGGATGCTTAATTGACTGACCCACCCAGGCGCCCCTTCTATTTCAAAGCAAGATACTCTTGTCATTTTCTATTCTCTGTCTTCCTCTGTCCCACAACATACACTATAGCTGTAGCTGTCAACAGGCACAGTATTAATATATTTTGTACCATGACTTAGCTGCTTTGGATTTGGGGCAGATATTAAAAATCAAGTCACTCAAGGGGGAGGAGCCAAGATGGTGGAACAGCATGGAAGCTTTTTGTGTGTCTCGCGTCCATGAAATAGAGCCAGACCAACACTAAACCATCCTGCACACCTAGAAAACTGATCTGAGGATTCACACAACAATCTGCACAACCTGAACCACAGAATTCAGCAGCTTTGCAACACGAAGAGCTGACCTTGGGGAGCAAGAAGCCCCGAAATGTAGGAAACCCCTTTTGTGGGCAGAGAGAGGGCAGAGACTGGGGAGGGGGGAGCATACGGGAAAAGCACCACTCCCCAAAAGCAGCTGGAGAGAGGGTAGAAAATTTGAAACAGCCACAGGGACTAAACTAAAAAGGGAGAAAGGAGAAAGGAGAGGGCTTAAATTCCATTAAGACTGTAAACAAGGGGAGCGCAAAGGCTGCAACTCAGCAGCTCTGTACCTGGCGGTGCTCTAGTGGGAAGGGCGAGTCCCCAGGAGCAGAGTGGGGTCCAGGAGGTCCTCAGGCCACATGGAAAAAAGCGGTTCCACTGCTGGAAGGACACTCGGTAAAGACTGTTGAAACCACCTGGTCCCAGCAGACCCCGGAAGGCAGACACATTCGCTGGTGCTGGGGCAAGGTCGTTAAGGGTGAAGCCTGGTGCCAGATATGTGTTGCGATTTTCCAAGGTCCCTGAAACGCTGAGGCTACACTGTCTCATGATTTTTTGGGGAGGGTGGGCTGTCACCTGGCTGCAGTCTCAGGGCACCGGCAACAGCAGGGTCCAGCAGGCATTCCTGGGTGCAGCCAACATTCGGCCATTGCTCAGTGAGACCCTCCCACAGAGGGGCGGAGAGGGTCAAAGCCACAGTCCTTCGGAAGTAAGGGGCCGGGGAAAACAGCCACATCTGAGACAAAACTTGGGAGAGAAGTACCACCTGGAGCCTGGTCACGGAGAATGGAAAAGCGGGGAGTGGATGACAGTTGAAGACGTAGGACTGGTGTGTGATTGCTATCCGGGAGAACAGACTGGGTGGCTGGGTGGCTCCAATTTTCACCGCTCCCACTCATGAGCATGTGCACTGATGAGCACCACAACAATTCACCCCAGTAGGCTAGCAGCGCCATCTAGGGGAGGGCGGAGCTGTTACACGGAGCCCTGCACAACTGGGCCATCTTCTCTCTTCAAGAACACAAATGTTGGGACACCTGGGTGGCTTGGTCAATTAAGCATCTAACTTCAGCTCAGGTCATGATCTCGCGGTCCATGACTTCGAGCCCCATGCCGGGCTCTTTGCTGACAGCTTTGGAGCCTGTAGCCTGCTTCAGATTCTGTGTCTCCCTCTCTCTCTGACTCTCCCCTGTTCATGCTCTGTATAAAAACGTTAAAAAAAAAAAAAAAGAAAACAAACCTCACTGCCGACTTAGTTTACGAACTATAAAGAGCTACATGGACTGACCTCTAGTGGAAACGAAGCAATTTCAGTCCTACTTCAATCTGTTAACAGGTTCACCTATTCAATTGGTTTTTCTTTCTCTCTTTTTCCTTTTTCTCTTTTACAATTCTTTTCTTTTTCTTGAATACAGAAAGAGAAAAAACTCATTTTTATTTTCAATTTTTATTAAAAATACCTGTATTTAATTTTAATTACTATATTTTTTACTTTTGTGTAAATTTTTTCAAATTCTACTTTACTTCCATCATTATATTATAGTCTACTTCAGTATACTCACCTTTTCAAATTTTCAAACAATTTCCTTTTTTTCTTTCTTTTTTCTTTTTTTCACTTCTTTTCTTTTTCTTGAATACAGAAAGAGAAAAACTTCATTTTTACTTTCAATTTCTTTTAAAAATATTTTTATTTAATTTTTGTTACTATGTTTTTTGCTTTTATATAATTTTTTGCAATTTTTTATTTTTTTAATCTTTATTCTCCTTTTAGTTTCTTTTTTCTTAAATACAGAAGATGAAAAAATTCATATTTCTTTTTAATTTTTATTAAAAATATTTTTCTACAATTTTTTTCTAGTATATTCTCTACTTTTGTGTATTTTAGTCTACTTTAGTGTATTCATTTTTTCAAATTCTCAAACGATTTGCTTTTTTTCTCTCCCCCTTTTTTTTTGTTTGTTTCTCTAATCTGTCAAACCACTTTCTACACCCAGACCAAAACACACCTAGGATCTAGCATCATTTATTTAATTTTGTGTGTGTGTGTGTGTGTGGTTTTAATTTTTAATTTTAATATTTTTTTAATTTTAATTTTTTTAATTTCAATTTTTCTACCTCATTAATTCCTTTTCTCCCTTCAAAATGATAAAACGAAGGAAAGAAAGACCACGAAGAAATGACAGCCAGGGATTTATCCAACATGGACACAAGCAAGATGTCTGAACCAGAATTTAGAATCACAATAATAAGAATACTAGCTGGAGTCGAAAATAGGTTAGAATCCCTTTGTGCAGAGATGAAAGAAGTAAAAAATAGCCAGAATGAAATTAAAAATGCTATAACTGAGCTGCAATCACAGATGGATGCAGCAGCGGCAAGGATGGACGAGGCAGAACAAAGAATCAGCAATATAGAGGACAAACTTATAGAGAATACTGAAGCAGAAAAAAAGAGAGAGATTGAGGCAAAAGGGCATGATTTAAGAATTAGAGAAATCATCGGGCGCCTGGGTGGCGCAGTCGGTTAAGCGTCCGACTTCAGCCAGGTCATGATCTCGCGGTCCGTGAGTTCGAGCCCCGCGTCGGGCTCTGGGCTGATGGCTCGGAGCCTGGAGCCTGTTTCCGATTCTGTGTCTCCCTCTCTCTCTGACCCTCCCCCGTTCATGCTCTGTCTCTCTCTGTCCCAAAAATAAAAAAAAAAAAAAAAAAAAAGAATTAGAGAAATCAGTGACTCATTAAAAAGGAAAAACTTCAGAATCATAGGGGTCCCAGAAGAGGAAGAGAAAGAAATAATGGTAGAAGGGTTATGTGAACAAATCATAGCGGAAAATGTTCATAACATGGGGAAGGACACAGACATCAAAATCCAGGAGGCAAAGAGGCCTTCCATTAGATTCAACAAAAGTTGACCATCAATAAGGCATATCATAGTCAAATTCACAAAATAGGCAAGGAGAGAATCATGAAAGCAGCAAGGGGAAAAAAGTCCCTAACCTACAAGGGAAGACAGATCAGGTATGCAGCACATCTATCCACAGAAACATGGCAGGCCAGAAAGGAGTGGCAGGATATATTCAGTGTGCTGAATCATAAAAATATGCAGCCAAGAATTCTTTATCCAGCAAGGCTGTCATTCAAAATAGAAGGAGAGATCAAAGTTTCCCAGACAAACAAAAATTAAAGGAGTTTGTGACCACTAAACTAGCCCCGCAAGAAATTTTAAGGGGGACTCTCTGAGGGGAGAAAACATGAGTGTGTGTGTGTGTATATATATATATCAAAAGCAAGAAAAGATCAGAAAGGACCAGAAAACACCACCAGAAACTCCAACTCTACAAGCATCATAATGGTAATAAATTCATATCTTTCAGTACTCACTCTAAATGTCAATGGATTCAGTGCTCCAATCAAAAGACACAGGGTAACAGTAATGGATAAGAAAACAAGACCCATCATATGCTGTTACAAGAGACCCACTTTAGACCTAAACATACCTACAGATTGAAAATAAGGGGATGGAAAACCATCTATCAGACTAATGGTCAACAAAAGAAAGCCAGAGTAGCCATACTTATAACCCACAATCTAGACTTTAAAATAAAGACTGTATCAAGAGATGCAGAAGGGCATTTTACCATAATCAACGGGTGTATAGACCAGGAAGACCTAACAATTGTAAACATTTATGTGCCAACTGTGAGAGCACCCAAATATATAAATCAGTTAATCACAAACATAAAGAAATTCATCGATAGTAATACGATAATAGTAGGAGACTTCAACACCCCACTCACAGCAATGGACAGATCATCTAATCACAAAATCAACAAGGAAACAATGGCTTTGAATGACACACTGGACCAGATGGACTCAACAGATACGTTCAGAATATTTCATCCTAAAGCAGCAGAATATACATTCTTCTCCAGTGCACATGGAACATTCTCCAGAATAGACCATATACTGGGACATAAATCAGCCCTAAGTAAGTACAAACAGATCGAGATCATACCGTGCATATCTTCAGACCACAATGCTATGAGACTCGAAATCAACCACAAAAAAATTTGGAAAGGTAACAAATACTCGGAGACTGAAGAACATCCTACTGAAGAGTGAATGGGCTAACCAAGCAGTTAAAGAGGAAATTAAAAAGCATATGGGATTCAATGAAAATGATAACACCACAATCCAAAACCTCTGGGACAGCAAAGGCGGTCATCAGAGGAAAGTATATAGCAATCCAGGCCTTCCTAAAGAAGGAAGAAAGATCTCAGATACACGACCTAAACTTATGCCTTAAGGAGCTGGAAAAAGAACAGCAAATAAAACCCAACACCAGCAGAAAACAGGAAATAATAAAGATTGCAGCAGAAATTCATGTTATCGAAACCAAAACAAAACAAAACAAAACAACAACAAAAAAAAAAAAACAGTAGAACAGATCAATGAAACCAGAAGCTGGGTCTTTGAAAGAATTAACAAAAAAGATAAACCACTAGCCAGTTTGATCAAAAAGAAAAAGGAAAGGACCCCAATAAATAAAACCAAGAATGAAAGAGGAGGAATCACAACCAACACAGCAGAAATAAAAACAGTAATAAGAGAATAGTATGATCAATTATATGCCAATAAAATGGGCAATCTGGAAGAAATGGACAAATCTCTAGAAACATATACAATACCAAAACTGAAACAGGAAGAAATAGAAAATTTGAACAGACCCATAACCAGTTAGGAAATTGAATTAGTAATCAAAAATCTGCCAAAAAAAATAAGAGTTCAGGGCCAGGTCGCTTTCCAGGGGAATTCTACCAATCATTTAAGGAAGAGTGAACACCTATTCTCTTGAAGCTGTTCCAAAAAATAGAAATGGAAGGAAAACTTCCAAAATCTTTCTATGAAGCCAGCATTGCCTTGATTCCAAAACCAGACAGAGATCCCACTAAAAAGGAGAACTATAGACCAACTTCCCTGATGAACATGGATGCAAAAATCCTCAACAAGATATTAGCCAACCAGATCCAACAATACATGAAAAAAATTATTCACCACGACCAAGTGGAATTTATACCTGGGATGCAGGGCTGGTTCAATATCCACAAAACAATTAACGTGATTCATCACATCAATAAAAGAAAGGACAAGAACCATATGATCCTCTCAACACATGCAGAGAAAGCTTGGACAAAATACAGCATCCTTTCTTGATAAAAACCCTCAAGAAAGTAGGGATAGAAGGAGCATACCTCGAGATGATAAAAGCCATATACTAGCAACCCAACACTAATATCATCCTCGATGGGGAAAACTGAGAGCTTTCCCCCTAAGGTCAGGAACAAGACAGGGATGTCCATTCTCCCCACTGTTATTCAACATAGCATTGGAAGTCTTAGCATCTGCAATCAGACAACACAAAGAAATAAAAAGGTATACAAATTGGCCAGGAGGAGGTCAAACTTTCACTCTTTGCAGATGACATGATAATCTATATGGAAAACCCAAAAGATTCGATCAAAAAACTGCTAGAACTGATTCATGAATTCAGCAAAGTTGCAGGATATAAAATCAACGCACAGAAATCGGTTGCATTCCTATACACCAACAATGAAGCGACAGAAAGAGAAATCAAGGAATCGATCCCATTTACAGTTGCACCAAAAGCCATACAAACCTAGGAATAAATCTAACCAAAGAGATGAAAAATCTATACACTAAGTACTGTAGAAAGCTTATGAAAGAAATTGAAGAAGACACAAAAGAATGGAAAAAGATTCCATGCTCCTGGATAGGAAGAACAAATATTGTTAAAATGTCGATACTACCCCAAGCAATCTACATATTCAATGCATCCCTATCAAAGTAACACCAGCACTCTTCACAGAGCTATAACAAATAATCCTAAAGTTTGTATGGAACCAGAAGAGACCCCAAATAGCCAAAGCAATCTTGAAAAAAGAAAACCCAAGCAGGAGGTATCACAATCCCAGACTTCAAGTTATACTACAAAGCTGAAATCATCAAGACAGTATGGTACTGGCACAAAAACAGACACTCAGATCAATGGAATAGAATAAAGAACTCAGAAATGGACCCACAAACGTGTGGGCAACTAATCTTTGACAAAGCAGGAAAGAATATCCAATGGAATAAAGACAGTCTCTTCAGCAAGTGGTGCTAGAAAAACTGGACAGCGAGTGAGTGGAAAAACTGGACACCAAGAATGAACCTGGACCACTTTCTTACACCAGACACAAAAATAAACTCAAAGTGGATGAAAGACCTCAATGTAAGATGGAAAGCCATCAAAATCCTCAGGGAGAAAGCAAGCAAAAACCTCTTTGATCTTGGCCACAGCAACTTCTTACTCAACACGTCTCTGGAGGCAAGGGAAACAAAAGCAAAAATGAACTACTGGGACCTCATCAAAATAAAAAGCTTCTGCACAGCGAAGGAAACAATCAACAAAACTAAAAGGCAACTGATGGAATGGGAGAAGATATTTGCAAATGACATATCAGATAAAGGGTTAGTATCCAAAATCTATAAAGAACTGATCAAACTCAACATCCAAAAAACAAATAATCCAGTGAAGAAGTGGGCAAAAGACATGAATAGACATTTCTCCAAAGAAGACATCCAGATGGCCAACC
Organism: Neofelis nebulosa; assembly: GCF_028018385.1. Classification (NCBI taxonomy): domain Eukaryota; kingdom Metazoa; phylum Chordata; class Mammalia; order Carnivora; family Felidae; genus Neofelis; species Neofelis nebulosa. The sequence goes on along the minus strand of NC_080784.1, from coordinate 66,773,184 downwards.
GACACATGAAAAAATGCTCCACATCACTCATCATCAGGGAAATGCAAATCAAAACCATAATGAGATACCACCTTACACCTGTCAGAATGGCTCACATTAACAACTCAGGCAACAACAGATGTTGGTGAGGATGCAGAGAAGAGGATCTCTTTTGCATTGTTGGTGGCAATACAAGCTGGTGCAGCCACTCTGGAATACAGTATGGAGGTTCCTCACAAAACTAAAAATAGAACTACCCTACGACCCAGCAATTGCACTACTAGGCATTTATCCAAGGGGTACAGGTGTGCTGTTTCAAAGGGACACATGCACCCCCATGTTTATAGCAGCACTATCAACAATAGCCAAAGTATGGAAAGAGCCCAAATGTCCATCGATGGATGAATGAATAAAGAAAAGGTGGTATATATATATATATATATATATATATATATATATATATATATACACAATGGAGTATTACTTGGCAATCAAAAAGAATGAAATCTTGCCATTTGCAACTACGTGGATGGAACTAGAGGGTACTACGCTAAGTGAAATTAGTCAGAGAAAGACAAAAATCATATGACTTCACTCATATGAGGACTTTAAGAGACAAAACAGATGAACATAAGGGAAGGGAAACAAAAATAATATAAAAACATGGAGGGGGACAAAACAAAAGAGACTAATAAATATGGGGAACAAACTGAGGGTTGCTGGAGGGGTTGTGGGAGGGGGGATGGGCTAAATGGGTAAGGGGCACTAAGGAATCTACTGAAATCATTGCTTCACTATATACTAATTTGGATGTGAATTTTAAAAAATAAAAAATAAATGTAAAAAAAAAGTCCCTCAATATCATTTTAACCTCCAATAACAAACTTTACTGCATGATAAAGTCTGGAGAAGCAATTACTACATTATCCAAACAGCCTAACACATATGGTTTGATACACTGACAAAAGTTTCAGCCAACAGACACACCCACTAGAGATTTTGGAAGGCAACAATAAAGCCCTTGAAGTAGAGACTCTCATTTCAGGTGACAAGTATAGAAATGAACATGTTTTACCCCAGGGCAGCTGAAGCAGGAAGCCCATTGTCTCATAATTAGTGTTGTTTATGTCAAGAGGAAAATTAGTCCATAAATCATGCTGGTGCAGGTGGCAAAGAACAATTCTGTTTTGGAGCCAAAAGTTGTCTCTGGATTCCTCACATCCAGATCACAGTGGAGATAGATTTCAAGAACTCAGGTATTAAAGGATAAAACCCTGGTGCCCTGTTTTGCAGAGGTAAAAATATTAGTCCAGATATCACTTGGTGGGAGAACAACATGACAATCAGCTGTGCAGTGACAGGGAAGATGGTCAGGAAAAAAAAAAAACTTTATTATTGGTGTTTTCTGATCATTTGTTGCTTCTGCCTCCATTTTACTGTTTTTGGCAAAATTCTATGAGAGAAAATACAGAGGCAATCCCAGTGTCTTTTAGCTAGTCTAAACAAACAACTTACTCCCATGAGAAGTCAGATAATCTGTGCAATTCTTGGCAAGCAGTGTTTGATTACGGCTACAAGTAAAACATTGATGAATTTCTTTTCATCTTCATTTTTCAATTTATTTATTTTTTTTACATTTCTATGCTATAAGAAGCCATATCTGAGCCAGATGGACAGGACAGTTTACCACACAGAAATCTTCAACATTGGGCTGGATAAAAGGGATACATTAACAGAACAGAATGATGAGGTCGGATGACACCATAGGTCATTCCTGACTTAGAGTCCCCTCACAGGAAAAAAAAAAGTATATAAGAATGATATGAGAATAGAATTAGGAGCTTCACTTGGGCAATAGGAAATGTGTTGTGTGTAAGAAAATACCGTAGCTGGGGGCACCTGGGTGGCTCAGTCAGTTAAGCGGCCGACTTCGGCTCAGGTCACGATCTCACTGTCCGTGGGTTCGAGCCCCGCATTGGGCTCTGTGCTGACTGCTCAGAGCCTGGAGCCTGTTTCAGATCCTGTGTCTCCCTCTCTCTCTGACTCTCCCCCGTTCATGCTCTGTCTCTGTCTCAAAAATAAATAAACGTTAAAAAAAAAAAAAAGAAAATACTGTAGCTGCAGTTTTGTTTTTGTTTTTTACATAATAACCATTCTCTTCTCGTTGCTCAACAATGGGCCCTGATTTTTAGCAAGGTATATGGCCACTATGAATAAATGTTTCCTGGACTGCCTTATAGCTACTTTGACCAAGGATATAGGAGGAAAAGCATTGTATCCAACATGCCGGAAATATCCTTGGAGTTATCCACTCCCCTTCTTTGCCCCTTCCCTCTTCATGATGGCTGCACTAAGATGTCATGACTGGGTGACATCAGCAAAAATAATGTAGTAAGAATCTCTGAAAATCTGCCTCTCATAACATCAGTGGGAAAAAAAAACACAAAAATTGTCAGAACAAATTTTTTTCAGAACTTAGGAAACGAATCAAAAGTTCACAGCAACCTGGAAAACATTTATGCAAAAACGATGACAGAATATTGGTAAGAATGTGACCTTATGGCATTTTAATTTACTATAGATGCATCCTTGCTTCCTATCTCAATGGTAGCATTGACAATAACATCATAGATTCCCAAAAATGAAGAGAAAATGAACCTAATTCACAAAGACATTTTATATGTCTCATGGCTTGTTGGCAGAGGTACTCAATAGGCTTGTTTTTATGAGATCTGATCAGAGCTTGCCTGGTGCTAAAAGCTGCTCCTAAATTGGCATTTGATGAAAATATTTACTGGCAATTGTTTTAATGTCATGACTGATTGAGACAATGGGTAGTAGTTAGGAGAAACAGTCTAAGCCAAAAGGTGAGGAATAAGATGTTCACAAGAACTTTGAAATGTTCCAACATATTCCTGGCAATCTACAAAGTCATACAAATGCAGAGATGTACACATGTACAGGAAAGATTTGGGAAGGCCCTAAGATTTCACTTCTATTTGATCTTGAGGCTCTGTGTAAGCAGAAAATGAAGTTTAAGCAAAGTTTTAAACTACCTAGATAAACATTAAAGACATGCTCCAATATATACAGAGTCCCTTGGAAAATATTGGGAGATTTATTGATTCCAGGCATTTAAGGAAATCTCTATTCTATCATTTGCTGACTACTTGGCTAACTGAGGATTCAGTGGCCAAGCATGACAAAGAATAGGGACCATACAGAATTCATTCAGAAAAGTCATAAACAAACTACAACAACTATACTAAGCAACAGTAACAACAGACCCTGGGAGACAGTAGAATCTGATTTCCAGAGTTACTTCATTCTATTATTTAAAGTGTACGGTTTTCAACAATGACAACAATCATGAGGCATCCAAAGAAACAAGAAAGGATGGCCCATACATAGGTAAAAAGATAGCAGTAGAAACTTATCCTGAGAAAACACAGACACTAGACTTACTAGACAAATACTGTAAGTCAACTATTATTTAAAATATGTTCTAAAGCCTAAATTAAAATATGTTTTAGAAAGTAAAGTATGAGAACACTGGTTTTTTGCTTCATCAAGGTAGTTAACTTGATCGATGGTATTATCTTTGTCAGGATCACTATGAAAAAAAAGGCACTTAGTTTGGAAGTAGAAAGCAATGTGCTGATGCCACAAAATGCATTTCTTTTCCCAAGAAGAACAGTTTGTAGGACACCTCAGTTCATTTGGTAAAATAACCCTTCAACATTTCCAGCTTGTTTGTTAATTTCTTTCAGAATAGGTGGGCATTTACAATTCTTTAAGTCAGTCTTTATTTATATTAAGTATTTTAGAATGCTGACAAGAAGAAGTATGATCTTATGATAAGTTGATAGTTACTCTTCTCAAGAGATACTAACTAGGATAAATATACTTCAACTTTTGGGTTCTTAGAAATTTATGAGGCACCTGGTGGCTCAGTCAGTTAAGCATCCAAATCTTGATTTGAGTTCAGGTCATTATCTGATGGCTTGTGGGACCAAGCTCCACACTGGGCTCTGCACTGACAGCCTAGAGCCTACTTAGGATTCTCTTTCTCCCTCTCTCTCTGCCCTTCCCTCTCTCTCATGTGCATGCATTCTCTCTCTATCTCTCTCTCTCAAAATCAAAATAAGTAAACTTTTAAAATAAATAAATAAAATAAATTTATGATTCTTGAGTTTATGCTTCTTTGCAGGCTTAATTCAAGAGCAGTTAAGGATACTTTAGCTAATTTAAAAGAATTGAAATTCATATTACAAAGTAATACATAATTTAGCAGGCAAAGATAAATCAAACTTTTTAAAATCCATGAAAAAGCTGGAAATTGTATCCAATCTTAATACACCCACATGGTGATATCTGAAAACTCCTACACTTCATAAACCTTGCCAATTACTCAAGAAGAAAATATTGAAACAATTTACTTATTAGAATAACTTGGGATGGAAAAGAAACCTGTGATTTCCACCTGCAAAACAGCAAACAACTTAAATATAATAATTGGCAGGGACACCTGAGTGGCTCAGTCAGTTGGGCATCCAACTTCAGCTCAGGTCATGTTCTCATGGTTTGTCGGTTGTATATACGTATAAACATATGTATATATGTATATATGTGCTCCTAAAGTGTTATATCATATATGTATGATATAACTCATTTGATACTGACAAATATGTATATATATACACACATATAAAGTATGTATATATATATATATATAAGCATATATATATATAAATATGTGTATTTATATGTGTGTGTGTGTGTGTGTGTGTATATATATATATATATATATATGCAAGTTTTATCTTTATGTGATCTTTATATACAATCAATAACACACACCAGCTGCGTACAAATATTTCTAAGTGACCATGACATTCTTTTCTGGAAATCCTTGAATCAGCTTCAAAATTCTCAACACAGTTCTTTAAGAGCTATTATCAGTCAGAGATTTCTTCCAGTGTTTACTGTCAAGTCATTCACGATTTGTTTATATTATTGGCACACACCTACCTTTTCTGCCTTTCCTTTATTCTCTTCTCTAATCACTTTCTCCTCCAACACTATACACCAGCTAGAAGAGCCTTATTTTTAGCCTCTGAACTCAGAAATACATCTGCTTGGTTCCATCCCTGGACTTTTACAGTTGTTCCTCTCTTTACTTGGATATTCTTTCCTCAGATCTTGGCTATTTCCTTTAGCTACAGTTCAAATATCAAATCCTCACAGAAGACTTCTCTAACAAAATTGGCTATAGGAGCTGTTCCCTATATCTCAGTGATGTTCTATCACATTACCCTGTTTGTTTTATAGGTCTTATTGCAACCTGAAATAATTTATTAATTTTTAAAATTTTCTATTACATCTGCCACTAGAACGTAAGCTTACTGAAGATAAATCTTTGATTTTCCTTATTCATTTTCATATTCTGAATATCTGGAATACTTCTTAGAACATTTAAAAAATAAACATTTGATAAATTAGCAATTGAATAGAAAATATGTATTTATTATATAGGTTGAAAAATATATTCTTGGCATTTTTAGGTAGTATATATGTTAACTTTGCTCTTATTATTTAACTTAATTAGCTAGTAAATAGGTGACAATAAGCATAAGTCTTTAAGTTGCTTTCAGTTTGGTGTCTTGGAAAACGCAAAAAGTATGTTTTAATTTTTTGAAATTCCTTGAGATAAGAAACTTATGAAACTAGTACAGTTTTCTTCACTACAGTTCATTAAACAGTTTGAGCAGTTTCTAGGACTTCAAGTAGATGACCCCTATCTTCACTGTCATGGAGTTGTAAAATTAATTGGATAAAAATCCTTTATCCTCCGAAATCCATACAACCCCCACAAAACACTTTTTGAACCTAAGCATAGATGCATACCTCAAATCCCCTCAAGTTTCAGGACAGTTCATTTCTATATTTCCCAACACAGTGTGAAGTCCTTAATTCCTTATACATACCTCAAATCTAAAATCCTTTTTCTTTGTGTTTAAAAGTAACCCACCAATATAAACCCTATTTTCCAAAGATTTTCTTATATAAACTTGGATTTAGTCTACTCTCGTTTGCCCTCTATATTCATACTGATTCATCCCTCATTCTCAATCTAAACTCACATTTCTTCAAAACAATAATTTTTTAATATCCTTGTTATTCATTTCTCTTTGTATATGATAATGAATCATTTATTTATTCCTAGAAGAAAAGTGTATTTGATAAAACATTGGTTTCTGGTCATGAAGAATCAACTGTAACCAGACTTACTCTCCTGCCATAAAAAAATTGGAAATAGGACACAATATGTGAAACTGTTTTTGGACACTGGACAACAGGTAGAGTGATACTGAGATCCTTCAAAGAAAATAAACAAATAAGATGAACATTATAGTTACTTTGGTCTTCTGCCCAGTGGCAGTATGCGCTATGAAGTACACATGGGATTCCAAGCACAACATGGGGGTTCACACTGATTTGAGGAGACAGGTTAGAGTTTAGGAATATTCAGGAGGGTGAAATTTTCATGGTAGAAATCTGAAGAGAAAGGAACCTAAAAGAAATCTGAAAGGAAGACCCATGAGTATTTTGCTGAATGTTTATATTATGTACACAATGAAAATCCATGAGACTGAAAAAGACTATAGGGGAAGCTGTAAAATGAATAATTCTTGGAACCCAAACAGGTTTGGATCCTTCAAATTCTACAGAGCTGGATGAAGAGTCTTCACTAAACACCTGCAGCATACAGTATAAATCATAAAAAGGTCGTCATCCCGTCCGTATTAGTAGGACTAAATTTTATTTAGAATAAATATTAATCTAAACCAAACCTAAAGTGCTCCTTTTAAAAGGCTTTAAAAATTATATTGATTATAAGAAATAATGTAATTGCCTTCCAAAATAACATCCAACATTATTTAAAGGAACACAACAAAACCCAATCCTCAATATCATGAGAATTACAATATCAACATCTAAACGGGATGGCTATAAAGATGGTGACATGGGAGGCTCCTAAACTCCTCCTACGGATGCACTAAATGTACAGTTACATAAGGAGCAATTCCCTTGAAGGAAATCACGCATATTCCGGATTATCCTCTGGGAGATCCCAAACACAGTCACAAATAAGAGAATTAACACCAATTATTCTCAATCACTCCCAGGAGTGAAAGTGGAGAAGAAATACTTCCTAATTTATTCTATTATAAGGTTACATGATCCTGGTGCCAAAGCTAGACAGAGAGCTACACACACACACACCCACACACACACACACACACAAACTACAGACCAATATCTCTTATAAATATAGATGCACAAATCCTGAAAATTACTAGCAAATTGAACCCAGCAGCATATAAGGATTATATACCATTACCAAGTCGGATTTATCCCAGGAATGCAACACTACTTCAACATACGGTAATCAGTTAATATAACATACTATTATTAACTATTATACTAAAAGAAAAAATACGTATGATGATCTCAATAGATGGTGGAAAACAGCATTTGACAAAATCCTACAACCTTTCATGATAAAAATGCATAACAAACTACAAAGAGAAGAAAACTTCCTCAACCTGATAAAGGGCATGTATAGAAAACCCACAGCTAACATCTTACTTAATGGTGAACGAATGATTATCCCCTAACAACAGGAACAGAACGAGAATGTCTATTCTTCCCTTCCATGAAAAATTTTATGGAGGTTCTAGTCAGGACAATTAGACAAGAAAATAAATGAAAAGGATGTATATGCAGGGGCCAAGGGCTGGCTGCCCCAAAATGTGCTACTTTGGAATAGTGATCAGTTTAAATAGAGGTTAGTTAAGAGACAGCCTGTACAAGAAGCAACTCAAACTCTCCTCTGCCCCTCTGAAAGCAGGAAATAAATTCTCTCCTGTGAAAGGTACTCCCCCTGTACCAGAGGGTAAAGAGATACCCTTATCACCACACATGGGAAGTTTAGAGCCAGGAAGGCTGTATGAACAATCTATGTTACTTTTTACTAATTTATTACCACAGCCCGAATTCTATTTAGAATTCCGTACTAATTGAAGCTCCCAAAATTAAGCTTTCCTTGTCCTGTCAATTCCTCACAGATTTACTATCTCTACCTAAAAAGTATAAAACCTGCCTGCCTTGGTCATTTCTTTAGGTCTCAATTTCATAATTGGACCTCCATGCTCACATGATGAAACTTTGGATCTTTTCTCCTGCTAATGTCTCATGTATATTTAATTCTTAATCCAGCTGGAAGACCTTGAGGACAGAGAAGAATTTTTCCTTTGCTTCATGTGTTTGTAAGGAAGAAGTAAAACTATCTTTATTTGCAGAAGACATAACATTATACATAGAAAATTACATTCACAAAAAATTATTAGGGCTAATAAATGAGTTCAGCAAAGTTACAGGATGCAAGATCAAATACACAAATATCAATTATAATCTTATGCATCAGCAAGGAACAATCTGAAAATGAAATTAATAAAGTTCCATTTACAACAATACCAAAACAAATAAAGGAATGCCAAAAATGACATAATGAGAGCCATTTTTTTTTAGTTTATTTATTTATTTTGAGAGAAAGAGAGCTCAAGTAGGGGAGGGGCAGACACGGAGACAGAATCCCAAGTAGGCTCTGTGCTCTCAGCGCTCCCAGTGCATAGCCCTACATGGGGCTGGAACTCAACAACCATGAGATTATAACCTGAGCTGAAATCAGGCGTTGGACACTAAACCAACAACCACTCAGGCACCCAAGGAGAGCCATTTTAAAAACAGAGCTGGGGCAGCCATTTTAAAGGAACTGCCTTGCATGTCCAGTTTTCTAAATTTTGAACTGAGCCAAACCACCAATATTTCAAGATGTCAGCAAGAATGAGAAAAATACTATATGAAAATATTGATATCAGTAAAACTTTTTGTCTAATGATTGCTTAACCTGACCAATTAATGAAGTCACCCCCAATGAACTCTTCTTAAAAATTTTACCTAATCTTCTTTTTTTTTTCCATAAAAAACCATCTATCTCCTGTAGTTGGGACACTATTGGGGTTTCTACCTAAACCTGTGTTTTCAAGTTATTTATGCCAAATAAATGTTTTGCTTTTTGAACTAGTTTTTTTATATTTAGGCTGACAGAAATTAGGTATAAATTTGAGCAAAGAAATGGAAGTACAAGTGGAACATTCTTTAGCAGAGACAATATGGCAGGAGTAGATCTTCACATACTAAGGTTAGGCAAAGCCTTCCTAGATATAACACAAAACCCACAAGAAACCAAAGGAAAAAGAAACAAATTGGGTTTTACCAAATTAAAAATTTTGTATGTCAAAGGATACCCTAAGGAAACTGAAAACACAGTCCATAGAATGGTGGAAAATACTTCCAAGTCACATATATTATAAAGGATTATATCCAGAGTAAACAAAGAACCCTATTAACAACAACAAAAAAGATAAAACCCAATTAAAAGACTGGATAAATTATCCAATTGATATTTATCCAAAGATGGTATAAAAATCACAATAAGCACATGAAAAGAAGCCCAGCATCATTAATCAGGAGGGAAATACAAATCAAAACCATAGTGAGATGCCACTTCTATCTACCAGAATACCTACTAGGATGACTATAACAAAAATGACAGATAATATCAAGCTCTGGCAAGGATGTGGACACTCCATAACCCTTATCCATTCATTGGAGGAATTTAACATGATGCAGTCACCCTGGAGAACAGTTTGGCAATTCCCAAAATGTTAAACGTACAGTTACCATAAGACCAACCAATTCCTAGATATATACCCAAAAGGAATGAAAATACACTTTCACACAAAGAATTGTACACAAGTATTCCTAACACCGTTTCGTAATATTCAAAAAGTGGAAAAAAGCCAAATGTCCATCAGCTCATGGATAAATAAAGCAATACATCCATGAAGTTGGGGTATTATTGGCATTAAAAATGAAGTACTTGGGGCATCTGGGTGGTTTGGTGAGTTAAGCATCCGACTCTTGGTATCAGCTCAGGTCATGATCTCGTGGTTCATTGGATAGAGCCCTGCATCCATCTCATTGCTGACAATGTGGAGCCTGCTTGAGATTCTCTCTCTCTCCTTCCTTCTCTCTCTGCCCTTCCCCTGCCTGTGCTCTCTAAATAAACAAACTTTTTTTTAATGTTTATTTATTTTTGAGAGAGACAGAGACAGAGACAGAGTGTGAGCAGGGGAGGCACAGAGAGAGAGAGAGGGAGACACTGAATCTGAAGCAGACTCCAGGCTCTGAGCTGCCAGCACAGAGCCACATGCAGGGCTCAAACTCACAGACCACGAGATCATGACCTAAGCCGAAGTTGCAAGCTCAACCGACTGAGCCACCCAGGAACCCCAACAAATACACTTTTTTTTAAATTAAGTATTGGGGCGCCTGGGTAGCTCAGTTGGTTAAGCGTCCAAATCTTGGTTTGGGCTCAGGTCATGATCACAGTTTCATTGGTTTGAGCCCCACATCTGGCTGTATGTTGATGGTGCAGAGCCTGCTTGGGACTCTGTCTCTCTCTCTCCCCCTCCCCTACTCATGCTGTCTCTGTCTCTCTCAAAACAAATAAACCAGAAGAAGAAGAAGAAGAAGAAGAAGAAGAAGAAGAAGAAGAAGAAGAAGAAGAAGAAGAAGAAGAACTGATACATGCTACAACATGGATCAGCCTTAAAACCATTTAGCTAAAGGAAAAAATCTAGTCACAAACAACACATATTCTATGATCCTATTTATATGAAAGGCCAAAAATAGGCAAATCTGTAGAGACAGAAATGATTGTAATGGTGGCGTAGGCCTAGGGCATGCAGGGTTGTGTGGGGAAGGAAAATGGGGAATGACTGCTAATGCATACAGGGTTTCTTTATGGGGTGATGGAATGTAAATTTGTGGTAATAATTGAACTACTCTGTAAGTATACTGAAGACCAATTAACTGCCTTTGTGTATGAAATAAATTTCAGTAAACCTGTTAAGTCAACCTAATTTAGCACATTAACAACAACAACAAAAAAAGGAAATGCTCACATCTAGGTATTCAGAAAAGATTAGATAAAATTCAATTTGCATTCATTAAAAAAAATTCTTAGCAAACTAAAAATGGAAATGACTACAAAAAGCCTACAGTAAACATCATCCTTAATTCTTAAATATAAAAATTTCCCCTTGATTTGAGAACAAGTTAAGGATACTATCTTAATCAACTAGATATAATATTGTACTGGAATTTTTAATACATTTAAGGAGGTAAAAAATGGAAATAGCATAAGATAGGTAAAGAAGTAACAAAACTGTCATTGTCTGCATGTGATTTTGCATCCTTTAAAAATCCAAAGAAATTTGTGGGAAAACTATTAGAACACTAAATGAAATTAAGCAAAATCTCGGGATATAAGGTTAGCATACAAGGTAAATATGTAGAAAGAATTCCTATGTTCCAGTAACAAATACAACATGATATTCATAAAACTACCATTTCAATAGCATCAGAAACATCAAATGCACAGGCATAAAACTAATGAAAATATCCAAGACTTCTACAGTGGAAACTGCAAAGCACTGTTGAGAAAATTTAAATAATCTAAACACATAGAGGGATTATACAATGTTCATAAATTAAAAGATTCAATATTATAGAAAACTTGTCCTAAATTTTTCTATGGTTTCAATACAAAATATATAAAGAACTTATATGAATCAATAGAAAAAAGGAGAAAATCCAGTAGAGATAGGACAATAGATCCTTATAATAATATATACCCAAATGGACAATAAACAATGAAAAGTTGTTCACTTTCATTAGACTTCAGAGAAATAAAAAACAAAAACACAGTGAAATGCCACTACATAAGCCCATCCTTCAAAAAAATGTCATATATACATATATATATATATATATATATATATATATATATATATTATTTTACATAACAAAGTGCTATAAAGAGCTATTTAAACTCTCATATACCACTAGTGAGAGTACAACTACTTTGCAGTTTGTTTGGCAATATCTAATAAAGTGTAACACATATACTTTATTACCCAGTAATTCCATCTCTAGGTGTATAGCCACCTGAAATGCATATAACACATTCAGCAGATACATAGTGGTAGATTAGAATTTTTATAGCAGAACTACACATAATAGTGCCAAAATGTAAGCTTCCCAAATGTCCAACAACTGAGAATGGATATATAAATGGTGATATATTCACATATTAGAATGTGATACAGCAAGAAAAAATTTTAAACTACAAATATCTATACCAATATCTACACAAATATGGAGGCACCTCATAACTGAAATGTTGAAATAATAAATGCTAGGCACAAAAAAGACAATACTGCATATATACAAAGTTCAAAAATACCTGAAACTACTCTTTGATTTTAGAAGTTTCTGGGGCACCCGGGTGGCTCAGTTGGTTAAGCGTCTGACTTCAGCTCAGGTCATGATCTCACGGTTCGTGGGTTCGAGCCCCGCATTGGGCTCTGTGCTGACAGCTCAGAGACTGGAGCCTGCTTCAGATTCTGTGTCTCCCTCTCTCTCTGCCCCTCCCCTGCTCACACTCTGTCTCCCTCTGTCTCAAAAATAAATAAATATTTTTAAAAATTTAAAAAATAAAAAGTTGTCATAATGGTGACTCTTAGGGGAGAAAAGAAACTGAAAAGAGGTGGTTTTACAGAGATGATAATTGTGTTTATTATTCTAGTTGTGCTTACCATGACGAAGAGGAATTTTTTAAATTTATCATTATACAATTTATTTATATATATTTTTTCTGTGCAAGTTATACCTTAATAAGTACCTTACAGGATAAGCATGACAAAATTTTATTGAAATAAAAATATTGTGGTGTGCCTGGAATACAGGAAAAATATTCTGAAGAGACTTCATAAACAGAACACACTGCATAATCCAAACTAGAAGAATTTTTATAATAAAAAAAGGGAAATTTTTATAGCAAGTTCACTTGTCTGTCACCTTAGAAAATCCAATTCATAATGTTATTTAAAAATTAAGATAATGGATGGGGTGCCTGGGTGGCTCAGTCAGTTAAGCATCCAACTTTGGCTCAGCTCATGATCTCACAGTTTGAGGGTTTGAGCCCCTCATCGGGCTCTGTGCTGACAGCTCAGAGCCTGGAGCCTGCTTCAGATTCTCTCTCTCTCTGTCTCTCTCTCTCTCTCTCTCTCTCTTTTCCTCCCCCACTCACTCTCTGTCTCTCTCTCTCAAAAATAAACAAACATTTTTCAAAAAGATTAAAAAATTAAGATAATGGAATCCTCTATATTTGAGAACCTGTTTTCCTTTCCATGATTTCTCAGGGATGCTTAAGAGTTACTGAGCAGTATGTGTAAATTATTCCAGTACTGTGTAATATAAATTGAACAAGCCTCAAAGGAAAATTAATTTTTAAAAGCAACTGTGCTCTTTCTTAATGGCTCTTCACCTTTCAGAAAGCAGTCTGCTCTTTGCATTCTTTGTAATATTTTTCCAAGTTTGAAGATAAATTCTCTTGTAATTGAAAGAAAAACAAAATGGAAGTGGACCTTTTTTATCGCCAGCCTTATTTCAAACCAGTGGACCAACATGTTTCCGGTTGTCCATCTTAACATTAAATATAACATTGAAGACTTTTTTAAATTGAGGAAAGTATTTTTTCCTTCAGCGTTAGTTCATTTTTTTCATGTAAGGATGTGACTGTGACAGGATCCTTAGGTTTGTACTGCTCTTGCATTCTGTTATTTACTGTTCTTTTCATTGCTTTAATTATAGCATCATAGCTTCTTGAATGCAAAATTCTAAAAGAACAATATCGGTTAATATTTTTAGTATAATGGTTAGAATATATTTTTTAAAAAAGTTTCTGGGGTACCTGGGTGGCTCAGTCAATTAAACATCCGATTCTTGATTTTAGCTCAGGTCATGATCTCAAGGTTCATGGGATCAAGCCCCACGTCAGGCTCTGGGCTGACAGCGTGAAGCCTACTTGGGATTATCTCTCACCCTCTCTCTCTGCTCCTCCCCTACTTGCTCTCTCTCTCTCAGTAAAAAACTAAAAAAGTTTCTGAAATTTAGGAATAACAGTGATTGCAAAAAAGCACATCCATGAATGCTTCTGATAGAAGAAACAGTATGTGCTGGGTATAAAGGCAAAACAATACAATTTGGTAATTGAAATCAGATAATTTGCCAAACAATAAAAAGAGCCTATGCACTAGTTCAGGGCACCCATGAAGATTTATTTTGCTGGATTTATACAAAGAAAATATTGCCTTTAAATTCCTATATTTAAGACTATCCCTGACATAAAGATTACAGAAGCAAATGCTCTGATGTTCACTGGTTATCCTGTAATATCAACATACTCAGATCCTACCCTTCTTGTGCCAAGTACTTCAAGCTATTCTGTTATCTTGGCCCCTTCTTGCGCTTTAGAAGGATTAATAATCTTTGACCACTACATCAACAGCACAATAACTAATAAACACATGTATTCTCAAATGCAATACTTGTCATCCAAGTAAACTCATCAGCCCATGGTGTCAAAATCATTTTAGTAATTCATAATGATCTCACTAAAATGATATATATATCCAAAGAACTTCATAGTCTGAATTTGTTCCTTTAAAGTCAGAATAAGTATTTATTCCTTGAAATGCATACATTGTTGATTTTACTTTATCTTCTTTTAATAAACGAGTACATCTTGTCTTAACCACTCTCTGTTTTGCATCTGTTATCATGTCAAATATACCATCATTGCTTCTCTCTCTCTCTCTCTTTTTTTTTTTTTTTTTTTTGCATTTCTCCCTCACATTTTTTTTCTGCATTGTAACACAGTCCCCATCTGTTTACTCTGACACAGATTTCTGGCCTTTACGTAATAGTATTCCTTATATCTGGCAATTTTCCTATCAATTAATTTCTTCTTTCCAGGAACAAATGCCATTCTTAATCCATAAATGGTAACCCAGCTACCAGTAGAAGGGTGTATTTATTTTTCTTCCTTTTTTCCTGTTTACTTGGAGCAAAAGGTTTGAATGGATCTAGCTACGGAGTTCCACAGGGTTCTTCTTTCAACAAACATACACAGGATTTGGAAATAAGAAGCTAGCTAAGTCCAGGATTTCGAATTAGGCCAGTGCAACTAGCCTTTATTTGGCTGTCTACTTTGTATTTTGCCCACATTTCTATCTCATTCTCATGATAAACAACCAGTAACTATTACATGAAGTGTAATACTTTGCAGTCATTCTTTGCTCCTCCATTCTTATTCCACAAATTAACATCTATGTATTTAAAATTGTAGGGTAAGATACAAACTGAAGTCAGTAGCACATTACATCTCCTGTAATACAATAAATTGTCTCCTCCTATTCTAAAATGTAAATGTATCTTTCAAATCACCTAATTTAAAAATACCTTTGCTAAAAAGCATCTTTGAAACTTATTTGATTTTTCTAATTGTACTGCCATATTTCTTTCCTAAAACCAGTAGTGACACATGTGCATTCCAATAAATATGTGTGTGTAGATAGATAGAGATTTATTTTAATTAGTACAGCAAGTTCATAATGTGAATGGATGGAATACTCTACACAAAGTAAATCAATATAAATTTAGGGGTAAATAGTCATTGAGAAGCCTCTTGTTTTTGATTTTTCTAAATATATATTTTGTAAACTTGAGCTTCAGCCTTCTAAATACATATATGTCCACATATACTATATATAGTCCTATGTATACACAAACATTTATGCATATATACACACTAAAATTATGAATTTCATAGGAAAGATAATTGGAGAAATATCCCAACTTATCAAGACATATTTTTACATTTCATTTTACCTTGAAAAATCAGTAAGTTGAGGGGCGCCTGGGTGGCTCAGTTGGTTAAGTGTTTGACTTCGGCTCAGGTCAGGATCTCGTAGTTTGTGAGTTCAAGCCCCGCTGTCAGCACAGAGCCTGGAGACTGCTTTGCATTCTGTCTCCTTCTCTCTCTGCCCCTCCCCACTTGTGCTCTATCTCTCAAAAATAAATAAATGTAAAATTTTTTTTTTAAATCAGTAAGTCGGTTATACTAATAAAAACTCTAAAAGCATTGCCATCAAAGATAAAAATCAATACAGTTCTCTCTCTTGGCTTCATATTTTTTGTTTGTTTCAGTGCACCAACTTCTTTTCCAATATTAAAAAACTCCTATTTAAAAGGTTGGAAAAAATATGTCTTTGGCTCTGATTAATTTATAGTCATTTATTTGAAGGAGACAGTTTTATTAACAGAGCTATGCTGTTACAGCAAATACTCGGTGCCCAGGAAGGGACAAGCAGCACGCACACGGGGAATCAGAAAAGATGGTTTATTTTGCACTGATGCCAGGCTGGTGGAGTCACCTCCAAAGGCTGAGCATCTGGCTCGGGTTTTACTGGTCTTTTATACATATGTGCTTCCAGATTGGGCAGGACTAGTATAATCAAGCTTCTGGTTCCTGGCTGCTGACTGATGCAAGAAGCAAGCAAGATGCCCAAAAGCATACAAGGGGAGTATCTGGCCTTGGACAGCTGGCTGGCCCTTTTTATCTGCTTTTCACCAGCTTTCCTTCTCAGTGCAAACATTTCCATATCCTTACAATATATTTTACTTAGAAGAAAAAAAATAAGTCTTTCCACCTAAATTCCCTCCTGCCCAATGCATTTAATTCCTAAGGTCATTAAGAGTTTAATGCATGAAAGAATTACACTTATTTTAGATTGTACCCTAAAGAACCATTTTATCAGAATGAATGGTTCTCATATTACCTAATAAAGAAATATTTAGCTCGGTAAAAGCAATGTTAATCTTGAACATTTGGGGTGATATTTTTACCCTATTCAAAGCCTCTTTTTATGATATATATATATGACTTATTTCAAAGGCCAGAGATATTGTAATATTCAAGACCTATGTATACCCATACTACTATAATTTCTTATAGCCGAAACTTATTACATTTTTTAGTTCAAGTACATCTGGTGCTTTAAAAATTGTTGTCAGGTGTTTTCACACAATATGAGATTTACATGTTAGCTAAAACATTCATGTAGACATTTCTCTAGCATATAAGGTATTACAAAATCCAATTAGAGTGAAGCATTCTCATTCAAACCCAACGCTCTGAAATATGTGCTTACATATAGTTGCATATATATTGGTGAACTTCACAATATTACTCTAATAACTCCCTATCAACTGTGCAGATTGAAAACAGTTTAATGTAATTGAAATCTCCATCAGGAGTCACAATGATCACTTGCTCTAACAGCAATTAGCTGTTGTTGTTTTTTTTCTTCAGTAGTTAAAACCAGCTAACTTCAGGCGTT
This sequence comes from Neofelis nebulosa, assembly GCF_028018385.1. NCBI lineage: Eukaryota > Metazoa > Chordata > Mammalia > Carnivora > Felidae > Neofelis > Neofelis nebulosa. The sequence goes on along the minus strand of NC_080784.1, from coordinate 66,755,767 downwards.
CTTAAAATGTTTAAAGTAGGTCACCATTGTCTGATACTTCCTATTGCTAAGGTTATAATACATATTGGAATATTGTTTATAGAAGAAGCCATTTAAGTAAACTATTTCCTGGGCATTTTGCTTGAACATAGTAATCTTTACAAAACTTTTGATTTAAAGCCATTGTTTATCCAAAGCCTGATGGTGATGTCATGTCTTTCTTTGGCTTCGAGAAGCAAAATCTGCAACGAGCTCAAGACTGTCCTCTCTTTGGAGTATGTCACCAGGATAAGGAACCTCTATGTCCTTATGTGCCTTTTGAAGTAAAGGTAAGTGTGTTTTCTAATAGAAAACAAAGCTTTTCTTATCAGTAAAATAGAGAAATAAGATGATAAAGTATAACTAAAATTTAACAGTGTTAATGGCTTCATTTATGCAGCATTTTTCTTTAACTTACTTGATTATAAGAATAATTTGGGGCTCTCCTTCAAAATGAATCTTCCCAAGCCCCTCCATCCTTCAGATTCTGGAAATCGGCCTAGAAATATGTATTTTTAGTAAATAACCCTAATCATGGGGTGTTGGGGGAAAATGCTTCACTAAGGAACAAATAAACTTGAAAACTTAGTTCAAATATGCACCAAACTAAGCTGAAGTCCTGTACCACTCCCATAATGGAGACGCTGCACATGAGTACAATATGAACGTGGGCATTACAAGTCAAGAATCTTAGGCAGAAGTCCTAGGGTTAGAGGAGAGGTACTGAAATTGTTTACTTTCCCACTTTTTTTTTTTTTTATGTTTATTTTTGAGAGAGAGACAGAGACAGAGACAGAGTGTGAGCAGAGGAGGGGCAGAAAGAGAGGGAGACACAGAATCCAAAGCAGGCTCCAGGCTCTGTAGCTGTCAGCACAGAGCCCAACGTGGGGCTCAAACTCACGGACCACAAGATCATGACCTGAGACGAAGTTGGAGGCTTAACCGACTGAGCCATCCAGGGGCCCCTACTTTCCCACTTCTTAAAGCAGATCTCAATTTAACTGCGTGATAGAATCAATTGAGAGTAACACAGACCAATTAAATCGGAATTTTGGGAGGTGAAACCTAGGCATCAGAAGTCTTGAGAGCTCCCCATACGATTCTAACATGCAGTCAATGTTGACACCTTCTGTCTTAAAGATTAAGATGTTAAGAGCTGCGCAACATCAGTGAAGTTCAGCTTCAATGTCTGACCTCATACAGATTGAGGACAGCTAGGAAACTTCACTTTGATTTTTGGGTCACTACACAAACCTGTCAACTCCATGGTTAGAAGCAAATGAATTTCAGTCAGCACATTTCTTCCATATTGATTTTTTATCTAGACGTCTTTCTAAAATCTATTATTAATTCAAGTATTTTTTTCTCTGTATAATTTTGGGTTTTCTTTGTAGCTAAGTATATTATCTGCAAATAATGAGAGTATAGTCACTTCCTTTCAAATATTTATTCTTTTGCTCTTTCTTGATTACTGACATAGCTATGACCTTCCAGATCAATACTGTCTGGAAACAGTGATAATAAGTATGCTCACCTAGTTCCTGATTTTAAAGGGATCACTTATGATGTTTTCATATTAAGATTAATGCTAGCTGTAGGTTTTTGGTAGAATCACTTTAGTAAATTAAAGAAATGCCCTTTTGTTCCTAATTTGCCAAGAAACTGTAATTATCTACTGAGAGCTTATATTTACATACTCTTTATATCCATTGCATCATTGTTTTCCATTTCTTTAGTTTTTTGCATTTCCTCTCATTTTCCACATCATTTGAGTTTGTTCTTTTCTTATTTTCCTAACTAATTCAATTGGAATTTTAGTTCAAATTTTGGTCTTTCTATTTATTTATTGTAAACATACATGGCTACCAAATTTCCTTAATAAAGTAAGTAAAATAAGTAAGTAAAATAAAATCTCACATGTTTTTATATTAATATTTTCCTTTTCACTTAGTTAAAATTATCCGACCCATTAATTATTTGAAAGTGGGCCTAAAAAAGTCAAAGATATTCTTAGTTTTTCTTTCTTTTTTCGAGTTTTAATTTTCATTAAGAAAAATTTAAAACATATAATAAGGAAAGAAATAGTGAACCCCTATGTATCCATTACTGAACTTAAACAACAAATAATTTATGGTCCATCATATTTTATTCTACATATACCCAACCACTTTCTCCCCACCTAAAGATTATTTTAAAGCAAGCACACACATCATATCTTTTAATCTGTAAATGCTTCAGTACATGTCTCTAAAAGGTAAAAATACTTTTCTTTAAATATAAACATAACGCACTATCGCAACTAAAGTAAAAGTTAGCAATAATCACCTAACATTATCAAATATTTGATCACTATTCACATTTCCCTGATTTTATATTTTTACCCTTGATTTGTTCAATTCGTAATCAAAACAAGACCCATATTTTGCATGTGAATAACATGCTAATTAAGTATGTTTTAATCTGAAGGTTCTACTTCTCTTAAAAAAAATAAAAACTTTTATTTTGTAGAATTTCCCATATTTTAGATTTTGAGAATTGCAAAAAAAAAAAATGCTAAGGTACCTGTTTTCTGTGTTCCACATTTTCTGTACACTTTTAGATAGAAAAAATTCAAGTTCAATTCTTGGAAAGAATTCAGATGTTGTCAGCCTCTTTCTTCCAATATATATTTTTCTGGCAGTCTTCAACATAAAGGTATTGAATATTATTGCCTAGGTTTACTATTTTGTCAGAGATTACAAACTGCTGGCATTCTAATTCTATTAGTATTTCTGCATTTATTTTCTAAACAGCTAAAAAAATAAGATTTTATTATTAAGAAATAAGGAATACATGAATATTGGAGCAGTCACCTAGCACCCTGCAGAAAATACCATGTTATACACCTGTAAACCTAACACAAATATAACTTTATTTCATTTTAATTTTTATAAAATCCTTCAAGTAATTGTTACTTAATTTTTCTAAAAACCCTCTGGAGCAGAAAGACAAACAAACTTCTTCCTCTACTTTTTGTTTGACATACACATTACAAACCTCAGGCTAAGAAATTCTAAGAGATGCCTAAGATAATACTATTTTTAAAAGCAGAATTACATAACCTTTCTCTAGGGATAGATGTAAAGAACACTAAATTGGTTTTCATAAAAGCTGAGATTTTTCTGATTTCTCCCTGTAATAATTTTATGACCTTAAGCCTCTCTGAGCCTCAATACTTGCAGCTAAAAATAAGCACTATAATTCTGAAGTTATGAACTGCAAATGAGAAAAATGTAAGAAAAATGCTATGACAACTCAGGAATACCAAAACACAACATGCAGTAGAATCGTAGGATACATCCATCTGTTGTACATTATTAAAATAATCAATATATGTGAAATATTGCACACATATTTCCTAGAGTGTTGTTGGCAATCAATAAATATTTATCTAAAAACTGAAAATGTGAATATTTGTGATGGGTATGGTATTTTCTTTTTATTACTTCATTTTTCTTTCTGCATTTTGTTTTTTTTAATGTTTATTTATTTATTTTGAAAGAGATAGAGAGTGCATGAGTGCACATGTGCACACACAGGGGAGGGGCAGAGAAAAAGAATCTCAAGCAGGCTCTGTACTATCAGCACAGACCCCGATACAGGGATGGATCCCAGGAACCATGAGATCATGACCTGAGCCAAAATCAAGGGTAGGATGTTTAACCAACTGAGCCACCCAGGCGCCCCTTCTTTCTGCATTTTCATGTACAAGAACTGGTTGGCCTCAGGTTTCCAATTGCCCCTGGGCTGTGGGTAGGTGCTGTTAAAGTAATTAAACAAGGAGGCCGTTAGATTGAGGTGGCTCTAATACCCTGGCAGCTTGGGTAAGGAAACCAAAACTTAAGCAGGGTCAATTCTGGTAAATGCCTCAAGGTTAAGAAATCAAAACTTAAGAACAAGCAATCACAAACAGCCAACAAGCCTTTCCCAAATAGGGCAATCACTTAAGCTATAGCCAATCAAATAATCCCCTTGCTTTGCTTCAATGTCTGCTCTACAAAAACCTCTCCTTTAGGGGCACCTGGGTGGCTCATTCGGTTGAGTGGCCGACTTCAGCTCAGGACCTGACCTTATAGTGTGTGGGTTCGAGCCCCACATGGGGTTCTTTGCTGTCAGGGTGGAGGTTGCTTCAGATCCTCTGCATTTCCCCTGCTCATGCTCATGTGTTCTCTCAATCTCTCAATCTCTCTCTCTCTCTCTCTCTCTCTCTCTCTCTCAAAAATAAATAAACATTAAAAAAAGGCATATCCTTTATATCCTGCTGGTAGAGAGCTCCTAACCATTTTCAAGTTGGCATCACCAGATTCAAATCAATGTTTTCAAATAAACTCTTCAAAATTTTAATGTACTTCAGTTTATCTTTGAACAGTGTAGAAATTCAGTTGGTTAAGATAACTGGAAAGCAAAGAAAAAAACACTTACAATTCAGCTTCCAAACTAAAAATAGTAATAAATTGAGAAGTGCCAGGATTTCTCTAGAAGAATTCTGTAAATTTATTTAGCTCCCATTTTTACATATCAGCAGCCAGTCCAGGCCACTAGTCCATAGAGTTTCTCCCCTAGAATAGTTAGCATATCACTTCCTCTGACAACTGTTAGCCAATGAAGTTTATTATGCTAAGATGAAAAGGATCTTATGCAGAAAAGGTAGAAAACTTAAAATGCACCTTCTCTCTTAGAGACGGTATGGGGAAATGTGTCCAGATGTATGTCCAGATCTTTTCAGATCAACATCCAAGGTGACAAACGATAGCTAAGTGTAAAACAATGGTTTTCAAAGCATGGTCCCTGCACTAACAGCGTTTTAGTATTCACAATTTATAAGAATAAAGAAAAGAATATCCTGCATTTCTAATGAAGAGGGACATGAATATCAGCTGAAATCTATTTGAGGAGTATATCAAAGTGGTTACTTTCACAGGAAAAAGTGGCCTGAGGCTGAGGGCTACAAAGTGAGTTGTAGTTGTATGCCAAGTCTGAGAACTAAAATCAGATTTCAGGGATTAAATAAAGCTTGCAAGAATCACACTAAGGTCTTGTAGTGGGCTGGATAGTGTCCTTCAAACATGTATCCACTCTGAACTTTAAAATGTGATCTTATTTGGAAATTGGATGTTTGCACATGTAATTAGTTAAGATAAATAATAGATTAAGGTGGTGTCTAAATCCAATGACTGGGTCTCTATAAGAAGGTCACGTGAAGAGACAAAAAGACATATAGAGGAGAGACCCATGTGAAGACAGGAGCATACTACAGTGATGCATCTACAAAACCAAGAAATGCCAAGGATTACTGGCCACCACCAGAAGCTAGGAAAGAGAGGCATGGGACAGTTTCTGCCTCAGAGCCTCTAAAAAACTTACCTGCCAGCACCTTGAGTTCTAACTTTCCAGCCTCCTGATCTATAAGAGAACAAATTCTTGTTTTAAGCTACCAGGCTTGTGGCAATTTGTTTTGGCTGCCCTAGGAAATCAATAACATACCTAGTCAAAGGAAGATGGAAAGATGACCAAGTAGGAGAAAAAACCACAATTTACCCCAGGCATACATTTCAGCAAGCAAGACATTCAGGAGAGACAAATTTTACATCAGAGTCAGCAATTCAAGGAGCTGCCCAGATCAGCTTTTCCTACACAAAAATGGGATACCACAGTCATATAACCCTGCCTATCCTCTACCACCTTGAGACCTCATAAGCTACCCCCCTCCTTCTTAAATCCATGCTCCATCTTGGACTGAAGAAGGGAGAAGAGACAAATCTGAAAGACCAGCCATTAACTAAGGAATATTAAGCATTAAAAGAACAATAAAAACCTCAAATTACTGCATCCATCTCAGATTACAGACTTTCTGAAAATATTGTGATCAAAACAATCACCTCTTTCTGTTACTTCTCCATCTGCCTCCTCTCTCCCTCATCCTTGGAACAGAGGCCATCTAAAAGACCTATTGATTCTCTGTGGTTGAGAAAGAATCTGATTCTCTTGGAATTATCTCAGCTGTTTGGCAATGCTGAGGTAGCACCATTTGTCCAAGAAAGAGTGAAGAGTAGGGTCAGGTTTTAGTTAGGGTCATGGGGATGATTAGTGAAACATCATAAAAATGGCCCTGAGAACTGGATATTTACTGGGGCTTCATATTCATAATTCCAATCCTTTTTTTTTTTTTTTGAGAGAGAGAGAGAGAAAGAGAGGGCACAAGTGAGAGAGGGGCAGAGAAAGAGAGAGAGAAGTGGGGCTTACCCGAAGCAGGGCTCATGCTTACCAGAGGTGGGGCTCATGCTCACCTGAAGCAGGGGCTCGAGCTCATGAACCATGAGATCACGACCTCAGCCAAAGTCTGATGCTTAACAACTGAGCCACCCAGGCACCCCATAATTTCTATTTTTTTTTTTTTTTTTTTTTTAAATTTTTTTTTCAACGTTTTTTATTTATTTTTGGGACAGAGAGAGACAGAGCATGAACGGGGGAGGGGCAGAGAGAGAGAGGGAGACACAGAATCGGAAACAGGCTCCAGGCTCTGAGCCATCAGCTCAGAGCCTGACGCGGGGCTCGAACTCACGGACCGCGAGATCGTGACCTGGCTGAAGTCGGACGCTTAACCGACTGCGCCACCCAGGCGCCCCCCCATAATTTCTATTTTTAATTTATATATCCATTTATTATTTCTTTCCTTCAAATACTTAATTGAGCACTAAGTACCAGCTATTTTGTTCAGTGCTATAGTAAAGTAAAAGCAAACAAAAAAGATAAGGTTTTTCCAGTATTTAATTGTGAAAATTTTCAAACAGGAAAAACTTAAAGAATTCTTCAGTGAGCATCAATATACTACCATCTAGTTTCTGTATGCAAGCATTTTACTATGTTTGCTTTATAACATATTGATCCATCCCTCCATTCATCCATCCATCAATATTATTTTTTTGGTATGTTCAAAGTAAATTTCAGGCAACAGGAGACTTTCCCTAAATACTTCATCTTATGTATCATTTACTAGAATTTCACATTTGTTTGCAAATTTTCTTTACGGTTTAAACTTCTATATAATGAAATGCAGAAGCTTTGGGTGAACATTCACTGAGTTTTGACAAGTGCGCAGATATGTAACCTGCCAAAACTCTCAAGATATAAACCCCCAGCATCTAGTCCCCAAACTTCCTTCACTTTTCCATCCATTCTGTATCCACAGACCTCAGAGACAAGCACTGTTTTTTTCTCACCTTAGAAAAATGTTGCCAATTCTAGGACCTCATGTAAATAGAATCATATATAAGGTATGTTTGTGTGTGAAAGATGTTTTCACTCTTTATGCATTGAATCATGTTTTAATCTATAATTTGTTCCTTTTTATTGCTGCGTAGTATTCCAATATAAAAGTTTTTCCCAATGTGTTTATTTATTCTCTTATTAAGTAAGGGACACCTATTAAAGGGCACTTATTCAAATTGTTTTCAGTTTGAAGCTAATATAAATAAAGCTGCTATGGGGTGCCTGGGTGGCTCAGTTGGCTAAGAGTCCGACTCTTGATTTGGGCTCAGGTAATGATCTCACAGTTAGTGAGATCAAGCCCCAAGTGGGATTCTCTCTCCCTTCTCCTGCTCATGCCTGTGCACTCTCCCTCTCTCTCTGTCTCTCGAATAAATAAGTAAACTTTAAATAAAGCTGCTATATATATTCTGTAAAAATCTTTTGGAGTATGCAGGTATATGTGCATGCACACACACACATGCGCACACTAACTAGACTATCATGACATTTGACCATATTTTTATGTGTGCATTTTTAGTTTTCAAAAATAAAATAATTAAAAGAGAGTTAGATAAGCCACGATGATGGCTGTTTCTTTCCGTCACAAATATAAGGATGTGCTCACTCTAAAAAAAAAAATGTTTTCAGCTTTGTGACTTTGCTGGAATTCTTCTGGAAACTTTCTGTATAGCTATAATTAATAATCTTGTAATATTCAGTTATTTACAGGTGAAAGTTCTTTAAAAGACTCTGATAAGTCTGTATTTTCAAGGTAGATAAAAATGAATACCGCAACATTTCTTTTTAATGTTTTTAAAATTTATATACTTACTTTGAGAGAGACAGAAAGGGAGAGAGAACACATATAAGTGGGGGAAAGGTAGAGAGAAGGAGAGACAGAATCCCAAGCAGGCTCTGTGCCATCAGTGCAGAGCCTGATGAGGGCCTCAAACTCAAAAACTGTGAGATTATGACCTGAACCAAGATCAAGAGTCAGACACTTAATGGATTGCACCACCCAGGCACCCCTACCCCAACATTTCTCTCAGAAGCAGTCATGTCCAAAAAAAGTAAATACCAAATATCATGTATAAACCATGTGATCATACAACAGAAGCACTGAATGACCAGAGAAAGTAAGAAAAATTAATATACTTCCTAATTTGGAGGTTATAAAACCTTTCTGCCATTGCTAGTACAAAGCAATATCCATTATCTTTAAAGTATTATGCACATTATGTCTGAATAACATTTGCTTTTTTTTTTTAATGTTTATTTATTTTTGAGACCGAGAGAGAGACAGAGCATGAGCAGGGGAGGGGCAGAGAGAGAGGGAGACACAGAATCTGAAGCAGGCTCCAGGCTCTGAGCTGTCAACACAGAGCCCAGCGTGGGGCTTGAACCCACCAGCCATGAAATCATGACCTGAGCCGAAGTCGGATGCTTAACAGACTGAGCCACTCAGGCGCCCCTGGATAACATTTGCTTTTACCTTGGGGTTCTGTGCTCTTCCAGTGGCTTCCCTTTATAAAGACCAGTATGTTAAATATAAATTGTGAAACTTGAAACATATGGACTTATACCATATGGACAATGTATTTATTGCCTTCTTCATACCTTACGTGAATGTTTTATTCTAGAAAACATTTTATTGCTTGTACTTTCAGAACTTGTGCAGGGAGGTTTAATGCCTATTCACACCCAATTTTGCATACCATAGCCATTAAGAACCTGAGTAAACAAATCTGTCAAACCAAAACTAAACACACACCCACAGAGCAGACACTGAATTATTGAGGCTGACATCAAATCGACAATAGGAAAGGGAAAACATAATAGTTCCATCATGGAAAAAAATTAATTTTTATTTCCAAACAGAATTATCCTCAGATATGTTCATTGTAGCAAGAGTCAATACAACAATTAAGAATTAGTATAACAAGACACTGATATTTTAGAAACTTTCCCAAAGATAAGGTGTCTTATGTTTTCTATAAAGTAAATTCTGCCTTGGTATTCCTGGCATTCGTTTCTGATTAAATCCCATAAGTTGCAGAGGTACCACATCTTCCCTGCCTATTCTAATTTTTAGCTGCTACTATGTTTTCAGCTCCACAAAGACCCTTCACTAACTCTCGGAGACCTGTGAGAGAGGCCTCTGAATTTTTTTTTCTCCATCACTCTGGAGTAAGGCCACTTTGGGCTAGACTTTCACAAATGTAAGTAAGAATTTTTCATAATATCTTTAAAATCTATCACTTGCCAGTGAATGAAATATGTGTGGTACCACCTGTACAACTCCGCCCTGACAGAGGTTAATGTTATTAAATACAGTGGTTTCCTGAGAGGGAAAGTGATGTATGTATGTATATATTTATCATAAATAAAACATGATGCAAGGCTGGCTGTATTAAAATTTGAATTGTGTTTTCCCAAGATGACTTAAGACTGTGTGCTTTTTATCATCTTTCCAGTTTTATATCACTTTCAGGTGGCTAATATAGACTACTAGCTGCTGAGTTTCATGACCTCAATGTAAGCCACTGTTTTTTTTTTCCTTTAAATATTTATTTACTTTTAAGAGAGAGAGAGAAAGAAAGAGAGATGGGGGGGCAGGGCATGAACGGGGAGGGGCAGAGAAAGAGAGGGAGACAGAGAATCCCAAGCAGACTCCTCACTGTCAGCCCAACTTGGGGCTGGAATTCACCAACCGGTGAGATCATAACCTGAGCCACCCAGGCACCCTTCAACATAAGATACTGTAATGAAAAAAAAAAAACATAAAAATAATAAAAATAATCACTTTAAAAGACTGTTTTACTCTTACCAGTTTTGATCACATTTTATAATATTTCATTCTCTTGGCTCCAAAAGCTCTCAAAGAAGCTTATTTTTTTCAGAAGGAAATTTGTTTTTCCATCTAAAGAATATTTTTTATGAAAAGAACAGAAGGAGTATCTCAAACCCAGAAAAAAGAAAACTATCTTAAAAAACTAGCTAAAGGGCAATGCCAATCTGAAAATTTTGCCCAGGTTCCACATGACCTACTTGGAATTCTGTTCATACAAACAAACAAATAAACAATGTCCAGACTAATTCCAAGAAACAAGATATTTGGCACATAAGCTAATTCCCTAAAAATACACTCTAATAGAGATGGTTTTGGAGAAACTTCAAGGCCCTCTAACTTTCTCTTCCTTATTCTATCCAAAACTATGTGATTATACCACATCTCCATCAAAAGTGAAAGATGTAAGGGGCGCCTGGGTGGCTCAGTCGGTTGGGCCTCCAACTTCGGCTCAGGTCACGATCTCGCGGTCTCTGAGTTCGCTGACAGCTCAGAGCCTGGAGCCTGCTTCCGATTCTGTGTCTTCCTCTCTCTCTCTACTGGTCCCCCACTCATGCTCTGTCTCTCTCTCTGTGTCAAAAATAAACAAACATTAAAGAAATTTTTTTAAGTTAAAGATGTAAAAGCTGTGTTAGGTTATGATAAAAAACAGTATTAGCAAGAAGAAGGAGGAGGGGGAGGGGGGAGAGGAGGAAGAAGGAGGAGGAGGAGAAGAGGAGGAGGAGGAATAGTTTTAGCTAAAATATTACGCAGGACTTAGAAGCCAAGACAGTGGCCAGGAAATATTTCATCTGTCTAAGCAGGGGCCCAGAGAGCATAAAAGATAATAGAGAATATGCCAAAAATTATTGATAAGAGTGACACTTCTACCTAAGGGGATAACTCGACAACTGAAATTAATGAATGAGGTGACTATTTATCAGATCGTAACATAAGGCCTATTCCAATTTGAGAAAAATACCTCGAGGAATCCAAAACAAAAGAAAATAGCTTCACACCCAACTTCTACCTAGAATCCCACAGGGGGAACCTTCTTCTGACCAACTGCTCAAGAGAGGTCTACTCTCAGTGGTCCCCTTATCGAGAGCAAAGGGCCAAAAACCTAAATAAAGATAACATTCTCCTCTCTTCGCCCTGTATCCATTTTATTTTACAACTGTAGCACAGACGTACCGTATCTATGGTAGGGAGGAAAGGTAGTTTAAACATTCCTTCAAGCACACTGCCTCTTTCTATTCTCTTAGTTCCTCTGTAATCTTTGAGATAAAACCATTTGCCACACAGGAAATTGCTAAGAACATTAACTGAGGTAGTTGAAATGGAAGCCAAGCACAGGAATCACAAATAAAATGGAAACTATTCTGTTTTCACACTCAGGCTCGCAGAGAACATATTCTACTTCATAGAGCATACTTATTCAGTAATTTCCTTAAAGAGCACTAGCATTCTTTGCATTTCTAAAGCCCCACTTCCTGGGCTATTTCCTTCCACAGCACACGAAGTGTTGAATTAATCACCACAGACTTTTTTATTTTTTTTTTTTTTTTTTTTTTTTTTTTTTTTTAAATTTTTTTTTTTTCAACGTTTTTTATTTATTTTTGGGACAGAGAGAGACAGAGCATGAACGGGGGAGGGGCAGAGAGAGAGGGAGACACAGAATCGGAAACAGGCTCCAGGCTCCGAGCCATCAGCACAGACTTTTTTAAAGAAACATCAAGGCAGCCAACAGCTAGCTTTCCAAAGCCATATCCTCCACTCCAATTAAACAGGAAAGTCTTACGTTCGTGATGAAAGTTTATGCCAGCCTACATCAAAAGAACAAACAAGAGAAAGAAAAGAAAACGTTCCACTCACTTTGGTCAGTAGATGTAGGTGAAAGTACTCAAAGCAGCTGGGAACTTGATGATAGAGACCAAATGAAAAGACCCTCCATCTCTTAACTTTCCTCAGAGAAAGAACTAATACGGCCAACGCCATAAGCGGACAGATTCCGTAAAGACTGAAGAGAGGGCCTCAAGCAGCTGTCCTTCACTTTGTCTTTGAAGTTGGAACTTGATTGAGTAAGCAAAGCAAAACGCCTCAAGGTTAGGGAACTGACGCCTAGTAACAACCAATCACAACCGAGTAGGCTTTAAGTTGTAGCCAATCAGTAATTTCCTTCCTTGGCTTCAACCTTTCGCTATAAAAGCCTCTGAGAGGATCCCTTCAAACCACTTACTATTTGGCTCTGCCTAATTGGAATCCTTTTTTGTTCAAATAAGCAGTTAAATATTTAATATGCTCCAGTTTATCTTTTAATAGAAGTAAACAGAGTTTTAAAGAAAAAATAAATATTTATGTTTTTAGTAAACGAAACTGACTTTTAAAGTGTTTTTGTGTTAAGAATTTTAGCGTGAATATCAGTTATTGCATTGAATGTATCAATGCTTCCATGGAAAACTTGCTTGTTCTGGCACTCGCATAATTCATATAGCTTACCGCCTGGTGGGACTTCTGTCTCCAGATGCAGTGGTCTCTCCAGCATGTATCTTGTGATGTTCTAATTAATACTTCTGCTCTTGTTTTGTAGCTGGGTGCCTGATGACCAAATATCTTAGCTCCAGATGGGTTAGTTTCTATTGCTTTCCAAACTACTATTCTAATATGCATCTTTATTTTTTATGTTTATTTATTTTGGAGAGAGAGAGAGAGACAGAGTGTGAGGCAGAGAGAGAGGGAGACACAGAATCCAAAGCAGGTTCCAGGCGGTGAGCTATCAGCACAGAACCCATCGCGGGCTCCAACCCACAAACCGCAAGATCATAACTGAGCCGAAGTCCGAGGCTCAACCGACTTGAGCCACCCAGGCGCCCCTAATATGCATCTTAAGTTTGTAAAATCACTGCCCAAATTTCTGATTGTAACCTGAGGAAGCATGTAAAACCAGTGAAAAGAGAAACTGTTGTGAAATGGTTATTATGAAGAATAAATCCTTCTGCCTTTTATGATGTATTCAGTGATAAAGAATTTCTTCCTCTCCTAAATTCCTGTTATAATTTTTTGAGTACTTTTCCATGTCTACTTTGTATTATGTGTATTTCCATGCATGTCTTAGCTTCCACACTAAATTTTAGTCTTTTTAAGACCAGAAACAAATAATGATTTTTTTCTTTTCTTATCAGTTCTAATATAGTACTTTAAATGACTGTCTGAGAAGTATAAAGTACACATGCTTTGAGACAGGATTATGTGACTTTACAATATGAATTTTGGCAAAGTAATAACTGAACATGTTGAAAAAACAGAATGTAAAATAAACCCCAATATACCAGTAAAAAAAAAAAAATAGCACACTATTAAACAGTAAACATAGTACCTATAAACCTATGAAATAGGACTTATAAAGAATACAAAAAAAAAAAAAGGAAAGGAAAGGAAAGGAAAGAAAAGAAAAGAAAAGAAAAGAGAAAAAAGAAAACCAATAGACCCCTGTCCAATGTTTCCCCAAACCTAGACTTCCTCCCCAGAGTCAGTGATGTTTCCCGAATTTAACTAAATACACTTTTAATTCTTTTGGTTTATTTCAAATCAAGAAGTAATTTGCTTATAATGTTACATCTTGACATTTCAATTTTACACATACAAAATCAATTTATTGTCAGTGGTCAAAACTGACTTATCAATAGTTGCTTATTGACTTGGCATAATAACATATGTTGACTTATAACCATTCTCTCATTCCCTTTTATCTCAATGTAATTAAATAAGTATTTTAATTTTCTGTCACCTTTTATTTTAAATAATATACTTTAAATCAATTGAATACCAGTTTTATTATTTTTTAATTTAAATCCAATTTAGTTAACATATAGTGTAATAATGATATCAGGAATACAATATAGTGATTCATCACTTACATATAACACTCAGTGCTCATCCCAACAAGTGGGATCCCTCCTTAATGCTTTTCGCCCATTTAGCCCAACTCCCCACCCAACCCCTGCCAGCAACCCTCAGCTTCTCTCTAAGAGTTGCTTATGGTTTGCCTCACTCTCAGTTTTTATCTTTTTTTTCCTTCTCTTCCCCTATGTTCATCTGTTTTGTTTCTTAAATTCCACATATGAGTGAAATCATATGATACTTGTCTTTCTCTGAATGACTTATTTTGCTTAGCATAATACACTCTAGTTCCATCCACATTGTTGCAAATGGCAAGATTTCATTCTTTTTCATGACTGATGAAATATATGTACCCATTCATCAGTCAATGGGCATTTGGGCTCTTTCCATACTTTGGCTATTGTCAATAGTGCTACTATGAACATTAGGGTGTATGTGCCCCTTCAAAACAGCACTCCTATATGGATAAATAGGATAAATTCTTGGTAGTGCAATCGCTGAGTGTAGGGTAGTTCTACTTTTAACATTTTGAGGAACATCCATACTGTTTTTCAGAGTGGCTGCACCAGTTTGTATTCCCACCAGCAGTGTAAAAGAGATCCTTTTTCTCCACATCTTCACCAACATCTGTTGTTGCCTGAGTTGTTAATTTCAGCCGTTCTGACAGGTGTGAAGTGTTATCTCATTGTAGTTTTGGTATGTATTTCCCTGATGATGAGTGACGTTGAGCATCTTTTCATCTTTTCATGTTGAGCATCATGTGTGTATTAGCCATCTAGATACCTTCTTTGGAAAAGTGTCTATTCATGTCTTCTGCCCATTTCTTCACTGGATTATTTGTTTTTTGGATGTTGAGTTTTATAAGTTCTTTATAGATTTTAGATACTACCTTCTATTTGATATGTCATTTATGAATATCTTCTCCCATTCTGTCAGTTGCCTTTCAGTTTTGCTGATTGTTTCCTTTGCTGTGCAGAAGTTTTTATCTTGATGAGGTCCAAATAGTTCATTTTTACTCTTGTTTCCCTTACCTCTGGAGACACATCAAGTAAGAAGTTGCTGTGGCTGAGGTCAAAGAGGTTTTTGCCTGCTTTCTCCTCGAGGATTTTGATGGCTTCCTGTCTTACATTTCGATCTTTCATCCATTTTGAGTTTATGTTTATGTATCGTGTAAGAAAGTAATACCGCTGTTTTAAAAGTGAAGCACTATAGCAAAACTTTGTTGATGGTGCTAGTTGCATAAAAATCATCCCTATTCCCTTATACACAACTCCTCTATTAGGGTCATTACACAACTCCTCTATTTGGGTCATTAATGACCCTAGATAAAAACTACACTTCTTAGCATGCCTTATAAGAAAGGTGGCTGATGTAATAAGAACAGAAATAGTTTGGTGAGCTTTCCAGAAAACTTCTTTAAGGGAACTAACTCAGGTGCCCTTCTTTTCCTCCTTCTGACCTTGAACATGATGATAAGAGCTTGTGTCATGGGGGTGCCTGGGTGGTTCAAACCCTTGGTTGAGAGTATGACTATTTCAGCTCAGATCATGGTCCCAGGGTTGTGGGATCAAGCCCTGCATCAAACCCCATGCTGAGCATGGATCTTGCTTAAGATTCTTTCTCTCTCCCTCTGCCCCTCTTTCCCCCTCACTCTCTCTAAAAATAAAAAAAAAATTAAAATTAATTAAAATTTTTAAAAATAAATTAAAATATATAGAATAAAATAAAATAATAAAATAAAATAAAATAAAATAAAATAGAGCTTGTGTGATGGCCTGCACTAATGAGCCTATGTTGGGTATAGAGAAAAACATGCTAAGCAGGGATGGTACAACTAAAAGAGAAAGAGCTTAGGATCTTGGTGGCCTATGGAACTGCCATACTCTCCCTTGGCTACCTGTTTCTGGATCTCTCTTATAAAAGTTAAAATAAATCTTTATGTTATTTAAAACAATGTCATTCAACTTTTCAGTCATGAAAACCATCCTATATTTGACTTATGTGTTGTCGAAATATTATATTAAAAAATGTCGACATAGGGAGAGGAGTGGAGGGAATGCTGGGCAGAGAAATTTTGAACGAGAACCTATCTAAAAGTACTAAACTGTTCCCTCTGATTTGATAACTCCTTGTTTGTAGCAGCATGTTCTAATTTTTTATACGAAATTCCTGTAGCAATAGTATTAAGTGAGAAAAATGTAGAGACAGAAGCAGTAGGATGCGCGGAGCACTCGATGGCAGTGCACAGAGATATGGCAAGCAGGGTTGGCTATCAGACTTTGGGCACGAAACCCCTTTCCCCTGGCTATCGGACTTCCAAAGTGCACAACTAAGGAAATACCACCTCTTTTCCTGGTGAAATTGAGCACAGGGCACAAAAAAATATGACATGGGAAAGGGTCTGATTCAGCCCTGTTGCACCATCTCAGGTTTCATGTTTGGTGCGAAGAACAGCCTCACCATCAGGCCTATCAGGAGCCACTGTCTGAGGTTTCCAGTTGCCGCTTGGTGGCAGGGTGAGGCAGTGCGAACATTTTCCAATTTGTGCTTACGTTTGGGGAGGCGCGAGACTCCATCCAAGTAGCATAGATGTTGCATCCAAACATTACTGTTGACTAGAACTGATATTCTAAAACTGATTTTCTGGGCTGTGGCTAGTTTCTATGGAGTTTTTCAGAAAGTCAAATCTTTCATGGGAGGCCAGTCAAAATGGAATCCAAGTGAAACAAGTTAACTTTTCTCTCTCACTACTCAGTCAATCTTAGAGGAAGCTCCTGCTGCGTCTTTCATCTCATCCCACCCTCCATTCACAGTGCTCTTTCAAAGGTAATAGTGTCACCTACAGATTGTCAAACACATGGTCATCTTTAATCCCTGAGCATTTTAAAAATCAACATACACAAAAATGCTGATTCGAAGGGGCACATGCACCCCAATGTTTACAGCAGCACTATCATCAATATAAATTATAGAAAGAGCCCAAATGCCCATCAACTGATGAATAGATTAAGAAGATGTGATACGCATACACACACACACACACACACACACACACACACGTAATCACATAATGGAAAACTACTCGGTGATGAAAAGAATGAAATGTTGGGATTTGCAACTATGTGGATGGACCTGAAGAGGGATGGGGGTTGGGGGGGGGGGGGTCTTTTAAATGGGTGATGAGCATTAAGGAGGGCACTTTTCAGGATAAGCACTGGATATCATATGTAAGAGATGAATCATTGGGTTCTACTCCTGAAGCCAAGACTACACTGTATGCTAAGTAACTTGAGAATATACATACATACATACATACATACATACATACATACATACAATAAACTTTTAAAAAAGAATTCCAAATAACAGTGCGTGCCTCTTGTATTTTATTTCCTCCCTCAAATAGAGATATTGAGGTTTATATTAATATTCTTCAAAAAATCAGATCCTAAATTTAAAAAATTAAGTTCTCTATCAGTTTTTAAAATCATTTTATATTTATTTATATTCATGTTTTCCTAATTATTTAATTTTGCCCCCAAAGTTTTAACTTATGCATTGATTTTTCATTCTAATTTTAAATAAAAAAGCATTATTTTTATAGTTGAATAAAGATCAATATATTTTATAACTTATCTGACCCTGTTTACAACTCCTATATCATACTTCTTTTAGGCTACAGTTTGTCTTTCAAACAATTACTATCAGTGGCATATTCTATTAGTCCTTTAATGTCTGAAATGACTTGATTTCATCAATCTTGATAACTTTTGTTTTATTCTGGGAAGAGAGTACTAGACTGACAGTAATGGGACCTTCAAAGGTAGAAAATATTACTCAATGGCCTTCTGGCATTTATTGCTACTTGTGAAAATTTTTCAGTCAGTATTATTGCTTTTCCTCTTTAGAAAATCTTTTCTCTTTGTAAGATTTTAATTTTTCACTTTCTCATTCATGCTACAAATTCACCATAGTCTATTTAGGTGTGTGTTTATTGTATTTATCCTGCTCTATATGTAATTTAACAATTGTATTCAATTCTAAAACAAATTCAGTCATTTGTTTTTTGAATATTTTTATACCAGTCCTTCTGAATTTTAAGCCGTTTTTTTTTTTTTTTTTTTGAGAAGCAGAGCGAGAAAGAGTGGGGGAAGGGCAGAGAGAGAGGAAGAGAGAGAATCTTGCACTAAAAGCATGGAGCGCAATCCATCTCACCAACCTGATGTTATGACCTGAGTAGGAATCACGAGTCGGACACAACCCACTGAGCCACCCAGGCGCCCCTTAATTTTAGATACATAGGTCAGTAGACAGATACATGCATATGTAATATATGCATATGCATTATACACGTATTTTTGCCTTATAGATCTAGATCAGTCTCTATCATTTCTCTATCTCTCATCCATTTATATCTATAATAAGCAGAAGTCTCCATTCAATTTGTTGAGTTTTCTTCTTTCAGGAAATCTCTTCATTAGATGTGTCGCCTGTCTTCCATAGCTGTCAGTGTCTCCCCAGTTTCTTCCTTGTCTCTTTTTCCCTCTTCTCTGAAATTAAATTTTATTTTTGGACTTTGACTATGCAACCCTCATTTTTTTTTCCCCACAGAGGTGATATTACTTTTACTGTAAATTCTACAGTTGGGTGTTCTGGTTTTTTCTTGTTTTTTTTCTGTGACCACTCCTCAGCTGACTTATGTTTTTGCTATTGTTTTGTATTGTTTTTGTTATTGCTGCTATTCTACTGTGTGTGTATATATATATATATATATATATATATATGGAAGTATTTTCTTAAGAATGCAAAGTAATTGTTTACTATTTTCACTTATTCCATTGGGAAGTTGCTTCTTAAAATATACTCATTTTAAATTATTTTTACATGCTATATTTGCATGCTTCTATTATTGCAAAACATTTCATAAGCAATTTTTTTTCCTGTTGGGTGATTATAAATCAAGATAACTATAACCTGGTCTTCGATTTTTGCCAAAGTAATGTGAGGGAAGTTTAGATGGGTCTTCTCCATGTTTATCTGGACAACATTTTGCTTAAGAACTTATAATATAACTATGACATCACAAAATGTAATTTTATACTTGGTCACGGTTGCCTGATGGAGGCAGTAAAAGCTAGAACTGTGTGCATTCTGTTGTGAGTCTCTGCACAATATTCTGACACCACAGTACTGCCATGAATAGTATACCACTCCAGTAAGTTTTGAAAGGATCCTTTCTCTTCACATTAGGGTTCAATTCTGATTTCCAAATGACTCCTCTGATTGAGAAATAGCTGGCTACATTAGCGGAAAGGCCTATAAGCTAAAGGCTTTGTTTTGTTTTTAATTTAGCAAGTCTGCATGTATTTTTTTTCCTGTAAAACCAGTATGGAAGTGTCTCCAGGAATATTGATCTCCACCATTTCTATGGCCACATCTCTTGACAGACTTCTGAATGGCAATACCACCCATGTCTGATGATACTAGAATTTTCCTACATCTTTGTAATTCTGGCTACAGATTATTATCAGTTGTGGTGCACAAGGGGGCTTCCAACATCCAACTGGATATTGGATCCAACATCATTTAAGTTCTACCCACTATTCCAGCATATATTCCTTACAGTTAGGTGAGCTATGTATGATTTGCCAGATTTCTTCTTAATTCTCAAAATACTCTACCATTCTCTGGAAGACAGCTGTGTTTTGAATCCTGATGCCCTATTTCAATTTGCTCAGAATTTTACATATACTGCAGAAATTACTTGCAATTTCTACTAAATGATTGGTATTACACTTTAGTATTAAAACTGGTTTTTTTTCCTCGAGGTAAGTAGCACTTCAAGACTTGCTCATTTTGTGATGATGAATGAATTGAAGTTGCATTAAAATCCAGAATTACCTCTATTATTTTACTAAAATAGATGATTTTATGTTCCAAGGTTTTTCTTCCCGCATTATGTCGAGGTTTCTTAAGGAAATGCACAATTGTTTATTGTTATAAACTTTTTTAAATTGTTATAACTTTATCCTAACTCAGTACCTCTCTGCTTGAGGACTTAAACTCACTTTCTGTCATATAGTCTATATCACTCTTCACCTTAAATTGCTGAAAGTTTTCATTTTCACTCAAACTTTATTCAAACAATAGGTTATTTGGCAACAGGTTAATTACTAACCAAAACATTCATTGCTCAGTGATGCTATGTATTCACTTGCTCTTTCTCAAATATAAAAGTATATTTGTATTTTGTAACTACACAGATTTTATTTATTGTTTTCATTTAATCTTTGGAAAGCATAATTCCTACGCTCTTGTTTTTATACATGCTGAGCTCTTTAATCCAAGCTCCATAATTAATGGATTGGCCCCTGTTAATATCTCTCTCTCCCTCTTCCTCTTCTCTCTCTCTTTCTCTCTCCCCCCACACACTCACATACACACACATACACGTTCATGACACATATTGTTAACCTAAGTTGCCTTAATCACTAAGCTGCCAAGAAACACTCTAGAGACCTGCTGTCAACGTAACTTTTACTGTCGCCACATCCAGCATTCTAGATCGAGAAACCTTTCTCTGTAGTGGGTTTTTTGCTAAATATAAGTGTACTCAGTTCGACCTCATGGTGAAGATCTGTTGAGTCTATGATGCAAAGATGTTTCCATGAGGTGAGTTTCCTTTTTCTTTTTTATGTGTAACCATGTGTGTCCCATAATGGGCAAAACTGCCTGGCCCCAAGTGTTGCAGCTTTCTGATGGTATCAACCCACACACGGTCTGTCGTTTTTACTCCAAATGCCTTCCATAGCGTTGGGTTGGTGGGTTGGGATGAGTTCTGAGGTCAGCACTTCCTTCCAGTCCTGGTGAAAGGAAACTATGCTGGATCAGATTCATTTCATTTTAATGGGAAGTTCCTTCTCAGATATATCTTTATTCCTATTTTAAAACAAGAAAGCTTATTAAAGCTGTCTTGTGAAGGTAAGGGGAAAAAAAGCTTATTAAAGCTGTCTTGTGAAGCTAAGGACTGTATCAATTTTATAAGCTCAAGAAATTAACATGTCCCAGAAGTGCTATTAATCTGTTTATGTATTTTCTTTCTCAACCTTCCTCTTCAATACCTTAACAGCAGGGATCATGTCTTTCACACTAAGCACTACACTCCCTGCTCTCAGTATAGTGCCTTGAACATAGGAAGTACTCAAACAGTGCAGGCTGAATAAATATTTGTCTAATTTATGGATGCCTAGTGAGGCTTCAAACTGTCAGCCCACCTCCCTCCACTCCATTACAAATGCAAACAGATGTAAGAGAAACAAATCAAAGAATGAGGAGACACAAATATACCTTTAAATAACCTCAAAGCTAGGCCTCAGATGCAGTAAAATATTATATAACTTGTTCCTTTTGGTCATTTCAGCCAGTTTCAGAAAGACAGCAAGGAAAAATCTAGTGGAGTGTTTAAGCCTATTA
The DNA here is from genome assembly GCF_028018385.1 of Neofelis nebulosa. Taxonomy (NCBI): domain Eukaryota; kingdom Metazoa; phylum Chordata; class Mammalia; order Carnivora; family Felidae; genus Neofelis; species Neofelis nebulosa. The sequence continues at coordinate 66,734,262 of NC_080784.1, read as the reverse complement.
TTATACTACTATCTTTTCAGGTAACTCCTATTTTTCCCCCTGAATATAGCTTTGTCTACTTGGGTTCTAAGATACTAGATATTTTAGTTTTATTTTCACCATTTGAGACTTTTTTCTTCTCATGATTGTATCATATTTTTCCCATAATACCATCCTCTGTCTTCCTTTCTTCTCCTCAGACATAATTTCTCTAGGTTACCCACCTGTTGAACACATAACTGGACATCCCTCTGGCACCTCAAGCATAGCTCAAACCACATTCATTATATTTTTTTTCCAAATAATTTTCCTTTCCCTTATTTCAGTAAATAACACTTTGAACTTTTCAGATTCCTAAGCAAGAAGCCTTTTTATTTACCACCATTAGATCTATTCTTTAGACAAAGGGATAAAAGACCCATTTATTTGCTACCTACTATATTCCAAGGTTTGTGCTAGGCTCTGAAAACATAAAGTCAAATAAAACATGATTTCTGAACCTATTTAAATAGAAAAGTAATTAACAGCTAAGATACTGTCATTGAATTCTATGATATATCTGCATACAAGAATATAGGGCCATATAGGTGCCATCTAAATCAGATTGGATTTTTAAATGGGAAGAGGATTTTTTGTAATTCTTTTAATGTTTATTTATTTTTGTGAGAGAGAGAAAGAAAGTGAGAGACAGAGAGAGATAGCTTGAGCAGGGTAGGGACAGAGAAAGGGAGACACAGAATCTGAAGCAGACTCCAGACTCCGAGCTGTCAACACAGAGCCTGATGCAGGACTTGAACCCACAAACAGCGAGATCATGACCTGAGCTGAAGTTGGACGCTTAACCACCTGAGCCACCCAGTGCCCCTGAGAATAGGTTTTGAAGGAAATGTAGAAATTAGCTGCATGAGAAAATGGGAGTGCTATGTTTAGTCAAAGGAAAAATAACATGTTAAAATATATAAATATGAGCTATGGTAGGTTAGAGGAATAGAAAAGGTTAGGGTAATGGAGGCATATGGATAATTAGCACAAGGAGAATAAGGCTAGGATCGGCCTGTTCAACAAAGACTTTATAGCTTTAGGAAAAGTGTGTGTGTGTGTGTGTGTGTGTGTGTGTGTGTGTGTGTGTGTGTGTGTTATAGAACTAGTAGCTTATTGGGCGAAAAAAAAAGAGTTTTCTGAAATAACAGCAGTCAAAATAAGAAATTAGTGGTTTCAAGAATGAATTGAAGGTAAGAACATGGAAGAATTGAACCTACACTAATTTTTCTAGCAGTTGAACTTTCTTTTTTTTTCTTTTCTTTCTTTCTTTCTTTCTTTCTTTCTTTCTTTCTTTGTTTATTTGTTTATTTTGAGGGGTGGCAGTGAAGAGAGAGAGGGAGAAAGAGAATCCCAAGCAGGCTCCACGTTGTCAGTGCAGAGCCCAATGCAGGGCTCAATCCCATGAACTGTGAGATCATGACTTGAACTGAAACCAGAAGTCAGACACTTAACTGACTAAGCCACCCAGGTGCTCTGGAGCTTAATTTTCAATGAAGGGAATATATGAAACAAAACACAAAGGGACATTGATAGTGAAAGTGTGGAGTAAAAATTAGAAGGATTTAATCACCATTATATGCTAAAGAGAAAAAAATGGTGGTGATGAAGGAGAGTAGACACAAAAAAGAATAATTAATTTATAAGTCAAGTACCCCAAAGAGGTAGGAGGCACTATATTTTTTAACACTCCTGTTCCCATCCAGATAGAAGGAAGTGAAAGTTATGTTAGGTTTCCTTTACCATTGGTCTCAAATAACATTAAGCGGGTTCTTCTCAGAATTCTTTAGTTAGCAATGTATATTCTAACTCCTTCATCGAACAATTTAACCATACCAAACCCATTCTCTGGATTGTATGATGAATTATCATGGGAATCATTCAAAACTTTCCATTGTGCCCCACACTCACCATCAATTTGGTAAAATGATCCCTAGGTTGTTAGCTTACTTTTAAAAGTTAAGAAGCATTAAGTTAGATTTGGTTTCAAAGCAATTACCTAAAAGGAAATAAGAGTTCTCTTTCCACGCCAGATGGCTAAATGTCTTTGGACTATCTACAGCCTTGCGCTTTCACTGGAGTGTTAAAAACACCCTGAACTGTAAAGTAATTCTCTCTGAAACTATAACTTTTCAGGAGTCAAGAGAGGACAATGAATGTCTTACAAGATAAAAACTCCTTTATAAAAATGATCAGGAAATTTGAAATAAGTAGTAAAACTGTTAAAATTTGCATTTAGCTTTACATTTCACTTTTGTCTGCACATTTGATCCTAAGTGATTTATAATACTAGCAGGCTATTAGATATCAGACGCACTAAATGTGTTATCATGAAGACTGATGGCTTAATGTGATTAATGGTGACTTTTATTATTCAATATTATTTATCTCAAATAATTTATAAGCTCTAATCAATCTCATCAAATTCATCTGTTTTCTATTGGAACTCAGACCTCATTGTTGAGCCCTATGTGGAAGATTCAGAGAATTTAGAAGGTAAACTTAATGTAATTATTTCAGTTACAAACTGTTTAGCATATATTTTTAAACAATCACTCAAATGAGCTTTGCTTAATTTGGGGAAATAAAGAAAAATAGCCTCTTTCTAGTCTATCATCTAAATAATATATATTTCCTCAATTGCCATTTACATATGCTATGAGTTGGATGAGTTTAAAGTAAGGTACTGAAGATGTAAAAATCAAGACAATTAATTGCTGTACTAACCAATCAATGGCACTTGGTTGTAGGTATTTAGAAAGAGACCAAACAAATAATTTTATTTCATTTTCATGATTACAAGCACATTTAATTGAAAATTTGTCTTAATTATATTTTGTATGAAATATTTCATAGTACAGAGGCACCTGGGTGGCTCAGTCCATTAAGCATCTGACTTGATATCCACTCAGGTCATGATCTCACCGTTCTTGAGATCAAGCCCCGCATTGGGCTCTGCACTGTTAGCTTGGGATTCTCTCTCTCCCCCTCTCTCTGCCCCTACCCCACTTGTGCATGCTCTCTCTCTCTTTCTCAAAATAAATTAATTAATTAAAACTTAAGTAAATAAATAAATAAACAAATAAATATTTCATACTGCAAACAGTCCCCAACCTATGATGATGCAACTTACTATATTTTTGCTTTGTGATGGTGTAAAAATGATATGTATTCAATAAAACCTATACTTTAATTTTGAATTTGGATATTTTCTCAGGCTAGCACCACTCAGTACAATACTCTGTCATGATGCTGGGCAGAGTCAATTCCAAGTCAGCCACACAATCGCAAGGGTAAACAACTGATACACTTACAACCATTCTGTACCCACACAGCCTTTCTGTTTTTCACTTCCACTACAGTATGTAATCAATTACATGATATTGAACACCTTATTATCTAACAGGCTTTGTGTGAGATGATTTTACCCCTATCATAGGCTAGTGTTACTGTTCTAAGCATGTTTAAGCCAGGCTAGGCTAAACTATGATGTTCAGTAGGTTAGGTGTACTAAATGCATCTTCAAGGTTGCCTGGGTGGTTTAGTCAGTTAAGCATCTGATTTCAGTTCAGGTCATGATCTCATGGTTTGTGAGTTCGAGCTGTACATCAGGCTGTACCCTGACAGTAGGGAACCTACTCGGGATTCTCTCTCTCTGGCCCTCTCCCACTAGTGTGCACTCTTTCTCTCAAAATAAGGAAACTTTTTTTTTGTAAATAAATAAATAAATGCATCTTCAACTTTTGATATTTTCAACTTGCAATGTGGCCATTGGGACATGAACCCATCCTAAGTCTAGAAAGATGCATTTTAGAAAATTCTTAACAATTTTGAATCACTTCATGTTTTTCTTCCAATTGTAACTGAAAGAGGAATAACTTAAATTCTATAAAGTTACATGTTTAAAAAACATAGTCCTAGAAGAATCGAAGGAAAATAGAATTAAAGAGATGGTGATAAAATGGAAATTCTAAACAATCAGTTATACAGACTATAGTCTATGGGGCCATGTTTACATTTATAATATTTTTGCTAATCTCTTCAGATGCACTGAAAAACACAAATTCTTTTGAAGCCAATCTTGAGTAATCAAAACTAGAATCAGTGAATATAAGGATTTTTTACAATTTAATTTTATTTCTTATTTTTCCTCTGATGTGTTTATACACACTTTAGCCACCATTCAAGGAGGTATAGATTGTGTGCTGATGATGCATATTTACATATGTCATTGTAAAAATCACCTTTTTTGCGGGGTGCCTGGGTGGCTCAGTCGGTTAGGCATTTGACTTAGGCTCAGGTCATGATCTCACCGTTCATGAGTTGGAGCCCCACATCGGGTTCTGTGCTGACAGCTTGGAGCCTGGAGCCTGTGTCTCCCTCTCTCTCTGCCCCTCCCCTGTTCACATTCTGTGTCTCTCTCTATCTCAAAAATAAATAAACATTTAAAAAATTTTTAAATAAAAAAGTCACCTTTTCTCAACATAAAATATGTATTAATGTAATCTAAATGTATGAAACTTTCATTTATTCCTACTTTAAAATTGTGCTTTTAAAAAGTACTCTTTATGATTACTTTCCCTTACATGTACATATCTCTTAAAATTATTAGACTGTGGCAATAAATAGAAATTTCATAAAAGTAAATTCACAGGAGGTGTCTTATTTGTGGAACAATTTTTTTTTTGATAATGCTTTACTCTGAAAATTCCTTGTCATAAAAAGCATGTCTCAAGCTATCATCAAGCATTTGACCAGTGCACTTTATGAAACTTCCAATCTCATTTTTTTTCCTTGCAAGGAAGATAGCAGAGACAGCTATTAATTCTACACTTAGATGTCTCCCAGAAAATAGCTTCCAATTCCATACAGAATCAGTCTAGTTCTAGAAAAAAAAAAGTACATTATTATGCAAGTCTTTCTTAAGTTTGAATTTGCTGGTATATTAGCCACTGTATAAACATTAAAAAAAAGAAAAGTTCTTTAGAAAGCTACATCAATTACACAGACTTCTACATGACCATGCTACTCAATAAATACCAGTCTGTGATAAATTCAGCACTTTACATTTCTCTTAAAGTCCAAAACATTATTTGGGTGTGAATTACACACAAAAATCATTGGACCAAACATGTCCATTGATTACTTCTATTTATAGACTTTCCCTCCTTTTTGTTTCTGGAGTATTTATAATACAACCAATGTTTTGGATATTGTTAAAAGTAATACAAGGACCAAATATACTATGGATGGATATAGAGGAGCTTAAAATAAAAAGACATAGACTGGTATGTAAAAAAATCTGAAGAAAACCTTGATTGTCTGATATTCAGATAATTTCAAATAACTTATTATACAGGACAATAATCAACTTTTATAATCTTGTATGTTTTTGCTTTTAATATTGAAGATGATACTACCTATTTATACACTATGTTTCTTTCTTACCTCAATGAGTTATTCTTGTATTCTGCCTCTGGGATTCCTCTGCAGCCTCATTTCCTGCTTCTTTCCTTTAGATACAGTTACTAAGAGCCACATGGGGCTCCTGATTTGGATACAACCCTTCATTTGTGCCCATTTAGTTTCTTTGCTCAGAAAGTACCAATACCTTCACCAAATCAGCTGCATAAACTTTCTTTATTCCAAAAACACACAAATCCCTCTTAATGATTCTTTCCCTTAACTCCAGCTCTACCTGATAAAAGAGTTAGTTCCTTAGCCTTTAAAATCTGTGTATGTATCCCACTGTCTTGTATTTCTTTGTTACGCATTTGTCTTTCTTACCCTAATATAATAGTAATTGTGTTTTATTTAATTTGTATCTGTACTGCCCTTTTTACTGAAATGTTGCTGAACTAAAATAAAATAAAAAGTTATAAAATTTAACTAAAATAAAGTGCTAGAAGGAAATATCTAGGTCTTTAATGGTGGGGAGAAAATAATCCTTAAGTTACCAAGAGATAGGTAGTGCCACACTAGCCTTCTTAAAACATGTATTTCTGCCTTGATGTTCCCTGACTCTTCCATCCCCACATGGCTTTAAGGAAGGGAGAGAAAACCAGATAACAGAGGACTTGCTCCCTAGTCTTTCATTTAGTTTCAGATCATTTTAATAATTTTCTCCCTGGGATACATGATCCCTCATAACTCTTCATCATCTAAGAGTTTGACAGAATTATTCCCTACTTTGTCAATCAGGACACTTGTGAAAGTTATAAAAATGACTCATCTAGGAATGATATTTATAGGGCCACACTTGACTTGCAGTTGACATTGTAAACCAAAATTACCTATTGTTCAGTCTACAGTCAATCTGCCATTCCAGCCAATAACAAACTACAGTCCCTGGTTTCTTTAGAAAATGTCATGTTGGTCCTCATCAGATTACATTCTAAATTCATGAAGCTAGTGCTTGTTTTTGTTTTTTGGGTTTTGTTGTTGTTGTTGTTGTTGTTGTTGTTGTTGTTTTTATAAAGACCATGCTGACCTTTTACAAACTTTTGAAAAGAGCTTTAGAAGTGATCTTACAAAGTTACTTTTGTTCATTCTTCTTTGCCTTTTATTTTTAAAGTATGGATTGTTTCACTTATTAAGATAAGCTCTTATTTTATAGTTGGAAACAATTGTCAGTGTTTCATAATGCTATTAAACTTTGGGAATAGCCATCATGCTTCAGTTATGATCTAAATTATCATTCATCATACACATATAGAATCACTAATCAATATCAGAGCAAAAAAAAATGGGAGATGGGGTGCCTGGGTGGCTCCATCAGTTAAGTGTCTGACTCTTGATTTCTGCTCAGGTCAAGATTTCATGGTTTCCTGAGTTCAAAGCCCTGCACTGTAGGGCTTTGCTCATTGACTTCACAGAGTCTGCTTGGGATTCTCCCTCTCTCCCTGTCTCTATCAGGCTCATGCTCATGCTCTCTCTGTCTCTATCAAAATAAATAGATAAACTTAAAAAAATGGGATATTTCAAGTGACTGAGTATGATTCACAAGCTGCGAGGAGGTGATTAATTTATACATTATTTCTGCATTCTAACATAGAAGGACACACAAACACTTCTCATATTTATTCATACCATGTCTTTCACCCTAGATCTTTGACTGACTTTGTTTTAGCTAAGCTTAATGGGAGCAGGTTGTCAATGATGGTAATGATGATAATAAGAAAAAATGACAATGAGGAACTAACATCAGATAACACTTTGCCTTTTACAAAGTAATTTCACATACAGTTTTCACTTGATGTCACAACCACTCGAGAAGTGGGTGTTATTCTTCTCACTTCACCATTAAGACAGTTGTTTCAGAAAGTTTGTGATACCTTCAGAGCACAAAGTGCTAGATACAGAATTCGAATCAAAGTGGGTTTAGTTGTTGTTTATGAGTTTTTTCCTCTGAACTCCATGGTTCTTATTACTTCAGAGTTAAGCAGTAAATGACTGTATCATGCCATTTTGAATGTACTTTCCTACACCCCTCATGACATTTGGCCCCTAAATATATCAGCTTGCATCTCCTAAGAAGTAAGGCGAACTTGACTGCACTATGGAGGGGAAAGAAGAACTTGGTAGGAATAAGGGGTGTGGTATGAGAGGGCACTAGAGACATGGGGGCCATCAGATTGTAAAGAGACAACGCTAATTAACACTAGGTTAAGGAATTTAATCTCTATTCTGAAGCCAATGGAAACATTGCATCTGTTTTTTGGTAAAATCACTGAAATATGTAGTTTAATCTGTTGACCTTTGCTGCTGCCTCCACTGAACATATTTACACCACTGTCTAGATGGCATCATAAACGTTTCATGTTAACTCACTCTAAAGTTACCTAGCATAAGATTACAGATGAGCAAATATCTTTTTCTGGCTGCTCGCGTTTCAGTGAAATAGAAAAGTATAGCATATTGGGTTGTTATTATTTTTGGAAGAACCTCCCTCTATCTTGCCAATTTTCTCCCAAAGTATACCAATATGTTTGTTTGAAATAAATTTTCCTAGACCGATGCTGAAAATAAACATCCCAAACTGCAGAGAAGTTAAGGAGCAAGCCAAGTCAATTTCTGACACAAACTCCTCTCTCCTAATGAATCTTTCCTCGAAATCATGACTACTCCATATGTATATATTTTTTTGTATACCTTTTCTTACTTTGAAATTTTAAATTATGATATCTTGTTGTGGCCATTTAAGAATACTATATGTTCTGGTGAAATTTTGGTTTTGCCTTCCCCTAAGGGTCCTTCCATAAGACACCAGAACATAGATAGTGGATATTAATGCACTTAGGCATGAGAAGGAGCTCTACGATGCTCACATGTTTGGATTTTGTCTTATAAGAGCCTAAATGTGCTTGTAGTTTCACTTAGGTTGGAGAACACATTTGGTATTTTAGAGTTCTCTAGAAAAATGTGCCTAAGAATGTGTTATAATGTTAATATGTTATTTGGGAATTATAAGACCAAGGCAGTGAAGATGAGGAGAAAAAGAAATCAGGCCAGAAAAAGTACAAATCAAAGAGAAGTGATGTGTTACTACACTGGTTTATCAACTGCTTTATCAATGTACTATGGGTGACTCAGCACTTGTATGCATTCAATCCAAGGAACTTTGTTAGAAAGATTGCAAAACGATCTATACCTTGGAAGGAGAAAAGGAAAGACACCTTTTTGCTCTGATGTGTCACATTTCTCTTTGGTCAAGATTCACTCCATGAGTAGCTAAATCTCATTCACTTCATCTTGCTAGCCATTCCAGAAGCCAAATTCCACGACTTCTAAATTGATGTTTTATAGAAACCTGGCATTGGAAATACACAATTTCTACAAGATTCCCCAAGGGATTGGTGTCATCAAAGAGAAAGGACAAGGAAGGTAATGGAAGGAATCTGAAACAATGTATGAGTTTTTTGTCCAACAGAAATATGCTCTTCCCCCTGGAGGGGATCTAAGTAGGAAGACATACAGGTATATGATTTTGTACAAAAAAATATATAAGTCACACTTGATGTGGCAAGATCATATCTTGAAACATAAATTTTTATGCATTTTTTCTTAATTTTTTTCTCACAGATACCCTGATGGGTGTTTTATGGTAAAATCAGTGAAATATGAAATATGACACTCTTCAAAGCAAAAATACAAAGATTCAGAGAGAAACAACGAAGGAAAATTTCATCCAAGTGCCACACAAGAATCTTGCATATATGCAGACCTTTTTACTTTTTATTTTTTTCCCTCCAAAACGACCACATCAGGAACTGTGCAGTCTAACAAGTTATCTGCCATAGTTTCATAGGTGCTGCTGGCAGAAGTTGCAAAACCACAGACATCCTAGCAGGTGGCATCAACCACATGTTCACATCAGTTCTCCTTCCCCTCACACCCCTAAACCCCATGGATGGGAGGCAGAGCAGCCCAAGGAGATACTGCACACCAAAGGGGTTTCTGTTACAGCTAAGGACACCCCCAAACTTATAAGGAGGTCCTAGTACATATGACCAACATTTGTCCCACAGGAGACATTATCTTCCTCATCTTAGCCAGGAAACAAAGCTTCCCTCTTTTTTAAATTTTTTTAAATATACTTTATTGTCAAATTGGCTTCCATACAACACCCAGCGCTCATCCCAACAAGTGGCCTCCTCAATGCCCATCACCCACTTCCCCCTCTCCCCCGCCTCCCACCAACCTTCCATTTGTTCTTTGTATTTAAGAGGCTCTTATGGTTTGCCTCCCTCCCTCTCTGTTTATAACTTTTTTTCCCCTTCCCCTGCCCCATGGTCTTCTGTTAAGTTTCTCAAGATCCACATATGAGTGAAAACATATGGTATCTGTCTTTCTCTGACTGACTTATTTCATTTAGCATAATACCCTCCAGTTCCATCCACACTGTTGCAAATGGCATGATTTCATTCTTTCTCATTGCCAAGTAGTATTTTATTGTGTGTGTGTGCGTATGTGGAGATAGATAGATAGATAGATATATAGATATAGATATAGATATAGATATAGATATAGATATAGATATAGATATAGATTAGATATAGATATAGATATAGATATAGATATATATCTATCTTCCAAAGCCACTTGCTATACTAACATAATTGAAAAAAAAATAATAATCCAGAACAAAGTGAACAAAGCTGCCAATGCCTCTTGTTCAAAAGATGTGGAGAA